>NC_058495.1:19402376-20027126 GCF_020382885.2 Scatophagus argus | reverse complement strand
TTCTGGATATGAGCACATCAAAGGCACAAATCCCTGGGAGTGGAGCTGAGCAGAGCAGGGGCAACATCCCACTGCATTCTGGCAACTGGATACATCTTGTTCAAAGAGAGTAATCTTGAGGCTTAGCCATGAAAGGCCTACCCTGGTGCTGCCCTATGCGTGGCCCAAATGCCCACACTATGATGCAATGGCTGCCACATATGATTCTGGGTCTCCTCAGTCATTGCTAATGACTTTTAATTAAAAGTTATTGCACTGGGGTTTTGACATGAGCTGGACTAAATCTGGGCCAAGTGGGCGCAAAATTCTCACGTATAGTGCGAAAACAATTGGTTACTTAAAGGCATTTGATAGAAAATGTATAAATTCTCTCCCTCTCTTTTTTCTATCATTTTAAAATTGAATGAATTTTGGACAGTACAAACAGTTTGAAGATATCACCAGGACCTTGGGAAATGAAACCCATTTATTACATTTTATAGACTAAACGATTTTTCCAAAAACAGGCACAAAGATACTTTAGTCCAACTCTTAATGGTTAACACACCTTGAATGCAAATGCAAAGCAGATTTTCAGTACTGTTATGTTTGATCTTCCACTCTTCATCATATGTTTTCTTCTGCCAGTATAAGATAAGGTCACTTGTTTTCGTTGTAGCCCTACTTCTCTTTTGCTCATCCTCCTGCTTGTCTCTCTTATGCTGGGAGCAGCTGGGTGCTGCAGACTTTGACTTACAGGAGCTTAAAGAAGAAGAAGAAGCAACTTGTTATTTGGTCCTTGTCTGACTTTCCCATCGGAGCCATTCATCAGCCTATGATCCTTTCCCCAGGAGTCCATTTAGTTGTTTTTCACCTACTCATCCAGTTGGTCCGGTTGGTAGCAGAGTTTCCACTCCACAACATTCAAAACAGAAGCTTTATTGGACTTACTGTTTTGCTAATCCCATCCCCAAGCTTCCCTCTGTGGATGATGTGCTCGACTTGACGCTAACTCACCAGATATGGACTTAAGTCAAAGTCTATTATGATCATCCCAGAGGTACTTTGTATTTCAGAATTTGTTCTGCATAAAGTATGAGATGGGAATTAAAAGAAAGAAAAGAGAACACCTTTTCACACTTAAATCTAAATGATCTTCCACTCTTTAACTTAGTAGGCAAGGGTTGGGTCTGACAGATGTACTCTAGGGTAAGAAGGAATAGTATAGCGATGGTATAGTATAGCATCAGTATTGGTGGAAATCTGCTACGATGTGGCTAATGGCTGTGTCAGCCTCCACCATGTAACTTCTCAACTGAAATTCCTGACTTTGAGTAGTGGCTCAGAAAAATAAAAATGAGTAACATATTTATTCATTAATTACTTTATGGGGGGTTATCAGCTGATTAATTGACTATCCGCTTGTTCCTGCTACAAACTATTGTCAACATATTGACCTTTGAAAATCCCCTAACAGTCAACCTCTATACTGTCTATCAAGAGCAAACGTCAACAAGGTAATCATATGTGAAATACCTGTGAGAGTTATGTCTTCCAGGGATCATAATTTTTACTAAAAATGTTAAGTTAGATAGATAGCTTGCTAGATAGATACTTTAATAATCCCAAGGGAAATTCAAGAAATTCAAGTTCAAGACCTAAATAAGCTCATTAAATTCAGGATCACAGGTAACAGGAAATATGTACTTAGCTATAGATAAAATGCATAAATTTAAGAGAGCTGTTGGATGGAGATCTTCAAATGTCATGGCGTATGTAGCTTCTGTATTAACCTACTTAACACCTGGTCTAACTTGTAAACAGAAGGAAGAAGGAGACAGGAAGGACAGTCATAGCTTGTGGAGAGATAGAGCTAAACTAGGGTCAAGACAATGAGAGAAATCCTGATGTTTGTGTGGCTGCAGTGGCGGGACGCTCCCATAAAGAATGTGTAAGCTGATGGCGTCTGTCAGGCTCTAGCAGGCTGTTATCCAGCCATTAGATCAGATTTATCTTCATTCCCATTCGCTCGACGTCTGCCCTGAAAGCTCATTTGTCAAGGCCAGGCGGCGGGCTTTTCTCGCATCCATAACCCCCGCCCCACCCGCCATCAGCACCACCTCACCACCACTCGTCTGTGGGAGGATGTACTGGAAAATACAGTGTGACATGACAAGATAGGGGGACAGCGAGAGGGAGGAGGTTTTGGGGGTAGAAACTGGCAGCCACTTAGCTTGGCACTGAGAAATAATCCGTGCATCGCCTTCGAGCAGCGCCGTGCTCTGTGATTTATTGGCTGTTGTTTCAAATTTGGAGACCCGCACTGTCCTCATATCTTTCCTTTCTCTTCTTGACCTCTTTCTTCCCTCTCTTTCTTCACTTCTTTGTTGACCCTTATTTCTCTCTTTCTTAGTACTGTGTTGCCAGGATTGAAGGATTGATCAAAAACCCAGAACAGTCATGGGTGTCTTGGTGCTGGTAGATATGATAGAAATACTGCACAGGCTTCACTGTGTTTCATACTTGATATCTTTGTTAAGGTGGGGTTCTGACATTGTGTGGGAAGGCACTATTTCTTTGTTTCTTTCTTTATTTGCTTTTTCATGACTGATAGCAAAGCGTCAGTGTGTGAGTTCAGCAGTGGTTTTATTCATTGTTTTGGCTGTTATCTACCCTGCTGAATCTTTATATGTGTGACTGCAGCAGGTACTTTTTAGCAAATTTTAATGGCAAAAATACCCATATAATTGAGGCCCATAACAATTGTTTCAGCCTGTATGTTTTTCTTACCTATTTTATCTTCATGGTGCCAAAAGATAATCCCGGTCCTGATTGACTTAGGACTGTTCCCTGATGGCCATGGACGGTGAAAGGGACCCAGCAAAGCAGTGGAGGACGGAGGGATGTAATGACTCAATCTGCGGATTGATTTGCTCGCTATGCCGATAATGTGCTTTGAGTCTCTGCTAATTTCCCATTCCTTACTATGGTTCGCCCGTGATTGAGCGTCTATGTCCTACCTTGTTGTTTGGCGGCCAGTGCTGGAAATTGAAAACGCGCTCTGTCATTTGGATTAACAACAACATGCCAAGGGAAACAGAAAGGCTCCAATCACAGGCGGGCAGCCGCCTAATTAAGGCTGCTTGACGAATCCAACAGCTTGTAAATAAAGATGAATGGTAGCAGGAATTTAAAAGACTGCCAGTGGGTTTATAATAAGTTTACAATCCAGAGAAAAGCGTGAGAATGATGGTCAATCAATGCAGGTAAAGAAACGGGCATCTGTCATCCTGACAGTCTTCCACTTACAGCCTTTTCATAAACATGAGGCAACAGTCCTGTCTCTTGTAATGTGGGGCACCCACCCAAATCTTTTATTTCTTCGTTCTTTCTTTTTGTTAGTTATTTCTTTAAAAATGTGATGTCATATTACTGCTACATCTCCACAAAGGATATAACTCTATTATCAAGACTTCTCTAAGCCCCAGTCCTCTGTTATCATGCCCTGATTCATCACCATTGTTCCCCCATTTGCTCCTGATTTTTAAGAGATCTGAAATGGCCTTGGAGGCTGCACACTTTGTCTTCCATCTACTCAACATCCTTTTCACCACCCCCAGGCGTGCAAATTACTTCCAAATAAACAATGTCCCTAATTTATTTGGTATAATGTCTGGCTCATTCTGCCTCCCCCTCTGCAGTGACAGGAGAGGAAAGGCTGTCTCAACTCCAGGCCCCACATCCAATTACGTCAGTAATTACTTGTCATAGCCACTTTCTTTCTATTTAGCTGCCTTATTCTGGTCCTTTGGAGGATTGGTTTGGGGAAAACATGATGTACAATGTATTATGAATGGTAACTTGACCAAAGGGAGAGCAAGTGAGATCTCTGAGGTGGATGCAGCCAACTTAGTTATTACAGGGAGCGGATGAAGATAAAAATTTAGCCACTTGGTGGTACTGTTGCTCCATGGTAGGTTGCAACCAGACTACGGTTATACTTGCCTGAAATGCCAATAAGAGTTGTGCTGAATTTTTCATGGACACTCATTCAGGTCTTTTGTTTTTGCTCTTATGTACAGAGAATGAAGTTTATCTTCTCAATGTGTTCTGAAACGAAGAAGAACCTTCCTTTTGTCTCGCAGCAAAACCGATACAGTGAAGGTCACAAAAAAGCTGAGAAATGAACCAAAATAAAAATCAGTAGTCAGTAGGATTTTTAGAGACACTGAGTAAGAACTGTGCAGTTTCCCACGATTTATCTGTCAAGTCTTCTTCAGGCTCAGGCTGTGATTCTGCTTGACTTCCAGCACAGCTGACTTATCCTTTCTCCTTTTGTGCTCCACATGCATTCACGTTGTTATCCACATAAGCCGTCCTTGGTATGTTGCAGAAGAGACGACACAAAGGACGAGTGGCTGACAGAATTGAGCCCTCCTACAGCTGTCAGGGTAGCCGTCTTCCCTTCTTAGAGTGCAGCCTCAGATTCTCAAGGGCCCATCCCTTCTAAAACTTCTGATGGTGCCCAAATGCCCAAATTTGTGTGTGTAGTTGAACAGACAATGAGCAAAACAAGAAAGGGGAGAATTTTGTCTTTACTGTAGTTCCTCTGTCACTCGTAATTTTTTTTTTTCCTCCTCTCCCGACATCGTGATGCTGTGGCAAGGGTGGCACCAGCAGACTGGCATCTGTATGAACAAGGGGAGTCACAGCAGGGGGGCGGCTCACCAATCGCTCTGCAAGATTGCTTGCCGGTATTTCCGCTTCGATGCAGGATAAATGGGAAATCAAGTCGCCAGGTGGGCAGCTGTGCCTGCCCGCCTGCTTGCCTTTAGGGCAATGGGAGTTATGAAGCATAAATATTCATGTCTGTCTTCACTAGCTGTTGGCAGTCCATATTTTCGTTGACATATGGAGGATGGGTTGGAACTTGTGGCGGGGAGTGTGGTAACTGAGGTGTGCGTGTGTGTCTGGATCCATCCGCATGTTTGATGGAGGTGCATGTTCAAAGTCAGCCTGATGACCCTTTTACCTGTTGCACAGGTGTCGTGTCTTCTGTGTGCACTGGCTTGATAACTGGCCCAACTGGACACTAACTAAAGCACTCGTTAGCCTGCCAGCGCCATGTGAATGCTCTCCTCAGGCCGTGCTGTACCGTGGCCACCTGCCGCGTAGCAAGAACATACATGTGCTAGTAAACCTGGGCCATTTTGTTTACTTGTACTCTTCCATCCTGTAGGTGGCGTGTCTGATCCGAGTGCCCACAGAGGTGGTAAAACAGAGGACCCAGGCTTCTCCCTCATCCACCACCTACCGCATGCTGCTGGCTACACTCAGAGAAGAGGTACATGAAAGATTTTTTTTTTTTTTAAGAAGAACTGATTTATTACAACTTGATGATTTTTGATGAATAAAATACGGTAGAAGGATAGAAATGAATGAAAATTAAAGAACTTTTCATGTGGTAGTTGTTGTGAAATATTCAACTTGGATTCTTGTATTACTTCCTCATGCTAATGATATGGATATGTCATTGAGGATTTTTTAAAGGAAAACATACATCTGTGGTTTTTTAATAAATGTGTGTTTGTGAAAATGTGTTCTCTGGTCTTTCTGAGCAGGGTTTCCGAGGCTTGTACAGAGGATACGGGAGTACGGTTCTCAGAGAGGTAAGATTAAGTGTTTATTTTATTCGTTATTGATAACGATCACAACTGAAGTAGCAACCAGTAGCTGTTCCAAAGCAGCTGACACAGTTTTTATCTCTGTCTTTATTAAAGTTCACTTTCAGGCATTTGTAAAGCACATCTTACAGACTCTATCGAAATCAGTTTCATGAGTTTATACATAAAACAGTTACTGACTTCACTGAAGGCTGTGTAGTGGATTCTTTTTGATAGGCTGGAAGAATATTGAGGCTTTCCCTTCTTCTGACTGAATACATTTTAATTTCTCTTGGGCTTTTTTTGTGGTTGGAAATATTGATTTACAGTTTTGTTTTTTTCTTTCATCTCATTCAGTTACTGGTGCAAGATGCTCTTCCTCCTATAAGAAGTACATCTGATTAATTAATGCAATTAGTTACATTATAAATGCAAAACAAAACAAGGATAAATGAGCACTGGGCTGCACTCTCTTGATGGCCACTCACCTTTTTGTAATGGAAAAGCTGCCGTAGTTCTTTGATTCATGATCTTCTGTTTAGTTGCACCTGCAGTGCATGACAAGATAATTGTAGTAAAAGCTTTATAGATCCCTAACCTTTAGCCTTCCTCCCACCAGATAAGTTTCAGTAGAACTGGAAAAGAAAATGAGAAAGAGAAGCAAATAGGGAGAAAGAAGTATATGAAGGTGACACTTGTCTTTCCATCCCTTTTTTGGGGAGGTGGATGAGGGTGTAATCTAGTCCCCTCTGCTGTGCTAGCCTGTACTTATTTTCTGCCTCACTAAACTGATGTTATTCACGCAAATTCCATCTGGACAGCCGGGGAAAAAAAGGACAACAAGACACTGTGATTTCTCCGAGGGGCTCTGAATAAATGAATACATTTGGAGGCTGGCTCACGGCCTGTGTGCATACTAACACTAGCAGATGAAACGCAACGGTGGCGGCAGGGATTTGGGGGTGCGGGAACGGCAAGGGATGCTCCATGGTGATTGGCTTTGACGTGTGTCAGGAAGGTAATTCATTTTCTCTCGGCCTTCTTCGCAATCCGTACATCTCGCTCCTTTGACCAAGCAACCCTGTCAAGATAAGTTTGTTTATGTGCTATGTGGTGTCCCCCTCCCCCTACTAATTGGGGTCCTTTCTGTGCTATGTATTCATTAGGGTTCAGAAGGCATGATATCACATGAGTGCGGGATGTGACAGGAGGCTGGGCTGTACTCTGAAGTAATGGAGGTGTGAGGTGTAGCGATCTGATTCACACGTAAGGGGTTAGGCCAAAAACCAACCATGAACACCTATGACCTTCACTTGACGATCTCTCAGGCCGAACCGAATTGAAAACTGACAGTGACTGTGTGAAGTATTACCACATGAGCTCAGGAACGCTTTTGAAAACCATTGTTGATAAACATGACAAAGGCCAAAGTGAAATCCATATATCAGCAATATCCAACAACCATTTCAAATAGTTTTTGCAAAGGCCACATACAATTACGTGGCTCCATAATAACAGAGTTGAAATTGAAAATATGTGTACTATTATGAGCGAAACGGGACAATGGAGACAACAAACTTGAGCAAACAGAAGTTGGATATCAACCAAAAGAGGGGAAGAATTTCACTTTCAAAACTTCAACATTTACTTCAGTTCCAAAACGCTGTGGTGTTAAAAGAAAATGTCATGCAACACAGTGGTAAACATGGCCCTTCTTTTTTCTTTTTTTTGGAATGTGTCACAGGTATCAAATTCAGAATTAGTGTATATTTACAAATTAAAGTTAAAAAAAAGTTCATCAGTTTTGGAATCAGGACTGTAGTAGTAAGTTTTATTTTAAAACCTTCTCTGTATTATTGATTAATAGGCATTAAATTTATTTTTTTCTTTTTCATCACATTAATCTTTGCTGTTGTTTATCCTGAATTTCAGGAGCTGTCAAGTGCTGAGTCAGCATGTTTTGGGTTCCAGCTGAATAGAGCTTGAAATCAATGAGATTCAGACTGTGGTGAATAAAACTACGCTGTGAAAAATGACTTTATTCTGCTCTAAAAGAAACAAAGTGCTTATTAAATAATTATTAAACATCAGAAATACTTTGTCCAAGATGTGAAGTAAGCGCATAAAGTCGAATATTCGAGCTGTTTGTGTTGTCTGGGTGATAATTTGTATTAATTTTGTGAAAATGCAGTCAGTCCAGGCTCTGCTCATATTTCTTCATCTGGTGAAGCCTGTCATTTTAGCAGGATCACCTAGTTGAAACTCCAACAGGTCTCTCTTTTTAGCTTTCACCACTAGATGGCATGATAAGATTAGCACTGCTGTGGATGGTTGCGGCTGACTTTCTCTCATTTCACCCCTCTTTCCAGTCTCCCTCCATACTTCCCCACCCTTCTCTTTTCCTTTCTCTCTGTTTCCCCATTTCTCCAATCCAGCTTTATGACATTTATGAGCAGCAGTCACTGCAGTGAAAATGATGGCTTTTTTTTTATGGACAGCCTTTTATTTTTCTGATCTTCAGCTCTGTGAAGTGATGTTGGATCTTTGATTTAAACTGCTCCAATCTGAGTTTGAGTAATGAGCCTGAGATGGGTTATTAGATAGTGATTTAGTAATGTGGTGGTGTGAGAACTGTGCAGGGACAGGTGGATAACTGTGCCTGACATAGTCGACTGAGGAGCCTTGAACATCATCTGACTGATTATAGCAGTCACACTACATATATCTCTTATATTCTTTCACCTTCTCAGCGTAAAAGCCACTTTATCAGAATCCATTTTTTTCTCATGTTAAAGCAGGTAAGCACACAGAAAAGGAAGGTAATTGAGCAGAACTGAACAGTTTACTGGTCTTAGTCAGCCTCTGAATCAACCTTAAAGTTTCTTTACTCCAACAGCTGAGATCTGGCAACCTGAGGTACAGGATCTGGTCAAACCACTTATGAAACACCTCTCCAACCAGGCTCCTCCACACCACACTTCTGCTTCCTTTATATCCCTCTGTTCTTCAATCCCTGGTTGCTTCTCTGCTTCTTGCATCAGAGGGTTTGTCTGTAAGGAAAGGATTGGTGGCTTGAACTGGTACCAACAGGCCAAATTACATCACTCCATCTTTGTGATTTCTGGAGCTATGTGATTTTAAGGTTCTTAATGATCAGTTTCAGAGCATGTCTGGGGTTGACTTTGAGCTACACGTGAGTGACAAATGAAAGGAAAAACCAGTTTAAAGTGTTTTAGCGAGGTGTTGGGCTACCACAAGCCTCCAGGATTCTCCAAGTCTCTGAAAGTCTACTGGAGGGATGAAGACTGTGTTGTTTTGATGACTGCTGGTATATTTTAAATGGAAAGGCCTACCATTCATGTGTGATACTAGTCAGACTAGAGATGTGACAGCTACTTTCATCGATTAATCTGTTGTTTGGTCCATAGAAAAGGAGTAAAAAGTGTCTATTGCTATTTGATGGCACAACTTGTTTTTTTGGGCATTCTGTTTAATATCGTGGAAGACCAGCAGATATTCATAACCTAATATTTATTTGATTAACATTTCAAAACCTTACGTGCTTCAATTTTAAAATTGACTAACTTCTTAACTGACTAATAACTGACCCTACCACATTCTGTCATTGTCATTATCCTCATCCTTGCCGGGCTCCTCTGCTCCCTCCCTCAGGGTCCTAGTTGAGCCTTCACTTTAGTGTTTTAGATTTTCTCTTTTGTTTACTCCCCTAGTTCGGTTTCAGTCACACTGTATTCAGCTTTTAACAGGCTGGATCTGTGCGGGAGTTTGCGTGTTTTGTGTAGGGTTGGTGCAGCCTCAACCCTGCCTTGACGTCGTAGTTATTGTGCTGTGCATACCGGGCTATGACTGTCAGAGTACATGCAGTGAGGGAGTTCTGCTTAAGCTGCTGGGATGCTAAGGTTGAAACCATATCAACGGGCATGCAGCAGAGCAGAGCAGAGTTGACCCCTGCTTGACCTTTTTTTGGAAAGGAGCCACTTCTCAGTGTCTGTGACGCAGGTTCAAAAGGGAGAGGTGAGGGGAATCGCTCTCATATCCTGTCTCTGCGCACTGATCCACAGAGGCTCATGTTTATACACCCTCATATGACTAAGACAGAGCATAAAGATGGAAGAGAGACAGGGCAGTGGAAGTTAAAAGTGTTTATTTTTCTCTGCATATGTGAAAGGCAGGATTTGTGGGACACGTGTGAAGGTGCGGAGGCTTCCTCCTGCTTTGTGTTTGGACTTGGACCCCATCGAAGCAGCTGCTATTAGTCTCTCAGAGCCAGAGAGCAAACCAGTGACTTCAGCACCTAAAATCTTAACAAGACTGGATTACATTAAATGGAAAATGCCACTAAAAAAACAGATATGAAACCAAGGAAAATGTTAAACTGAAAAAGTAATGTAATGCCCACCACTGAGATGTGCTGACTGTGCTCACTCATATTGTGCCTTTTCTTGTTTCATTTGGGAAACAAGTTGTCCATCTTCCGTCTGTAGCTGCAGTTACACAGTTATAGATATTTTGTGTCAGCCTTTACAAGCCAGTAAAACTGTCAGTGAAATCTAGTTTGGTTCTATTGGTTTAAAAAATGGAGGCGGATGTTTAAAAGAATGTGAGCTACTGGTGCCACCTTATCTGTTTACACTGTGATCATTGAGACAACATGTTGACCTCTTAAAATTTGACCCTTGACATGACTTAACCTATAGAAGTGTGTGTAGCCATGCGTGTTAAAGTGTTACTCTGGTATTGAATAAAACTAAGGTGTCAGTCATCCATTAATGTATTGTCTTGTATAGGACAGTTAGATTGCACATACATACAGTATTGTACATAGAGAATTAGACAGTACATGCAGGCACATGCCTTCTTAAACATTCTCATCACTGCTACTACTTTCAGAGGTTGAAGAATCCTTGTTGTAAATCATTCATTCATTGGTTATTCCAATGTAAGCTTGCAAGGGAAGCTCAAACTTATCTCAGCAGGCTTGGGGAAGAAGGGGGGTAACGTGCCAACATTACAAAAGAGGTAGTTCGACTTACCATTAGCCTTACCGTCAGTGGCTAGCACAAGCAGAACCCCATCAAGCAGCCAACCAAAACTGCTGATGATCTTGTCCAAGTTTTGTTCTTAGGGTTGTTCCCGATGACACAGTCTGGAAGTCTGCTGGCACTTCTCAATAAGAAAAGTATGTATGGCAGTTCGATCAGGTGCAGAAAATCAACAGAAGTAATCTCACCCTTAATACATCTGCTCTCTGAGCTAATTGATAAGCCCACTACCTGCCAGCCAAAGAAAGAAGGACATTAACAACTGAATTCACAGGCAGACAACCATAGCTGTAGGGAGGCCCCAGCCTGATGTGTCTGTCCACATTGTGAGCTTTAATAGTATTCATTTCTTTGACGAATCACTATCTGTCAACATGCTTGAGTTATGTATTATCCCCTTTGAATCGTGCCCTCGTTTGAGTTGTTTGCGGGTCACTCTGATCCTTGTTAGAAGAGTGATGGCCTTCTTAAGCTAAAGAGAACGATTCCTCTTTGTCACTGGATGATCTCTATCGCTTTACCACACACATCAGTCCAGACATTAATGTTTTACTCCCACCGCCGCTCTGGATGATGGATGACAGCACCTGTCATTTACATTAGTGTATTTGTGTGCATACAACTATATCTTCACATCCTGCATCCTTGCTGGCTCGTGTACCTATGTTACATACACCCTGATACATGCAGTCCCTCTTGGTTGAACATTGGGCATGGTGGCTTTTGCTGCAAATCTGGCTAAACCTCAGAAACCTTCTTGAGATCAACATGTGGTCTTATTAATGACTTCTACAGTCGGATGTGCTTAAGGAGTCAGCTGCCATGCTGTCAGACCCCCACATGTGCCTCCCTGCTCAGTGCAAACTTGGCCCGGCGACAATTCAGGGTTTTCTGTGCTTCCCTGCTGAGGATGATACATTGGAAGCCTGTGGCACTGAGAGCCATGGATCACACACTTACACTGTTAAGTACATTTGTCCCCATTGAGCTCTTCAGTCCACTCAAAAATCCATCATTGTGGCTATAATTTGTAATGCAGGGATTTTGCGTGTGGACTTATTACCAATGTCTACTGCCAGATATTTTTCCAGGAAAGAGACACTGTTGTTTTAGCTGTGCAACTGTGTCTGTTTTTATGCCCCCCCTCCTCCTCTGTGTGTGTCTATGTGGGTCGATATGACCAGAGCGGCCATGTTAGTCAGTGAGTTTCTCCAGGTCCCTGTTTGCTTCCCACAACTTCACGCGTGTTTGTCTCAATGCGAGCAGAAAAGCTTTAGTGCTTCACATGTGTTTCTAATAATGCACAGCCCCGACGCCCCGGCAAGGGACTAAGGGTGGGAGGGAATTTTACGGAGATGGGGGAGAAGGTCTGGAATGGAGGGAAAAAGGACGGCAGTAGTTTGTATGTCACATGGAAGGAAATACATGTCAAGAATATGCTCCTGTATGTTGGAATCTGGTGCTGCCAGGACGTAAGATTGAGTGTGATGCTTTATTCCCCCGACAGCAATACTTGCAATGCAGATTTAACTTGAATTGGACAGCTGTTGCACTTGAGTTTAGCAGGCATTAGAGTAACATAATACCGAATTGCCTAATTGCTGTAATAGCCATCTCAGTCAATCAGCCTATTATGAAGGCACTGTAAGAAGCCTTTACATAAGCTGAACCTTCAATCAGATCCACTTTACGTAGAATGGTGATGTTTTATTTTCACTTTATCCTGGAGTGACAGGACAGCGTGAGAGTTGAGGGAGTGGAAGGAGGATAAATGGGTGCAGTAGCCAGACACGTGGAAGCACCCGCTAATTACAGCATTACTTCACTTTCCTGAGAGGAAAGTTGCACATCCTTATCCCTCTCTTTTTCTCACCTCCTTTCCGAAACCAGCTCCATCTCTCATTTCTGCAGATTTACAGTAACATTCAATTCAATGTAAAATGTGATGCTGTGTGAATTCATTTGGCTTTTCTAATGTAAATCATTTTTGACACAGGCAGCTTACATTAGTTACATTTTTCCATCATATTACAAGCTGCAGGGCTGTTTTGTAGTTTGCAGGGCTTTTTTTCTGTTGCATAAGTGACTCTTTTCTCAGACAGTCACATGAGGTTCTCCAAAAGCAGCAACCGCCCCCCCACACCACCCAGGAATATGCCTGCCCCTGTTCCCTCAGCCACAACAACCATCCTCCAAAAGCATCTGGAACAAACCACCTGAATGTCAGGGGTCACACTGTGATGTCACTGCTTAATGTCCAGTAGAAGGAAGAAATATAAAGTGTCACTTGCACCACAAGCGTTCGCCTCACTCAACCCCAGCAGAGGTTAGGAGTTCAAACCAAATCATAATTCATCACTCATCTACATTCACGCCAGTCCAATCTGGAGCTGCTGTTTATGTGAGCCAAGCGGTTGCATGGCTTAATATTTGTGCTTGCTATACCACAACAGTAATTCAAACCGTGTCAGATTAATGGAAGATGTCACATTGTTTGTGTTGGATGTGAACAATGGGAAAGTCTTTACCAATCTAAAGAGCATTCTTCTTGTAAAACCAGTTGCTTTCTCACTGGCTGCAGGACTTGAGGAATGGAAGCGTCAGAGCTCATCTGGCTTTTCATCCAATGCCAGCACTAGGTTTGCAGTTTTCCTTTTGAGGTTAATAATTTGGCAAATATTGGATGGATTACCAGGAAATTTGGCTCAGATAAGAAAAATCTTCAGAGGATGAATCCTAATCACACTGGTGAACACCTCTTGTACCACTAGCGGCTTCAAGTTTTCTGGTTGACTTCCAGAGGGTCACCAGAAAATGGAAAACAGGAAAGCAATGTTGGACTGAATAAAGACGTGCAAATTAAACCGCTAGCATAGCACCATAGTGTTTAAGTTTTAGGAGCCTAAATATTAAATATTGGTGCAAGGGATTTGTTAGTAATGTGGGGGGAAAAAAATCAGTGCAGCTCAGTATTATGTTTCGCAGCCTTTTGTCGAGGTCCGTAACAGATTGATTAGGTCCATGCATGGCTTTGTTTGACTAACTCATCTATCTGTGTTTGTGTTTTCAAAGTGGTTGCGTCACCCCTGGGATACACTTCTCTCACAATGGAGATTCTGTTATTTTCAGCTGTGCTGCTGCTGTTGCCATCTGATTTTTAGCTGATAAGATGTGTTTCTGTTAATGACAGAAGGGGAGAGAAACATTTCAGTTGGCTGTCGAGCAGTGATTGGTTGGCTGGAATGACTCTGGGTTTTATTGCTGTCGGCACTGCTCCTAGAGAACACAGTCTGTGTGTTTGTGTGTGTGCCATGTATGTTTTCATACAAATGTGTGTGTGCCATGATGGAGATATAATTCTGGACCTAACTGCCTACCTTACAGTAGTTTATTCTCTTTCATTTAAAGGGAAACTCTCATGTCATTACTGAATGTTATGTGTATTTATAGACACAAACACAAAATCTAATTTCAGAAAAATACAAAAACACAATACCTCCTGTTTCTAGCCAGTTTCGCCATTTTTTTAAAAACTGTTCATAAAAACACTCAGTATCCATCACAAATGCTGCGTTGATGTGATGGTGCCCAGTTACAGTAAATCACTGCTAACGTGCAAATGCATTTTCTGTCAAATTTACCACATTTTTTGTAGTATGTAAGTATGGGCAAAATTCAAAGCAACTGAACTAACCTGCGCTTTCTTGATTTCACATTGTTGGCTGTATGCACACACATTTGGTTATACACTCATGCCCTTAGTAATCGAGTTTTGTTTCTGTATGGTTGTCTGAGAATTTAAAAGTCTGTGTTGTGTTGTGGTGGCACTGCAATAGAGTCTGACGGAAATATGCAGCCCATGGTTAAGATAACTACACCATAATGGGTTTGGTTCTGTTGATTAGTGCTGTGTGTTCCATTTTGGCTAAGTTACCCCATTTGTTTGCTGCTGGCTGTGTCAGTTTTTATTTTTCTGGTTAGCATTGCTAGTGGCTCAGTGGCTCAGTTAAGCACTGCTGTTGATTTTCTGCCAACCAGGGTGTTCATATTGGTTCCCTAGTGGTCTGTAGCTTGCACAAATAACCAGGTTTCTCCTGTTAGTCCTTTCAGTTTGTCTTGATTAAATTGCCAGCTTTGCTTCCATTCAATAGCCTGTCTGCACTTGCTTCCCCAACAGCATTTGATAACACGCTTGTTCCATGCTGTTGGTTGGCATTGTCGGAACCATTTGACTGGATTTTTTTCTTTAAAATCTTTTTCTTTTTATCTACCGAAGTCCTCAAGAATGTTCCCCATGCTACATTTCCATTTCAGAGAGCCACACAATGTAGCCCAGGATTATCACTCCAAGTAAGAGAGATAATTTTGAAAAGCATGTTTCTCTATAAGCTGCAGCTGTCAGTGCAGGAATCACTTGCTTGTAAGAAATATTAACTGTTCAGTACTATGTTTCTCAACCAGCTGTGTAGCTAGGCTAACTCTCCATCTTAGGCTCACAGCACCAGTAATTTTCTCTCCGTCAGCTCTCCCACGTCTCACTTGTAGCCTCAGCCATGTCCTCAGGCAGCCATACATCTCCTCTCCTGTCAGCAGCTAATTGGTTGGCCCTCAGGGCATCCTGTGTCCACCACACCACTATTCACTGGCTAATATGCACTCTACCATGGATGTCATCTGTCAGTTGCTGTGACAGATCCAAACTGTCATGTTTTTAACTTAATGAAAGAATACAGTAAGTCTTTCATTGGCTTGATATATAACCAGTAAAGTATGTTTTAAACATAGCTTATTTTCCCTGCATGCATATGCCGACTGTGAGGATGTTGAAAATGTCAACTATAACATTCATAAGACATGCTTACATGTCTCAAGCCTGAGTTTTTAAGGCCCGATAATAATGTTTAAACTTTTTGCAACACATTTGAATGTTTTACTCTTATTGTTGCACCAGCGGCAGGCCTGTAATTGGCATCCCTTCATTAAAGGCTGTGGAGCAAAAGAAAAGAAAAAAGACGAAGAAGAAAAAAAAAAGAAGCTTCGGGTGTCTGTTGATAAGGCAGCCTGTGTTTTCCTTCTCTGTGCCTTTGCCTCTTCTGCTGTATCAGGTGTCCATTTCGAAGCAACAAGCTGCACACAGGTGGGAGGAAGAAAGAAAAAAATCACAAGCACAACATAAATATTATTCAGAGTTTCTGGGAAGCATTTCTCTCATGTCGATGGAATTGCGCTCCTGAATCGTCGCCAGGATACTGTTTCTCCACCACCTCCGCCACCTCTCCTCCCTCTTTTCCAATGCTCTCTCTCTCTCTCTCTCTCTCTCTCTCTCTCTCTCTCTCTCTCTCTCTCTCTCTCTCTCTACCTCAGAACAAGTCTTAATTTGTCAGGAATATTACTGCCCTGTGCCTTCACTCGCCTGGCTGCGGCAGCTTATGGGAACTATTGGCCAGCTGTGATTTGATTTGCTCACAAGAGATGTGCCGGTACTCAAACCTCTTCCTAGTTTGGCTTGTTCAAACACACACACACACACACACACACACACACACACACACACACACACACACTCCGCGCTGCCCTTGGCATTCAAAACCGTCAGATGGAATTCTTCAGCAAGTGCACTAAGGTTGAGATGAGTGATTGCTAGTTGCCTAAGGCAGAACACTCCTCATGGTTCCACAGTATAGGCCTTAAAGGGACATGTGCTCAGGCTGCGGGATGCGCACTGACTGCACAGCCTCTAACAATCCCTAATCTCCAACAAATTTAGGTTTTGAGGAACTGCACTGAGCACGGGGGGAGTAATGCTTTCTATATGTTATCGCTTTAAGTTTGGATAGCCATATGATTTGTGTGAAGTGTGCCTCAGGGGAGTGTAAAGACAGGTGTGTGTGTGTGTGTGCACGCGTGCACTCGAACTGAGAGAGAATATGGGGGTCTGTTTTCTGTTAAGGGGGGGGGCAGGCCTTGGCTTCCACTAACCACCACTATACAACTGCCAAGAGGGAAGTAATCCAACCTTCTCTCCCTCTTTTTCTATTTCTCTCTGGCACTCTCAGTTTCCTCCTCCCTCCCCTCGCTTATCCCCCCCGTCTCTCCCTCAGGCCTCTCCTATGAAGTGAGAGGCCAAACACAGGCCCGGAGTGCCGGATCAGGCTCCTTCTATCGATTAACTTTATTTATGTGTTTGTTTATTTATTTAAAAGGCCCTGAACCCCCCTGTCCCTGAGGGGTCCTTAGGTGCCACACACACACACACACACACACTCTCTCTCTCTCTCTCTCTCTCTCTCTCTCTCTCTCTCTCTCTCTCTCTCTCTCTCTCTCTCTCTCTCTCAGTCTCCCTCTGTCTCTCGAACTGGACTGTGCACACACAAATTCCTCTTGTGTTCCTATGTTTAGCCACGGGTTTTGCAGCGTCACCGCCGGGTGTAACGTGTGTCGTCAGCGCCCAGTGACCAGGTGTGACATTAGCTCATATGTGCATGCACGTCTTGTGTTCAGTGTTTAGAAACATAACATAGCGCTGCCCAAAACAGGGAATCAACTAACGGGCCTATATGTAGTCAAAACATGAATGATTTTGGAAAATTTAATCAGCCTGCACAGCAGTAGCTAGTTGTGTTTTGAAATCGTATCCTTAAATTACTTTGCTGTGTTTGGAGGGTAATACAGCCGGATCATAATGTGATATCATCTTCTGTCTGTGTTCACTAGACTTCATATCATTGAAGTTATAAATAAAAACTAGCAAAATGAGATTTTCCTGTAGTTTATCTTATACACCATAACACTATAACCACTGGCATCAATCAGCCTCAGTGAAATGTTAATGAAAATAAAATATTCACATTCTTTTTAGGGAAAAACAGTGTTTGTTAGTAAAAATAATAAATCTTAATATTTGCTATATAATGAGATCTTGCATTGAAAATATAGACCAGCATCTTTAACAACAATTCAACACTTTGTTTCTGACGTCTGACAGAACTGAGGAGCATAAATTAGATTTTTGAAAATGTTTATTTTCATTTGTCATATTATTATTATATACGTTAATATAAAAAAGATTCTTAAAAAGATTTGTTTCTTCTCTCAGCAAGAAGTAGTATTCAGCAACAGTCCAACTGGAGTTATTTTAGGGGAATAATTGCTGCCCCACACTCACACACAACGTTTAGTCAGCAGGGTATTGCAACATTCATCCTTATTGCATATCTGTCATAGTTCATTAAAGTATCACTAACCAGCAACACACCTGTGTGCATATTTGTGTGTGGGTCTCTGGCACATACTCAGTTGTGCGATTGTTTTTGTATGTTTGTTTACATGTGCTCTTGCCTGTTTTGCCTCCGTATTTTCATCTAGATTGTCCTTCAGCTGACAGGCAAACAGGTCTGGCTTCTTCCTGCTCAGTGACTTTCTAAGATTGAGCTTGAACACTTGGCACAGTAACTCACAGAGGTGTCCAACGCCTCCTGTCTGTCTGCCGTGATGAATGACTTTATCAGCTTTCAGTATATTAAAATCTGATCTGACTGTCTGTTATCAGTGTGTCACCACAGTCAGTTCCACATCATACTTTCGTGACACGCAGTAGGTGGAATGTGGGTGTGTCTGAATTTTTGTGTGTGCGTGTGCTTGTATGACTTTGGCAAGTGAATCCAGCTTTCAGCCCAGTTGCATTAGCAGGTAATAAATGTGGACTTAGACTCAGGGCTTTGCTCCGCCTGGCCAGTGTGTATTATCTTTTTGTGTGTGTGTGTGTGTGTGTGTGTGTGTGCATTGGTCTTCACATGGTCCACAGTTATTCCTCACTTTGAATAAGGCTGCTGTTGATCGTTTCACCATCTGACTCCCATCTGCTTTCTCTTAAGAGTTCCTTTCCTCTCCTCCCCTCTTTCCTCCCAGCTTTTTTACCTTACCCCTCTCTCTCTCTCTCTCTGCCATAAAAAAAACAAAAAACAAAATTCAAATCAGTTCTTGGCACAGAACTGAAACACACAAACAAAGGTGCAGGTGCACTAACAAAAAAAATAGTTTCAGGGTGCAAGTGCAATGCTGGGAGTGATGTATCGTGATGCAGCGGATAAACTGCTGCTGTGAAAGGCTCTGAATAAAATGTTGACTAAACTTTAAAAGTGATGCTATTATCTCACCCTTAACTCTGTAGTGACTCATCATTTCGTAGCGGGACCACTTAAACATGCAAAAGCAGCCATTGTTGATTTTATTATGCCTGCACACTGTGGAGGGCTGGAGGTGTTAAGTTTTCAGGTTGTCCGTCTGTCACACTTTTGTGAATGCGATTACACAGGAACTTTTTGAGGGAATTTCTCCAAGTTTGGCACAAACATCCACATTGATCCAAGAATGAAGTGATTAAACTGTGGTGGTCAGGCCCTATAAGTCCTCTGTAAAAAAATAGTCTAAGTGAAGACAGCATGTTTCTCACTGGAAGTTATTTGTTGGAATCAAACATGTCAATATAGTGATCATTTCTACATCCCCAACATTTTATACCATTTGTTATACGATTTGTACCACTGCATAAATGTTAACTGCAACTGGTTGGCCGAGGCCTACAGCCACTAGGCAGTAATTCTAGCTTTGCATTTATATTGAATTTGAGTACACATGGTGTCATTTGAAATGGTACATTTGGTAAATTCCATATCCCTGGGTTTAGGAGCTTTTGCCAAATGGATTTGGAATGGTCATTCAGTATCAAATACTAACAGAGGATCCAGCAGAGTTCTCTGGCTCATGGACCATTTGCTCTTTTACTCATTTGCTCCACATCTGGTGGGAAGAGCAGGACAGAATGAGCTGCAAGTGCGTAAATTGTTGGGTTCAAGACTTCACCACAGTGTCTTGGAGTGTAAAAAGTGATTCTCTGAATGCTGTTGTTTGTGTGGGATTTCATAATATAGCAGAAACATTTGGGAGGGTGTGCATACTGCGATTGTAATGATAGTACTCAATGTCATTTAGCGTGTAATATCTTTTTAATCCATATAAGAGTTTTTCAGCATGCGTTCAACTTTTATATGTGCGTAGAAATCTAGAGAAGAAATCGTAGCTCTGCTTTTCACAAGACTTTTGCCTCAATCAAGATAAAAATTTAGGCGACTTCTCGCGGCCGAGCTCTTACTGCAGCACAACTTCATCGAGCAAGGCACAGCGTTAGCAAGTCAAACAGATGCAAACGCACATCGTTTGTAGATTTTAACGTGAATCCTACATTTCTACAGTTTACCTCGTGATCGTCCCAATGAAAGATCAAATAGTTAACGTAAAATCTGGACTTCCTGGAACGCATTTCATTGTCTCATCGATACCTTAAGCGACATGCTAGTGCAATTTTAATGTAGCATCTATGAGCGTTTTCAGGAAATTTGTTTTTTGGCAAAGTCATGCAGAATTACTGTTTATCAAAAATTTAGAGTTTACAGTGGTGGTTAAACCATCCATTTTCTATACCGCTTATCAGTCAGGGTCGTGGGGGAGCTGGAGCCTATCCCAGCTGACCACGGGCGAGAGGCGGGGTACACCCTGGACTGGTCGCCAGTCAATCACAGGGCCAAAGTGGTGGTTAAACGATTGACCAAATGTTTCCTGAAGTTGTTGTTGATTTTAACAGACATCTATTAGCCAGACAGTATTTTCTTTTGCCCATTGTGTAAAAGTCTCTGACATGCTGAGATACATTGTCACATTTTATTGGAAAGCATTTGAATTGTAGTAGGAAGTAGTAGGAGGAAACTGCAAAATGTTAAGGGATGAGGTACATTTTGGAATGAAATCTGTTGGGAAAGATGAATAATGTCTCATCTGTTGGTTTGGCCATCTATACTTATGTCTGCCTGTCTCTCCATCTCAATGTACGTCTTTCTTAGTCTTTCTCTCTCCTCCTAAGTTCTCATCAGTATGCAGAGCCTGCAGTATGACCTATTAAAAGTCATTTGTCAAATTGCAGCCAACTGGCTTGCCTGCAATCAGGCTCAATGTGAATATATTTTGACATGTGTTTTTCCTGCCCTCCACTGAGTGCCTAAGGACCTGTGACAGCCCAAAGCCTCTCTGAATACTAATGAAGTTAGCGCTAATACAGTTGGCAAGGACACACACACACACACACACACACAAAAACCGGAGTACTGTCAGCAGAGTGACACAGCAGACCCAATCTCCATACTGTATATTCCTATAATAGAGCACCTGACAGTGACAGCAAGTGGCACTGTCACCTTTGATCACTGACAGCATGTGTCATAAAATTCTGTTCTTCACATACGCATACACGCACACCAGCAGAGATATGATTAAGCATTCAGACATATTCATACCAAAATGTAAGACACAAGGATGGTAGGTATGTGTGTGTGAGAGAGAGCTGGTCATGTGTTTACCAGCAGTGGAATCCTGTCCCTGGAGGCCAGCTGGATGACACAGATGTTTGTGGGCTTTGGGAGCAGATGCTGCTGAGCTCTTTTTTACTTTGCGGCCAAGCTGCAGAGACATACTGTGGTGTGATTTCAACAACACAAGGGTATACGATGATACGTGAGTGTATCTCTCACCACTGAGTTAACCAATTGTGATTTGTGGTATTTACTTTGGAGTGCAGCAAGACATCAGAGGAGGTGAGTGGTCAGTAGGGTTGATAGGGTGTATTGGTAGATGGAGAGGGGGGTGATTTGAGGTTTGGAGGTTTGATGCAGACCATGAGGAGGAAGATATAGTTAGATAGCTGGATGCATTGGAGGGCCAGAAATTCAAGAATAGACATGTGAAACCCAGGCTGAGACAATTGTGTGAAGCGAGGATTTAGCAAAGTCTTGCTGAATCATTTCATCAAAGCTTCGGTCCAGAGTGAAACGGCTTAAAAGGTAAAATTAACCGAGTGCAGGGTCTGGCCTAATTGGAGAGATGTTGTTTTGCTTACTCAAAAATTCCTCAATATACTTAGGGTTGGAGGAGTGAGATGGGGAAAACAAATGGGGCTGCAGCTCACTGTTAATGTCACCAAGTTGATTTATTTTTTAAAATATTTGGTCTGTAAAATTTCAGCAAGTAGCCCATCATGATGTCAAAAAAACAAATTAAAAAATTAAAAATCTATAATAATAATGCTGTCCCTAGAGCTATGCTGATGGCCTGCATGAACAAATCCATATATTTACATTTTCTACAATGTAAACCTCCTTGTTTCATAGCTTTAGAAATTATTACTCATCCCTCTGTTACTTTTGCGTGTGTGTTTTGTGTCAGGATTTTTACGTCCAGTGACAGATCATGTCCGCAGACCTCAACAGCGTGTTAAACGCACTGGGTGTGTTCATTTTCCTGGTTATTGTTATGATTCGGTTGCTGCTCATGTGGCCATGTAAGTGCGCTGATTGGCTCAAGCTGGAGTTGAGTGAGCTAGTAAAGTTTTGGCAGGCAGAGAAAAACCTCAGTCATTTTCAATGGACATAAACATGTGTGCTGCTCTGCCTTCAGGGTAGTCTTTTCTTCTGCTAACTGATGATTTAAGTAACAGCTACACATTTAGTCTGTGTGAAATTACACTCCGAAACAAGATGAAAACATGCTCTCTCTTATTTGCCTTGCAAGTTTGATGATATAAATAAGGGATTCTGATTGTTTATTTCTTTGTGATCCTGACAGACTTCTCTTTATTTATAACGTCCTGTCTGGTTTTTTTTTTTTAGAGTTAATATACTGACTCTGGATTGACTGGAGATCATCCACATGCACTTTGTCACTCACACACACATACATCCGATGCAAGTTTAGCTTGGCTTCATGGCACTGAATAGGCCACGGTAGCTGAGGCATTATACAAGGCAGATTCAGCAGTTTGAACCACAGAGCAGCGTGGATTTTATGCTGCCTGGCTGCCTTCGTGCTAGCCTATAGCGCAGCACGACCCCGGCCGTCTGCATGGCTGTGTGCTAGTCTACCATGACACAGCTCAGGTTCAAGTGTGCCCTCAACACTTGTGGGGTGAACTCTTTGTAACTCTAGAATATAAAAACCATGCGCTTCGCCCGCTGCCGTAATGGTCAGAGAAAATGTCCCCTTTTGACTTTAAGTTTAGCACCTGCAAGCAGTTACAACCAGGTGGTCCCTCAGGTGTCCTTAAGCTTACTGCTGAGCCCCCGACTTGCTCAGTCACAAGATGCACAAGCAACAGCAAAAGGATTCTTTGTTTGTGTAATGAAAGTTCAGTGATGGTTGGCTTGCTGTTCACTGACTTTCAAGCTTATTTTATTGCATTTTATTTTCTTGATAGAAAAACTTGTATTGAAACAATCTATGCTTCTACAGTTCATGTATTTTTTATTAATCCAGTCTCAAGTTTTTGAAAAATGTATGTACTTTGTATACTTTAAAGCAGGGCCACAATCAACAGCCAATCAAAACAACAAACAAATCAAATCACAAACACCTGAACACGTTAATAACTGATTAAAAAACCACAGATGTAATGAGATAAAACAGCATAGGGAGAGCAGTAAACTGGAGGTAGTGGAACAGCCTTTGTTTTATTTAATTGCCATATTTAATTACAAAGATGATTATCTGTCCCTCGGTTAAGCAAGATCGTGATTTTTATTAATGTATTTTTTCTCTAGCACAGTTTGGGGTGGGAGTTTAATCTGCTCTAAGGAACTTGCACATAGAGCAATTGAATAATTGCAGTCACACATAATTCCTTAACAATTGGCTTTTCATATCTCTGATGTTGTGGGGAGATTAGCTGTTTTGCCTGAGGATTCAGACAAAAATCTTAAGTTCCCACAGTTGCGTGTTGTGTGACGGTTTGTCTTTTTCTTCTTATGCATGCATGAAGGTTTAAATACATTTTCTGGAATTTTCTCGTGACTGTTAGATGGAATTTCAAAATAAAAACAGCGTCTGAAGGGCGTAACTTAACCTAAAACTCCTTATCACACCTTAAAGATATCAACCTTGACTGTAAAAAATTGCTGATAACGTTTTCATCTTCCTTTGGCGACAAATTTTTGTTTTTAAATCATCTTTCTTCAGTCAAAACTACAGGGACGGGAAGGATAGATGCAACGTTCTGTCTCTCAGGTGTAAAGGTGATGCCTGAGTCTATCGCCAAGGTTACCCCACCTCGGAAACAACAGCAAAAGCAAGAAGAAAAAAAAACAAAAAAACTTCTCATCTTGGCTTCTTTCCAAAATCTTGTTTGTGTTTTTAGTGCGAGTCAGAGCAGCGAGACAAGAATTGCAGCTGTGGTGAAAAACCTTTCGGCAGCGGGTAACACAATGCGAGTATTGCTTAGCTTGATAGAAAATGAAAAGACTCGGTGTCACTTTTTGATTGGGATGTTCACAGTGTGATGATGCACTGGTCTAAGACAGGAACAGAGAAGGAGAGCAAGATGGATTACTTGTCCAAACTCCTTTCTTCACCGCTTCTTTCTGTCTCTACCTGTCCTCATTCCTCATTGAGCTGAGAGATTTATTACGTCTGTTGACTCCTTCCATCACTACGCCAACATCAGGTTGAAGTGTTGCTTTGGTAGGTTGGAGCTTGTTGATGTGAGATGAGAAGAAATTATTTTACAACTGGAAACAATAACACTGCAGTGATTATCTCTACCCTGTATGTGTGGTGTTATAACTCTATTAAACAAACACAAGCGGTTGGATTCTGCCATATGCCACATCTAGTCTGGTTTATGCATGTTTCGTGCGTGCGTGTGTGTGTGTGTGTGTGTGTGTGTGTGTGTGTGTGTGTGTGTGTGCGCACGTGTGTTCCTTCAGCCCTCCCTTAACTATAAATGAAAGGCTTATCAATTTTAATCAGACTGCGTGTGGATCTCAGATGCTACATCCCTGCCAAGCAACACACACACACACACACACACACACACACACACACACACACACACACACACACACACACACACACACACACACCCGTCCTGCAAGCACAGTGTGCCAGGGGTGTCAAACCAACTCATAAATCATTGTTGGATCAGTCTTTCCAGATCCTCCGCAGAACCCGTCTCTCTATCTCTTTCTCTCTACACACTTGTTTCGGTTCAGAAAGTCCTTTGCTTACTTTTGTGTGCATTAGCGATAAACAATGCAGGATTTCCTTTAAAAAAACTGTATAGAGTCATGCAAACCTAATCCCTTTTAACTGTGGCTATGTGTACTCGATGCCTTTAAGGTATCTACTGAAATAAATCAGTATCTTCTTTGTACCCAGATTTGGAAAATATTACTATTTGATTTAGCAGTGATTGCTTGCAGTCAGTCACTGCAAGAGTCCTTCAGTTTAATGCATTTTGTGACTGGTCCAGAACCGCAGCAGTTATAACCCAGACAGTCTATGGTGTGGCGAAGTCGAGCACCGTGTGCTTAATGGAGCTGGCAGCTCACCGCGCCGAGACGCCACCAAAACATTCCAAAGGATTTCTATGCTACACGCCTGCAGGAAATGCAGGAAGGATTATTTCAGGGAAAGCTACGGGTATGAGTAACGTGATGAAGCACCTCTTCAAGCATGGAGACAAAAGGAACCTAAAGGTTTCAAATTAAGTCCTCTATCAGTATCATTTTAAGGGTGCTGGCATCATAATTTTTTAGATGATGCTTGTGTCTGTATGCTGGGCATCAGCCTCAGCACAGTGGATATATAACCCCCAGCAAATCTGAGCAAGTATGGTAAAGAATTACTTAACTGGCTTATTTAATGTTAAATAAAAATATCTAATAGGCCTGTTTTGCCCAGACAAGTCCTTGCTTTTACCCTGTCTTTCCTCCTGGCCTGGAAAGAAGCAGGACTCATCATGGTGCCAATAAAACACAGGTGCACTTTTATTCATTTTGGAGGCTCTCTCATCTCCCCACAGCTGAAAAACAGAGGTGTGCTCTCTCTTTGCTGTATAATACTCCGGTAGCGGTGGCCTGGACACCAGAAATGCATCAAATGAAGTTTTCAGATCATCCTCAGAGAGAGAATTTGCTTCTGTTTGTCCGGGTAGACCAGATGGGCAAGACGAGTTTCCACTGGAACATTTCTGTAGCTCCATGTGTCAGGCCTGCTTTATCCAGCAGGAGTCAAATGTGTGATTTGGCTGTAGTTAAAAAAAAAAGAAAGAATACATTAAATAAGTTATTTTTCTGTCTGCAGTATTTGTTTATTATGGGTGCACTGCTTAAACGTATGCAGCAAATGTAAGCTGTAACTACACTGTGCGAGCATTATTTCCAAAGGTGAGGGGCATGTTATACACTAACAACATCATTATGAGTAGTTGTGTTAGAGGAAGAAAAACTTCTGTTTAACTGCATGGGAGCCAAATCGTAGCCATATGAGAACCGGGAGTAACAGTGGGATCTCTTTCCTGATCTGTTCAGGTTTGGGGAGGTCTACACTCCAGTAACCTCAGCCAACAATTTGTCAAACTCATCCGTTAATCCTTCTCTTTTCTCTCGTGAAAGTGAAGTGCACTGTTTGAAAGCACAAAAACCGTAGCTTCTTTTAGTTACCGCATATTTAACTCCCTTTTACAAGATTTTACAAAGGAACAGTCGGAAACAGAGTTTTTAGTGTTACTTAGTGTACTTCTGTGTGAAATTTAACATGAGTGTGAATATTAAATGTGAAATCGGGCATTGTTATTACAATAAACTGTCTCTTCTTCTTGAATCTTGATCTCAATAAAATATTTACTGTCTTATTTTAATCAAATTAATATGGAAGAACACTTGAATTCTTTGTGTGATCGGCGCTTGTACTTCAGTAGAAGTTGTTGACGGGCAAAACGGTCACACACTCACACCGAGGGGCGATGTAGAGTAGCCAGTTAACCTGATGTGCATGTTTCTGGGACTGTGGGAGGAAGCCGGAGCTCTCGCACAGGGAGAACATGCAAACTCTGCTCAGAAGGGCCCAGACTGCTGTGAGGCGACAGCACTAACCATACGCAGCACCACTGTGCACCAACATGTCTTTTTATTTTACTTTTAATACGATTGTACGTCAGTTCATTTCAATGCTCAGTTGAGTTTACACGCGTTTTGGCAGCTGTCATCTCTTTTGTTTTCAAAACAGCCTGCAGTAAAACTCCGGGACATTCTGAAGATCTTAAATAGTTTTGTATTCAGTTCTCACAAAGCAGATGCAGCAGATACCCTTTATACTAATCTACATCAGATTGTGTGTTTATATGAGGTCAGCTCATTTGAACTAAGTGCTTAATAAGCTTGTTAAGAGGCATAAACACGATTCATGTGTAGTCTTGGTGACTCAGAGTTGGATCTGTCCAGTTTTTAACCGACGTGCTAACATAGCCTGATGGAGCATGTTGGAGGAGGCGGCACAGATGGATGAATGATCCACTTGTTTCTGTGATCAAAGACTGATGACACAACCCAGTGTCGCTTTATTTATTTCTCTCTTTGCTTTTGTTTTTGTTCCCTCACTTCCTTCCTGTCCTACTCTGCCATTCCTGCAGCGCAAGACGACAGGATACACGTGTGTGTGTGTGTGTGTGTGTGTGTGTGTGTGCTTGTGGTCTGTGTGTGTCATGTGCCCAATGCTTTGGCACTTCCATTGATTTCTTCCCGCTGTAACTTCCTATCTGAGCCAATTTCGTGTTTCCAGTAGCAACAGTCGAACTCCGACCATCACTCTGTTCCTTTTTGCTGAATTTTCTCCATCCATCCACTCAAAGGTGAAATTTCACCACTCAAAGGTGAAACGTGATCCTCCAGAACATCAAAAACTAACGCTGAGATAATCCTGATGACTAAAACTCCGTCTGCTTGTTTTTTCAGATTCCGTTCTCGCTGGTGCAGTTTCCACTCTGGGAATATTTAAAGGTATGTATCAGATCTTTCCATAAATATTTGCCTAACTGACTTAACTCTCCTCTCCGTCTTTATTGTCCATTTATTTTGTCCCCCGTCATCCCTTCATTCTCCACCGTTCCTCAGTAGCATTATTTACTGGAATTATTCTCAGGGATAAATCTGTTATGATAGTGTGCTTATGTTTTGACACATTTACAGCAGGTTCACCCTCTGTATTCCCCTGTATCACGGTGGCAGGCGAAAATGTGTCTTTGTGCCCCGGTTTAATGGGATGTCACGGCTACCATCAAACCCACCTTCAGTTTATCACAAGTCCTGTACATCTGCGTCTTTGTAGCCTTTGTCCACCTCTCTTTCTTAAGATCATCTTTCCTCGCCGTCTCTCTTTTCACCGTGCGGCCCTGAAAGCACGAAAAGCTGTTTCTCTTTGAAAAGACGGCATTTTGTCGGAGTGACATCATGTCTCAAGGGTGCGAGAGGCGGACAGTCAAACATTCCATCAATGTTAGGAGCTAACGGCCGAGCTAAGACGAACAATAAGCTGCACAGCTGTGTGTGTGTGTGTGTGAGTATGTGTGTATCTGTACATTTGTGAGAGTTAGATTTTGTCATCCACAAGTGTCTCTTTGTCCCTCAGTCAAAGGCCCTCTCTCTCCAGGCCATCTGGATACGTCCGTTGGCGGAGAGCTGAGCTGCTGGAATCTAGACTTCTCCTCTCCTCTTTCTCTTTATCCTCTTCTCCATCCACTGGCTTCCAAACTCCCAGTCCTCCCAGATGTACCCTCGTTATTAACAAAGTGCTCTCAATAGCTAATGAGGCGTTTCCTCGGTTACAAAGGCAAAGACCAGCTGACTCCTCATGGAAGGAGAAGGAACTGCTTGCAACAGGTTTTTATTGCCAATCCTTTGGAATGACCACCAAGATGTTCAGAGGCTTTCATAAACAAGAATGACTTGATTTAGTTCGAAAAATGCCAGCGTGAAGGAATTTGAGAGAGTGCATGTGTGTGGCATGATCTCCCATCTGTTTTGTGGGATAGTAATGTGCTGCGTTATGGCCTTTTTCTTTTTTTACTTCACACGAGCCAGCACAGCTGTCAAGTGAGAGAATCAGAAAGGGAGAAAACCAGCCAGCCAGCCAGCCAACCAACTGCTGTAGGACTGATGGAAGAGGAGTGACAAATCCTTTCACCGAGTGCATTCAATGCATCCTTGAAATCCTGGGATGTTATTGAGAGGCATATTCCAGGCACAAAGTTTTTCTAAATTCATCAGACACATCTCACAGCATCTGCAAGAATTTTACACTTTGGTCACTGCACAGATTTAAAGTGTTTTTCACACCAGACCTCAATATCCAAAGAGTAATTCTCACTGTTCGTTCACACATTAATTTCACAATATTGTGGTTTTTCACTCAGTTGTTTTTCCAAACAGCGGCTGTAGAATAGGGCCGACAGTTTACCCCCATCTGTTCTGACCTCAAAAACAACATTAGAAAAACAGGAGGGTGTAACACTTCTAGGTTATGATTGAACACCAAGTAAGAGCCACAAAAAATTCAAGGAATTGTGTGTCAGAGGCATGATGGGAATACATATTTAACCAGTGTGATGCACTTACAGATGCCGTCTCCTCACGCGCGACACAAACACATACGTGATGTCCTGACACACTCGCGTGCACACGGTCCACCTCTTTCCTGTGGGAAGCCGCCCAGGTGCAAACTCTGACCCTGACACGAGGGTGCGAAGGTCAAAAAGTTCGTTTTGCCAGGTTTGCCCCCTCATTATTTATTCATGAAACAAAGAGGAAGGGATGGACAGAGATGCAGAGAGACAGAGAGGAATCCCCCAGCATGGGGCCTTTGATGTGGGAAAACAAAATCTCCTTTTTAATCTGCCCTCTAATGGAATACACATGATGCATCCTGTGGTCGTACACGCTGCCTGCCAGTTCCTCTCCTCGCTGTCTCTCTCCGTGTGCTTACTTGTTTGTGTTTGCATGTGTTGTGTGCATGCACACATGGTTTTCGTGAGGTCCGCACATGTGCGAGATAGGAGGGGAATGAGATAACATGCAACAGATTAAACTCGCAGGGGGAGAATGGACAAAGAAAATATTAGTAATCGCTCCATGCTGTTGCTCAATTGCTCTCCCCGAGAAGTAATCATACCTTTCGGCGCCCGAGGCAGCCCAGCTGTCCACATGCATTTTACACAAAGCCTAACGTTGCGTGGACGGTCTCCTCATTGCTTTGCTGAAACTAGTCGCTGGAGGAAAAGAGAAGAAGAGTTCATACTCCAAACAAAAACACCAGGTGGTTTCACTCAGTAGCTATTGGCATCTGGGTAAGCAGTCCTGTGCTGCGAGGGTTTTCAGACACAGTTTTTGTGCGTTGGACATCAGTTTAATTTTACATATTCCTTTCCTGTATACTCTGTTGACAAAATGCTGTGCAATCAATCTCTTTTCTTTAGCTTGACCCTGTATGACCTGTGAAGCTGTGCAATCACTTCATCAATATACAAAGAAGTTAATTTTGTGTAATTCTTGAGAGGTAATTTGGACTTGAGTAAATACTAATTGGTTTGTCGAATTTCAGAATAATGTGCAGGTCGGAATAATGACATGATGCGTTGGCAGCATTGAAAGCACTGTCAAGCGTTCAAATTCCAAATATTTCCAATTAAACCCATTATTTTATTAGTGTAAGTAGTTTGCCTCATTGTTACCGGGTGAGTCGTAAAATGTTACGCCTGTCAACCCCCAGCTGTAGCTGTGACATGTATCAGTGATGGAATTTCGAGGGATTCTCGTGTTGCCTTCTTTCAACTGCAGTCTGTCAGCCATTCAATTGCTGAGCTGCCATTTAGGCAGCTAATTACACTATGTAGGCAAAAATATTGGGCCACCTGACCATAACACCAACAGGGACTTTAATGACATCGCATTCTAAATACACAGACAGCTTTGCAGCTATAACAGCTTCCACTCTTCAGAGAAGGCTTGATTATTGCAGTAAAGTTGAGGTCAGGAATCTGTGCATGCCAGCCACGTTGTTCCTCACCAAACTCATCCAACCATGTCTTTATGGAGCTTTGCTTTGTGCACTGGGGCACAGTCATGCTGGAATAGGAAAGTGCCTTCCCCAAACTGTTGCGACAAAGTTGGAACCATAGCATTGTCTAAAATATCTTGGTATGCTGGAGCATTAAGTTTTCCTCTTCACTGCAAGCGAGGGGCCCAGCGCAACCCCTGAGAAACGGTGCATCTTACATGTAGTCCACTGCCTCTTTTGTCTGTCTCAGTTTCAAACAGCAGTACCCTGCTAAACACTGTGTTTATTTACCTGCAGATTAATTTTTTCTCTCTTTTTTCCTGTGGGCTGCGCATGAAGCCCCGCTTGCACAGAACAACCTGGCCAATGTAATTTGAGTTTTAGACCCCTGGTGTATATTGTACATTTATATGATGCCACTGTATAATTTAGTGCTTCAATAGATAAATATTAATAAGTAAAATGATGTGTTGATGTGTATAATGTGTATGCATTATGTTCTGACCTACTGTACTGAAACATGATGGCATCGAGACAAAATGTGTAAAGCGTGATACGGTGGGAGCTCTGCAGCATATCCTCTCGTCTCCCTCTTGTCCAGTCCCAGTTCTTGGGAAACAAGTAGCATGACATCACTGGGGAGAAAAGGCAACACAAAAATAGCCGGACAGCCCAGTTCCCAGCCGCAGGCCTGGACCCCAGACTGGACCAAGGTTCACAATGTGTTTTCAATGTGTCTGATATCTCCACTTACTAACGACAGTCCTCTCTCTTTGTCTCCCTCCCTCTTTCTCCTCTTTTTCTCTCCCTTTCATCATCCCCCCTCTACCGACAACCCTCTTTTTCTCTCTCAACATTTCTCTCTCTTTCTCCCAGACTCTGTGGTCATGGAGGCAAGGTCACACGCTCTACTCTTGGCAGGCTGCAGTGTGCGGAGCTTTTGCAGGTGCAGGGGATTATTTGCTGCTTTGGGAAAGAGGCGGAGAGAGAGAGGAGATGGGGTGGGAGGGTGCAAGGAAGTAAGGAAGGGACAGAAGGATGGCTGAATGGATGGATGGGTGGGTGAATACTAATGAATATAGATGGCCAGGAAATTTACCCAAAGTTTCACTGTTCTGAACTTCCAGAAAAGTGAGCTCAGCTGGCAAACCACATCCTCACCTGCACAACAGATTGGATGAGAAAAGAGAACAGAGTGGAACGAGACCAGGCGTTTTTCATAAACATTACTTTCTTACAGCACTGAAATTGCAGAATTTTGCATTGTTGTCTCATAAAAGTCTTATTATCAGACTTCTCAAGCCTTTCAGCCAACAAAAATTGTGCCATAGCTGACTTTTATGGTCCCACCTTAGACTGGATGAGCATCAGGGGAGAGACAGACAACCAGGGGAGGGAAGAGCACGGACGAGAGGGGGACGGTTCCTGGGTATGGGCCCCTGCAGCTGTGCGACCTCCTGAGCACTGGGGCCTGAAGTGGTTTAAACGAGAGGGGGGGGTGAGAGAGAGGGAGACAGAGATAAGTGCTGAAAAGGAGTCAAAGACATGGACACAACTAGAGGAAAGGAAAGCAACTCTAGAGAATTAAATCAAGCTATGAAACACAAGGGATGAATAAAGTTAGAGAGAGGCTAGAAGCACGGGCCTGTCTTTGATGATTTTGTGTTTTAATTGAAGGAGCTCTGCTACAATGAGACTGCTGCTATGTTATTAAATAGGTTGTAAATACTAAGTATCGTTAATAAAAAGGAAAAAAAGTATAAACAAATCATGACAGTATGAATCTGGTAATTTGATATATTAATAAGGTAAGCCAGATGAGACCTTTTGATATAAAGATATGCTTACTGTGGTTAAATGCCAGTGACAGACATCTGAAGAAGCTGCCAGGTTTGAATATTGACTGATGGAGAATACAAGTAAGTTCAGTAATCACTGAGCTCTGGGACTTAACAATAGTTGCCCTTTTTCTCCAATGTGTTATGACAGCTTCTTAATGATTTATAAGATCATAACAAACTCACTAATAAACTTAATAAACTGTAAGATTGTTCTGGAGCGACAAGCTCAGATTACAGGACATCTGTCATGCACGTCGGACCAAAAAACCTTGTTTAGTTGCTGAGTGTCCTGATCATCCACTCCATAATGATGCTTTGTTGAGGTCGGGCTACAGCCTCCCTTGTGCCGTTCATTCTTATTGGTCCATCCAATCTGGTGACATCACATAATTTCGAGCAGAGGCCTAATCAATCAGAATTTTTTAACTGGTTTATTGTATATTTTGCTCTCTTGGAGTTTTGTAGCTTCCTTTACATGTAACTTTGTGATTTTGTTTAATGCATTCAGGAAAAATGAAATTTTCCTGCATGAAGTTGATAGAAAGTCACTGGCAGGGGAAAAACACATTAAAATAATATAAGGGGCATGTAACAACATAGCATGTTCCTTCAGTTTTGTAGCTTTGGGGGGAAAAATGCCTCACATCATCTGTCTTTTTACTCTGTCTTCATCTGTTTTTCACAATGAAAAAGCAGAACCACAATCAAAATATATATTTCAGAAGAACAGCACCGCAGAGCAGCTCGTGTTGGACGGTTATAGCTTTCAGTCCATAACTCTACAACACTACAACATGCCAGACAGGACAGGAAGAGGCAGAGTTTAGCTGCTCAAGGGGAGAAGGAGAGATTGGAGATAAAGGTGAAGGAGAGAGGAGGGGATGAGGAATCAGAACCCCAAGGAGCTGAGACGTGGCTCTGCACCATCCTACAAGGACTCAGTTCATACTGTGAAGAAGAGGAGAAAGAGGGAAAAATGAGAATGGAGGCAGAGAAAGAGGAGACAGGAGATGGGGATGAGTGGGTGGCAGACTGAGACAAGAATAGGAAAAAAAACAAAAAACATAAAAGACCTATGAAATGAGGAGCAGAGCAGTTTGAGAACACATGTTTTTAGTCAGAGCACTTCTCCTCATCAGATGGGCTGAACCTTTTGTAAAGCCAGTGAAGATTAAACTGCTCATTATAATATAATGGTAAATAATTACGGACATTTACAGACTGTGTTTAGCTCAAAGCCTGCATTGGGACATATTGAAAAAAGTGAAATTGGGAGAATAAAGGCAACTCTGAGCCTAAAGGGGGTTGGCTGGTGGTGTGGGGGGTGTGTGGAGGGGCGTGGGTCCAAGGATAGGAATCAAGTTCACGTCCCTCTGCAGCTGAGCTGCTGTCCAAGAGGGATCCTCAAATTTCAGTCACTTCCCCTTACATCGTGCTTCACACTCTGTCTTTCACTCATACATAACCTGCTTGACACTGGAAATGCTCACACAGGCGCACTTAATCATCCCAAATCTCTCCACCAGTACTCTGCCTTAACTTACGACGCTCTTGACCCCGTTTGAACAGGCTAGAAAAAAACAGCTACCCAGTCCGAGACAAGATTACATCACCGTCTGGTGTGGGTCTCACCTGCATCACATCAAGTTTTATTATTAAATCCACTCTTATAATCAGGCAGCATTTACCTGTAAAATGTAACACCACACTCTGTTTCTTCAGCTCACTTACAGTTGCATTCTCCTCAGTGACCCATATGGATTTGTTCAGTGAGAAAAGTTGCTGTGTGTGTGGGAGAGTGACACACACACACACACACACACACTCACGTAGACATGCACTGCTGCTCAGTGGGGACACCCCGGATTGTGACGCCCATCCAGCTTCCAACTTGGAGAGACAGAGGGAAGTTGGGGTGTAACTGCTCTGTAAAACTCAGAGGAGGGTGTGTGCGCTTGTGGCTCTGAATATGTATGTGTGTTGGTGGTTTTTGTACATCTGAATGTATCCGAATGTGTGTGTGTGTGTGTGTTTTTGTTTTTTTTCTCCATGCTACATCTGTGTGTGTGTGTGTGGGGTTGGCAGAAGTGTGTCTGTCTGGTTTTTGTGGTCTAATAACGGGGAAGGTCTCGGATGGGTAATATTATCATTTTTATGAACTTCATGGTGCAGAGGGCCAAGAGTTCCACTGTTTATTGCTGAATTAATATGTTACAGTGTCTGCGGTTCAGAAAATGGTCTTTATTATGTTATTTCTTAATATTTAAGGAATCGTGTGAGAGCAGAGGGCAGGACATTTTATATTTGCACTATGTGTGTGTGTGTTTGTAGGTGCAGTAGCAGCGTTTGTTACCACTCCTCTTGACGTGGCGAAGACCAGGATCATGCTAGCAAAGGTATACACACTGAAATGCACACACACACACACACACACACACGGCGAGCACCACCTCCTCTGGCAGCGGCTTTTAAACACTGCTGTCAGGTGATGCCTCGCAGGCATGAGGGCTGAGCGGCCCTGCAGCCTGAGCAAATTTCAACAGTGTCAGCGCACAGGACGGAGCGGGCTGAGGTAGCACCGGGACAGTAGTGAGACATACACACACATCTATCATCTGATGTGGACTATGGACAGTGTCGGGAGGACATGTTTGTGTGCATGGTTAGTGTTAGACTGAGGACCCGTTGCTGCTCCAGAGGAATTTCCATCTCAAGGCTGCTTGTCACTGAGAGGTGAAGCAGAAGGCCAGTGTCCCTCCTGTTAAGACTTCTGCTCAAACAGTCCCCCTCTCTGTCTCTTCCTCTCTCTGTAGTGACATCCCCTCCTCTTCCTCCCTCCTTCCACCTCCTCTTTCACTCCTGGCTCACTGACTGTATGTCTGGCTTCCCTCATTCTGTGCTCTGTGTGTGTGAGAAGGGTAGTGAGTTCAGAGTTACCCCAGTCGCCCCCACCCCCCCACACAATCTCTCTCTCTCTCTCTCACGCACACACACACACATGCACACACACGTACTGTCCTTCGAGAAGACACAGTGCACCCCCCCCCCATACTAACTAACAAGATACTGGAATTAACACAACACTCAGAGTCTTGATCTCTTGCGAGAAGCTGTTGGCCGTAGGTGGAACAGCGCGGTACAAAACCTTCCTGTAAACATTATTTGAAATGCAGCGGCTGTAATTTACCACCAGCAGAAGACTTGACCTGTGCTGCCTCAACAAGGTTCTGTTATAACTTTATAAGGCCAAGTTTTTGATTAACTTAATGCGCCACAGGTAAACTAGAAAAAAAGCTGATGCTAAACTTTAATAGCCTCTGCTGATAAGACCCCAGCGTGGGTATTTGAGATTAAAGCCAGGATGGTAAAGTTCAAACTGTTTCCTGCAGTCAAACCGGAAGTTTGTGTTTAAAATCCATTCAGGTACAAATACTTTCAGTGTTAACGTGGTTACCTTCAAACAAGCTATAAAATTTTCACAGATTTCTGCAGTGTGCAGTTTTCATTCTGTGTGGTTCTGTGGAATAGTTTAACTGGTTGTATTTAGGATATTTTGTAAGGTTTTTATTTGATCATTTACACTCCTATGTGTTTGCTTTTTATTAAAAATGAAAACTACCCTATCATAATATTTACCATAACTATTAACATAATAAAAGCAGCGTGCTGAATGTGGTGGCTGCATTAATCTGGCATGTTGAAAAGAATTACTAGGAACAAACAAGGAAAATGTAGCGATATGTTACTTGAGATTAGCTGTGAAACCCTGTCTTTCCATCCTTAATTTGACACAGCAGGTATAAAAAAAATTAGGGCTGCAACTAACTCTTATTTACAGATTTTTTTTCTCAATTAATGAAAGATCATTTATTCTCAAAAATGTAAGAAAATGGTGAAAAATGCCCATCGCAGTTTCCTATGTTCACATCCTGTTTTGACCAGCCAACCAAAGACAGTTTACTGAGTTTACTCAGCAAATCCTCACAACTGAGAACGCAGAACAAATTCATTTTCTGTCAATCAACTATGGAAATCTCATGGAAATATCTGAAAAATTACATTTTAAGTTTCGTTTCCACCTGTGGTGCCTCACCTTAAAAGGTAACATGTCACTATTTTTTTAAATCATGTCAGACTTAAGTTTAGTCTAGTTGTACAAACTCCCACAGCAGCTAAGGACGACAAGTCCCGGCAGGAGCAGAGACAGTCGGACGGAGGGAGAGCAGGGCTGCTGTTGATGGGTATGGATGGTTTGGATCGGACGAGGAGGAAATGTGGGTGTTGGAACTTGTCACATTAGTTTCCGTCCCACAGCAGCAAAGCAGAAGGTTGTTTCTTTTCTAAGGCGGGCAGAATGAAAGAGCGGTGTTGTACGGTAGGCAGCCTGGCGCAGACCGGACTGAAACAGGCAGACGTCCAGGGCACAGCTGGACGTGCGGAGCCCCTCCTGGGCAGGAACTCCTGCCGCACGGCCCTGCCTGCAGCACTGGCGGAGTGCCTGGCACGCCGCACTGCTGCTGCACGTCTCCAATGCTGCTACTGTACAGCACTGAACGTCTCCTCGGGCTGGTACCTCACAGCTGCCATTAATGTCGTGTTCACTGCCCTCCACTGGAACCGACCGTGGCAAACGCCGGAGCAGGTCCAACACCCAATACCAGTCATCACCGTCACTGAGCTGAGACGGTCAGCGTGAAGCTAATTTCTCGCTTCTCACACACGAGCATAAGCCAGATAGACGTATAGACTGAGCTGGACGAAGACATTTTTGTATGTCAGCATAAGTTACACAAGGAAAGTGTGTGTGAGTGAGTGTGTGTGTGTGTTTTGGACACCCTCTTCCTCCACTCCCTCCTTCCACCATTCCACAGCGGTAAAGGAAAAGAAAACTTGTCAGACGAGTCATTTTTCAGCCACCTGTCTCCAACAGAAACACAAGGAATAGGGGTGTGTTTTTGTTCTTTTTTCCCTCCTCCTGTCCTCACATGAATAAGATGCGGGAGTCTGTGTCTCGTTTCAGCAGATCTGGGACTCACAATTTACAGCGGACGCCGCAAACTGTTTCCTACATGCTCAGTGAGCTGTGGCGTAGATTGGATGCACCCACACACATGCTCCTCCTGCCTGCTCTCCTCACCCCTCCTCACCTCTCTTCTCCTCTCCTCTCCCTTCCTCTCCTCTTCTCTCCCCTACCCTCCTCACCTCTCCTCTCCTCTCCTCTCCTCTCCTCTCCTCTTCTCTCCTCTCCTCTCCTCTCCTCTCCTCTCCTCTTCTCTCCTCTCCTCTGCTCTCCTCTTCTCTCCCCTACCCTCCTCACCTCTCCTCTCCTCTCCCCTACCCTCCTCACCTCTCCTCACCCCTCCTCACCTCTCTTCTCCTCTCCTCTCCCTTCCTTTCCTCTCCTCTCCTCTCCTCTCTCCCCTACCCTCCTCACCTCTCCTCTCCTCTCCCCTCCCTTCCTCTCCTCTCCTCTCCTCACCTCACCTCTCCTCTCCTCTCCTCTCCTCTCCTCTCCTCTCCTCTCCTCTCCTCTCCTCTCCTCTCCTCTCCTCTCCTCTGCTTGTTTTAGCATGGCCTCCACTGCCTGTCTCTCACCCACCCTCACTTAACCCTGGCTGGCCCTGTCCTGCAGCTCCTGGACTCCTCCGCCACTCCACAGTGATGGATTAAAAACTCGCTGGCCAGCTAAGCCGTATTGTGTAAATAAAAGTCCTAGACTTGACGGGTGTACAGCGAGACGAGGAGAACTCGTTGAGTGTGTTTTTTGGGTGGGCAAACAGCCGGGTGGGTGTATGAGGTGTCACCTTCGCTGACACAGCTGTCCGTGAAGAGAACTGGAGGGAGCGATGGAGGAATGAAAGGAGGAGGGGGGAGGAATGGGGGGGCTGAAGGAAGCTCAGCTGAGGAAGACTAAACAGGGTGTCCGCTGGAGGAGCAGGAAGTCAAGGAGACGATCCATCAGTCGTCACACCTCTATTTTCTCTCTCCTTCTCTTTAGGCCGGGTCGACCACAGCGAGCGGCAACATCCCTCTTGTGCTCTACGAGGTGTGGAAGAGCCGAGGCCTTACAGGGTGAGTCCTCACTTTGGAGAAAGACCATTGTGATTGTTTAAAACTGAACAGCCTTTTTGTTTATCCCAGCCCATTTAAAAGCCTTTTGTTTCACATGATTTGATTTAACTCGCCTCGTCTCTCACGCTATCGCAGTCGCCACTCTGGGGGTGGGACGCGAATTTACAGCTGCAGCTGAAAAATGAGATGCGTAAAAGCTTTTCCTGCCTGCTAGCAGTGCCGTCCTATTGATTAAGGTGTTACAAGGGCCAAGTGGACGGGTTTATTTGAGTGTTTTGATGTGTTTATAATGCGCACCGCACAAAAGGCCAGGTCTAATGGGGTCGTAGAGGGCTGCCAGCACTAAAACAAACCCTTCGCCGTGATGAATAATAGGCCCGCTTGTGTATTAGTTAGGATGCACCTCAGCCTAATGCTCAGAGCTGATTTGGTTTGGGACCAGGCCAAACGCCAGTGGGACATCTCTGTATCTCACAAACGCACACCACTGTGTAATTGTTTGTTTGTGTACGCTGCCGTGCTGGAATCAAATCAGAGGAAAAATTACGTTTCGGCTCTTTGTTTTAAGATGAGCCAACGGTGATTCCCTACAAACCGCTTTCAAACGTTCAGTGAAAGCCCAGAATTCAGTTTTAATAAAGATCACGTTTGAGACTGTTGCACGGCCTCAATGAGGTGATAGTTGGCCGGCCCCCATGGAAAAGCCTAAATCCCACTGTCCCAGCTGTGGCAGTAGCCAAGTGGTAATGTGCAGAGGGAGCTCTTTGATGCCAGTCCCCCACCTCTGCACCACACGGCTACCTTTGATGTCTTTCTTTTTCCCTCTATCTCCTCCAACCATCCTCTGGGGCCAGCTGTAAAACTCACTCATATTGTACAGCCCACACATAACATTCACCATAAGCTCTCCAACATGAGGAACTCCTGAATAATCCCCTTCTCCCCTGATATTGATTTAAGCAGAGACGATCGAGAGAGACGCGAGAGTGAAAAGCAAAGGCAGTAGAGAGTGTGTAGAAAGTAAAAGGAGGGGGCCTGTTGCTCCGCAGGGCCAAAGGCCTGGCGGTTGCGCTGGTGCATGCCTGATACAAATTGCTGGGGCTTTAAAGCTGTAATTATGGTAATAGGCCCAATTGCAGTGTAGTGAAGCTCTAAAGTGCTTCCATGTGTGTGCCATGCCCCAGAGACCCCAGGTTAGCAGAGAGCGGTGGAGCTAACACCAGCCTCCCCCTCAGCGAGCAGCAAACTGCACCAGGAAACATGTCAAAACAAAGACTAATAAGCAACATGTCCTCCGGGCTGTGTCTGCTCTGTGCCTTACGTAAACCAAAATGGAAGACAATTTCACAAATGACACGTTTATACCGCATACACACAACAAAACAGAGACTCTGGGAATTTGTGGCAAACCTTAATTGTACTTCACCAGTTTTTGTTTTGCAAGGAATGAAGCTGAGCAGTTTGAACCTTTTTCACCGACTCTGTTCAGTGTAGTTTTAGGTCACATTGTGTAGTAGACGTCAATGACTGACTCAGCACACTGATGACACAGTGAAGAGCAACTTTCTCTGGCCAACCAGTAGTATTTCTGCTTTTTAGAGCATTTCTGTGGAGATTTTATTCCATCCATATCCTTTTCACCATACAAGGCAGTGAAGCATATTTGCATTCATGGAAACCTGGAAACATCTTCCTACAATGTGAATACACAGCAGTTAACAGTAAATATTAATTAAAAAAAACACACAGTTTGAGACAATTGGTGAAATTAAATGTTTAATTACAGCGTTACATACAGTAGTTTCACTCTATTGAAGAAAGGCCTTTTAATATTAACAATTTCCCAGTTTCAAAGCAGATAGCACAGATGTCATGCAGGGAATTAATTTTAAACGTGTTCAAAGGATACGGTGCTTCTCACACAAAAGATGAAGCTGGCAATTTTCCACATTTTGTTATCACATAAAGAGAAGTTCTGGCATTACTGACTGATCTGTTGGTCCGGCTGGTTAATCGGTATTATCCAGGTTCCCCAGTCTGGAATTCTTTTACACCCCCTGAAAGATCCCACTTTGAGAACCACTGACATAGACAACATTTGTTAGTCGGGTGAGTTGACTGGGACTTTGCTCTGTTCCTGAGGTGTTTTGACAAAGGGGGAAATACTGAGTATCTTTTAAACAAATCATATGCAAACACAAACGGATCCACCTTTTGTAGCAGAAAGACCCACCCCCCCTACTGAAGGAATGTATAGAACCTCACCCTCAGTTTTGACCCAGACAGGTCAGACTTGTTAGACTATTTTAAATTATCCTATGAAAAAGTTGCATAACTAATAAAGGCTCTTTATTGTAACCTCAGCATTGTTCCTGCTCCTAAACCAGTGCCAGAAATATGCTCCCGCATTCACATGCTGGTGCTCTTAAAGAAGAATGTTTCTAAACTGCAGCCAAGACATTTTCTCTGACTTCACCACTGCGCTCTCCTGTCATGCCTTGAAACTATATTTAGTCCGATTCCTCGAGAGATTTGATTGGCCGACAATAGAGGGATGACAGCTCTCAGTGGCTGTCCAGGCTGTGATGTCAGAGTGAGTCAGGGTACCCGGGGGAGCTGAGGGGAATATCTGAGCTGCTCTGACGTCTCAGAGTCCGCAGGTGGACCTGATCCCAGACCGGGAATGTAACGGTAGTCCGGAGCTGAGACAAAACAAGATTTTAAAATCATTTATTTCCTCCGCATTGCCGGCAATCAGGCCCATCACATGAGGACACGGAGTGGAATATGTCACGACTTGTTGTGTTTTCATTTAACTGTCCTGCTGTTTTTATGTCTTTCTGTCGCTGAATTTTGATTTAGCTTTGGATCACATGTGATATTGTTGTGTAAGTTATGATAAGTACTTGCCTGGAGCGAGCCCGTGGCTTATGTTTCAGCAGATGGTGATGGAAAGCACCCGTCCGTGCTAGCACAAACACACTTGGATTCTCTCTCTCTCTCTCTCTCACACACACACACACACACTCTTTGTGTCTCTCACATTTATTGACCCCCAACCGAGTCACCTTTTAGAAACACCTGATCCGGGTCGGGGTATTCTGAAACGTGGAGTTACGTGAGTGGTTGGGATGGTTGAGAGATCCCTGTCATGTTTGGCACCTTGTACATCTTTGCAGTTGACAAAAGTGACCTGCAAGCAGCAAGTCCGTTGGAGACCTGACTCTTAAATTTCCAATTAAAGATGCAGGTCTTTAACGGAAGTATCCAGAAATATCAGCCAAATGTAGGGCACTAAAAGGCAAAAAAAAACGCAACCCATGTGATGATTCTTGAAGTAGAAGAAAAATAAAGCAAGAATAATTACTGATAATAGGTATATACAGTAAACGGATAAATAAAAACTAAGCCAGCCATTTATAACTGAAACATTGCCCCTTCCCCAGCCTCTTCTAAATCTTCAGACCTGTTGTCATTTTCCATAAAATGAATGAATGGTTTCCAAATAGAGACAAAGACCTCCATTTTACCTTAAAGAATACAAGTGATTTTCCCCATTGAGAGATATGAAGACGTCTCTCATTTTCCACGGTAAAGCTATGACACTGTTAGCTTGGAGGAAACACGTGTTAGTTTAAGTTTTCTATCGTTTTGAGCACTAGGATCAGTTGCTTAAATTCCGAGCGTGTTTGAATGCGGAGGAAAATGTTTGCCTCTCATCCTACCGACTGCGTGTGATACCTCATACCAAAACTGTCTCATGTAAAACATTGTCCTTACATGTCTGACAAATGCTTAACCATTGGGGCCTTTTTGTAAATTCAGCATATGTCAAACATTAAATTATTTCTTTCTTTTGAGGAAAAAAACATTGCGTCCACTCGTCCCAGCACTTGGCTATGTTTACATGTTTATTTTGCATAAAGAGTTGTGTGAAGTGAGATCCAATCACTGCGTTCATACCAGCTGTGAACAGCCTCACTGTCAGTCTGTCTTGTTTAACTGGGAGACATGAATATAACACAGTCACTGTTAATGTTTTTTAGCAACACCTGTGCTTTTCTCAGTGTGACAGGTCAAAATGTCTGATATGCAAAAGGTCTACTGGGGAATCTCCGCTACAGGATCTGCTGGAGCGCAGCTGATGAAAACCAAACAGACATTTGCGATAACTCAAAAGTTTTTGTAAAATTACAATGGACAGAAACATAAGTACTAACGCACACGCCCACGCAGATGATGAATGCAGACAGACATTTGGTGTGCGTAGACGGTTTTGCGTACTTTCTCCTCACACACACACACACACACACACACACACACACACACACACAGCGCTCCTCATCCGTTACATCTGGCCCAGATGGGGCCAGACCATGTGGGCGTGGGGGTGTATTGGCAGCCAGAAGGTGTTAGTAGGCAAATACATGCATGGGGAGAAAAAAGGAGAGACGAAAAGGCAGATGAAGAGACGGGACGAAGTGAGCACGTGGCTGAGAAGTGGATGACGAAGCAAGAAAAGGAGACGGAGGAGAAATCCCCCGAACAACCGAGCCAGCTGAGGGGGCCGTCGCTGGACAGAGAGACAGAGAGAAATGGATGGATGGACAGCAGAGGGACATGTGTGGATGTCATCCGGCCATCAGTCACGCATGGGGGAGGGGAGGGAGGGGGTGAGAGCTCCAGGGAGGCCTTAGGGTGGGGGCTTGAAGCTTAATCCCAAAAACAGCTGTGTGCAGTGGGGAGGGTGGGGGTTGTTGGTGGTTCTTGGGAGACGGATTCTCTCTCATGGCTCATCACATCCTCTGACCCCAGCAACGTCAACGGCTTCATGTTGGGCCTCAGTCGCTGTAACTCGGGGCCCCTCTCGCTCTCGGCAAAATGGCTCCACCAACAAGGCCTCATGTGTTTGACCCGCTCCCATGGACCCTCGGCACCCAAACACGAGGCCCCCCGGCCGTAAATCAGTCGCAGATACTGTCCATCAGCGGAGCCTTACATGACTACACGATACAGTCTGAGCTGAGCTACACTGCCTCTTCATGGAGATAATTAAATGCAGAAATTAGCATGAATTTCCAAGTCCTAGATCTTCTGCTGTGAAGGATAAAACCTTTTTTCAGCGTGCAGATTTGTTTCAGACCCAGTAAACATCTTGCCTCTCACGTGACCTCTTCTATGGACGGCTTATGAAGGACCAAGTCAAACAAACTAGTCATAAATGAAGCTGTAAGACACCAGAGATGATGCTTTGTCTTTTTTTGAGTCAACAGTTCAGTTCAGTTCAACATCACTAAAAAGTAGTGACAGTACAAATATACAGCCAGAACATCACTATGCTCTTCACAGTTTAATGTTAGTCATACCAAAATGTTTTAGCATGTATTACTCTTTCTCTTCCCTTTCTGCAGTCTGTTTGCGGGCAGCATACCGAGGGTGACCTTCATCAGCGTGGGTGGTTTCATCTTCCTCGGAGCGTATGAGAAGGTCCGCCGCACTCTGCTGTAGCAGCCCGTCCTCTGTGGCTGTCCTGAGCCCTGACCTGGTGGAGGAACAGCAGGGGATGTGTGTCTGGAAGTAGCAGCCCTGCACCCCCGTGCTGTGGGGCCCTCGGGAAGCAAGGAACACCTGGTGCTTGGGGCAACAGTCGTCCGTGAGGCGGATCGCATTACCCAGGGTGCTGCATTCCTGCCCAATCAGTGCCCTGCAGACTGAGTATAACAGCCTGAGCTCACAGTTCTTAAGGTGAAATGAAGCCACACTGTGTCACACAAGACTAGCCACGAAGCATCTTTGCAGCTGAGTGTGTGTGTGTGTGCATCAATAAGTTATGGTATTAAAGACTGTCTCTTTTTATGCTATGAGTTTGGTGGTTCGTTTGGCTTGTAGGCTTCCTCTCGATGGTTTCATGATCATTTTAGTGTTTTATCCATATTTTCCTCTCTGCTAAGCCAGCTGACCTGTGTTAAAGACCCTCCGGGGACAGACACAGCAATATCTCACCATTGTTACATTCCCACTGGAGCACAACTGAGCTCATCCACCTGTAAGAGCTTTAATTTTATACTCAAGACGCCTTCAACAATAGAACACTTTGTTAAATTAACAAGGATTTAGTTTTATAAGGAGCCTCAGGTGTCCTGCACAAGCTTTTGCATTACGTTTTGGGGTTTATCTCCCATGTGTTTATTTTGCAGTATTTTTATTAGGTTACTGTAAAAGGTTGCCTGCTAGTTTTTTTCCCCCACGCTTGTCTATCTAATTGTGTTCATTCTTATACAAAACCTCCTCATTTGTTGTACGTGGAGTTAACTCATTCGCATGATTAATTCGACATAATCATGATTTAAGTTCTGAAGTTGACTTAATCTGTGTTTGAGGCTTTTATTAAAAAAAATAATCTGAGGATTAAGTCCATAATCTCAAACCTGTGAAAGTAGATGTTTATCTATTATTACTTTGTTAATTGCATCAACGAACCAAAGCTACAGTTTAGAAAAACATCCATTCATTATTCCATCCAATGAGCGATGAAAAGATAACACATTTGTTTTGAATTGGCTTATTTGCTTTGAAAAAAAAAATGATACCACTGTTGTGCATGTATGGTCATATGTAGCCCCTCTTAGCTTATCTTAGCATGAAGACTGGTAGCGGGAGGAAACAGTTAGCACGCCAATTAAATCTGCCTACCAGCACCTTTAAAGATTGCTGATGAACACGCTGTGACTTCCTTTGAGATGAGCTGCTTATTGACCACACAGGTATGAGAGGGATATCAATCTGTACATTTTAGGATATCAGTTCATCCTAAAATGTACAAATAGTCCGTTAAAAAAAGGGGTTAGCACAATAAAGCACTACTGCTGAAGAAGTTAGTTATGCAGCCATGAAAAGCAGTTTTTTAGAGAGCATTTTAATCGATTTAAATTAGGGTAACTAATTTAAGTTTTAGACAGTTGACTGGAGACAACAGCCCATAACAAAGACGTGTGCATGAGGAGCGAGCAGCATATTTTCCCACTCTCTCTTGGTGGTATCTGGCCGTGCAGATGTTTTTGATTTTATTTGCCAAGTTTCCGGAATGTCGGCTGCTGAGGCCGAAACCCAAAAGGTTCTGCATGACTGGACTGGAGCTGGGGTTGACTGGGGAAAATGCGTTTTTTGGTGTGATTTGTTTAAACTTAAAAACTTATGTATCGTTAGTTCTGTCAGTACAACAAGAACGACAGATGTAGATGCAACTGGCCTTATGCGGGAAATTATGATTCTGTGGAGAGAAAAAAAATGCTGATCAATAATTTTAGGTAAGATATGATGCTCCATTAAAAAGAGTTATCCAAGATAACTCAAGACTAACAAATAGCTTCTCCATGTCTGACTAAAGGAAGGTCATTTAAATGACATATGCATCAGTATCAGTGCTTTCCCCCCTTTGATTTCAGTGGATCAGCCCAGTGTTGTGCGTGCAGTCGCCGCAGAGGTAAACTCGGTCAGGGGCAGCGGGGAGACGGATGGCCTCACAGGTGGGAGGTTGTTATGCTGCTTGTCAGTAGGCTGTTAGACAACAATGGGCCGGCGTGTGATTGGTGGAGGCCACGGCCAGAGGCATGTCAGTCATCTGGTGGCAAACGGCCACCTGGAATGCACTTTCTGGGCAGCCGCTGACCCTCAGTCATCCCTGACTCGATAGCAAATATTTTAAAGAGTCTGCAGAAGGATAAAAAAATATGCCCGCTGTCTTTGGAGCTTCAGGGAGCCAGGACACATTCCTGGTTGGAAGATTATCTTTGTGTACGTGTGTGTGTGTGTGTGTGTGTGTGTGTGTGTGTTTGTGGTCCAGCACAAGCTGCTTCACTGCTTTGAAGATCAAGGTCTCTGGATTTCATGTCTTGGTGCATGCTCCATTTGAATTGATGGCTTCTCCATAACCGCTGTGACATGTGAACGGCGCTAAACGCTAACTCAGCTGTTTGTGATTCACTGAGACATCCTTTCATTCTGATACACTGGCAAAAAAAAACAGCAAATCACTTGCAATAATAGCAAAATTGGATTTTAATTGACACTTCAATGCCATGTTAGACACTTCACTGTTTCAGCTTTGACATTGGTACAACGGTTTCAGACAGTTTGTTTCAATAAATTACTCTGAACATGAACTGCACCTCACGCCCTCTTGTCCCTTTTATCTGCCATGCTGGGATTGGTTTCCCAGCAGGGAGCTCCAATTGGTCTTGCTGGTAAAATCATCTCTGATAGGTGCTATCAGGGGTAACCAGAGGAGCGTGTCCTCCAGTTTACCTCGATAAGGCCACTGGTAACAAACACGGTTCACACAAGCGCACACTGGCGAAACGCATGCATACATTAGACAATGTGACTACTGCTTTGCCTGATTTCTGAGCCGGTTTATCCAGGGATCATGACAGTCCTGACTGCATTTAATCCTCCAGGTTTGGTTAGAGCACATTTCACAAGCTTCCCTGTTTCACAGCATGAGACCACACCTTTAGTTTCCTCAGAACACAAGACAATATTCAGCTGTGGCGATGATAATGTTATTGTTGCACTGTGGTGATGTGACAGAGGCAGATTACTGGCCATTTGCCTGCGAACGCACTACAGTGGTTGCTGAGGCACATTACAGCAGTAACAGGATGACACAACACATCATTCTGGCCGATTTCTCGGTCTTTAAGGTTCATAGCATTAGAATGGTATAACTAAGCGTTCAGCAAAGTAAATGTTGAGTGCGCGTAGGATTCATCATGAACAACTGACAGCTGTTAGCCACATTTGGTTGCGAACTTGCCAAGAGGGGGAGGGGGAGGGGGGTTTACTTTCTTGGACAAATAACAAAACAAATCGGAGTACAAAGAATATTTTGTCCCAGCTAAATCAGAGCAGCTTTGCTGTAACTTGTAGCATTGTGAAACAGTTGCCAAAGCCTTAATGGTACAGTATGAACGGTTGATTTCACTGTGTCAAAATGAGCGTAGCGGCTCCTCACACAGAGGAGGTTCCTGCATTCCTATTGGCAGACATCATGTACGCCATCTGCTCGTTCATGAAGTGAACAGAAAAAAGTGCTTTAACTGACCACCTGCAAATATCCCAGCTCGAACCCTCTGACGCACCAAAAATAATTGACATCGAAGCTCTTCCTTCATACGGATAACAGTGGATGTGTTGTGTTTCTGTAAGGCCGTGGTTGGCAGCGTTTGTCAAAAAAAACTTTCAAGTGCAATCAAGTGTTTGTTTTTGTTTGCTATAAGGAGTGTACCAGTATCTCTCGCAAAAAGTCTCTTGATATATGCTATCACAAGTTGAGTTTTCTTTGATCATGCAATAAGGCACCGCAGCTGAATGTTGGTAAAAGCTGAAAAAAGGCTGTTTTTGTTTTTTGTTGGTTTTTTTTTTGAAGAAAAATAAAAATACCATCACTCCTTTCTTTTTCATGCACATAAATTCAAATACTCTTTTGTAAAAGTTATATAATATATAATATAAGAAAACTCTTATGTACAGTCAAATGTTCAAAGGTATATCTCTCTTTCTCTTTTTCCCCTGCACTTTAATATACTTTACAAGATTCCCTACATTTACATGCTTCAAATGCAAGTCACATTTTTTTGGAGCTAGAATTTTGTTGTTTTTTTTTAATTGGTCACCTCCCAAATGAAGGTTTTTAACTATGTACAGCTGATACGCTCAGATGGGACGCCACCCACACAAGCTCCACCTTCACACTCCGGATGCCCCCCTGCCTTTCTACCCCTCCGCCTCCTGGTGCTCCCTTTCAGTCCAGATCCAGGAGGCTCAGGATCCATTGCCTCGATATGAGGTAGCAGTTTATTTCCCAGTGCAAAAAAAAAAACAAAACAAAAAAGTAAGTCCACTCCACTACTGTGAGTGGATGCCTTAGGGCTGGATGGAGCGCCTGCTAGTCGCTGGCTCTCCTTTGGGGGGTGCTCTCATTCTGAGAGGCTCTGAGGGTGTGGTGTCCGTTGGGCAGCAGAGTCTGCCTGAGCTCAGGCTCACAGTCACTGTCGAGGCAACCGCGGCTCGTCAGCTTCACCGGCTTGTGGAAGGAGTCCTCCTGTGATGGAGAGAACGCTGGCGTTTGTCCCGCTCTGCTCGCTGATGAACAAAGAAATGGAAGAGAAAAACAGGCAAAGTCAATGACGTGACACGTATGTAGACAAATATGCATTCAGCTTTAGGATACACAGGCAGTGGAATGTATGCACAGGGCTGCGTTGACATGTGGAGGTGAGAAATGGTATTTGGAGGCCAATTCCACTGGTGTTACTCCTCGCTTAGAGAAGCTGAATCCCAGAACAGGTCCAGACGTGCAACAGCAGCAGTGAGAACTCAGTGCGTTTTTACAGTGTTTTCAGAGAGATATCCTGAGGGGCTCTGGGCTCGGTGCAACTGTGGTGCACCGTCAAACCATGACAGGAACCAATCCATCAACAATCACATTCAATGGAATCTGCCTTGACAGACTGTCATGGCATCACCTGATATAAATGATATTCCTAGAACAGCAGAGACTGTTTGCTGCTTGCCTTAAAGCATTGAAAAGTAGTCAGTCTTACCTTTTCTCTCATGTTGGTTCTGTTGTAACGTATTGTGGTTTTTTGGAAATTCTTGAACGTCCTTTCGGATCCCGTTGGGTGTCCCGTTGCAGAGCGAAGGTGAATGTGGCCTTGCGTCGTGCTGCTCGCCTTGGTGACGGTGAGAGTAAGGCGGGGGAGCCGAGTGTTGTTGGTACTCCATGCCTCCAGCGGGGCCAAACCCATGAGTCAGGTAGTCTGGGTCTTTGGAGTAGCTGCTGGAGTTCTCCATACAATCTGTGCACACGACTGCACCATCAAAACCTGGAGGCAGGGGGAGAGAGAGAGAGAGAGAAAATAAATGGTTTAGAAACCGAAAACCAACAACTGTATGTCAACACTGCGGTAAGGACGTCTGCTGTAATTATTTCTGATGCTGAGCAGGTCTTCGCAGACGGCGGCACTCCTTTAGTCATTTTGCAACGCGCCGACTTCGCTAGTGGGAGAAGCTGCTGTGGAGTACAAACATTTAGTTGGCAGGTACCTGTGGCGTCCAGGACGTGTCCGTTGGGCTGAGGTCCACCGCCGGCCTCCACGCGAATACACACCTCCTGCCGCTCGGACAGCGTGCCCTGGGAGGACAGGTAGCTGGGGACGTCCGGAGGAACTATCGTCTCATCTGGAAGTGACGAGAACACAAGACATTACAACCAGAGCCGCAACTGCTGTCACACTAGAACTCCGACAACGCACTGACTGATGGATCTTTACTGGCAAACATTACTGATTAGTTATTTAAGTGATTTCCTCTGCAAAAATTCTCTGGTTTCACTATCTCATCGTCTCTTAAATATTTTGGAATTTTGTTATTAGGACAAAACAAGCAATTTGAATTGACCGGCATATTTATGAATACAACAATTGAAATGGAAATGATGATGAAAATAATCAGCTTTAATCTACTGACAGAAAATTGAATGTGACTTAACTGATAATCGATTAATTGTTTCAGTTTTTTAACCAAGCAAAACTGGAAAATCTTGACTCGCTCCAGCTTATCAAATGTGAAGATTTGCTTGTTTTTGGTTGAACGAAACATTTGAACAAGTAACCCTGGGCTCATAAACGTTTGCAGCACCAATGCAGCGCTTGCTTTTATTTTTTAAGTTAAAACACACACACACACACACACCCAACTGCCATCTTGTCATGTCTAAACATGCTAGTAGGACAGAACAAATCCAGTCTCACCTGTGTTGGTGACACTGCACTCTTCGCTCTTCTTCCTCGTCTGGTAGATGATGCACACCCACACGAGCGACGTCACCACGATACTCGTCACCACAGCGATGACTATGATCCCTATAGTGACCGTGCTTGGCCCCACCGGCGTCGCGCAGGGGCTTCGACGCTGGGTCACCACCAGCTGGCTGTGAGCGCGCTCCGTACCCAGCGTGTTGGACATGAGGCAGGTGTAGCGGCCGGCGTCCTCCAGCGAGGCAGAGCCGATGACCAGCAGCTGGTTCCCCGGGGTGAAATGGTGTCTGTCGGAGAGGCGCAGCGGCTGGTCGTTGTGCAGCCAGGTGATGCGTGGCGGTGGGCTGCCTAGGGCCTTACACTGCAAGGCCACCGTGTCCCCGACCACCACGCTGCGGTCCTCCAGGTCCTGGGCCAGGTGGGGTGTTTCTGTGGAGGGGAGGAATGACTCGTCAGAAGCTCGGAGAGGTCAGCGTTTATTACATTGTTATTCCGTGACATCAAAGTTTTAGGTTTCTGTTCTCAGGTTTCTGCTTCAGCTCACTTTGTTCACAGTATTGATTACGGACTGATGAGTCAGCGGGACAGACGGAGCACAAAGTGTGATCGTCTGTGTTTGACATCCAACCGCTGAAAGCTTATCTCACAATGACAGTCTCATCTAACAATCATATTTATACATCTGAGGTCACATCTGCAATGCTGACAAATCCATACGCTTTAATTACATCAGCTGGGACAGAGTCCTCTTCACAACAATGTTTTCATCGTTTTCTTTTCATTCCAGACAACTTCGTGTTTTGATGAATGGAGTACAATGAACTGAGTGTGTGTGTGTGTGTGCGTTAAGGTGGGCCTCTCCTCTCAGACTGAGCACTTCCCCTCACAGTGGGACATACACAGATTAAGAGATCTCACTTAACCCACTTGAGACACCCCTCGCTCTTCTATCAATACTTTCTCCCTCTCTGTCAGTGCCCTCATCTCTACTACCCCTCCCATCCCCTCCCCCGTTTCTTTTCTACAAATCCCACTTTGCCTACCTTCCCCCACACACTGACTCCTCCATTCCACTTCTTCTTTGGCTCCCATTTTTCTCCCCCGCCACTCTTTTCCAGACAGGGGCCCCTCAACTGCAGCCACCCCCCCCCCCTCACCACCCCTTCCCCCGTCACTCAAACCCAAACATCACAGATTCAGTCTACAGGCATGGTCACTGGCTTCAATATTTTACATAGCTGAGTGGATTAGCACTCAGCTTGAACTGCTGTGTGAAGTCTGAAGTCTCACAAGTCACACAACATTCAGATGTGTCACTGAAATACCTCCTCTGCCGGTCTATGCCAATTATAGAAACTGTTGCTTCTGGGGTTTTCAGATGGGATTTAAGACTTGTAACTACTGTGTTAGGAAACCCCTCGCTTTTCTTTGTAGCTCTGTTCAACAGGGGACTGCTTGGCTCAGTTCAAAGACAAAGGACAAAGATGAGCTATGACCTGAGGTGGTTATAGGAGAGCAGGTCTGTTTTGTTTGATTTAACAGTGTAAAACAGCCAATAAACTGGGAGCACTGAGGCCTGCAGTGAAGCAACCATGACTGTCCCTCCCACTGAGTGAGGAGAAGGTGGGGGTGGGAATGCCTAACAAACACCCCTCTGTGAGCCCCTCTCGCCTCCCCACCATCCCTGCATTGACCCCCAACTGTGGCCTTTGGCCCTTGACCTGCAGCAAGGCCACAGCTGCAGAGAAAAGAAAAAAATAAAGCCCCTCATTCTGCAGCTTCGGACTGACCGGTTCCTGATTGAGCTCAGAGCTATGTACAAGTGTTCATTTTAGGCATGCAGGAAAATTCTCCACACCGGCTTACACTGACCACGAGTCAAAGACTAGCCAACTTGGTTAAACTACAAGGAAGAAACAAACGCAGCTCCTACCCAGCACAGTGAGGGTGGCGTTGGCAGAGACGGTGCCAGCTGTGTTTTTGGCTGTGCAGCTGTATAAGCCCATGTCCTCCGGTTTGACGTCCATGATGAAAAACACGTCATCGTCAGGCATGACGTGCATTCGGCGCTCCCGGGCGGCGGGGAAATCCGTGCCGCCGTCCTTCTGCCAGGCAATCTGCGGTGCCGGGTGGCCCTCGGCGGCGCACTCCAGCCTGGCTGTGTGGCCCGTCCTGATGGTGCTGTCTCTGGGAGTCTTAACGAAGGAGGGGAGAACTGTGGACAGAGGACACAACATTTACATCAGCTCTTCTTTACCTTCTATGTTTTCAGGGGAAGTCGACTGAATCAGGTTTGGGTCAAGAACTTGGACAGCAGTTGTTCAAGATTATGGCGCTTTACACATATTCAGTTTCTTTTACCCCAAACTATCACAGCTGGTGCTGGCATTTGAATCCAAGCCCACAATTCAACAAATTCTGCCATTACATCATGAAGTAAGGAAGCAGACGGAGATCCGACGCAGACTTGGGCGGGAAACCAAGCTCGAGATAAATACTTTTTACAGAAATACATTTGCAGAAAAGCAGAGTGACAGCACAGGAGAGGTGGCCCCTGTTCGCACTGACATGCAGTTAAATCGATTTGCTCTGAATACCATCCTTGTCGAGATGGAAGCCCGAGCCAGACAGAGAAGAGTTTATTCAAGTGAAAGAGAAACAGGAATTTTGTATGGTGGAAATGATGCAATCACACACACCTCAACAGAGATTCTTAACATGACACTGGATCGCTAATATTCTTCTGTTTTCCCCTCTTATTTTTTTGACATTATTTTTTATGACTACAATACATAAACTCCATCTTAAAAATACACAACCTACCATTGACGATGAGTCGGGCCTTGCTGGAGTATGTGGAGCCAAAGTGGTTGGTGATGATGCACTGGTAACGGCCTTCGTGGGCGAAGGTGACACGCCGTAGGTGCAGGATAGTGGTGTACTCCATCACGCCTCCACCTGTCGCTGGTGCATCAGATGTAGTTCCTTGGTGGTGAGCACGCACATGGGCGAAGTTTTCCGTCTCGGCGTGGCGAAGCAGCTCCTGGTCCTTACGCCACGCAAAGGTCATGGGGGAGGAGCTGCTGCTCGCGGCTGTACAGGTGAGATGTACGTCACTTCCAAGGACTGTCACTGTAGTTTCTGGCTGCACGGTGATTTGAGGCTTTGGGAGGTCGTCTGAAGGTGCACAATGATGAAGAGGAAGAGAAAAAAGAGGTGGTTAGAGATTAAGAATGAAGCTTAAAACGTGTGGTCCAATAGCAAACATCACAAATTTCTCACAGTGGGTCTCTGTTGGCTGTGTATAAATGGCACATGTAAGCATCCATTAACGTGTGTGAGTGCAAATGCAGAATTAAACACAACACCACACAAACAAACACGTGCATCTATGTAAATAACAAAACAGAGCTGCTGTCATAACTCACCACACACAAAGCTGCTGGATGGAGCCTGGAAGATGCTGGTGCCCTTGAGGCTCTCTGGGTGTGCGCAGGTGGCACTGACACCAGCCTGCAAGCTGTGTGTCACCAAAAAGTCAGGCAACCAGTGGAGCTGGCAGTCACACAGGAAGCTGTCGCTTTGAATAAGACTGGGACACGAGAGAGGGAGAGAGGGGTAAGTAACATATGGTATAGATCACATCTGTTGCATCTGTGACTGAATATGTGTTTCTGAGCATGTGTGTGGATGCCAATAGGACTAATCGATTTGAAGTGTGCGCTGCTGGCTGTTTTCTGCGTGTGTGGATTTGTGCAAATACATCGATATTAACTCACAGGCTTTTGAGGTTCTTCATTTTACTGAAGGCATCGGGCTGGATGGAGCGAATAGCATTGTCTCCCAAGTTCCTGTCGGTACAGTACAAAGCATCAACAATGTAAACAAGTTACAGCCATAACACACATAGAGACGCAGGTTTTCGTGTGCAAGGATCTGACTTTTACGCAAGGTATAAGCATATCTGACGATACGTGCCAACTTTTGCAACCCGCCATAACCTCATTTGACAGAGGCTTGTAAAAGTGCTTATAGGAATTCCATTTCTTCCATGGAGCTCGCCATATGTTCAATAACTTTGTTCCTGTGCAGAGGCAGGGAAAAAAAAAACAAAAAAAAACAGAAAGGCCAAAGTTGAGATTGCGCTAGGCTAACGAGAGCGAAGCAGCTGGGCACTCGCAAAAGCCTCTGTCTTCTCCTTTTACAAAGACGCTATTAAATTGCTAGCAGCCTGCTCTCTGCCAACTACTTTTGGCAACACACACCCTCACCACCACCACCACAAGCGTCACCCAACCCTCTCTTCCTCACTCACTCTCTGGCTGGGGGGGGGAGGGCAGCAAATCACTGTTGGATACTCACAGGTGTTCCAGGGTCTCCAGGCCTGCGAAGGCTTTCTTGGCCACTGACTTGATCTTGTTTCCAAATAGAGTCCTGCCATTGCCAAACATAAAGGGTGTCGATAGATGAAGAGAGAGAAGGAAGGGGGGGGGAGACAGCAAGAGAGGGAGAGAAGCACAATTAGCAAGGCTGAATCTGATAAGAGTGAGGGGATTGAGGCATTGGAAATCTGAACTGTGCAGAGATTAGCCTGGAGGAAGGGTGAGGGAGACTGGATGGGGTTGGAAGGTGTGTGTGTGTGTGTGTGGGGGGGGGGGGGCATCTGGGCTCAGTGCTGCTCTTCAAAGACCACTTTTATCTTTATTAGAATTTAATAGCAATGACCAGGCAGAGCTGTGTGTGTGTGTGTGTGTGTGTGTGTGTGTGTGTGTGTGTACGTTAGCTCTTTTACCCTGCAGAGCTTGTGAAGACATACGTGCAAACTGTGTGAGTGTGCGTCTGTGCCTGTCAGGACTGCTTTGAGCCAAGAATTGAGTTGCTGTTCCCTCCGACTTGGGGTCCTTATCCCCCTCCTCCCCGCTGCCACTCCCCCCCTCCGCTCGTCCCTCTCCTGTTGTAGCCTTCACTTCACAGGAAGAGGAGACACGGCTGGCTGCTTTACAATGAAGACCCCAGTGTTCGAACTCATCCACATGTACACATAAACAAGCGTCTGTCATGTCACAAGGACGATGAGAGGACTACTTTGTCAGTTTCAACTTTTTATTTTGAGGAGATTAAAAAAAAAAATAAAATCTAAGATCTCGCCATCGTTTTCCTTGGCTCAGATCTTTAAGCTCCACTTCCCTCCCATGTGGCGGCATTCACAAGCTGCTTTTAGGAAACCCAGTGTGTATGGTGGACACTTTGATGTCTCACCCCTTCTTTTTCTTTTCTGGATCTCTTTTTCCCATGGTTCGCTTTGCCAGCGTTGGGATGCAGCGGGCCGCTTCCGCCAACGCCGTGACAAAAGGGGCAGGGTCAGAGGGCGGGGTGTGTGAGGCGTTTGATGTTGATGACTGAATGCAGCCCTCAATTTCACCCTCTCTCAGTTCCAAACAACAAGGACTGGGAAAGGGGACGGGAGGAGCGGAGGCATGGAGGAGAAATAGAAATAAGCCCATTGGGGAGTGAACCCCTGCCAGCTCGAAGAAAAGCCCTTTTCTCTCTCTCGTTCTCCCGTTCTTTCTCTTCCAGCGGTACTCACACTGGGAACCATCTTGGCTGGACATCATCTTTTCATCCTGCAGGTTGATGATTGCCGCTCAGTGCCAGAAACTCCACGTCCGCTATAATTTCTCAGCTCGCCAACTTTTGACATTGAACTTTTTACTAGACTGTTTCGGCGAAAACTTCGATGAGCAATAATGAAAAACAGATAAAAAAATGATTCATGTATCTCCTTGTTGAATCATTAGCAGCAAAGAGAACACAGCTTGGCCATAAAGCTACAGTGAAACAATGAAATCATAAGATGAAAGCCAGATTGAACTGGAGACAAACTGGCCTGAGCTTCCACAGGGTGACAGGAGTAAAGAAAAAAGAAAAGAAAAAAAAGACCGTCAATGTTTCATGAACGAGCCTCGTAAAAAAGGAAGAGGGGTCCTGCAATTCATTGCAACAACTTCCCTACAAAGTGATGTGTGGGATCCTGAGGGGACAGATGTCTCAGACTCTGTGGCCATTAACTGGACTAGCTAATCTTGACTGGCAACGAAAGCTGAGCTGGGATTTGGAAGGAAAACTTTGGATGCAAGAATAAAGCTCAATTCTGTTTCTCTGATTGTCTGGTTTTGAAGAACAGCAGAGAGAGATGAAGAGGAGGGGTCGACAGAGAAGGAGAGGGGAAATAAAAGACAGAATGAGGGGAGACACTCACAGCTTGTTGAGGCTGTCCAATCCAGAGAAGGCCCCATTGGTGTCCTCTATTGTGCCCGAGATGTCGTTATGGTCCAGCTCCCTGTGGAGAGTGAGAGAAGAGAGGGGGATAAGAAAGATAGAAGGAGGGAGGGGGGGAGGAGGAGGAGAACAGGGACAGGGCCTGCCAGCGCTGAAGCGTTACACAGCCCTGGCAAAGGATGGTTTGGAAGTCACGGGTTACCCCTTCACCCACACTGCCTCCCTCCCTACATCATCCACCCCCAGCACCTGGCCTCGAGAGCCCCTCTGCCGCTCTGCTCTGCCAACCAAGCGCATTCTTTCCTTAGAGGGGTGGGCAAGGAGTGTGCATGTGAACATGTGCGTGTGTCAAGGTAAACCCAGCACTGGGAAACACATGTATAATTCATGATGGCGTGGAAGAATTGGCAGGAAAACAATGTCACCAAACAATGAGACCAAACAGTTGGTTTTGTTTCTCTGATGGTGGCCGTTATGGCACAGACAAAACTAAAGCCATGACTCTTAATGAGGTCAGGAGGTAAGCTTAGCCAAGGCCGGGCACAGATAAAATGGGTTCAATGAAAAGGAAGAACAGCAAAATGGCTTCTTTTAGAGCGTCCGGGGGTGGGGGGGGGGGACTGAATGCACTTGATTTCCCCTCACAAGGTCAACAGAACTACCTATGTAGGTGAAGTCACAGCTGCAAAGGAAGCAGCCCTCTGAATGGTAACTGAAAAGAAAAACAGTCGAAGGACTTCTCTGAACCATGAAAAGACTTTCTTTCAAACTTGAGAAAGGCCTTTGAAGCTTGACGGTCGGCCACACCCTCGACCATCTCCACAATAGCACTCTCCACCTCCTCCCTTTGCTTTCCGAGCATCTCTTATCCCTCTCTGGTTCTTTTCAGTCTCCATTGGCCGCTGCTGTCTTAGTTGGACTGGACGAGAGCTGCCAATTTCCTACTCTTTCTGGCTGGCTGGATGTGAATGGCCATTGCCTTGTTAAAGCAAGGCCAGTGGTGGGGGCCATACAGCAGGGAGACTGGGCACTGAAGAGGGGGGCCCCCGATGAGCCAACGACCCCCGTGGCCGAATTAGAGGGCAGGCTGGCTTGTTTGGAGCTTTCACACCCCGATGCAGGCTCCAGCCCCATGTCGGCACGACCAGCAGCGCAGGCCCAATTAAAGCTCCCCCGGCTCCTTTTCAGGGCCCAGCCTATGCCTGTCCTTCCCTCCACTGATTAGATTAGGCCTGCCTCAAAGACACAGAGTGCAGGAGTGATCCAAGAGAATGAGAGAAAAGATCGTGCAAAGTCAAGACAGAGATAGTGTGTGTATTGGGGATAGCACAAGGAGATGACAGAATACACTTAACGTGGGGGAAGAAATTTTGCTTTAAAAAGGTAAAACAAGAAGAAACAAAGTATCCAAGTAAACATGAGAGAGGGGCTGAGATAGGACGATCACAAACTCAGCGCCTTATTCCACCCTCTGTTTCCCTCTGTAGCTGGTTATCTAGCACCCAGTGTGCCAGCAGAGGTCTTATGTGCCTTGGCTTGTTACCCAGCTGTGAGAGAGAGCTTGTCTAGCAAGCTCTGGCACAGCTCTCCTCTCTGGCTCTCTCGCTAGGAGGAAGGCATAGCCAAAAGGACCTTGGTTGAGACCCAAGACCCCCAAGTCTTTCTCTTGGATTTATCCCCTGACTTTCTCCCTTTCATTCCCCCCTTTTCATTCTTTAGGCCTGTTTGGGCCTTTTGTGCAAAAGGTGGATCAGCAGGAAAAGAAACCTCTGTCTTTATTTGGGGCGTCTAAATGCGAGGAACACTTTCAGATCCAAGTTTGTTGGGAACCAGTGTTTAAGACAAAAAACAAAAACCCCCAAACAAAACCAGACAAAAGGAACAAAGTGAGGAAAGAAAAGAAAAATAAGGAGTTGGCACATAAACCATGGCAATAGTGATGAATGAACACCTTGTAAAAGTTAAAAAAAAAGAAAAAAAAAAAGTCTCATGACGAGACTTGAATGCAAATCTAGATCAATCCTGTCTCGAAAAATAAACAGCTCCTGCTCTCTCAAGTTAAACACAGGGACTACGTGAATATCAAATATCACAGAAGCAAAACCAATATTGAACATCTCAGCTTTCACTGCTCCCAAGTGGCACATCTTAGCCTTAATTTCAGGGGCAGGGGCAAAACCATAACAAGTGGCCTGTTGGGGAACATTTTGGGCTTGGTAATGTCGGGGAGGGGCTGTACTTACAGGATGCGTACGGCCTTGAGGCCTCTGAAGGCTCCCTCGGCGATGTGGCTGATGGAATTGTGGCCCAGACGGAGAGTTTGGAGATCCCCCAGCACGGACAGACTGCCTTCATCCAGACGAGTCAAGTTGTTGTACGACAGATTCCTGGAGAGAGAGGAAAAGAGCGAGACACAGACAGAGAAGAAGACAGAGGCAGACAGAGAGAAAGGAAGGAAAAAATAGGGGAGAAAAAAAATGTTCCGTGTGAGGTCTGGAAGGAGATGACAGGCTGGCAGAACGCTGAGGCAGCTCGCGACGTCATTAAAACTTAAATTTCACGGCTGATTCAATGTCTATTTGCCACTCTGTGACGTGCTTTTCCATTTCGCCTTTTTCTTCACCACAAGATGCTGACTGAGAATGGGCTTAGCAGACCTTAGAGCACATGTGAGATCCTAAATGTTTGACAGGGAAGAAAAGAAATTCTTGGTTGGAAATTTACATGTCCACAACCTCCACTTATAAGCCTACTTGAGAATGTGGTAAACCCCAGGGGAATACATTGTCACTCGTGTGTACTGCAGCCTTCAAAATATCAAATCTTTTCTTACACGGTAGGAGGAAATCCAAATAGGATGAGAACAGTACATGGATTTCAAGCAGATTCATTTGTTTTAGGAAGTTGGAAAGAAATAATACTCCTCTAGTAACATGATGGCACCTGACGTGAGGAAATGTTTCGGCAAAAATGATTCAAAAATAGTTTGGAATATCTGCTGATAAAGACTCCAATAAAAAAATCCAATACTGATGTCTTTCAAACAGTGGTCAGAGGTATCGTGTGGTTTATTGCGCATTTTATTGCGCTCTCCGTGGCCCTTGCTATCTGTCTCTATGGCCAGGATTCAGGTTGGCCTGACCAGTCATGAGTGCAGAGATTTTCCCTGATGACCGGCCCGACCTCGCCCATTTGGAACGCAATAAGAGAGTCCTCATAAAGATGTGTCACTCTTTTCAGTCATCGCCACAGGGGTCATCATAACTCTGGTTAATAAAAAAAAAATATCCCAAAAAAATCATAAAACTGTTGACTGGTGCAGGCAGCACAAGGAGGATTCAGGGACAACTCCGGGACCAATCAGCCGTTCACGGATGAGCATACAGGAAACAGCATTGAGATACACAGAACAAACATGAACACCATGTACGTCTTTACCCTTTTTGACGGTTACACATAAAACAAACAGGCGCCAGAGATACCCCAGGCGATCTCGCAGTTAGCAACGCCTCAGCTGAGCAAAGCACTTTACAGCATCAATAGACAGTCATGTCAACAGAACAGGAAAGACTCGCAAAGTTAGTAGACAAAGGCTGTGAAGGGGATCCTTCAGTGTAATTACCACAACACAGGCGGTAGAGGATTACACGCCGGTTTGCCAAACCCCAGCGCTTCAGAACTGATTACAAAAACTCTTGTTGAAGGGCTTGAGTGCTGTTGAGCTCAGCTCTAATTATGGGATAAACAGGCTTATTCTGACAATAACGTAGCGTATTGAGTGTTAAAGCACAATGTCATTTAACCCTTCAGAAAGTCGATGGATGATACAAATGGGGGCGGGGAATGTAGATTCTCAGGCCATAGGACAAGGGGTTTAAATCCCAAGAGACTAAAATTTCACTGCAGCTGGGGTTAAGTTTAAAATACACAACTTTTATTCTTTAAATTGAACAACGCTGTTTGTTGTACTTATCATTCCAGGTTTAGGAACTTAAACCACTTTCTCCTGAAAGGTTTTGGCAAAAGAACATCTGGCATGAGAGTTTGAGTGCTCAGGCTAACTTAAATGCTAGTACTCACAGTTCCCTCAGCTTCTGGCAGAACTTCCATCCATCAGCATTGATGCGGGCTATAGAGTTGTTACTGAGGAATAACTGCTGCAGGGAGGTCAGGCCGTACAGGGAGCCACTGTTCACCTCTGTCAGGCTGTTGTAGTCCAAGTGACTGCAAGAGACAAAATGAGCAAAATAAGTGTAATCGGGAAGTAGGAATTTGAGGATCTGGACACAATGGTTCACAGGCAATAGGCAGGAGTTTGGTGGTAATTGTTGTGCCGTGAAATGACTAAATTTGCAGCAGCATTTCTGAAAAATTGCAGCGCAATTTGTGACCATTACTGCGTTATTTTGCATGTAATTGAAGTAAAATGCAAAAATTGCGGGTCAGCGGGAAAAGGTGTGATTGTTGTGATAGTGAGCAGGTTCCAGTAAGTAAATAAAAAAAAAAAAAAAAAAAAAGATCTTATTTGTTAAGGTTTGGTAGGTGAGCATTCCTGTAATAGTCAGTAACTGGTGCATACAGGACTCGTCTATCAGGCAGTGCTGATTCCAAGCTACGCGCTGCAACTACACTCCATAAATCAGATGGAGACTTTCACAGTTAGGTATTATATGTTTTATAATTCTGCTGTGGAACACATCACTCACATAATGTTAAATACCTTAAATATCTAACTTTATGCAAATTTGTTATGTTTGACGAATGGTTCAGTTTTTTTTTTTTATTTTTATATACATACAGGACTTTCATCTTGGCCAAGTCCCAGAAGGCCCCATCAGTCAGTTTGCTGATGCTGTTTCGTTGCAGCTTGAGGACCTCAAGGCTGGACAGTCCCTGGAAGGTCAGACCCTCCACCTGACGAATACGGTTCCTGTTCAGCTCACTGCAGGGTGGACAGGCAAACAAAAAAGTAAATAAATCGCATGAATTAAATCAGCAACTGATCATGGGTGGAAATCAGTGTGGCACTTAATCTTACTTAAAACTTTGTCAAAATATTCTCTACTCTCTTTCCGCTCTTTTGACTCAAGAATATTCTGCCCTCATTCTACATCAGCATCCATCACATTGAAGTCAAAACCAAAGAATCCGGTAGCCTGCACGCTTCAGTTGGTGTCGGACGGTTTTGCAGTTAACAAACCCTCAGCCTAACAGGCATTCCTCAAAGGGGTCCAGCACTGTATACCCACAGACTTCAGCTTATAACCCAGAGTCAACTTCTGACCTTATGCATGTAACAGTGAGTCTGTACATCTGGTATGTGTGCTTATGTGAAGGCGGTAAAAGCCCTCAGGTTGGCAAAGATAAACATCCGCACAGGTTCTTTTGTGTATGATGTGCATCACCACTGCAGTGTGAAGATACAGTGTCACCGGGGCCACCTGTCCAACAAAATCACCTGGGGAAGCTACTGGAGCCACAATGGGGGAGACTCCCATTATGGGAGTCCCTTTGCACTCTAGAATGGAGGTGTTGAGCTACAAATAGGTCGACCTCGCTGTTACGCTGGAGGGAAGTTTGACAAAGATAATGGAGCACATAGTGGGGAAATGATCTAACCACTTTGGGGATATTGAAGAAGGTAATAAATCACAGATAATATGGCTCTGGTGTTTGCTCAGTCAGACCTTATCCACCCCTAGAGGTACAGCTCACACTAAAAGCGTTCCAAATGCTAAACACACAGATGGACAGGCACTCCATATTCAAACTCTTAATTCTTTTCAGTTCTGTAATGTCTCTAAAGGCTACAACTGGAAAACCGATTTTTGACATTTGTGTTGAGGCTGAAAATAAATATCGTTTTCGCAGGTTGAACTGTCCTGACAGAATCAAAACACAAACTTGTCAGCACATTAACTACGTTGTTTAACTGATGAGATCCAGCGGTACTCACAGCTGGGTGAGCCTCGGGAGCTGGAAGGCTCTCACGGGGATCTGGCTGATGCGATTTCGGCTCAGTCTCAGGACCTGTAGAGTTGAGCCCAGATGATCCAGAGCTCCGAGCTCCAACATGCTGATCTTGTTGTTGCTCAGGTACCTGAACACAGAAATGACACACTGTGACATAAGAGATTTACAACAAACCTCAAACATGTCTTCAGAAATGGTCCAGTTTCCGTCTCTCTTGAGTTATTTTACATACTTTCCTCCTCATTTGTTTTCATTAATGCAGTCTGTGCAGCTTTAGTATTGTATTTGGGATACAGATGTTAGGGATTTTGCGTGCACTGTTTTTCTTCTAATATTGACTGCTATAAAAACCCACAGGAACCATTAAAGTTTCATCTTATTTACCTTCATTTTTAAAGATTTGTGTATTGTGTGTCACAGAAATACTTGTACTTACAAGTCCCTGATTTGGAGGCCTGCAGGAAAGCAGTGCCCTCTGAGCTCAGCGATGTCATTATTGCTCAGGTCCAGGGTTTCCACAGAAACCAGCTCTCTAGTCCGCCTTCCATCTATACTGCGGATCTTATTATGATGTCTAGAAAAAAACATAAAAAACATAAAAAGGCATTAGGTGTGGTTGAAAGGCATTAGGTGTGGTTGAAAAAATACTACTCAAAAATACTACTCATCATTAAAAGGGAATATATAACCCCATTTAACTCTAGCATACATTTCCCTTCACCCAAGGAAGACACTTCAAATCCCCTGGCTTCTTTAAACCCACTCTCAGGCACAAAGAGAGCAAAGTACACAGAACAAAGTGGTCTTCATTCACCACAAAATGTGTACTGTAAGAGCTTCCAAACAGAGGCTGGCCTTCTTTAAACAATTCCAAGAACACCTGTGCTTCTCAAGACTTAAGATGTAAAATCAATTAGATAAATGGAGCTTCAGTGATCAACCAGGGCCACTTAAAAGGGGATTTTGGAGTGCTTAAGTGTGTGATGGAATGATGAGATGGCTGTGCGATTTTCAAGAAATCTGGGCCTCTAAATCAATTAAAGACAAAGGAATGGGAACTACTGAGAAGCTAAAAAAGAAACATAAGTTCCACCATCTAGAAAAGATGCAACAAAACCCCACATTTCAAAAGACGGAGAGAGGAAGATGAAGGAAAAAAAGGAGAAAGTAAAGAGAAACGGATCACAGGATCACTGCTCGCCACAGCGACATCCATTTTGTGGTCCATGTGTCTGTGTGTGTCCTGTGTAGACGTGAGTGCGTTAGGAGTCTTAAGGTCAGTGTTATCCGAGCAAAACATGAAAGACATTGCTGGGTGACACCTTTGACACATGCCTAACTAACGGTACTAACTATGGATATCAACTCGTGAATTTTCTGTACATAACTCAGTTGGACACATCCATAACACTCTAGTTGTCACTGTTAGCATAGACTCTAGTTGCACACACTTCACAAATGTATCAGAGAATTACATCAAATCATTATAAGAATTTCATTTCAAGTCTCCACTTGTCCACACACACATACACAAACACACACTTTTTCTCCCTCTCTCATAGCCCGTAAAAGAGCCATGAAGAAATGTCATCTGAAGAGCAGAGACACATTCAGACTGACTGCCTTGCCGGCACAGTGCTGGTCTTGAATGTTTTATTCTCTCTTTCACACCAAAGACCTGTGTTTAAGGTCCATTTTCCAACATGGGGCTGACCCTCCCGGGATCCACTTAGCCAAAATCTGATGACCCACGTGGTCGTTGTCTTCTCAGAAGTTTGGCAGTTATTTACTTGTCTAGCACTGACCCTTTGTCACAGTGTGAGCTGCATCACAAGTAAAACTTTAATGTCAATCTTTTATCTTAAGACCAGTTCACAGGACCCATGGAGGTTTTCACAACATTCAATGAACAGCCTCTGTGTGTCCTTTTGTATTAAATCTCAGCATTTTTATTCTAAGTTAACATCTTATGACTGTGTGTGTGTGTGTGTCAGAGTAAGAGCAGGTGTTCCACCAGTCAAACTCGTCAAAACAAGGTCAGTCCCTCCTTTCCAGCCTTCAGCCAGCAGATGGACACACACACACACACACACACACACACACACATGCATGCACTGTTATTGGTGGGGGGGTGGGGGGTGTCACACCACAGTGGCCCACCTGAACAAACAGTGGCAGAAATGGTTAAGGATGAGCCATGCAAGCACGCCTGGGCAAACCCACACACACACAGACACACAACACAAATAACAAATGCACACATGGGACAGAGCAACAGACAGTGGCTACAGTGAGCCTGAGCGAAAAGGACGGCGGGAGGGAACGGGGGAGGAGAAGGGATGAGGGGGGAGAGGAGAAAGATTGAAGGGGTGAGTTGGGGTCAACAGCTGGTGACCTTCGCTGGGAAAAACAGATCAGTCTCAAACTGGTGGGAGAGGTTGACCTCTCTCACTCGTTCTCTCTCTCTCTCCCCGTTCTCCTTCCACCACTCAAACCAAGTAGTTCCTCCCCCTCTCAACCACCCCACCTCCCCCCTCCTTCCCACCCACAGTCAGAGCCCAGCTGTGTGTGAGAGACAGCTAAAGCCGCTGCGCCTCAGCCTGTTTGAAGTCCACACATACAATAGTAGCGTTTATAAAAACTGATTATCATACGGCCAGGGACATCTCTGATAAATCTCACTCGTTCCCTTTGATGTCCAGGGGTCTTATTAGCCTCAATTCTGCTTAATTCCAAATCTCATTACCCTGTACCATTGACCATCTGATTATCATGAGCTGGTCTCATTTTGACACTTCTTTTGATGTATGGAAAGTGCAGCAGCGGTTTACACTAGCATGCCCACTCTTCCGTTCCAGTGTCATCTTTTGGGGCGATTGTTTGGCCCGTCCCTTCACATTTGAAGCTGTCGGTCAGGACAAAAGGAGAATTACTTCAAAATCAGATCATCCAGTGGGCCATATGATTTCTACCCTGAGCTGTTGTAAAGGTCCCCTTTGATGTTTACTGGGCAGGCAATTAAAACAATGGGAAAGTTTGTGTTTCTCTGCTGTCACTTTGTTCGTGTGTTTTTTTAAAACTTTTTTATTTGCCATTCTGGGAGTATACGGGGATGCCACAGGGCTCACCAAGTGCATTGTGGGACTGGAGCTGAGCGTGCGACCTGTGGTTAGTTTGTCAGCTGACTTTTGTTTTCAGTTTAAGGTACAAAATGCCAAGAGCTTTGTTCTGATTGGTTTATGGATGTCAAAGCAAGTGACAGTGACTGGCTCCACAAAACAGTCGAAGCTGCAACAATACAACCATCTAGCCAGGCTTATCTGCACCTAATGAATTCATGCAGACATGTCACTGAAGGAGAAAGGGATGAAAACTACAGCAAACAGACAAAATGGCAAAAGACAAGTCTCCTCTCAACCAAGCAAGAGATTAAGAAAAACAGAGAAAGAAGAAAGAAACCCAGAAAAAGAGCTACCTATCCCTTCTTAGTTAACCTATTCTTGTGTTTTATTTATTTTAGATACAAGAGATCCAGTAAGTTATTTGTAAGTACAAACTTTTGATTCTGAATCAGATAGCTCTAAATGGCCATGTGCTGATAAGATTACACCGTCATGATTATCTTGGAAAAGGTTAATCATCATCAGCCACACTGACTGCTGCTGAATTAATATAAAAACCTTGAAGCATTTAAAGACAATATATGTAAATGGATAACCAGTTTGTCACATGTCCAATGAAACCTTGTAAAACTCTTTACAACAAAAGTGTTTTTTTTTTTCCTTTTAAACTTCCGATAACTTTCTAAAGCTATTTAATGTACACAATACTAAAAGTATCACTTGCTTTGTCACTTCAGGGCGGAGCATCATGTTAGTTAATGACAAGCAACCGCATACTATGGGCCCTTATGGAGAGTTCACTGCAGATCCTCTGTCCATTTGTGTGTGTGTGTGTCAGTGTCTCAAGCAAAATTGTAGTCAGACAACATTCCAGACCATCTCAACCAATGGCACAGAAACACTGCCCTGCAGTCTATACTGCTACCTCAGCCAGGGCACATACAGAGAAACTCCTACACACACACACCCACACACACAGGATTCACTTTTGGGAATAACCCTGAGCATGAGTTCAGCCCTCACTTCCCCTCTTTTCCTTCCTTTGCCTCTGCATGCCCTCCTGCTGCCTCCTCCACTACTTCTCCTTATTCATTCTTCCTTTCGACATGTGCTGATGTCACCCTGATCTGATACTACTCACATCCCCCATCCCGTCCGCCCTCCTTATTTTCTCATCCTTCCTCCCCTTCTCACTGTCACCCATTTTACTGTAAGCCATGTGACTGACAGCTGCAGGTGCAAGAGCTTCAGCAGGCCCTCACTTCAGCTGTGTGGCTTTGTAAAGATACGACCCTCCCTTCCAGCCTCCACTCCCATCAGGCCTACAGGCCTTCCCTTAGCAACAGGCTTCAAGTCAGGCCAAAAAAAGCCACCCTGATCATTTGGGGGGGGGGGGCTGCAACTCTGCATAATTTGTGCAATGTGAACAGGAATTTGTAATAAATCCAACATATCCAGACTGAAAAGACACACAGTAACAGCTCAAAGCTTTTGCAAAGATGACTTGATGACTTTGATTTTTACCAGACAGGTGTCAGGTTTCCTTAATCTAACCAACTGTTCAGAGCTTACAGAAAGGTTCTGACCACATTAGTGCATCATGATACATTCTGAGAAGCAGACTGATGACACACAGGAAAAGGCGAATCTGTGCTCACCGCCGATCATGACCACTATTACAGGAACCTGCAGCTGCATACTTTTGTCAGTCAAAGGAATACACGCAGGGCGAAGCTAATGGTTAGCACAAGACTAGCTTACAGGGGTTTAACTTGTTGTTTCGGGCTGAGTGAGGTGTAAGAATGTCCCCTGGTCACACGAGGGGAAAAAAGTATGGGAGGCTGGAAAACAACAGTCCACCCAACAGATGATATGGGTGGACCGCTGTCATGACTTTACTTTTGCATGTGTGTGTGTGTGTGTGTGTGTGTGTGTGAGAGAGAGAGAGAGAGAGAGAGAATAAGAGAGAGAGAGAGAGAGTATCTGTGGCACTTATTTTGTTTTTAACAGTTGTAGTACACTTTCATATTGGCCCAAACCTTTGGATTTTTATCTTTGGCTCATTTTGGTCTAACCTTAGAAAACCTCTCATTGTACTGCATTTGTTTTGAGTGCCTCACATTCCTTTAGACATTCTTGAGCATCATAGTAACAAAGAAAATTGTTGGTACAGCGGTGACATTCAAGACCCAAATAATCTTTTAAGAAGTTGAAGCAGCACCTTAGTTATTTATATCTGACTTTGTGGAATATTAACTTCACCTGTATTAGCATAATCATAACACTTTCTTGCCTCAAATGAGACTCTTTATGAACTACCAAGCTCATGTTTGTGACATACACAAGCAGACACACACCCCTCCCAAATAGGGCAGTAAATCCCCAGTGAGATGCCTGTGCAGGCAGTCCCCACAGGCACTGCTTCACAACTGAAAGAAACCAAGTCGGAACTACATACAAGCTGATACTCCAGACAGCCAGCACCAATCACTGTAGGCAAGAGCACATGGGCCAGCTAATAAGACTAGTCAGTTACATGACCACAGACTAATCACTCGTGACAGAGCTCCATATTTACACCAACAGTGCTCCAGCGTGGACTGGATTTTTGATCTAGTTTAATGTAATTGGAGTAGTATCCATGGCTAATGTCACATCAATGCAGTCTTACTTCTCAGATGCAAAGGCATATGGATCCTGCACAGACGTCAAGAGACTATTTCAAGAGCATTTCAAAGAGGCCACTGGCCTAAGAATACAGTAGCAGAGGGCCAGATAATTTTGGTAGCATGTTAAGCAGTAAATACGAGGCGTACTCACAGGTAGAGAGATACAATCTTGGAGGCAGCCTGTCCTAAATCTGGTATGGAGGTCAGCTCATTGTGGTCCAGCCGCCTGAAAGTGACAAACACACACACACACAATAGTAGGTTAGAGAACAAAACTGTGCCCTGAAGGACAACACAAAGAAGCGTACAAGAATGATATGTTGTTATGAGGTCAGGGGCAACAACAGAGGCATTTTTGCAAGTAGTAGACACAAACACTGTGAGCACAGGAAGTTGTTGCAGCAGCCTTACTGGTGAAATTACGCAAGGCTACAAACAGATCCAAAGTTTTGCCACAAAAGCAGAGTCAGTGTCAAACTAAAACTAGAATCTTTATGAAGCTGTACTTGCAATGTCGACACAAAATGTACATGCCAGCTGAGATGCCACAGTGCTATCAGGGCTGTTCCACACGCCAAATCACACGATTCAATCAAACGTCGCATAAATCAAAAAAGATTTCAAACTCGACTTGTCACGTCTGCCCGCAGAGCAAGTAGCAAGTCATCCTTTTAAAACCCAAAAATAACATGGCAGTAAAACAGATGTCGTGGAGCGTATGACTGGCCGCACGGCCTGCCAAAGATGTCACCAGTGTGTGTATCATCTGTTAGCTTGTGTATGTGTGTGTATGTGCCTTGTGCACTGGCGCTGAGTGACAGAGAGCCAAGCCCTCTCCTCACCATATAAAATATTTACAAGGCCAGTGTTGGCCACAGTATCGGATGGTCGAGGGGGAGGCTTAATATAGAAAACCACCACTTTATTCACAATTGGACTTAGTTCAAGGCCACACATACGAGGATGGTACTGGGAAGCAGAGTGGCATCCGTGGATGTTAGTCAGAATTACAGTCATTGATAAAAATGTAGAACAACTGACACTCAGGGTATGGAAACGAAGTTACATCTGAAGTTTAACACTTACAGCAGATGGGGGAAAAAAAGAATGACAAAACAAAATACAAAAGTTCATTAGCAAGTATTTTGGGGCTGTCTGTCAATTGCTTCACTGGAAATCTTGCGTACATGCGTGAGTGTTCTGTTGGTGACCACTTACAGCTCTCTCAAGTTGGGAAGGTTGTCAAAAGCCTCGGTACTGATGGCGGTCAGCTTGTTGTTGCCAAGATTTCTAAAAAAGAAAAAAAGGACAAGAATATGTGAATAAAAAAGTAGTTCAAATTCATATATGATTAACGGGAGAGAACAAATAGCAAATAGCAGATTTTCTGAATTTTGAATCATACTTGTCATAACCGTTGTTAAGTAGTTCAAATAAGAATCCTGATCGATAGCAACAATTATCTCCCCCATTTGACAAACAGCCTCATCCGTCCACATTAAGTATGCCCGAAAACACTGCAGTACATCAGCTGGCCTTCAACGGAGAGCCAGATCAATACCATCGATACAGAGTGCCTCTCTCCCGTGGCTCACTTTCCAAACATAACCCACAGGCTATTCATCTGCAGCAGTCAATTTGCACTTTAGGCTAATAGTGTATTTAATAGCTGGCACTTGACTTGTACCGGGGCTTATTAGAGTGATTTGTCCAGTGATATACCGTTACCATCGTTAGAGAGTGAATGAAAAGGAGGGGGAGTATGTGTGTGTGTGTGTGTGTGGGTGTGGGTGTATGAACCTAACACACATCTGCATTTAAGATTGAGCTTCCCACGCCATATGAATCAAATTTATTTCACACATAAACACATGCTTTCTCTGTCCCTCTCTCTCGCTCTCTCTCTCTCTCATACACACACACACACACACCTAACACTCCTCCTGTCTGGCTGGCATTCAGCCTGCATGCTGGCAGAGAGGAGGCTGCAGTGACAGTGGTGTTTGTGTTTGTGTGTTGGTGGGGTTAGGCCAGGCGAGACAAAGAGAGCCCACAGCTCCGAGCCGCCCGCCTCCTGCCCCTCCATCCCTCTGTGCAGACGTGAGAGACGACCCAGGAATGTTTCACAGGCCTGCCGAGAAATGGCCGCTCTTTCCCAGGGACCGGGTGCTCTTTTTTGTTACCTGATGCAACACATTCTTCGTCCTCTTGTCCCACTATGGCTCAGGGGTGGGGGTTTTACTGTTATTTTATGTCACTGACTATTTTAAAGAAACTGGTGCTGGTTTAAGTAAGCTAACGTGAGGAGGCTGGGTCAATACCGTACATCATATGCACTCCTCTTTTTAACACTATTTACTTCCATCAATCTCAATTTGAGCCTAACTTGACAGATTTCCCTTTCTTGTCTTCTGTGCTTGATTGCAGATAATGACAGTCTCCCTCCCCAAAGCTTTCTCCTTGCGTATGTGTGTGACAAGATAATAGCAGAGCCTGTGTCTGCCCTCCAGGCACCTGACAGGGGAGTGTGCATGTGTGTCTGTGTTATGATCATTTAATGGGGCACCTCCCATTGTGGCCCAGATCACTAAACTGTCGTTCTCTGAAACAGGAGGCAATTACCTTGTTATGGTGAAGCTAAGTGAAAAATCCACATGGCTTTTCTATGAAACACCTCTGTCTAAAGGTAGATTCAGCTAACACACACACACACAAAACTGGTGAAGGAATCTCACTAGTGAAGCTGCGCTGAAGCAAATAAAGATTTATCCAGGAACACCGCCTCCTCGCAAGAGCATTTAAAAGCTGGAAGAAATTGGCTTTGCACATATTCATAGGAACAAAAGTCAAAGCTTAACATAAAGAAAAGGGCAAAACAGAACAAAAGGACTACTGATGAAAAAAAGGCAAGTCACGTCTGAGAGCCAAACCTGCCGTACTGGTGCTAAAGGCCACAGAAACAAATAAAACTGGTCCTTTGTGCTTGTACGCAAGCATGCATGTGCCTTTTCCTCAGTCACCTATGATGTTTACACAACTGAGCCTTTTTCTCTCTGTCTCATTCAGCCAGATTTATGTTCTCTATTAGATTAGATAAGTTTCACAGCGTTTTAACACCTACTGTATAAGGCAATGGTGATAACACTGGTTTCCCTCCCTTTCCTGCTCCCTTCCCCCCTTTCTCTTGTGGAAGGAGGGGGACTTTGGTGCTAACCGTGGTTAATGCTTTCCAGACAGTGACCTTAAGATCATGCCATTTCTGGAAGAGTTTGCCAAGCGGGGATCAGAAGCCTAGAAGTCATTAGGGCTTTGGACTTTGAGAGATGCAGACACAAAGACTGGCAGAAACAAACCTACTGTTGTTGTTGAATTGCACTGAATTTTTTTTTTTTCTGCATTGAAGATTTTTTGTTTCCAATAGTTTACATCATATAATTCAACCAGCCAGAACAGGACGTATGGTCGAGATGGGAACAGTCACTGTGATTAATCATGGTGAACACTACAAAGCACTTTGCCTTAATGCTTCAAACACAGCATTCCATTGTATGGTACAACTAGTTTATACAAATAGGCACGACTGTTTGACATTAGTCAGCAGGATCAAAATCAAAAGCACTCTGTGCCAGGTACTTAACCGAAGAAAGCGTGTGATAATTTAGGGCTGCATACTGCGCCAAATTCTAATTTTCTCACTGAATTAAAGCTGCTCTGTAGCCAGATGAGCATTTTGTACATTCATTTTAAACTTAAATTATCCACGGCTTTAAAAGACAATTTAATCAGAAGAGTTGAGTTTGATGATCTCATTATTGCTCTTGCACTCAGCTGTATCATTTAAAATGGTCACTTGATCAATTCACCACTCATAAGTAAGCGCATGCAACGATTATTCCGGTTTAACTCTCCATTCAAAGCTCCTCTGAAGTCATCATGCTCAAATTAAAACTGACTGATGTTACTGTCTATTCTAAATGGCACTAGCCAACATTTCAAGTGTATCATCTAACTACAACAGAGGTGGAAAGACATGCTGGAAAAGGGCTGGACGGGGATAAAAAGTTACATTCACACATCCCTCGACCCCACCCAGCCGCCACAACCCAAACGCCTCCCCGCATTAGGAAACAACAACCACAAATGTTGAGTGACTGCTCAATATCAGAGGGAAAAGCTTCTCTGTGAAACACAGCTGAAAACTAAAATATCAAGGCTGTGACACAAAAGTACCACAAAAAAGGTAATGCTAGAAATAATCATCCACATGAAGCTAAGTCACAGTTAGTGAGTTACTTAAATCAAAAGAAAACAATTTAGTTAGTTTCTTTAACACTCATAAGAAGGAAAATGTTGTCTGCCACATGAGGCTTCCCACCATTCTAAATCCATAACTTTGGACTGTTTGTTTGACAAATGTTACTTTGTGACCCTATTAACTTGTGAAAAGGCATTTATCTTTATTTTTTTATAGCCTTACAAAAACAATTGCAAGATCAGCTGATCATCAGCCAACTACTGGATGGATACATGAGCAACGTCTAACATTAGCTTTAATCTCAGCCTGACTACATGATAAACTCATATAAGGCCCGTCTAAGCAAACTGTCTAAGTAAGCAAAACAGGGCTCAGAGCCCACAGGAGACCATCACTGCTGGACCAGATAGTTGATCTGACATAAAACTCATTAAAAGGCTTTAAAAAAAATAGCTGTATTATGGGTGCTGTGGGAGTTAGGAAAACTGGGAGTACAGGAGTGATGTCATAGCATGTGTCACCATGCTTGTAAGTCAGCACACGGCCCGTGTGTGGGAGAGAGGAGATACGGGGCGGGAGGAAGAGAGCAGGGACTTACACATACAGAGATACATCATCATTATCTTTCCCATTTCTATCACAAATAAATTCAGTGTGAACTTTGCTCGCTGTAAGTGTGAAGTGATGTCAGTGATGAGCCTTCTGTAGTCCAGCTGGGAGACAAAGGCCCTTTAATGTGGTCGATTTCAGAGCATCATAAAACTAGTCAAATAATAACCTGAGTGTCTGAGGGCCAACCAGACACACACTAACACACACACACACACACTCTTCCTGTCATTAAGAGTGAGTTTATAGCCAGGCAACTGCAGTGAGAGTGTACACAAAGCCAACACCAGCTCCAGGCCACCATTTTACACACCAGTCAAACAGAGGAAGGAAACGGGCAGAACAAAGCCAATATCTTATCAACTTTGACAAGGTTAAAAGCACAACCCGACGAACAAGATATGCAATAATAATGATAAATGTGAAGAGCTCAAATGTGAACAGAACACCTGTAAGATCTCGGGAGAGTTAAAGAGAACTTAGGTGCAAGATCACAGAAACGTAGTGCTGATGGTTTCGCCATTTGCATTACAGATCCCCACTACCCACACACACACACACACACACACACACAGCTCAACAAAGGAGTTGCTACAGCCTTTGAAATCGGTCAGGCTAGGAGCGTGACTCAGTTTCTGAAGTTTTCCGAGGCAGGAAGGCGGGCCACATCTTGGGTCCATGTGCACCGCCATTCTTCACGCTGCTGCTTTGGGGCTGAAGTCAGGGATGCAGCGGGGCACTCCAAACAAACAGGGAGAAGGTCAGGGAAAAGGGTCTGTACTTGCCCGAGGCTGTGCGTGAACCCACAGCCAAAGCCTAACGACGCCAGCCCAGACTCTTCCAGATGAGAAGCACAATAACACTCATGCTGTCCACACTGCATATATGTATGTATACACACTGTCCACACATACACACACACACACTCCTGCATTTAACACTGGATTCTAGCGTGATCACAGTGTAATTTCTTACAAATGATGCCAGATTACTTCATTATGAGTTAAAGGAAATGAGTGTCCCCAATTAATCTAAAAGAATAACAAAAGTACTGTATGTCTTTAGTGGGGGTTATTGTTTTAGTGCGGTGCAGACAGCTGACCTCTCAGCTTCAAAGCAAAGAGAAAGACAGGATCATTAGTCAATTTTTTTCCTACTTGTTGTTTATTATACTGGCAGAGAACAATTCTGCGATAATTACACTCAAACCAGCAGCGAAACAAGTGTCTCAACAGTGGACTGTGCTATCATTACAATCTAAGTGCATGTGAATGTAGGGCTGTATAAACAGTGGAGCTCTGATGCTCCTTTCCTTTCTCTAGTATCAGAAAAACAGAGGCTGGTATGGGGGGGGGGGGCCCAGTCCAGCATTCAAAGCTTGACTCAATTCTCAACAGCTTGCCTATTTTCTCTTGCACAGCACCTCTCCCTCTCGGTCCAAGTCACATTTTTTTTTCTAACATCTTCTCCAGATTTCCAAACTCTTACCAGATGTAGAGAACTCACAGATGATTCATCGATCAAGCCCACTTTGTAGACACCAACTTCGGGGGAGAGGGAAAGGTGGAAAAAAAAAAAAAACTTGGCGCCCTAAAGTGTCTTCACAAAAGGGCCATCTATTCTACTGACTGGATTCCTGTAGGATGACTTGTGGCAGCAGCTGTTTGATTGTCATTAACGCTAGCACGGGGCCATGAGCTCATTCCATATCTTCATGTTAATGTCAGACTTTATCTCTTGTTATTAGAGCAGGGGTTCATCCTTAGCTGCTCCTTGTTAATTTGTTCACTGTGAATGTTTTTGCATGAATCATCTCAAACAGTTGAAAGAGGATCATTTGCAATAAAAAATAAACTGCCACTTTAAATTTCCATATAGGAATTTCCTGTACTTTTACGAACCTACATTAAACACCAACAGTCTGATAAGAGAGGATAAAGTGACGAGCAGCTGATAAAAATCAGTGCCAATGATAACATCGGCCTAAACCCTTTCAAACTCTCACATTTTACTTAAAAATATCAGCAAGAAGACATGGGAGTCACAAGGCTAGGAAAACAACAACAACTCGGTATAATCACTCCAAACACCACAAGATTACAAGGTTGTGTAGCAAGAAATGCTCTAGAAACCACAAGTGGCTGAGCACCGCTGAGTGCCGCCGCATCGCTCCTGCAACTGTTGAAATGAAATGTGAACCTGTTTAAGCAAGAGAAGAGGCATTAGTACAGTTTAATGTTCTTATTACAACCTTCCCTTCTATCAAGTTCAAACTAATAGCAGGCAATGGCCACGACAGAAACACTGCATCTTGGGCAAGCATTGTATTACGGCAGCATATTATATTTGCATGCTTATTCATAGGTTAAATGAGGTAAAACACAACCTAAAAATAAATGAGTTGTGTCTGGCAGTATGTGACATTCAAGCAGTCAGTCCTGTAATATTTCATTTCCTTTGGGTTTTCTCAGTGCGCTACAACATGTGTGACAGTGGTTGAGGTTTCTGACCACTGACAAGACTTTTACCAACTAAGCAGCCAGCCTGAAGGGAGCAGTGGCAGCAGACCGTGACATTGAAACAACACTTCCATGCAGTGGGCGGAAAATGTCCCTCCACCTCCCCTCATATTCCCCGAGGCCAGGTGATCTGCAGCCCCGCCCTCTGCCGACCAGTTCACATCCAGCCGGCTGAGCTCCCAGCCCCTGCCAGGAAACCACCAACACAAACCCATTTCCTGCATGGAGCACCCAAAACCAACTGTAAGGGGGGTGTTTAACATTAAGGCTGTACTGTGAGGTTTAAGGCTGCAGCTTGGGGTTGAGTCGCAGCAGAAGGTTTGGTGTACACCAAACATTACGACCAGCACATTGAGAAACCTGGGAAACCATTGAGAAATGCTGGATTACAAAAGGGACTAGTCAAGATCAGGCTTCTTTTTGCTTTACACCAAAGCTGCAGAAAGCTGGTGATTCAGACTCAACATTGACAAACACATCAAAAACCGCTTCTTTGTGTAACAGTAAAAAAAAAAAAGAAGAGAAAAACGTTTTTTACAGTCTGACATAAAAGAAGACCAGGGCAAAGTGGCAAACAGACACTGTGTATCTGCTTTATCTCTATCCAACCACAACAATCTTGAGCCTAAATCACTAATGTTCATGCTTTTATTTACTTGCAAAATCCCATTACGCCTGTGGCACCGTGGGCAAAAATGCTTTTTATACACATTACCGTGGCTGCAAATAAGATAAGGCACCACTCCTGAGAGGGAATATGTGACTGTGAGACTAAACTTGCTTTGAATGTTATTAGGCTATTCATCAATCAGAAACAATGGACAAACATCAGAGACTGGTGGTTCGTTTGTTAAATGTTAGGAGCGCTGATGTGAAACAGCAAAGGATATGTGGGAAAGAAACCACTGCTTCCCTTTAACCTCAAGTGTTCACCCCGAATATAGTTTATATGCAATCACAGGGTTGAGACAATATTTGATACAGCTAAGTGTTAGCCTGTTTTCATCCAATATCAAAGAATTAATGTTGAATTATTATTTTTTTTTCTTCAAGTAAGACCACCTCTCTTCCCCCACGACCCTACTTAGCCTCAATCCTTCACCATCTTTTCTTGTTAGCTCAGTCAACTGTATCAGGATGTACTAACATGTTTGTTTCCTTGATTCCTCATCAAGGCCGCTTTCTCACTAGGGGCTATTAAAATCAGGGTTGTGAAGGGAGATTATTTTGACAAGTGGAAAGCATTAGTGCTTTTTTTCTTCCCCTGCTGCCATGGGACTGGTACTGATGGATAAACTGCCAACACCTGCCCTCTAGCCACCTACCTCCCCTGGGCACGTATACATCACGGTTTGCAGAATCACTCCTACAGTGTTCAGAAAGTGGCTAAAAACAGTGCTACGTCACAGCTGTAGGTGAGAGTGCATAATGAAGTTCCTACACCCATTTAATGCCACTTTTTTTGAAATGAATCATCATATCTTGCATTTCTCAGTCAAAGGGCGTGCTCAATAATTTGAAGCAAGGAAATTAGAGAAAATAGACAGATGTCACGCATCAGAAGCTATGCCTGCACAGCTAAAAGCTGGGAATACATCCTTGTCCAAAGGCTCACACAACACTTGCTGTATATTAGCCATAATTCCTTTTATGTTTATGTGCATGTATTAAACAGAGAGGGAGGTATCTCAGCAACAGTGGAGGAGGCATCATTGCCGCTGTAGAGGGAATTTCTTGATGACTCAAATGGTAAAATGCAAGAACTTGCAAACAATCATTTAAAAGAAGTAGCTTGTGTTGTTTAATTAATACGTTTGGCATTTTCCCTTTCCACGTGTGCCAAAACGTGTAAAGCATTTAGCCATAATCATCTGCCACCTGCACAAAACTACTAAAAACACTGCAATGTTCCAACATCCTGGTATAAGTATGACGACTCTTCTTAAGAACTATTTCCGCTCTGAGTTGCTGTATAAATGCAGGCGCTGAGGTACTACTACGTTCATTACTGTAATCCCAATTTAAGAGCTTGTATAAAGATAATTGCAACAAACGCATGACAGAGCAATCCTTCTGCACCCACACAAAAGGGTGGGAAATCTCCATTTATCTTAAGTTGGATTTGTCATCTCTGCTTGAACTACTTTTATAGACAGCAAAGCAGCACATCGAGGACTTTAAGAGCCCGTAAGCAGTCGTACAAAGCACACGTATGTGTATGACTAATTGAGGGGCTTCTTGTTGATTAAGAACTGCAGTCGTATGCTTTAGCTACTTGTTTAGCAGTCAGTTCCAACAGGTGTTTCAGGTTGCTGGGATATCCCTTTGAGTCTTACATCAGAGCTGGAGGAAAGCTTGTGTTTTCTGACACCCATGAATGCTGTCCTCCCTATCAACACCACTGCTGCTGGTGCTGGTGCTGCTGCTGCTCCCTCCCTGGGGTAAACATAACAGAGACGGCCGATTCCACACTGATTTTGCTTGGCTTAGATGCCTGAAGGCAGAGATGGACAAATGCACTTTGTTTAAAATGTAGGCACTGAGCAAACAGATCACAGTCTCAGCCAGCTCTGTTGACAGGATAAAACTGTTACTGTAACGCAACCTCTGTCATTCACAACAATACTACCTTTTCCCTTTCATCTGTGAGTATCAAATACCCATAGGCTGCATACACATACATTCTTGTCAACTAAAATAACAACTTTAAGGCCACAATGCAAAAAGTAATGTCGCCCACTAAAGTGGACAGAACTTGGCATGAGGGACCTTATAATAGGATCACACTGGAGCACAAGTGAAATTGTCCGTACTTGTCTCTTTGAGTTTACAGTAATCATTAGATAATCTGGCTCGTTTACAGACTGCAAAGGCAAAGAGCTGGTTCTCTCTGAGTTACCTGCCAGCATAATGTGACTGTCTTAAGTGATGTGGAAATATGCAACCTAGGTGTTTTAAAAGATAATTCAAAGCCATAAAGCCATTCCCTTTGAAAACAACAAGACCGCGGGTCCTTAAATCTTGACAGATAAGGTTTGGCCGAGATAACAGAAGCGGACCTGGAACAAGACACAGGCTCACGCAGGAAGGACCCTATACTTAGGCAAAACCAAAAGCTTTAGAGCAGCTGTTTCAGACAGGACATTTGTCCCACAGTCGTTGTCCATTGTCCACAAGGACAACGGGAGCAGTGTGTGTCTGCGTACATGCATGATAAACAGCGTCTACACTTGAACTTGGCTAAGTGGTGCTTCAGGGCAATGAGGCTACCGGGCACAAGTGCCGTTATTCATGTTTTCAGAGGACTTTTCAAAAGTTGCATTCCTCACTTCCCAAGGGAAGACAAACCACCTAACACAAGAACCTGGGAGCCAGAGGAGTTTTTGGGTCTTTGGTCTTTAACCCCGCATTCCCAGCAACACAAACAGATGCTGAAAATTCTGTAACAAGATGCCTAATTGTCAACAAGGGTTCCAAATTTCCAAGTGGTTGCAATGTAAGAGCCAAAATGTTGATTGGTAGGACAGAGAGTTTTGTTGTCTGCAAATAAACTGTGTCATTCAGCTTGATAAGTGATGAAGTTCCCTAAACATTGGAGGATGTTCCATGAAAAATGTCCCAAATTGGCTCATTTCCTAAATGAGCTGCCAGACAGGGTTTCAACTGTAGTCTGTCTTGTCCTGAGGATACTTCTTAATTTGCAAGAAATTTAATTTGTGAACTATGGCAAGCAACACAGAAACAGGGAATTAAGGTAATACCTGTCATGAGTGAATAAAGCAGAGTTTTATTAGTTATGACATGTTTGAGTCTATTTACTCACTTAGCCTGAGGGGGCGGTTTGTTCAGTCCAACATTGGAAACACACACAAATTTTTCCATTTCAGACTGCATAAGATGATAACTCATGACCTGTGATATTTAATTACATTTCTGAGACTTAATTCAATTTTTACGTAAGATAACCTAGAAACAAAATTCATTATAGCAGAAATTCAAAACGGGAAAATGGTCTTAAGGGACTATGATAACAGTCAGACACATTAAGAAAAGTTTTCAAACAAACGGGAGACAATATAGAGCTCTTTTATACAATAAATAAGTCCACTGACAGAATACTAAGTGTTTGGGTACGTCCCTGTTCTTGCAGTTGTTACCACACCTGTTAAATTTACTGTAAATGCAAATCACCAAGCACGATTAAATAAGTTTTACAAAAGCGGTGCAAACAAATTAATGTTGAAATAAACGCTAGGTCTGGCCAGGCGTAATACTCAATTGAGAAACCATCTAGCCCGCTGTCCCGTTGTGAAAGACGAGGTGAAAACTCATTTCAGAAATTGCACAAACAAACTTAATCAAGTTACAACGTGATATGCCAGGAGTGTGTGAGCAAATAGTGCCGGTGGTTTGTTGCTCCATTAGTTTCCAGAGTGAGGGTGCAGGGACCTCCGGGAGGGGGCATTTAATGGGGTAACAGGGGGGAAAGGAAGGGGGGGGGGGGTCCCTGAACAAAAACCAGCAAAGGTTTAATTTTACTCCTACAAATCTAACTCTTATTAAAGAAGGAATAAACACAAGTACTCCGACAGCTGGTCTCGCTCTTCCTGTAATAGTTGGCAGACAAGTAAGCAACTCAAAGCAGAACCACAAAAATCTTCTCAGACGGGATTCCTTGAGAGAAAACCGTATCAACATGAGTATATTTGCTATTTATTTTATGCCTTTTGAGGGGGGGGGAGAAAAAAAGTTTCGCTACGCTAACGTACACTTTTCTTCTCGTTTCTTTACCAACACCGATACCCCGTTATGGGCTGGTCAATAAATAGGCTGGGGCAACTATGCGGTTTACTTACAAGGAAACAGTCCGGACTGGAAGGTCCAGAGGCGTAGCTGTCAGCTCCAGACCGCTGCAGTCCACTGAATCCCCGCTGCAGGTACAGTTCTGGGCACAGGGCAAGTCTGAACTCAATCCATAACTGATGAACAGTTCAGCAGACAAAATTAAATAAAACACACAACGAGAAACATGTCCAAATCGTCCCAGGGACGCCGCCATTTTGTATCCAGTTTTAATAGCGCGGCCGCTGAGCTCTCTCCTTGTACCCACAAGGTGGTATATTAATGTAGCTTCGCACAGACCGAGTGGCTTTTATAGCACATTAATTGTCTTCTTGTGCTACAGAGGCTAGCACAAACAACTGTGGCGCAGTAAAACGTTTTCCATCCCAATGACAGTCATTTAGGACACAAGTTCCCAGGTCCAACTTTCTCCTCTGGTGTCCGATGCGGGCTAAAAATCAAAGGGGATTCACAGATTAACAAAAGCAGGCTACAGCGAATTTATATGTCGCCCTGAACTTAAATGTAAGTTGACACAGAGCGTTCATAAAGGGCTATAAACTACTTTCTCGACAGGATAACTGCCTCTGGTGACATGATTAAAAACATGCAACTGCATAATGTTTAAGGGCACTCGCATAGCTCTCTCAAAAAAAACACTGTTGATCAACGGAACCGCAAGCAAAACCGTTTAAAACTCAGCGAAACGGTCACTCGTTGACTTCTGACGGGGATAAAAAAATGTCCTGTCCAAAGTTAAAGACGTAGCAAATAAGTTAAGAGCCGCAGAAACAGTCCCGAAAACTCCAGCGTTGGTCTCTCAAGCCGAGCACTGCATATCGTCCAAATCTTCCCAGCGCTTCGCCACCGCAGTCGAGTAAATCCAACTTTGAAATACACACGATCCGCTCAAGCACAACTCAGCAGACAGTTTATCAGGTGCAGTCTGTGGTCACAAAATTTCGACGATCCGATTAATAGCAAAATAGAGTGCCCCCTCCTTCCGACCGTGCACCCACCGCCATGAGTTTTTTCCTTTCTTGAGTTACTTTTTCTTTTTTTTTCTGTGATCGTTCCGTAGTCCCACGTTGGATGCACAACAGCGATTCCAGGGCCTTCCCATGGCTCGCTGTGATTGGCTGCTGTGATTTAATGGGCGGGTCAACACTTAACCTGATTGGTCGTTACGGGTTCTCGGTGCACGGCGGAGTTGGAGAGTCTTTAGGCGACTGTCAGTCAGCGGTCGCTGGCCCCGCCCATGTTTCCCACCCCGGGGTGTGAAACCGCACCACCTCCTCTCACTCTCACTGCTTCTTAAAGAGACAATCACCGGGATCAAGCTCTGTAATCGCATTATAACAAGCCATAATAACATAATTGGTTTGAATGCCGTAACAGCGCCATTTAAAATGTATGTTAGCGAGACCGAAATCAAGATTTTACATGTTAAAGAAAAAGTCAGAGAGGAAATGGTAAATAGAACATTACGTTTCGTCTAATTGCCAGACAGAGAATATGTAGGATAAAACAACTGGTCTCAACCTAACTTGGCTCAGTTCACTGGCTTTAAATCTGCCCTCAGTTGCTATTGTATTGGTAGGTTTGTTTGTGCAAAACGAGAACGGTCTCACTCAGCAGCCCTGTGGAAGGTCAGCTGATGTATGTGTGCGATGAAAGTAACTAATACATGAGTACTGGAAAAGAATTTTGAAGTATTTGCATTTTATTTGAGTAATTTCCATTTCATGTTACGGTACTTCATACTTTTAGTCCACTACATTTCGGGGTGAAATATTGTACATTTTACTCCACTACATTTGTTTGATACATATTCTATAGTTACTTGTTAACTGACAAATTCAGATTATTGAGGCAAAATGTTATCAACATATAAAACCTGACATATTATTTGAGTTTAAACTGTACAATACTGTGGAAAATAATTGAAATTAGCCCAACTTTTAAATTACCAACTACAACATTAAAGTTATGCATATTCTAATCTGTCATTTATTACAATCCAATAATATAATATGCATTGAATTCTGCATAATGAGTACTTGGTACTTTGATACTCTGATATTAATATTTTTGTACTTTTAAAGGAGTGAAATTTTGTAAATCATTAAATATTAGGGTAAAAACTTAGAGTGAAGAGGTTAAGTTTAAGATTAGGCAAGTAATGTTTATTGTTCATTATTATAAGTCTCCTGGAAATTAATGTACGTCTATGTATTGTTACCAGAAGTGGAAACACGACTGTCTGTGTGTGTGTGTGTGTGTGTGTGTGTGTGTGTGTGTGTGTGTGCAGCTCTGTAACTCTTGATATATCTTTTGTCGATGTGAATGTAAATTCACACACATTCAAGGCTCATTCTAAGGTAATGAAAACAGTGATTCCTTCATGTGCTAACATTTTTTTAAAAGCAAAATTTGAAAAATTATATTCAATTTCTGCTCATAGATCCCCCGAAATCCTACACTCTGGACATTTAAGGGCCTTTTCTACATACAGTAAATAATATGCTACAATTTGCTGGTAGTACTTTTACTTAAGTCAAATTTTAAATGCAAGTCCTTTACTTGTGCAGCTATCAGTGTCTGTGTGTATTGAGCAAAAGTAGATGTCTTGCACAGGTGTGTCTGAGCATCTGTGTACATGACCGTGTGCTATCAAGGTGTGTATTTTTATCTGTGCAGCCACACCCATGCATGCATGCATGTCTGTGTTTTTTTGGGTTAGGGTTTTCCATCCCAATCCTTTCAGCAGTTTGAGTGTGCCCTGTAATGGCCACATGATAGCACAAAATTCTTCCCAAATGTTGAAGTCAGTGTTGTCTCAAAAATGCACATCTGTGATAAATCAGTGGCCTCCTGGGCCCACAAACACTTTTTTTTTCTGATCACATTTCTTTCCTGGCACTGACAGATCGAACTGATTGACTTTGTCAGGGCCATTGTGACCGCTTCGTGTTGGAAGAAGTCCCAGATTTCATTGCAATTAATCACAGTAGTGAGGACTCAGATATTCGCACCTGCAGCACTGCAGGCAGTTTAGTGGCACAGTTCCTCGTTCCTTTTCCAGTGACTAGGAGAAGGTTTCACATTGCATCATGCGTGTATGAGTGAGCACAGTAGCCTACAGGTGAGGCCTCCAGCTCTCAGAAGCAAGGAAAATATCTGAGAAATGAGACCCTGTTAAAACATGACTTCACTGGTCATGGAAAACTGAGTAATGGGCTTTACAAAGAATACCTCCTTTAAAAAAACAGTCTGAATAAGAAAGTAAAACATGGTCGAATGTCAATCAAAAGTGCACTTACATATGAACTATATAATATTACCAATACTATATTATTCATAATTTAAGCGGCAGTTTGTCTAACAAGCTTTTCTCTCTCTCTCTCTCAATATCTGATATTAACTCTTAATTACATTAATGTTTTTTGCAGCACGTAAAGAATTAAGATTATCTATCAAATCTTCTTCTTGAAACTGTTATAAATATTCGTTTCCATTCACAGTTTTACACACATTGCCTTTTCATTTTCGACTCTTTATTTCAGGCCGTGTGTGTCCGTTGCATATCTTCAGAGTTACAAGTTACAAGGGACAGGAGGTCTAAATTTGCAGCTATCCTGTGTATGTTCAACCCTGCATTTTGATGTTCCTTCAGAAGATAGGGTATGTGGACCAGGTACTTTGGAGATCTATTTTGAGAGGACTGTTGACACGTCTTTTAATGTGATCTATTTGGTGGATGACCTGCCCTGGGTGACTTAGCACACAAATAACTTTACTAATGCAGCAGGCAAATACCGGGTTAAAATTTTGCACAATACATCAAGCTCAGGTTGAGGGGTCTTTGGTAGAAAATGCTTGCAGCTTATTATTTATGTTAGCCAGTTTCTTCTGGATATTTATTAAAACTAAAATTCAATTTAAAAACAGCACAAGTGTCTTTTTGGACACAGACATCCTTCCTTGAGGGATCAGACATTTAAAATATCAACATCGGATCATGATGGGCATAGACTGATTTATACTCTGAGAAAGTCCAAGTCCCATAAAGAGTTCACATAGTAAGGAAAGCATTAACAGCTCTACTACCACAACTGGTTCGCTCTTCATATTCCCACAGCACCCATTCTTCCCTGAGCTGCTGCTGCTGCTGCTGTGTGAAGTTGTGACTGATGAGTGGACATGAGCCTGTCACGAGAGTGTACTGTAATGAGGATAATGACTGCACCAGATGAGCTCTCGTCCTTTTTGTATAGATGTTTTTAACACAAACCATATTGGTGTTTACACAGCTGGAATGGAGTGAAAGTGTTAATACAGACGTGTCGATTTTGGGACTAGTATGAGAAAAATGAAGCTTCACAGGTGTACTTGATGGGACAACTGCATATTGTATGCATTTTGTTTTTTTTAGGTTTTTTTTTTTCCTGCATGATGGTAGGGATGGTGAGAGGGCTCACCATCCTGGAGCAATTCATCACGCTCATCTTACTGGAATCTTCAAAGATAAGAAACCATCTGCTGCAGCTATTCATCAGCTATAAAACGGAGAGGCGTGAAACCCGGCCAACTCATCATACTGGGACTGGGATGGCTAACGGGTGTTGCAGGAGCGTGGAGATGCTTTGCTAATGGGAAGCAGGAACAGTTTGGGCATTTCTGTCAATACCAGGTTGCCTGCTAAGTGTGGTGATGTGAGGCCTATGGTTTGGGGGAGGACATGAGTGGGAAAAGGATAGCAAGACAGATGTAGAGAAAGAGAAAATCCAACAGGACACCATGATAGTATACAAATTCTTCTAACACAATCTGCTTTAAAAGCTGTTTCTTTTATTTTTCTTTCGGCTTCATGGTACATTTATGATTTTCATAGGATCAAAAGACCTTTCTAGGATTTGATTTTAAAAAAAATAGGTGGAATGACACTGTGTTGCTTTTTCAGTAACAGGCGGTGTAAGCATTTGTTGTGTGGACTGGAGGTGGGGGGAAGCCAGCTAACCTCCACCAAAATGTCACAGCACAGGTAAGACTAGTAAAATGGTTTGTAGGCTAATGGGATTTAATCTCCACTAATCCGTACCAGATAGTAACAGGCTGCAACACAACCTGAATGCCTTCGGTTGCTGCAAACAGTGGATGGAAAGAAAGATGCGGGCCTTACCTGATCCACTGTGTCCTCCACAGCATTGGTCACACTCACCTGTTGTGGTCTTCCTTAGGCAACTGTGCACTGAGCCTTCTGATGGTTTCAGTTCATTTATATTAAGCAATAGACACCCAAAACAGTTCTGAGGTGAGGTCCATCATGGTCTTGCTAAGAAGAGGCACACCTCGAGCAGCACAGTGTCAGAATCAGAATCAGCTTTATTTGCCAAGTAAGCTTGACCATACAAGGAATTTGACTCGTATGGTCACACGTACTTGGCAAATAAAGCTGATTCTGACACTAATCCCCTCTATCTCTCTTTGGCATCTTGAGGTTTGACAGCCAATCAAAATGACAAACGATAATCTGTGAGTGCAACAGTTGTTGCACTTACATGTTGTGTGTTCTTAGCTGGCTTGTTAGCACTACCCCCTGGTAGGCAGGGTTAACTTTGAGTTAGCTTTTGGTCATCAGTAAATACTCCCAGAATAAGGGCTGTTGAATCGCAGTTCTTTAAAATAAGTCATATGTGTAAAATATTTTGGAATTGTTTAGTAGTTATAGTAATAATATCACTCTTTTGTAATTTGTAAAGTAAACTTTTAACTTTTCTAGTGAGCAATTCTAATGAGTCATTGGATTTTATGGAAACTTGGCCAGTATGGCTCAGGTGGAGCAGGTATTACACCCAGGTGATGAAACTAAACAACAACTGTTAGCGGAGGAGGCGAAAACAAAATGATGTCTTTATAGAAAGGGCTCAACTGTGGTGTGGCTGTTAGTGTTCAGCACATGATCTGCAGGTGTCCAAACACCACGCAGCTCTGTCTTTTCTTCTCCCTGTGTTGCCTTTTTTAAAAAATCTATTTTGAAAGTGTGTGCTAACATTTACATTTCTCATCAGTGTTTATCTAATGAAGAGGGTGAATCAGGCTGTGCCCTGCCAAGTTCCTGTCAGCCCTGCAGCTTGGCGGCCCAATGGCAAGCGATTAGAGACAAACCACACCAGCTCCCTAACCTGTTCCATCACGAGGTAGGCGTGGTCAGAAGTGCTCGCCCTGTCTGTTATACTCACACATCAAACTATAGCGTCAGCCCCGCTGAAGGTATGCATTGTTGAAAGTAGGGCCAAAATTTCCACGTCCTTTCAACAGGTGTTTACTTGTGTCTACATTGCTCACATCCTCACCCTGCGAAGACAAAGTTGACGCTGTGGCTTGTTGGTTTACAGCTTCTTTGACAGGCAGGGTGGGGAAGGGTTACTCTCTTGTGTATTTGGCTATGGTTGTTTTAATAGGCCTTGTCAATAGAATATTTCATAAAAGAAGCGATGGCCCGGAACAGTTTTTGTTCTCGGCAAGAAGAGGAATGTGCTTGTTTCAGTCTTTGAAAGGTGACTTCTGTGCTGCACGGCTGCAGCAGCCAACCAGCTTTTTGTCTGCCAGCACTCTTTGTTTCTGTGTTTTTAGTGTGAATGCATTTGTACCAAGAAGGCATCTGATTCTCTCTCTGCCTTTCACTCTCGCTTGCTCTCTCTTCAGTGTCTGAAAGGGTTTAAATACAGCTTTTGTTGTTACGTAGAATCTAATTATCGCTGTTTAGAATTATTAAACTCAGTCACCTTTCTGTACGCAACCCTGCATGTTTTACTCTAAGAGGAGAAAAGCCACTTTCTACCTTTGCGTTTCCCATTTAACTCTTAACCCATGAAATATAAAATCAGCAGACCTGCCTCTGTCCTGTCACATTTCATGGTTGGCTACATGTAAGCCCAGCACAGACATCCCCTCAGTGGCTTAATTAGCCAGCTACATCAGAATGGTCCGCCAGTCTAAATTCAATTAGGTCTTCAAACACGCTCAGTGGCACCACAGGCCAGAGGTGGAAAATTCAATTTATTTGAAGTAACTGGATACCCATTTACTGCACGGTGGACCATATGGCCTCTCCCTTGCTGTGTGTTGTATATGTTTACGAGCAATTCATTTGGCGTCATTACATTATCTGGAGTGTGTTATTAACTGTGGAGAAATGGCAATTAGATGGTGTGTTAACCGATGGCGTAACGTGTGTGTGTGCGTGTGCGTGTGTGTGTGTTTTGCAGTCACTGGGGAAAGAGGAAAGAGAGACTTTTTTTTTGTTTTTGTTTTTTTTTGAGAACTGCTCGGACACAAAAGTTTTCCTTCTGAACGATGCAAATTACTGTGATCCTGTAAAACAGTTCACTGCGTTTGCACTTGTGCATTTAATAAAACTTTAATTGGTGAGCTCTCCCTATAAATACTCTAAAGCAGGCATACACAACACAAAAGTACATACAAAGGAAACCACCCAGTAGGCGAATGAACACAAGACTGACGTTCCATCAGTGAAGAGAATGAACCCATATTAATCAAACCTTTTCTCTTTCACAAACCTGCTTTCCCTCTCTGCTCACAACACTGTGGAGGCCAACTCATTAGCGGAGTCTTTGGGAACGCTTGTATAGCTATGTGGAGTACAAAGAGAGAAAAGGGTGATCTCTCCTTTTTCTCTGTGCTCCCCCGCTCCTGACAAAGTAGGGCCTTGGTGAATAGCTGAGGCAAAGGAGGAGCTGAATGGAGCCGGAGGAGTGGGGCTCGCTCATGCAGAGAGCTCCCAGCCCTTCTATACCTGCCCTGGAGAAAAGAGCGGCCAGCTGCTGCCGCTGAGCCTTTTTCCCCTGGCTTCAATAGAGACCTTGTGAAAGGAGCCCGGACCGGGTAGCTGAATGTGGAGACAGACAGAGTGAGGAATGGAAGTTAGAGAGGAAGGGATGGAAGAAAAAAGGAAAAGTGGGATATGGGGGTGGAGGAGTAACAGGGAGGAGAGAGAGGGTAAAGAGTTTGCATAAGCCCACCGTTATGCCCCCGCTGTGCGCTGAGCTCTTGAGGTTGGTTTGTGACAGAGAAGAAGAGCAGCTTGGTTTAATCAGTCATAAGGGAAATTAGCATGTTAAAATGAAGCGGTGGGAGAAGTCCATTATTTTGGCAGCTCAAAGGGAAGATTGACTTTGGAGCTGGGATCTGCGAATGCTGGCCAAATCAGTCTCGGCATGACATCTGCTTAAAGTCAACCAGAAATGATGTGCTTTAAGAAGCATTCAAATGCAGGCCTGGTACAGTAGTAACGATATTCACGCTGCAGGTATTCGAGCGCTAAGTGGATTTTTGGGGATTCTTGTGAGAATATCCTGGCTAATTTTTAATGTACGGTCATCTCTATGCCATCTGTCTTTTCTTACACACCTTCATACCTTATTAATCTGTGTCTTGATCCTTATGTACCCCTTTCACACACGCACGCACACAAAATGCTAACCCCCCATTGACATCTGACTTTTGTCTTCAGTGAGAAAGAGTTGAACTGGCAGTTATTCCCGGTTCAAATGACTCTGCAGTATTCTCGGGTATTCATCGGCAAACTCAATTTGTCAATTGCCAGAGTTTACCCGTGTTTAAAAAGTCCACATATATGACGGAAAAAGGGTTTAGTTTCATCAGTGGTATTGCCGTTGCCCTTCTTCTGCCACAGCTGCTAAGCTTATGTCAGTTTGTTTTCCTCCCCTTCTCATTCCTTCCTCTTTCCTTCCCTCCTTATACCCATGAACTGCTGCTTCACCTTCTTCCGTTGATCGTACCTCCCTTTTTTTGATGCCAGTTTCTTTGCTTCTTCCACCCTCCCCACCCCTCTCTGTGCCCCCAGGCTTCTGCTGCTGCTAATAGGATAATGGCTGCCATGTTATGCACACTTAAGACCCACAGAGCAGCACTGAGGGCTATGTTCATGTGTGTGTGTGTGTGCCTGCCTTCATCGTTGGGCTGTTGGGAGCACAGGATGTGTTTAAAACTATGTAAAATCGCTTGCAGGGATCAGACAGGGAGTGAAAATCAGGATTAAGAAAATTACCCACACTTAGCTTTTACTTTTAGGATTCCTTGGGACATTAAATATTTTAAAGCCTACAGAGCAAACACGTTCACAGTTTTCTTCTCTTTCAGGCTTTATTAGAAACCCAGTTATTTAAAGGTGCTTAAGGCCTCATCTACAGAGACTACAGTACTCACCCTTCACCACAGTCACTCAGCGCTGGGGCTGTTGTGGACTGTAATTCATACTGTGTAATCAGGAGGTTACTAATCTCTTGACAACTGTTTAAACTGACTGAAAGGAGTTTCTTGAAACTACAAATGCAAAATGAAACAAGTTGAATTGTATCAAATTATATTCAGAAAATAGCTTGAGTTGTGAAACTGAAGGGTACTGAAGGGTATATTATAATTTATATCCAATCAATATAAAAACTTCCAGGAATCTTTAATGGTAGATAAGAAATTAAGAAATTTAATGGGAAATTGCTGACATTTTTATGATTGACTTCTCTAAATTCTTCAGTGGTGAAGGGGGTGAGATAGAGATTTATAGCGTATAGAAAATATAGTTCATTTATCTACATCTGTTTATTACAAAGCAAATGGAGAATAACAAAAGGCCTTTTGAGCTTTTCTGAGTTTGGTCCAGATTTTAAAGGTGCAGTTGAAACTACCTAGCAGATGTTCACTGCTTCTGATGTCCGTCCAGTTCCCTTACAGCATGGGGGACCTCTCGCCACACAGCTGAGCTTTGAGGCCTGCAAGCCCTGCATCATCCTTCCTGAAAATACTGTCAAAGTTAAAGAGCAAGGCACAGGTATGAGGGGAAAAAGACTCTCCCTTAAAAGAGTAAGCACCAGAGATAAAGTGGAGTGAAAGGAAAGCCAGAAACTATCAGGGTTTTTTTTTTTCATCCAGCTGGAAAAGTTCTCATAGCATTTTAGCATGCGCTTCCACTTGATTCTTTGGAGTTGGTGCTGGAAGAATGCTGGAGTTCAAGAAATCCAATACGCTGAACACGCTAAACTCACGTGAAAAACTTCACATGTAGAGCCAAAATACATGCGAATGCACACACTCACATAGATGTACATAATGCATGAGCCTGTGCATGAGTGAACGTTGCCTCTCTATTACGCATACGTAGATAAGCATCATATGCACGTCATTGGACAGACAGGAAAACTCATTAGAGCGAATCATAAATCTGTCATTCAAAAACCAAAAGTAAGAGCCATCCATGCAATCTAAATTAACATTCCTCAGCACCTTGACTAATTTGACACTTCATGCAAAACGAGTTTGCAAAATCCAATTTGCCATTCCATCAAATGTGATAATTTAACGTCTAGCATTGCACAAGATCTTGACAATGTCTTCCATATGTCACACTCAAAACTGAGTCCTCTACTGGATGGTAGCATTTGGAGTGATGCAAAAAGGCTGCAAAACACCCATGAATTAGAAGTTTCTTGGTGGTTTGGGTTGCTCAATACGTACAGTAACTATTAACGCACAACAGATGGCTGAATTTGTGCAGGACGAGAGGCGTTAAAATCAGGTTAATAGTGAAATATGGATATCTGAGACGTGTGTTGTAAGCATTGCTATACTTCACCACTGAAGTCATTCAACAGGTTGCATTTATTCCTCATTAGCTCATTACAGCCACTGACAGCTGAAGGATTGTCATTCACACAAGTCTGGATCTTTTCCATCTTGACTCACTCCTGCAGATCAATTTAACCTTTTGCACCCCAGGCATGACGAGGTGATTAGTTTTGCCGGTAAACTGCTGCTACATGTCAAACTTGCCCAATGTTCCCCACTCCTGTTCACACACACACACACACACACACACACACACACACACACACACACACACACACCCTGCCCCCTCCTGTGCTGAATTTGTTGTGCTTATTTAGCATGGGCACCTCAGGCAGTTTGAGGCCAGGAGCATGACAAGGCAGATGTACCACAGATCCGCATGTCTAACTCCAAGCAGACGCTCAAATTATCCCTGTCTCTCTCTCTCGCTCTCTCTTTATAGCCTGCTTTCTTTCTTTAAACATATAAACCTTACAGTAATCTTCTAACGAATGGTAATATTGTTTTGAGCACGTCAGCCTCTGCTGGATATCTCGGACTGTTTCCTCAGCTTAATCCATTTCACAACACCTGTGACGAGCGTCCAAGTCAAACACACCGTGGTTGATTAAAGATTGACCATAACAGGAAATTTGCAGTGGAAATCAAACTGGGAGCTGATGTGAGATGCAGAGAGCTGAAGTCTGGCAGTCACTGAGGAGAGAAGATTGATTTCTTGGATTAAAAACATTCATCTCAGATTTCATCTTGGAGGTGTTTGGAATGGGGCCTCCCCTGCTTCCAGTGTCACATTTAGCTTGAATGAACCAGAAAGAGTTAAAATTAATTACAACAGACATCTATTTGTGGCTTATATAATGTTGTTTATGAGTTCGATCCCAATGTGAGTGTACAGTATGTTTACTTTTGCTGTCTGCTGGGTTTCAACGGCCATGCATGCTTGCCATATTGTGTTTCTCCACATTCCCTGCGTGTTATGCGTGTGTATATGTCAACATGCATGAATGCATACATGCAGGCATGCGAATGAACATTTGGTCTGCGGGTTTCTGACCCATTTGCAGGTGTGAATATGTGTGTGCGTGCCTGCAGACACGGTCAGTCAACTGCTGTCCCTCCATCAGTGGCTTTGACAGATTGGACAGGAAATGCCTGCTCGATCGATGAAGAAATGTGGGAAGATGCATGAAGGTAAAGAGATATTTCCCCCTACAGTCTATATCCTATTAGATTTTTTTTTCAGCAGCAACAACAACAACAACAACAAAAAAACCATGTTCATCATCTTAGTTCAGGGTGTTAGCATGCTAACATTTGGTAGTTGGCACAAAGAGACAAACAACATCTGAGGCTGATTGGAATTTCATTGGTTTTGCGCATATTTGGATAGAAACCAAAGTTTTGGAGAAATAATCATAGTTTTGTCCTAGATGAAATGTTTAGTGAGCACCAAAGTTATTACAATTCCTCCTGAGGGGAACATGAATGTCTGTACCAAATTTCATGGCAGTCCAATTAATACATGTTGAGATGTTTCACTCAAAACCACACATGAAGAGGAAAAGTTGGGGGATCTCCAACACTAATAGGATTCATTGTCTGAGAACCAAAAATGTCTGTACAAAATGTTGTGGTTATTCATCCAGGAGGTGTAGAAATATTTCACTCCTTGTTGCACTAAAAGAAAGGTCAGGAGATAATAAAAGCGATTAAGATTTATGCTCTGTGGACAGTGAATGTCCTGGAGAAATTGTGTGGACAATCCACACAATTTCTGTCTTCTCATAAAGCGGTTGACTGACCAAGCAAAAAGACAAAGATTGCCATCGATGGAGCTACACTGCTAATGTGGCTAACAACAACTCTTGTTACCTACCCGAAGTGCTACTAAAACCGATGTAATTTTGGTTTTATTTGCACTAGGTTTCAAAATACGCATCACAAATTTCTGTAACTGAACCTTTAATACTCAATTTAAATACATGTGACGGGAAATTAGTCCATTAAGCCACATAGAAGTTCGCTTCACCACTGAATTTATGAAACATATTGCCTTCCTCCTCTCCTTGTGAGAGAGTTATGCACCACAGTGCCAGTTTGTCATCCATAACTCCACAGGGCTTAACCCTTGTATTATGTTGAAAAAAAATGACGTTGATTATGTTGCGGGTCATTTTGACCCGTACTGTGTAAATCAACTAACAGTAAAACAAAAACAGGTTAAACCAATAACATCTTTATTTTAGATTATAGGAACATATAGAAAAGAGACATACAATATATTTTTAATCCCAACACTATATTTAAGAACTATTTAATTTTAAAACCAATAACATCTTTATTTTAATTTTCCTCTCTTCACGAACACTTTTGTTTGTCATTTGACTTTCCCCATTTTCAATGTTCAACATTTTCATTGTTCTCCACACGATGGACAGAATGTAATTGTGTGCTTTCTGCAGATGTAATTCTTGCATTTCACACAACAGGTACTTGTTTTACTGTCATCTCGGGGGGGACAGACCTGGCATCTCTTCCGTTTCTTCACACCTGTATCTAATGGATCCATTACAGATTGGTTGGGTGACGTGAGCTTGACCTTTTCAATGACAGCCGCAGCTGCTGGGGTTTTAGGTGGCCTGGCTCGACTCTGCATATTAGGAGTAACAAGTGCTTTGCCGAGTTGTTCCAGGAAAAGCCGACGTCGGAACAATTTTCCGGCATTCCATTGTTGGTTGATTTCAGTCCACAGGACATAGGCATTGTAAGCAGACACATCCACAATGTTATAGAAAATCACCAAGGGCCAACGGGCAGTCTTGCGCTGGCAGCTGTATGTTGCTGTGTTTTGCATCACAAGCTACCCATATTTTGATGCCATACTTGGCGGGCTTGTTGGGCATGTACTGTCGGAAAGGACAGCGCCCCCTGAATGGAACAACAGTAACATGGGGACCAGGATTGTACAACAAAGGCAGAATTTCAACCCATTTATCTCATACATCTCTGATCGCAGCTAACTTGTCTCTTTCACGTCGACCAGCTCTTGTGTCGCAGTTGTCAAATCGGATCACACGAGATATCATGTGAAATGTCTCCAGAGACATTGTTGCTCGAAAGATTGGCCTTCCATTCTCTTCGTTCCACAAACTTGCAGTTGCTTCTCCCCTTGACCTGTACACTCCAGCTAATACCAGAATTCCGATGTAAGCATGCAAGTCAGTCTGATCCAGTGGCTTCCATTTCTCTTGAAATACACGCCTCCCCTCCAAATTGGTCATGTCCAGTATAATCTTCTCTATTGGCGATATGAAGAGCTGAAATGCTGATTGAATATCATCAACTCGTGTGACAGCAAATCGTATAGGACCGGGAGTCATTTTGATGACATTGGAAGATGACAGTCTACCTCGGCTTTGGTGTGGTGATGTTGACCATTTTATATTACCATCTTTTGATGTCCATGTCCCCTCTGTGGACGATGATTGCTGCATTCCTTGGTTTTCAGCTGATGGAGATCCAACGGCAGACTCGTCCTCTGAATCCTCATCGGAAGAAAATTGACTATCTGGATCATCAATAACATTGTCCTCAGTCTCTGAAAGATCCTCTGTCTCTGAAATCTCTTCCTCTGCATCACTATCCCAGTTCAACATCAGTGCCACAGTTTCTTCAACTGTAAATTTCTGGAGCTCATTTTTGGTGCGTTTGTCAAAGAGATGACATGAGAACAGTGACAAGCACAAGGGTGAGAAAGTTCCTCCTCCACTCACACCTGGGCCTCTGTTTCAAAATACAAATAATTTGGCAATCTAAACAAAGTATATCAAAGAGATCAAAGTGTTTAATTTGGATCTAAACAGCTATTTACCCACATTAAAGTGTCCGGGTCAAAATGACCCGCAACATCATCTTCGTATACAAACTCTGCACAGACATTTTACTACACATCAAAGAGTCCAGATTTTACACACCAGTTCATGACCCAAGATGAGGAAAAGTCACAAAATTGCAGGAAGAAAAAGAAAGGATAACCAGTACTTTGGTCAACATGAAAACTGAAATGGGTCAAATTGACCCGTAACATAATACAAGGGTTAATGAAAACTCTGCGTCTGGGGACAGTTATATGGGCTTTTGTGGAAGACACTGTCAGATGGGAGCCTGTGTGTCTAAGTCAAGCCTGCCTCTTCGATCTTATTCCTCTTTAGAAGATTATCAATCACGTTGTGGTCTGCTCCTCTAAACGCAGGTCTGATTCAGCAGACAAAAAAGTTGCCTGCCCTTCTCTGTGCGACAATTTAAGCATCTAAATTCACCTAATTTCATCAAATGCAAATTTTCTGCTAACTATGTGCTTTCCAGTTGCAGGGTAAGCGCAATGCAAGGATTTGATTTGGTGGCTTCACAAGCCTCGCTCGAACTTAGCTGATCTGGAAAGTTAAGTGACTGTTTTTCATTCTCTTTCCAAACAGATTTTACAGCCAGCTTAACCTTGTCAAGAAATCTCTGAAGCCTCTGTATCGAATGACACAAACAACAGATGTATCAGATGTTCAAATCCACCTTTCAGTGCCTGACTTTTCAAACCATTAGAATGAAACAGAAGGTTAATAATGTACTGGAATGTGGAAATGCAGTGCAGCGTTTGTCGTGGCAGAAACATTTGATCTGCACCTGGGATAATTTGCTTACACAACCTTCACACCTGCACGCCCAAGACCTGTTTGGCGTGTGTATGTTTGTGTGCGTGAAAAGACGGGGGAGGAAGAAAAAACACCACAGAAAAAGAAAAGGTGAAGGAGGGAGAAAGATATAGAGGAAACAAACGGTTAAAGAGACGAAACCAAGTCAAACAAAAACAGACAAACGCATCAACGCAGGTGGCTGGGGCTCCAGGCGGCCATTTTCTCCCACGCTCTTTCAGGGACAAGCTGTAAAGTTTCTGTTAGAGTGCGTGCAGGATGTTTTTCAGGGCCTCCCTTGTTCGACCCAGGACCTTCTTTTATTTTCCCTCTGCACAGTTGCTTTTTCAATCACCCAACAACACTCTCCTGCTTTTCGATGGCCTGGTTTCAATCAACCTGCAAAGCATTCCTCCTTAAACACTCTTCTCTCGCTATCTGGTTTACAGGCCCATGAGTCAGAACCAGGAATACTGTTGTGGTAACAAAGATCAACAAGTCCATCCTTTCTGTTTCTCATTCGCGTTCGCTCCACGTTTTTTTTTTTTTTTTTTTTAGCATGAAAATATATTCTCCGTCTTTCTCTTTCAAGGTGAGATTTTTCTAATGGCATTCGGGGTGGTTTTGTGAGTGTGCGGCACACCCACACACGCTGCTTGATATTGAGTGCTTGTAATGAGTGAGACAAACTGAGGCTCTGAAGTAGTTCTGTGCGTTCAGAACACTGATGTTCATTCACAAGGCTCAGCTGCAGAGCGATGAGCAGACAGATGGGAAACAAGCCATCATTACTTACTATTGCTCATTTATCTTTAAACGGCTGTGTTTAAACATAATTATCTCTATTGCAGAGCCCATCGAGACGAGACGACGGCGAGGACATCTGTGTGTGTGTGTGTGTGTGTCCACATATGTGCTGCTGTGCCTGGGGACTGCTGGAAAATTGTGATGATGATGATGTTCCACATATTTTTCTTGGTCTGAAATTGTTAAATTTTTCACTTTCTCGCTCAGACACACACACACACACACACACACACACACACACACTCACTCACAACAGATGTGTTCATGTGTACCGCCTTGTTTTTACAGCTTTGAAATAGTCACGGCCCCTTCTGATAATTCATCTAAGACGCTGTCGTGTTCTGCTCCGGACCATAACTTCACGCTTGTTAGTCGACTGATCTGCTGTCTGAAAGCGCAGGCTATGTGGAGTTAACCATTAGGCAGCCTTTCTGGTGTCTTTGAACGTACTTTCTCAGCTGGTTGCCAGCGGTGGAACAAGTACTCATATAACTGGTTTAAGTAATGCTAGCAATTGTGCAATGAAAAAATAAAAACCTTCAATACAAATAAAAGTAAGGTATTCAAAATTTTGCTGATTAAGTGTATATATTAGAGTTATGGTTACAGACTTGCCCTCCACTTCTCTACACTCGTATTAATATAATTCATTTGCCATAAAAGAGACAAAACACATCATAAATTAAGTTAATGATGAATTTAGAACATATAGATATATTAAATATAAATATCACAATACTGTCGTCATTGTGAATTTGTTTGACCACTCTATCTATCTAACACCTAACATAACTATATTTACTATAAATATTTACTACTACATATCTAACACCTGAAAAAGTAAGAAAGCCTACAGGGACCAGTAAAAGTGGAGCAAAATGTCCAGGTGGGTACAAACATCAGGTTGTAATACTATATAGAATCTATTACATGCAGTGATTTGTCTATTTGTCTATTTGTTTTATATTTATATTAAAATCTAGTATCAATGAAAAGTGCTAAACATCATACATTATTACTGATGTAAGCAGCATTTTAATATCATAGCTGTTTGAAGTCCTTTACATGCTGATGGATTGTTTAATGTGTTTCAATGAATCATTTTATTAAGTGATAAAGTATTTTGTGAGTCAACTCTTAATATCTTAAGTACTTTAGTATGTGTATTTAGTTACATCCTATTATTGCTTGTAGTTTAACACCTAAAATGTTGTATAGACCAGGTATTTTAGGTTTTCTACTTGTTCAAGATTTTGTATTCCCCATCTTAAAGACATTATAGACCTATGGAGCCTGCAACCATTGACACAAAATCATTTGCCCTTAAAAGTAGTAATTTAAAACTGGCTTTAAATGACTTGTGGCCAACAAGCAATCAGGCCTCATTGTGAAGACATGGAAGTCACCCAGAGGCCGTATAAATGAACTGTGCAGCTTCTATAGAAAATGCTTCACTGGCTACACAGTTTGTACAATAGGCTGAAGGGAGGAGAGATGTGTGCGGCAACATGTTCAGCGTGTGATTAGGCTACACAAAACAACCCAGCTACAGGGGCAGCTACCAGTCCGGAGGCACTTGAAGCACAGGTGCAGCTTCGGCGTCTCCCTTAGCTAAAGAGTGGGGGGAAAAAGAACCTCGACCCTGTGACATTCAAACAAAAACAAGCACTGAGCTGTGCACCGATGGTGGCCATGGTTGTTCTTTCATTTTTTTTTCCTTCTCTCTGCTTCAGCATTTTTTTTTTTTTTTTTTAGAGGGGCAGCCTTCCCTCACAAAGCTCAAAGCAAACAGAGCAGTGTGAACATGGGGTGGAATAAGGGTAAACACGGGTTGTTGTGACGTGTGTGCTGAGTGAGTGACCATGTGTGGTGGACATTCCTGATATTGAGCCTGTGGTGCTATTTTTTTTTCTTGCCGGGTGAGATGTTTTGAGAAGCCCGGTCCCCCACCCAGGGCTCACCTGTTGAGCCATGACAACCAAACAAATGGCTTCCATTGCTGCTCACGGTGACCTCCGACCCCTGGGCTTTGAGTTGCCCTGCAGAGAGGGGCTGTTTGAGAAGCCTTCCTGGTTCAATAACATCTTTTCCCCCGGAGCAGCTAAAGCGCTTAGCTGTTTAACACCTGTGGCTCCATCCGTTGAGCTTCGACACAACTGCTCATATCTTCCATTTATCCTCACACAATGTGCAGTCGTTTGTCACGCTTGTTCTCTGGACACCTGAATGCAGAGAGAATTTGTTAGATTTTTGTGAGAATGACATAAGCCACATGAGTGATGAGTGAGTTTTTCAGATTGGACAAACAAGAACAAAATGAAACACATTCATTATATTTACATGTATTACGAGCGGACTTGCAGTATTGCAGTATTGTGAGCTTGTGACTTTTTGCATGCCTCAGAAATTGTTATGCATAGTCACACAGGTTTACCAGCTAGCAATTTCAATGTACAAATGTTTTTGTTTGGTTGCAAATTTGCTTTTGTATTCATCAAACCAAGTAATGTAACTGTGGCAACTCCAACCAGGTGCCAAATAGTGAATACATGGCCTGGATATGTAATGACAGCACATTACATCATACTGTGCCACATAAATTTCACAAAGTAACATCAACCTAATACTTCGATGTATACAACTAGCTTGTAACACCTAATCCCTGCTTGACAAATGTTTATATAAAAGGTGTGAACAGAGCTGTGTTGGCTGATTTTCATATGTGGGATGAGAATCCTTCACATAAACTTAGAGACCTCATTGGAGGTATTGAAGCGATACAGATATGTGCCCCCAGTGGTTTATTGAGGTAGACTGTGTTTCTGAACATGAGACAGCTGGACTACTCCATCCTGTCTTCTCCTTTCCAATTCATTCTTCCCCCAAACACACTTCCACTCGCTGGCACCACACCAACTGTGTCACTGCAGACACATCCACCTCCAATGTGCACGCCTCTAGTCAAACATGCGCAACTCATCAGCCGCTAAGCAGGAGAAAATTACTCCACACTCACGCATGAGCACACTCAATCTGAGGCACATATTCACTCAACTACTGCATGATGAACAATCCCTGTCTTGCCTCATGAATAAAATAAATAATCAACTTAGTAATTTACATTGGAAAATTCTTACAGTCAGACTATAATTGTTAGAGAGATGCGCACACAACCATGCACTCCTACTCCAGTCACACACATTAAGTGAATCAATATTCTCTCCCGTGATCTCAGTCTTCAGCTGCTGAGTGTGATTTGCAGGTGTGCAAGCAGCAGCAGAACCTCAAAATGTTGGTGCATGGCTCGTTCCTGGAAACCCGCTATTTTCCTTCACACCTTGGTGTTGTGGAATAACCACTTGAAGGACCACACATACTGCATGTGCACTCACGTAAGTCCATAACAACATGCAGTTGCCGACACAAGCGCGCACACAAAGATATTGAATGCAGCTTTTTTCTGTCATGTGCAAACAGTCATTCTGTAATCAACCCTGAACTTTGAACTTCGAGGCGTGAAGCATTCATAGACTCTCCCATTCAGATTGAGAAATCTTGTACTGGAACAGTTAGGTCTTGTGAGTTAGGTCTGCAGCATACCACTACGAACATGTAATTGTTCGTATCAAGCTGATACAGATGCACCGAAATGCTGAAATCCAAGACTGTGCTGCCAAAAGTTCCGACAAACAACAGCAGCACCTGCCTGAAATCTGGGAGTGAGTGGAGCGTAATGCCTTGGCTTCAGAGAGAGGCTGTGTATTTCCGTGTGTGTGTGTGTGTGTGTGTGTTCCTTCAGGAGTGATCATGATGAAGCAGGACTAGCATTAGGTCATCAGTTCTGCTGGCGTCTCTACAGCTGCTGGGCTTGACTGGTGGAGACATGTCCACATATGGAGGTTCTTGTTGCTCACAAAATATTTCATATGAACAGCAGTTTGCTCTGAATTGGAACCAGAGATGTGACTTTCAGAGTTGTAATGTGTCAGACAATTAGTTTCAGCTTTTTGGAGGTTTATTTTACTCCGAAGAAAAGATGTGAAAGTTGATTGATGCCTCTGGAAGATTCCGGTGTTTGTTACAGCATTTTAAACATTTGTCGCAAAGGGATAATCAATAGTTTTCCAAAACAAAAATAAGCTCACTTGCCATTGAGCCAGACTGAATGTTGGACTAAACAGATGCAAAGTAAACGGATATGGTTCCCAGACATAAAATTATATTTTTCTTGTAAATTTATGGCTATAATGTCGAAAATATTTAAGTTTTATTCTTGTAAATCTGTGATTTTTTTTTCATGTAAATTTTAATGGCAGACATTCTGAGTTTTTTCTCTGAATGTTACCTCTCTCTCTAGTTCTCTCCAGTTTTATCCTCACTTGCCCTCATACACCATTTTACCTTGCATCTCAGTCTTATTACAAACAATAAAAGAGTCTAGGGAACATACAACAAGGACACAAAAACATCACTTATGAATTTTGCCTGTCAGGAATGTGCTGCCAACAAGTCTCTCTGGCTTTTTTTTGCCACTGTAATGTTAGATTTGGCCATTAACATTTCTTTAAATTCATGTGCCATTATGGAAAAAAAAAAACCCAAACACAAACAAACTCCAATTAAGCTGACACCGAATCAACTACCCAACATCTCATTCACCACTCTAGTACCATTTAACACCCTGACTTGATAAGCCAGGGTTAAATATTAGTATGTTTAATTTCCTGCTGCTCTGCTATGCAGTTTGCTTCAACACCCGCAGGGATTCTCATGGACCTGAGATGATCTCTGTTGCACTCAAAACCTCCTTTCCACGAGTGACACCACTCTTGCATCCATGTGACTTAACGTTTCCCAAGTGAATGCAAAGGGAGGGAGAAAACTGTTATGACCAATACGCAGAAATGTGAGAAAAATACAGACTGGACACTTCCCTTGTGTAAATCCATCACAGACACAGACAGGGCACACATTCAGATACTCTCATAGCCACTCAGCCTTAGTACCCTGCTTCCACCCTCACACACAGGCAGACAGTATTAGTGCTGTTGCTGTTCCACTGAAGCTGCTGGGTGTGAATCTGTGCTGTGTTTAGTGAAGGAGATTGTGTATTTTGAGAGTGTATTGGGAGTACAGCAGGTCAATGAATATTTGATGACAGTGCCACCTCTCCTCAGCGCCCAAGCAGATGATCTTCTGACCTTCAGACACCCAGGGCCGGATGAATTATTAAGAGAAGAGCTGTCAGTCACGAGTGCCGGGCCAGCTCCAGGTGGAATATAGAGGCAGGGCTATTTGTGATCACATCTCGCTTGGATGTCAATCGCCAGACCACCACCTGCTGATTGGACACTTAGAGGATGAGGAGTTTCTGTAAGCTTAGCAGAATTATCTTTGTATACACAATCTGAGTGCTAAATCTAAAGCTGTGCTAAAGCTGACCCAATACGGATAGGTGGATAAAAGAGTGATATATACATAGATAAAACAGAAAGTTTCCTTTTCATCTTTTGACATAATGATGGATGCACATGTGCTGACATTCGTGATTAATGTGATTCTTTTATCCTTGTTGCATTAGGAATGCTTCCTGCATCATATGGAAAGCCTGTCTTTTGATATGCCAAATGTTTCAGTTGTTTTCTGAGAGACTTCTGCTTTATATTATCTTATTATTTCCTGCTCAAATATTTGCTATGACGTGAGTGTAAGTGTTTTTGATGAGACTATAAATGATTGTTTAGGATTTTGCACATGGTGCAGAGTTCCTGTGGTCCCGAGGCCCTGCGAGGGACAGCAGACTATTGAACTGATTGTAACCTGCTAAGCTTTGTTTGGGTGGAGCCCTCCAATTTCACCACTCAGCTGTTAGAACCTGCTGTGTTTGTGCTAGCCCATATGGACTAATCAATGAGTGTGTGTGATGGCAAATGGGACTTTTGCAGGGAATATCTGTGTGTGTGATCAGAGAGAGTTTGTCTGTGTGTGTGTGTGTGTGTGTGTGGACTTTTGTGTATCCGTCAGCTTTTCCTGGGGCCTGTGGTCCAGGAGGCTCCCTTCGCCCAGAGTAACCTTCTCGCATGAAGGTGTCACATATGATACTTCCTCAGGCTTTGGCCAAACATCACCCGATCCCACATCCAACACTCCAGCCTGATCACTTCCATCCCCTGTATTCCCTTTCTGCACTCCTACCGCCGCCACCTTACCTCCACCCCTTCCCGTCTCCAAGCACTGGACATTTAGTCACTGCCCCTCCTTATTCTCTGCTCCATGTCTCCCAGCCCCAGCAACAACTGGGTTCAACTTGCAGCTGATCGGCACTTTTGCTTTGTTTGGGTCTGGCTGGATGCTGTAGCTGGGTATCAGGGGACCAAGGCCAGCTTGTGACAGTTGTGACACAAGTAAAGTGTTCATCTCCAAAATGTTAATAGATAGATTAAAGTAATTATAAGGATTTGCACAGGGAACATCTCTTTTTACTGTGGGAAGTTCAAAGTTCTGAGTTGATTACAGAGCGCCCATGAGGCTGGCTGTAATTCAAAGACTTGCTAAGCTGGAAACATGTGTGCTGAGCTGAAGGACAGACTCCACTTTACAGCACTTTTCATAAGTTTGTTGCTTTTGCTGAAATTCATATAAACAGGACAAACAAGCGTGATGACACTCAACAGTCATAACACAGCAAATTATTTTACCATCAAGTAAATTACTTTATTGATCTTTACTTACTGCACAATTAAACAAAAACACATACATTTCTGAATTAAGTTAATACATACATCCATTTCTATCAGTCCACATCTCTACCTTCAGGGACTTCTTATCCATCTCGTCTTTCTGGCCAATTTCCGTGTGCTGCTGACAGCAGGTTTCAACCACAATAAGCAGGGACAACAGCAGGGCATTTAATTTTCTTAGTCAGTTAAATGCTGGCAGGCCCACCTAATCAGATCTCCTGCGGACCTGATTGGTTTAATGGCGCTCGTGAGTGGCAGGTGACATTGTTGTTTCTCAAAGGCAGATGCCTGTGAGAAGAAGTGCGCTGGCATGGCTGATACACAGCAGATTGTCCCCAGCTGTCACTGTGCAGCTGGAAATCAAAGGCTAAGCATGTTCCTCTGCTTGGATCTGACAAACAACATTAGAGTGAACTGTGCTGATCCTTATGGATTACACTTCAGAAGAAGCAGATTGGTATGGCAATCAAAAAATGCATAGTGGAAATGAATGCTAGATTTTTCTTTTTTATGGCCTGGCATTCACTCTACAAGACGGTTGGAGGAAGGGTATTGTATTAACGTGATGTGTCCTTGAACGAGGAAGCTCTCATGCGTCCTTCAAATCAAAATTTGATTTGCATGAAACCTCAACTATTTTTTAAAATGCACACGTAGCGCTCAAGCATACAGACGCACAAGTATTCCCTTGTTACCTTGAAGGTGATTAAGCTAGCATGTTTTGTGTTAATTTCAAACGCAGTGGCCCTCGTGCAGTCTTTGCTATCTCAGCTACGAGTGTCAGGGGAGGCATTCTGTTCAGGGCTTGGATTCTTATGGGTTTCCTAAGTGAAAAGACAGGCCCTGCCAGAATTACTCCTCCACTTTACTGCAATGGCTTTTCCAGTGACTAGACACTTGTATACAGTAAAGCTCTTTCATGGAGGGGACAGTTTCTCAGCTGTCAGCGCTTTTCTGGACAATACCTCCACAAAAACTCAAGCTTGACTCTCTGTCTGCTTTCTAGATCTCTTCTCTCTGGCAGCGAAAACCAAGACATATTTCATTGAACTTGCTATTGGCTGGGACCACGGCATGACTTTTCAGTGTCCGCGTGTCTGATGTCTTGACAGTGCGTTTTGCTTTATGTACAAGATCAGCAAAAAATAATCAGCCCTGATCATTTTACCTTCATCACCACTCAGCCAGTGAAATATTATCAAGTAAAAACACAGGTGCTGAATGTGACTGATATTCATAATCTGACGTGTGTCTGATTTCATAACCTGTGAGGAAGACATATGCCTGGTAACAGCAAATGATCGCCCCTACTCCAATTCTTGCTTGATGTTCAGTTTCATATTTCTCACTCTCTTGGTGTCTCTTTAACACATATTCCTATCCATCACTTTTTCCTCCCTGTCACCTTTACCATTAATCATCTTCTCCTATCACTTTGCTCTTCTCTCTTCATCTTCCCTCCTCTGTGTCAGTACCTCTGCATCCTCTTTCTGTTGCTGTGTGGCTCATCATCGTGACGCGATCAAACTGCGTGTGTGCTGGTGTGCACCTGTGGGGCTTCAGATTTCTGCCTGTGCACGGTGAAACACTTATTTCACAATTAAACTGAGCACGACCTGTTGGCACAGATCCCCATGGGTACAGCTGAGGGGAAGCTGCGACAAATTGCTATTTGAATGGAAGAACATTGTCAGTGTTTGTTTATCTGTGACTGTAGTCTGGGGACAAGGAGGTGCAGCCCTCCCTGTGAATATATTACTGGAAAGAATTCTCCGTACGCTAGTCAAAATTAACATTGAGACAAAAGAGTGAATTTTTCAACTTCATAAGGTATGAATAGCAAGAATTTCACCCCTCGAGCACTGATCTACACTCTGTTCATTTCATCACCCAATCAATGATGTCTAACTCTTAATAAAACAGTAATTTCTCTGTTCCAAAGGCCCTCTGAGGTCTATTTCCTATCAGAATAGTCAAGAGAATACCAGAGAATTACAGTAGATGAATCCAAAGAACATACTTCATCTTGTATTTCCGTGGGAGGCTCTAAGAGAGAAACAGAGACTGAGAGAGAGTGGAAAAAAAAAGAGTTTGGCGGCAGTGATGTGAACTTTTCCCCAGTTCCACCTGGCTGCGGCGGAGCGCTTTTCAGCCACGACGGGCCCCTGGGATCTGGTGCTCAGCAGAGCAGGCCTTGCATATGGGCTGTGATCCTGAGTGTGTGTGTGTTTGTATGTGTGTCCGGAGAGACAGCTGTCCAGCTCATCTTCCCCCCTTGTGGCCTGCAACATTTATAATTAACTCAGATGACCAGGTGGCTATGTCCCTCTGTCCCTGCCAAGGCATGCTTCATTCTGACCTCTGAACTTCTATCAGACATTCCTCGGCTCATGTTTACCGCTCATGTACTGCTTGGTTGACTGGACATCCTGGTCTTGGAACAGTACACGATGGATACATAATCAAAAAGGATACAACATAAAGGCATCAGTATGCTTCACCTGAAGTGCTTGTCAGATAGTCGAACAGTGCCTAAAACCCTTCTGTATGTGACTGTTTGGAGCTGCTATGAACATTTTTGCCTCCGGACAGGGTCGGTGGTGCTTTGTCTCAAGCATCCTCCGGAAATTACAGTGGGGAATGGCAAGAGAGCCAGACTATCATATGGAAGACAAAACAACATAAAAAATTATTAATGGACTAAGAGGCTCCCTGAGTTCCATGGTCAGGTCAAGGCAACAGGAATTTATATTACCACCTGCTACTCTCATTCCTGTTTCCCCCTGCGATGACTGTCCTGGCCACCAGTATAGAACACAGTGTATTTGAACAATATTAATCAGCCATTTCTTTTATCCACTTTCGATTTAACAGAAAGGCCCACACTCACAAGTCCAGATCAATTCGGAGGCTGTCTCAGCACCAACATCTTCCTGATCAAAATCACAGCCTGCAGACTAAACATTTGACTTCTCCAGTTTTCCCGCTCCCCTTTCAGACATGCTTAACTCAACGCCCTGCATGTCATTGCCATGGTAACATTAAAGACTTTTCCAGATGTTTCTAGGACCTTTGGCTAGCAGCACAAACACTACACAACCTCCATGCAACCTTTCATTAACAAATATGTCCTTACAGCCAATGGAACAGCCCACCAGTGTTCGGTCCAGAATAGGTTGAAGCTCACACATTCTCTGTGCCCTTCTTTCGTCGCCTTTATAATGGCGCAAGGGGGGCTGAGGGCAGGACAAGGACCCAAGGTTAGCGAACAAGGCATATCCAGTTTCTGTTGTGTAACAGCAATACCTCCAAGCTTCCTGTGCACATGTTCTGTGTAATGCTCATGTCCTGGTGATTGGGTGGGCCATTAGAGGACATGAGGCAAGTGAAACTCTACCTGATTCATACTTCCTCCCACTGCTGCTGCTGCTGCTGCAAGTTGAAGCTGAACTTCAAAGTTGTCTCGCAGTTCCAAGCGGCTGAAGAGTTGATTGCTGCTCAAACACTGCCTCTTTGTTTGGCTGAGATATTAAAGCTGACTTCTCATTTTGTGTCTTGCATTGTTTCATGCTCAACTCTATTCTGAGGTCGTTCCTTTGGCACCTTGCTTTAAAACACACAGGCATGATGCAGCAGAATGTGACCCCGTGTCCTGACTCCTCACTTTTTCACTGTCCGCACCTCTCCCTCCCCTTCTCCTCTCTGTAAAGGGCAGGGCCATGGCACACTAATCTCCCCATACTTGTTTCACCCTTCTGAGTGCCCCACCCTGACCCCACCTCGCCTCCCTGTGTTTGCTTTGGCACTCCACAGGACATCCGTCACAGCACCTGCCACTGCGGCCCGCAGCCTGCCTTCACGCATACCCCCTCAAGCGTGCTAAAGGGTGAGACACGTGTCCCCTTCACTCTCTAAATGGGTGACAATACCACTGTCCTTCCTCGTCTGGATTAAGAACCGGTACACTCCACTCTCCATGTCCCAGTGGGTGCTCTGAGGGGATGGGGGGTGTGGAAGGCATTAAAAGAGGGGAAACAGGTGTGTGTTGTTTTTTTTCTTAGCTGTTCCCTAAGCCCCCACACAAAAACATTTCTCTCTGTCCCAGTAAAGTAGCACTGGGGTTACTGGGAGGCAAACAAACTAAGTGGCTGGCTCATAGCTGAAATAAATTTGATTGCTGCAACTTTTTATGGCTGTCACACATGCTTTCCTATGGCTACAGCAAATGCCACAAGATATTAGGGTCTAAATTCAACCATCTGAATTCCAATGCATTGTTACCCTTACACGTGATGTGGTCTACTTAAAAATGGTCTTTCTTTTGACTGGCCAAGGTAGGCCATTTGAGTCCTCTGTTGCTTTGTTCCTCAGACCAGTTGAAATGACTGGCACTTCTTGACACCTGTATTAAAGCCTCTTTGTGTGGGCACCCATATGTAGAGAGCAGTGATCTTGCACCGGCCACAACTAGGCCAGACTGAAAAGGAGAGAAGTTACTTTTGTCCTCAGGGGTCTGTAATGGACTGATAGCATCATCCTGACCTCCCTCCATCCCCACCTGCTTCTTTTCCTCTCTTTAGTCTGATGGCTGTTAAAGGCCCCATTTAGGGTTGCTGATACTCTCAACCTTTGGCTATCAGCAAGTGAGGGCCAGGGAGAGGTGCAGATTGTGTGTGGTGATAGATGAGGTAAGGTAACGGGGAGAATACACAGTGAACTTTTGTTCAGAGGGGACAGTGTCTTTAAAAGGCGTTACACATTCTGTAACATTATATAGTATGCATTCACCCTAAGTGATAAACGAAGCTTTAGGGGGACGCAGTCGAAATGTCACTCCGGAGGTGCTACCTGGTGGTTTGCGGATGCACCTCCGTGATGATGGCTTTACAGTCCTTGTGGGCTTAACATAACATCACCACCTTTTCCCTCCAACATGGAAGGGGATGACAGGCCAGGATCACGTCAATGTTAGACCCCCCATGGGGGTGATTAGGTCCCTCAAACACAGCCAACATCATACTGTGATCCTTTCACTGTGAGGAGATCCCTGTCATAGCAACCCAGAATGAAAGAGAACATTTTTTCCTCCCCTCACTGTGCCATCGGACAATACAATCTACTAGTAACATAATATCCCTCTTCTGATAGGGGCTCTTTCCCACTCTCTTTTCTTTCTGCCTCTTTTCTTCTCTGTCTTTTCCTCCTTGTTGTTGTGGCAGGGATCTGCAGAGAGGGGCGAAGGTTGGCAGGGCAGGTGTCTGGTTTTCATTAGAATTGCAAATAGGAGAGAGTGGATGCCCGATCAGATAAGAAAGAGAGGTGAGAACAATGGGGGAGAGGAGAGGAGAGAAGAGGAGACAGGAGCACAGGAGAGGGTGGTGTTTGGGTCTGACTGAGTTGCCTTTGATCCCTGTGGGTTTTAGCCAAGGCTCATCTAACCTCCCCACCACACCCAGGGGACAGGACCTCTTACCTCACACGTCCTTCCTCCTTCCCTCCATCCATCCACTGGAGTCCCATAGGTCAGAGCAAGGAGAGCAAGGTTTTGATATGCCTGGCTATATTCAGCAGAGCTGCAAGTCCATGTCATTATTCATAATGATAAATTTCAAGCAGTGATTTTATACCTCCTTATCTCTCAGTAATGTTTCATACCTAATTGCACGTAATTTCAAAGGCACAATTAATTGGTGAACATCAAAGCTCATCATGTCAGTTATTAATTTAGCAAAAATTAAGTGAATGGACGTAACAGATACAAGCCACTGAATAAGTAACAAACTGCATAACAGCCACACATCCACACATTCGTTCCCACCTATCAGACACACACACACACACACACACATATATACATAAACAGGAACTGACTGAAACCAGCTGTGCCCTAAAGCTGTCAAACCCAACAGCTGGACTTTACAATTCTCCCCTCTTGGTGAAACAGCACACCACATTTCTGGCACCAAAACCCAAATGAACAAAACGATTTGCTCAGCATGTCTGAGCACTGACTGCTGGAGGAACATGCAACTGTCAGCATTGTGTTAAAATCCCAGGGTTTGTGAAGTATTTCACCTGATTTGAGAAAATGTGATAACAATCCAGTTATTAATCTTATTTTTGTGTGTAAATAGTGTTTAGTCATTGATGTAGACACACCTTGCAGTCCCCACCGTCAGTGATCTCCACACTCCCTCGGGGTGAAGTGTTGAAAATCATCAATTCCGCTGGGCTTGTTGCTGTGGTGAAGGCTTGCAGCAACAAGGTTGGCTGACTGCAGCACTCCCAACATGCACCTGGGTGTGTTTGTGAAAGGACAGGACAGGCCGGAACGAAGGAACAGCTATGTCAATACCGCCAAAATGGGAAAAACAAACATTTCAGGGTGATGTGTCGTTTGAGTTATTTTTCCCTCTGAATAGTTTTCCCTCTGTAAATTTCCCTCCAGTATGCAGACTATGTAACCAGACAAAACTGTTTCCCTGCAAAAGTTTCAGTATTTGTCCTCTGCATTATTAGACATCTTCTTTTTTTTTCTTTCTTTGATTGCTTTGCATCAGCAGTTGTGACAGAAAGGGGTATGAGGGAGTTAGAATAGGCTTGGTGAGTAGCCCGTCTCCTATCTGTGCAGAGCCTCATGAGGCTTGCGTGGGCGAGCTGGCCCTGTGTTAAACTCTGCTCTGTCCTGGATCAAGTTTGCAGTTCTGCTTGGTTTAATAAAGTGGATTCCCCCTGCAGATGAACATGGGCTCTGGAACACCTGGCCTTGCCCTGCTCCCAGCGGGCTCTCAGTTCTCACGACACTGTGCCGCTCTGCAGCACCTGTTGGTCAGACCTCAGGGCAGCAGATGTTCCAGCTAAATTCCATCTGAAAAACCCATGACTATTGATTTGGAGGAAATCCCTGCCAGAATCCATCATGTTGTTCACTTTGAATTGTGAAAGTACCGCGCGCCAATTTGTCTTGCTCTTAAATGGCAGGAAGCAGACGTACTTTTCGCGGAGCACTGGAGCTGGAAGTTTCCTATTTGTCATAAGACATAAATGCTTTAAGGCAGGCATGTCAAACCGGTCCACAGGAGGGCCGGTGTGGCTGCAGGTTTTCTTTCCAACCAAGTAGCAGCACACCAGACTTGACTCATTTAATCAACTGATCAACGTCTTCAGACAGTTGATTGGTCAAACGGTGTGCTCTTGGTTAGTTGGCACAAAAACCTGCAGCCACACCGGCCCTCCTGTGGACCGGTTTGACATATGTGCTTTAAGGAGACGGACAGACATTTTAGCATAGGCACTCGTGGACATGTGCATTACATTCTCCCATCTACCTTTTTTCTGCCCTGCTCCGTATCTATCTTTGTCTCAAATCAACCATTCACTGCTATCTGATATCTGTCTTGGGACACAAATCATATTCTCTTGTCTGTAATGATCACAATACAGGGATTCACCATGAAAAGGTGTTTTCCCTGCCACTGTGCTGATAGAAAATAAGCTCAGTGTGACTCAAGAGATACGGATCACAGATCTTGTTTGCTGATGGATAGGAGTGTCCAAGCGAAGCAGATCCGACAACCTAACAAGTGGCTGACTTGTGGAGGAAAACCGGCTGTACAGCACTTGGTTATCTCTTCAAAGGCAGAGGTACCTGAGCGAGAAGGAGAGAGGAGGAGAGGGAAACACAAGGCGAGTGAATGACAGAATGAGTGAAAAGATTAAAGAGGGCATGTGACGGAGCCGGTGACAAAGCCGTGGAGGAGGTGGGAATGTGAGTGAGTAGCAGAAACAAACCAAAGAAATGACAGAGTGAGTGCAGAGAGAGAAAAAGGAGAGAAAAGCTTTCTAAAAGAGAGAAAAAGTGGGAGGCCCCCATTAACACACACATCCCAAGCCCCAAACTTGCCCCTCCACTTGCCAGTATCACCAATAGCCAAAGCAGGGCTCTGTCAGAGAAGAGCTTGTGCAGCTGCATGCTCTTAAGTACTAACAGACAATTACAGGTTCTGGTTGCCTTGGCAATATGCTGCTTTCTTCCAAGCCATGCTACTTTCCACAATGTTCAATAATGTGAACAAAGCCAAGGAAAGGCCAAACAATAGACCTTTGGCCATTGCCTTTCTTTCTCTCCCCTCTTTTCCCAAAAATGATGCATTCTCCCTCAATGACTTCAAACGTCCCAGTAACAAAAACATTATTGAATGTTCTGTGTGTTTCAGGCCCACAGACTCAGGGGTGCAAGGCCTCCTTGCAGGGGCTGAGGGCTCCTCAAACTCCTTCTCTTGTTATTGTGCTGCTTTTTTTTCATTAATGGGGCTTGAGAAGGGTCTGGCATGGCTGTGTGACATGTCCCGCGCATCGACTCACTCTGTGTGTGTGTGTGTGTGTGTGTGTGTGTCCTGCGCATACAGACCCCATCTGTTTGGTGGCCGGACACAGTCTGGGAAAGTGTGTGCAGGCGAAGAATTCACACACAGCACAAAGGTCCAATTATGAGCCCCCACTCGGAGAAGGAGAAGGGGGGTGGATGAGGGGATAATAGGGGCTTGTCCATCTTGGAAGGGGGTATGATGGTTTCCTTGCCTCTCACCTCGCCCTCCTTTCCTCTCCCTGCCCCACCACAAACAAATATGTGTCAACAAGAACTGGGCATGGGGGAAATTCCTCTGGACAAAAACAGGCCTGCTATTTAGGTTTTTTATGCTGTTATTCACCAGATATGATAAAAGAGTTAAAATCAAAGTGGAAAAAGTAATGATAAAAGTTGACATACAAAGCAAATAAAACACAAATGCATATCTTCTCCAAATGGAGTTAATCTCTTGTGTACATGCAGTAAAAGTGCCCCTTTCCCCCTCTGTGTTCTTTGCTGACTGTCTCCAGTCTCGTCTGACATGAGTTTAATCTTTGGAGTGTTGGGCTTCTGGCGTCTTTACGGTTTCACCTCCAGTCTGTCTTTACTGTAATACGGCTGATTAGATTAGCCCGTAGTGGAAGAAAGTGATAGTGGTTCTGTTAGCGGCACCTTTCAAGCGCCCAAAGGTGGCTCAACTGGTGCCAGCTCAACTTTGATTCCTTATCTGCACATTTAGCCACACATTTTGGCAAATTGCTATGTGATTCAAGCACGATGATGACGTGCCTGTTTTATCTTAACAAAATGTCAGCCGACTCCGCCCTTTACCCTGACAGCACAGTAGTGCAGTCAGGGTAGTGCAGAGTCTAGACAGCCTTTGATCTTACGTGTCTTGTTTGAGGCGGTCAAGACAATGTGTGAATTCCCTTATCAGTGGATAGCAGTGTGTACGGTTAGGGACCTCAACACTTTTGCCTTCGTTCTTGGCTGGGACAATGTAAACAGCCAGAGGAACATGACCAAGTAAAGAATTACAATGGCTGAGCTGTGGATAATTTACAATGACAAAGACACTGTTAATGTGTACCCAGGGGTGGAAGAAGCACTCAGATCTGTTCTTAAGTAATAGTAGCAAAAGCACAGTGTAGAAGTACTGTGCTACAAGTAATAGTCATGAAATAAAATTAATTATTTATTTTAGTTTTTTTATTTAAGCAGTATTTAGGGAATGTTGATAATGGTAAAGGTTCTTGAACTGCTGTATTTATGTGCTGTGTTTATCTGCTGGTATAGGCTACGAATTTCCCATCAAGGATCAGTAATTTCCCTGTTCCCTGTTTCCCTGTTCCCAGTAATCAGATTATGTTTTAATAATGGTTTTTATTATTGATTTTAAGCTGTAAAGTAACTGCTGACTAAAATGATCAAAAAAATGTAAGGGGGTAAAAAGTACAGCTGCAGTGGGACAGAAAAGTCCACATGGGCCAATTAATCATTTGCCAAACACACCTGAATAAGTCTGCATTCTCTTTGAGGGGGATTAAATATATGATGTTGAATATTAACAGCATCAAACAACCATTTGCCACGTAAAGATTCAGCGCTGTGATGGTGTCCTGAACGAAGAATGATGTCGCACACTCTCCGTGTTTGTCGTAATGGGGGCTCCTCTGCTCTTTGTTTTGATGGCCGAGCTGGCTGGGTGTGTGCGTGTTAGTGCGCGTGAGTCCCCTCTCTGTCCTCCACACGTCTGTTTGATCGGCACGGCCTGCTTTGACGGTTTGACATGATGTATGTGAGCAGCGTGCGTTCAGACGCCCCGTTCTTTCTTTTGATTTACTGGCTGGGCAACACACACACACTTTGGTTTGATATGCAGGTGTGTGATATCCAATGCTCGTGAATGCGAGATATTTCACCTTCAAACTGAAAATGAATGAGGGCTATGGCATATTGTTTTGTGCCTCCCAAATGTTTGTGTGCTTGTGTGTGTGTGTGTGTGAGTTAGGAATCGTGTGACATTGGATACTAAAGAAGAGTAAAACATTAAATATGCATGTATAAGTATGTTATTGCTATGTACTGTATGTATATACTATTCATGCATAATTCACTGTTTTTTGTTAGTTTTAATTAATACTTTTTTTATGAAGAATTAATGTGTAAAGCAGATTCAGATTCAGATTTGTGCTTTGAACGCAAGTAAATGATTCAAATTAAATCATGCGAAAACAGACTGTAACAAAAGTTCAATACCACTGTGACACTGTGAAATACATTATTCCTATGTGAAATACATGATTCCTATGTGAAATACATTATTCTCATGTGCAATTACTACTAACATTGTAAATATTTGTTACATTTCTTTATTCCATTAGTATTCTAGTTCTATTTAGTATTTTATTCTCTATTTATTTTACTCTTTTTGCACTAATCTTGATATTATTATATTTTGATATTGTGATGCAAACACCAAACGGAGCAGCGCTCCCAAATGTCGTTGTATACTCTGGTATATAATGACAATAAAGGCTCTCTGATTTTCTGACTCAGGTTCCAGGTGGGGCTGCATTCAGTATCTCACTTCAGAGTGTGTCGTTGAGAAATATGTATTCATGCATTGTAGCCATGCGTGACACGTCTGAGCATATGCCAATGCTGGGGCATGTGCATGCATACATGCACATGTGTAGGGAATGGAATGAACAAATATACAGTTGTGTGCATGCAATATGAATGTGTGTGTGCGTGTGTGTGTGTGCATCTGACACTCAAGCATCAGCAGCTGGCGAACTGGTCTCACACGCCAGGTGCGACCTGTAGCTCTAGGCGCTGTGTCAGCACATAGCATGGCAATATGACACTTTAAAGCACAAACACGCACACATACACGCAAACACCTACTGTACTGGGGGACGCGCAAGCATGCGTGCACATGGATAAACTTGTGCAAGCAAGCATTAAAAAGGCTCACACAGACGTACAAACAGAATGCAGCAGGTTTCAATATGAAAAGCATAAATCACTGATTGTATCGGAGCATTCATTAGAGAGAGAGAGAGAGAGAGAGAGAAGAGACAGACAGAGAGAGAGAGAGAGAGAGATCCATGTCATGTTCATGACTGATGCGATCCACACAAGTGGTAAAGGCAGGCAATAAAAGGCATTTGGTTGCCATCTGTCTCTGTGGCCTCAGTGTCAAACAGTTGGCTGTCAGACTCATGCCACAGACACACAACCAGGATAACCATTAGTCCATAAACAGGCGCCCTTCTATAGACAAATGGTTAGGGATTTCTATAGTCATGTCTGTGGTGAGATAATGGCCATAAAGCTGTGACATACAGCTGTTCACGTGAAACACAGGCCGAATGAAGCTGGAATCAAGAAGAAAACGCCTTTTTAAAGAGTGTTTGTTTATGTGTCAAAAAATAACTGTGCGACTTATTGAGGATCAGCCAGGATAATGTGATGTGGCTCGCTCTCTCGGTGTGAGTGCAAGTCATGTGGAGAATCACTCAAACTGTATTCCTTTTAGGGCTGTAATCTGTGCTGTGTTCGTAACAATCCTGTCAGAGTAGGACCATTACATGTTGTTGTTATTAGGAATTCAGGAATCTTCTTCTTCTTCTTTTCACCTTCTTTCTGAAGGGATAAACCGGATATCCACCAGCATATATTTTAGTTTCCTTATTCAGATATTTTGCTTAGTTTTCTTATCTTCAGAAATTCTGAAAAGCCAAAATACATCAAGACTTGGCAGACCTCAGATTGCTTGACTTTCCTCCCAGCATGGTGTCACCGCAGCTATTTCAGCTAATTGCTGAACTTGACATTTGGATGTTCCTTATTTGGTCTTACGGTCAGTCATTTGTTTTATGGTTCTATACCCAAAGTTCTCCAGCGTTTTCCCTCTTAATTTTAAGAAAGTGTAAGCTGATGTGTTTACAGGTGTGGTAACGTACACTTTCGGATTTGGGTGTCTGCAGTGTCCTTTCTGTCTGCCTGACCGCCCATAGTGAGTGCACGTCTGTACAAGGCATCAGCTTCTCCCAGCTACTGGTTAACAGTAAGTACTTTATTGAACCTCGATAATCTGCAGAATTAATCTTTTTCTTATGAGGAAAGCAGAGTGGGCGATAGGAGCAGTGCTGACAGATACGCCGAGGACACAGACACCCGTCAGCTCCTACATTTATCCGTCTCAACAGCACACTTCCCAATCATCTCCAGCTTCACATAAGCCAGTCGTTGGGATTTAGAGGTTATTACTTTGTGTTCCCTTCTTTGTCTGAGGGGTCATCTTTCTGATTCGAGGTGAGAGTGGGGTGAACACGAGAGAAACGCAGTGTAATGTCACGTCCGGTAATGCAGTACTGATGTTAAACACACAATCCTGAACACTCGTCGGCTGTGATGGAAGTAATCTTTGATGACAAACGTGGGAGTGTGGGGTTACCTAATATTTGTAGAAGGAGGAAAACCATGAGAGGAGAAACAGTAAGGTAGCTTGTGAGGAGACCAGCCTCCTCTCCCACCCCCCCCGGAGCACCCCTGATTGTGAGGCCTGTAGTGTTTGAGCACTGAAGGTCATGGGTGACACCTGTTTCCCGTCTCATCTCCCAACATCAAGTTGAGTCGCTGGGAGTGGTGGGGGTGGGGTGGTGGTGGCTGGGGGGTCTCAACCCCCACCACAGTGCAGCACAAAACCTCCTGTGTTCGTTTCCTGCCTTGAGCAAGAGGGGAAAAAAATCACTGAAAAGGGGATGAAACAGCCAACTTTGTATATCAGGGTGGGAAATAAATTTTCGAGGTGAAAGGAAAGGCATGCGTGTCTTTGAAGCGAAAAAGGAGTCACTCTGTTTTCAAGCCTTGTTTGAACAACACATTCAACGGCAGGCCAGGCTCACACTTGAACACTTGAGCCAAACAGTTTTGATACTTTTGTCATACTTACAAGACAGATATGTTGTTTGAGTAACTGCAGCTTACTGTGTTCATGCAAGTCTCCACAGACCTTACACGCAAATACTGAAGAGTGCTTGCCCCCTTGTGGAGGAAGATGGAAGTTTATTCTCTGTCTGTCTGGCCAGAGCCAGAAGGTCTGTAAAATCAGACGGAATAATAATCACTTCTGGAATATCGAATCTATTTAATATGACATGAACTTCCTCAGATAATCTCAAAACAGGCGAAACAAGCAGCGTTTGCCACAGCCTGTCTGGTTTTATTGGACCTTTCAGGTTGGAGGAGCTGTACCTGTTTGTGCTGCACTGCTGTTTGTCAGAGAGCCATCTGTTTTCTGTTGTTATGGTCGGGATCACGCCCTTGTCTTTTACCATATGGTGTTGTAAAAAATATGAAAAGCAGTCATATACTGACACGCAAATATAGAAGAGACTCAGACAATGCACAGAAAGCGCAAATTCATACGGCACATACACAGATAGAGTTCAACACCTTTAAAACAGACTTGGAGAAAAGCAGAAAATCATCTGCTCCCAGTCTCTTTATTAGCCCTCTGTGTCCCAGTTGACTTCTCTGCAGCTGAGGCGTGAAACTGCTCCATGTTTAGGCCTGGTCTGACCTAAGCCTCCGTGCACACCACTGTGCTTGCAGCTGCATCCTGATTCAAGGTACAACCCCAGCTGGCTCTCCTCTCCTCTCCTAACCCTCCTTCTTCACTATTTCTCTTCTCTCAATCTCCTCTTCTCTTCTTTGCCCCTCCCTTCGTCCACAAAGCGTTTATATTTCAGGACCATTTCAGGTGTTTGCCTGCTCCGTTTGTTTCCACCAAAACAATGCATCCACATTTGCCATGAGCCATATTTGCAAAGAGTTGCTTATTTGTAGTGAAAACTCACTTTAACACTCATTCACTGATTTGATTTCTGAATCTTAGGTAAAGAAACTAGCCGGTTTTGAAACGTGAAAGCAACAGTTTGATACTAATACAGACTGATCATTTATATTGCTTTAGAATATCCAACAAGGATTTGAAACAGTTCAGAGAAGGCACAAGGTGCTGAATGTATAACAAAGACTGCCCTGTGTCTGCCCTCTGGTGGATTTAGACCTAAACACCAATCATAATAATGTAATAATAAGAACGGAGTAAGTGAAAAAATAATATTTTGGGGCAGACCCTGGACTCTAAGCAGCATGGGTTATGTATACTGCATAGTGCTTCTGTGCTCTCTACTGAGGCAAATTGTGTAATCAAAGAAAGGGAGTCACACGCAGTTAATATTCCAACTCACACATTCATCAAGAATAATCAAGAATTATCACTACACAAGCACTGTAACGTGATTTGTCTCATCTTGCGATGGTGTCGGCTTCCTCACTTTTCCCAACCAATGTATCCAGGTGTTGCCATGGATGGGATGAGAGCTGGCAGCTGTTTGGGTCTAGTGAAATTATTCAGCCAATCTGGCAACCCCACCTCCCAGACAGATGGAGAGGTTGGCAAGACAGCGGTCACATTTAGCAACGTCACACATCACTCTGGATTTGCTATCTTCCAAACTCATTCCATCATTCCCCACCCAGATTTGGCAGAGCCTTTTTTGCCTCCATTTGCAGAGAATATGACAGTAGAAAAATTATTCTCTTTGCTTACCTTTGGTCCAAATGTAGCCAATATAAATGTAGTTAAATATTCTGAAAACAGCCAGCAGCCATGGTATACTTAGGTACAGCAGCGCTTTGGGCCAAATGCTAGTGCCAGCATGCTACCATGTTCATAGTTGTGTTTACACTGTTAGCAACTGTTTACATGCTGAAATCTAGATGGTAAAATATTTGCTAATTGGCACTATGGACCAAATACAGCTGAGGCTGATGAGAATTTGGCCCCAAACCAAACTATTGGACAAATTTAAGTTTTAACCTTATGGTGGTGCTAGCTGAAAAGTCAGGGACTCACAAAAAATCTTACAGCACATCCTGAGGGAGAATGAATTAATGCATGTGTGCTGCAAATGTCACGGCAAGCTATCAAATCAGTCCAGTGTCATTCCCAGAGTGTCAGATACAGCTGTTCTGTTGCATCCCTCTGGAACTCATCCAGATGCAGAAGATACACTTTAGCAGCTGTATGGGACACACCTGGCTTTAAACAAACTGCAACGTAAACTCATGTGATATGAGCAAAAATGACCAAACATCATCAGTCTTTTCTCCTTCTAAAACTAAAGCCGTTTTTGTGCCTGAATCTAACCTGGTAAAAAGGTTTTCTAGTAGGAAGTCTTTACACATCACACACGTACTCAGTAGCTTGTAGCTTGTGCAGTGTGGGTGTGACAAAGTGGCATCGGGATTTATGTATAACAGGCTGATGGAGCGACAAGGCAGACGAGGAACAAAATCAGATGAAATCACAGGTAAACAAATCCGACAAGGAGCAATCAAAAATCCCGAACTCTGAAAACAGGGAAACAGGGTAAAAAAAGAAAAACCCACACAAATACTGTGACAACAAACACAAGAAAACAATGGAACACTTGACACATGGTATAAAGATCAAATGGCAAAGACTGAGGGATCACACACAGAGATGAAAGACACTGAGGAAGAAAGACCAATAAGGGACAGGTGAAACCTTTTCAGTAAGGGCACCATGAATATAATTAGTAAATTAAATGTCACCTGATTGCTCTGGAGATATTTCAGTCTCATCCAAAGTGGTGGACTGAAAAACAGCAACACTGATGTCCGTCCAGTAAAGTCAATGCCTCTAAAGTACCAGGCTAGCAAAACTAACAAAACTATTCATCGACTGCAGGATCCACTGTTGATATTTCTGTTTGGTGCTGTCATTCCATATGTTATGTATTCTTCAGACAAAAAAGACTGCACTGGAAGTTCTTACACCTCAGCGTTAGTGGATTTCTTCAGAGCAGAAGCAGCACTCTCTAAATTTGGCTCATCAGAGGGACTTATCGATTTGGCCACCACAGACCTCATTTGTCTCCCACTTGGTAAAGTCTCAGATGACAGAGCGCTTGCATTTTACCCACTGCGAGTGGCAGCCCAACCTTAGACAGACAGGCAGAGTATTAATTAGGCCTCACTCTCTGCTGTGCTGCCCCTCTCTCACCGTCACCTCTCTGGATGCACCCACAGAATGGGCATCCGTGGCCAGCACTGTAAATGAGCCTTGAAAGTGTAATTAATGAGTGCAATGGTGAGATAATTACAGAGAACAAAATTATTGATCAGGCCGGCAAACTCCCGAGTATTAAAAACGTCTGACCTGAAAAGTCTTACCTCACACTGCTGTCAGAAAATATGGTGAGTGAGGTAATGCAATACAGTGAACAACAGCTGGGCTTTTTCCATGACTCCTTGGAGATTATTGAGATGCATAAGGAAAGTGTCTCAAAGTGAGAAGACTTCTAAGTTCATCAGGAGTGATTGCTGATTTTCACAGAGGGAAAAGTGTCATTATTGCAAAAAGCAAATTAGACCCGTCTAGCTCAGTAATAAGTCACATTAAGAGTGCTTTCCTCATCGTGCCAAAGTATAAGATCAAATCATTAAGCGGTTTGTTTAGTTTGAGTATTGTGGCTCTGGTTCTAAACTCTACAGTAAAACCTGATGTTGCTGGTGTAACATCAGAGTTTTTTGACCATCTTAGTGACAGGGCTCAATGACCAATTTACCCTACTGACATTCATGCACTCATCAGGATGAATTGTAATCACTTATGTGATTGGCCTAACTATCTTAAATGAACCAAACAAATCACTGTCTTCACTGCAGAACAAAACCCTTTGCAATGTTTTGTGACTGTACTTGCACAAATGGAGACAAAAATGGAACAGAAATGTTGGTTACAGGACAGAGGATAGATTATGTTATTTGCCTAAAGTGAGATCAAATGATTGTCTGACAAAGAGCTGCCAACCTGTTAAATAGTGTGTGTGTGACGGAAAAGTGAGCGGGAGAGATGGAAAGTATCCATGTAAATGTGTGTGCCTGCTTTTCTCCTCCCCTCTGTCCTTCCTCTTCCTTCTCCCCCCCTGCCCCTCCTCACCTGTGCAGGGCAGGTAATGAGGCTGCAAGCTGACGGCCAGATGAAAGATGGACAATGCGGTGACGGGTTTATTTTTGGTCTTCTGAAACGGCGCTGAGCATGAAAAATGACTTGCCAACTTGAATAATTAAATGGCTTCAGAGACTCCACTGATCCACCTGTCCATAGATCAATAGACAACATTCAGATGGAGCGTGCCATATGCTCTAAAGTGGCCCACACCACCACTCACCCACTCAGGTTGTCCATTTTATTTCTGGCAAGGAGATGCTTAGCATTTATGAAATGCCTTATGGATAGACAAATTGTGGTGGTGCATGACGAGATTTTTCTTTCAGCATGAAGCCTGTTGTGGTATGATCTTCTCTGACCAGCAGCAGTTATGAATGTCTTGCTCTAAACACAATGTCATATATAATATTAATTCCATAATGCCTCTCCTTCCCTGTTCACTCATGGGCTAATACCTAATGAATACTCTTGCTGTCATTGCTCTGTTCTCAGGGCTCAATTTTCTATTCTATTTCTGTGTGTTGAACATCAAATGCTGCACAGGGCCCTTGTGTGGGATTAGAGGGCTTGTTCCTTTCTAATAGGCCCTTGACCTTCGCAGCTCTCTGACAGGGGCTCTGGTATTAGCCCTTTGCGGTTGCGTCCGCTGCCTGGGCTCCCATGATGCAAATTTCATGTCACAACATCAAACGGCGTGCTGATCAAAGGTCAGGCCTCCTTTGTGTAGGTGTTTGATATCAAAATTTCTATTTCATCTCCAGCTGTCAAGGGCTGTTAGAGCTGAAGAGCAAAGGATGGAGGGAGGGAAGGAGAGCCAGAGATGCAGTCAAAGTTGATACAAAAAAGTGTAGTGGACTGGCTTGAAAAAAGCTGATGTAACATGCATTTACATGCACCTGTTTGCGTTTTTCCTGACCAGTTTTACCTTTTCTGGTTAAGATAAATTTTCTGCAGATTTATAGAATAGCAAAAATAGCATAGCAGAATAACTTGCACTTTGATCACATGCTATATCTGAAATACCCACACCCTGCACTCTCTTTAGAGTAGAGTTTCTCTGCTTTGATTGTGTTTCCATTTCCTCATCCATTTCTCATAAGCCCTTGCAAATTGCGCGGGAAAGGGAAGGAAGAAGTTGGAATCGATGCATCATTCCGATTAATTAGGGGCATGATTTGCTGAGGCGTCTCAGAAATAAACCAATCTGAATGTGGAATTAGGATTCAGGGGAGACGAGTCTGACTGCACAGCATCTGGGTGTGCGAGATTCTAACTAGGAATCTGCCTGTCTGTCCTCTGAATATCTCGAGAAATGTTCAATGCTGGGGATCCAAGGACCCACGTAGTGTCGAATTTGGTGCAGCTTGGACATGTGACACATTGAGGTAAACTTTGAAAGACCAACAGTGAGTGAGATACTCAAAGACAAGAGACCAACAGTCAGAGAATTAAGTCAGAGAAAAGTAATTTAACATGGTGTGCTCTAAGAAAAGAGAAAGGAAGGCAGCAAGAAACAAAGCTTACAGACATCGGTTGGCACACAAGCAGTTCACTGTGGAGAAGTAGCAGGCGCACTGCTGTAAGAAGCCACGCAGGGACTGTACTGCTGTGGAAAAGAGCAGCAACAAAACGTGTTTGGACACCTCAAAGAAGGCCCACCTCAAAAAAATCAATATCAAAGTGTACCAAAGCCGCCAGACTGTTGAAGATGTTTCTTCAGCTTCTCCATGTTAAAAGTAATTTCGACACTACAGCTGTTACAGTCATGCATCATTACTCCGTGTGCCATCTAATAGTGTCATTTTTAAAAAATATTTTCTGTTTATTTTAACCAGGCACTTTAGCCATGTATGAATGAGAAAATGGCTTTAACTCACTAATAAATTAGGCTAGCTAATAAAGTATCATTTCAATTATTTTCCTTGCCCCCACACTGATGCAAATATTCATTTGCCAGTAATTATCTTAATTGCATATTACTCCAGTGATTAAACAAATGAACTCATAAACATTTTAAGTTTTAAAAGAAGTAGCTTAAGTAAATACTGATTCTCCATCTCAGGTAAAGGGTTGCCTTTACAGTGATTAAATTAATCTGAGTGTCATAACAGTCCTTTTAAATTTGAGGTCCAACGTGTTGATAATCACGCGTCCGACATACTGGGTCTATTATTGTTATTAATTTAACGCAGCAGCGAAGTGGTAATTAGATGATGATGATTAGATGATTGAATAAAATATTAAAAAATCAGTGAGGAATATATTTGGGCTATGAGAGGTAAATTAATCATTTAATTAAGCAAGTAATAAAAAAAACTCTTTAGAGCTATCCATAAATTGAAAAAGCAATCATTAGATTAACTGATAAAAAAAAAAAAAAAAGAATCGTTGGGTGCAGCCCTACACCACATTAGGCCATGTAGCAAGAAGGATGGGTTAATCCTAAATGAGGCGTCGGCTAATTAGATTTTTTTTTTTTTTTTAACATTTAGATAACCTTACACAGTCCGTGTCAAGTAGCCAGGATGAGCGGTTCACAAGAAAGCTGCAAGAAGCAACACCAGAGGCCTAGCAATCATCCCATTCTGAACTGACACGCACTGGTTATGCACGAAATTATGGTTAGGAAAGAAGCCATTTCTCTCAGTCATTAAGATACACTCCCGTGACGTTCACTGGGTTTATTTCTGTGTGCGGATGGATGCGCTTTATGTTCGGATGTGTGCTAATTAAAAAGAAAGGTCATGCATCACACACCCTGATGTCGCCACCACCCCAGCAACAGAGCAAATACACCAGCCACATCAGCCACATGTTTAATCACCCGCACCTCCTTCACTTGTAATCTCTCACGCAGACAGACGGGCCACTCAGTAAAGTATACTTTACACAAGTGCAGCCAGGAGAAATTAAATCACAGCCACGCGAGGCACCGGTGGGACATTTGGGAAAGGCAGCAAAGCGGGATTATCATTTGACAATGTGGCGGCATCACCGCATCCCATGCAAATACGCTGTCTGAGAGCAGGCCTGAGGAATAAATCTCAGGCTGACTGTGGAGCGTTCCCATCCAAAGCTGTGCTGACAGCATTTTATGCATGAAGAATGTCAGTCAGTAGACCATCAGCATGTCAGTCAGGCCAAAGTGATAGCAGGGAGAGACCATTTTGGCTTGCTTAACTTTGCTCATTTCAAAAACCTCATGCTTTGGGATTATGCGTCACTTTTAGCTGGGCTTTTTGGGCTTCTATACAATTTGTGCTCTCACTGACTAAATTTGAATTTTACCAGCTGGCCTTTTTGCTATTGTGGCAGGTTAAGAAGATAGTATAGTTGCAGCATTAGAGGATTGTTTTAACGTTGTGTCTTAAAATCTTGAGTTTCTGATTACTTTTATCTGCAGGCATGTAAAACATCTGATTTCAGCAACTCATTGCCGATCTTTGAGGTGCATCTGCAGTTCTGTTTCTCAGTGACAGATGGCAATGTTGCTCTTCCATAGAAAACCACTCAGCTACACTTGCTGGGTTTGGGAATGTTTTTCAAATAACTGCTTCTTGCAAACATTTTTACTCAGTAATTGTTCAATTTAAGCCCATCAGAACACACTTTCGTGTTATATGGAAGCACAAATGAAAGAAACACTTCAAGTTATGAAGCTTGGTAACATGTATTATTAGACTGGAGGACTCCCAGATTAGAAACTAGAATTACTGCCTTGTGGTGTGTACCTTTTTGGCGAAGTGGATGTTAGAGCTATATTGATATGTATGATTCCAGTAAATAATTTGTTGTGAGAAACAAGGTGTACAGTGATTTTTGACCTTTGAACACCAAATTCTGATCAGTTCATCCCTGAGTCCAGGTTGACCCTAAGTGCCAGAAGTAACGACATGTTCTCAAGTTGTTACTGAGATCTCACATTTACAAGAATGGTCAGACCTTTTGACTGGCAGTCATATGTAAAACAAAACAAACATTCAATAGTGCTAAACCTGCTCACTTAGGTATGCATAATACATAATGTTGTCATTTTCTTAAAACATGTTGCCCAGACTTTTGCCCTTGGAAGGCCTAAACTGAACCTTACTGGTGGGCCATGGGTGAAACATTGTTTGGTAGCACCAACCTCAAATGCTGGACAACCTGAATGAAGCTCCTCAATCGGAGCCTGCAGATACAAACACAACCACACACTTGCAGTGGGTCATAAGTGAAGGATGAGAGAAATTTATTTGAGTCTAAATTTTTTTTTAGGAAAAACTTACACAGTTGCATTTAAATACACTTTATTCATTTATTTAATTGTTCTTCTTCTATTCATCTAGCAGAGCAAATCAAACCTGATTGTGGCCCAACTTTGGGCAGCCTGGTTCTTTAAAATAAAATACACTAAAACTGAAGATGAACTGATTTTCTTTCTATATGCCAAAGTTTGGAACTTTTTAGTCTTTTAAAAGTTAGATTTTCATGAATTTTTCTTGCATTTGTTCATAGATCCACTTTTATCCATGGTCTGCTGTTATGTTAAATTATGTTTTAGTGAAACTGGAAATAATTATGTTAGATTTAACCACATATATTCATGTATGCCCTGTACATACACTCCCCAACAGAAAATGGTTGTGATTTAGTGAAGGACAAAAGTGGGGGATTCCTCCTGAAACAGATTGCCACATAGAGGATGAACCAGTGGCTGCAGAGACAGATTAGTTGCATGAGGGGTAATTACTCTCCCACTGATACAAATGAAGGCACTGGGGGGTTATCTCCTAGCTCATGAATAGGTTTTGTTTATAATGGAGAGGCTCCTCATAGCCATGAAGAGCTACATTAATTGCCTGACAAGGCTTCACAATGTTCAGGGAAAGGCATGAGGAGCCAAAGAAAGGGTTCACTCCCTTTCTCTTATTTCTTTCTCTTTTTTTGGCCTCACCACCTGTGGAGAACAGCAGAGAGAGGTGGAACAGAATTTAGATGAAGTTGGAAAAGTTGGGAGAGTGAGAGACGACAAGCAGAGAAAATGGGAGAAGCAGGCTGACAGAAACATAATCGGCGGAAAAAGGCAACAAAAGAAACGAGACAAAAGAGGGCAGGTGAAGGGAGAGATGAGAGAAGACCAATGCAGGGAGAGAGACACATCGCTTCCAGAGGCAATTCAAAATCTTCCTTCTCCACTAACGCTCAGAGCTGATGTGGAGGAGGAGAAGGCTTCTTCTGGGGTTGAACACCTAATTATAGATCACCACACACACCTACACACACACTGATGGAGTTATGCCAGTGTGGCAAGTAATCTGTCCCTAGAAACTACAGCTTGCCTTTCTGGAGGTGTAAAAAAAATGACATGTCTCCAGTAGGCAAAAATAGGGAAAACACTGCAATGACTGTAATGCAACAGAATCCTTGCGCTTGCCTTCATCAACCCCCCCCCAAAAAAATCCCCATAATAAGAGAAATGAGGCAAGAGTGTAGTTTTCTATCAGCCCTTGTTGACTGAGGGCAAGCCGGGCCAGAGGTAATAAACTCTGACATTTCCAGTATTATTGTGGTAGACGGTGTCTGGCTGCACTCAACCCCACCACTCCTTAGTCTGTGCTCTATCTCGACACCTCAGGTCAGTAACTTTGACTCGCTAACCACCCTCATTAGTATTCTAGAAAGCTCCGTGGCAGACATCCAGTTTCTGTGTAGGGAAAACAAAGGCTGGTGGTGTAGCTGTACTGAAGGACTCTGCTTCTTCCAAATAGCTGTGATATGAGAGAGAGGGCTGAGGAGAATGGAGTATCATCGCAGTACAAGTTGTAGTCTCAAAAAAAAAAAAAAAAAAAACTCCTGTAGAAACATACTTCGACATCTATAACCCTTTGTGTTTAAATTGAAGGTTTATGGATTGAGACTATACCTCATATCTGATGATCAAACCAATGGGGGAGGTGCATTTACACAGCTCTGTCATTAAGTACAACTTTAATGTTCTTGCACTTTATTGATGGTGATATTCTATATAAATAACAAATTATATGAAAAGACCAGAACCTAGTTTTATCTGTGGAGCTTATTCCTAAGTGCCACAGAGCTCCATCGTTGTCTACTGCTATTAGAAACACTCCACTACCGTGAGCATAGGCACTATTTTAATCCGACAGACATCATCGTGGGGCTGCAAATACCAGCCAATTTTCACTTCCAGTGCATCAAATACAGCAGCCAGGGGCCAATCAATTTTGATCTTAAGTATCACTTAAGCAGAAAACCACCTATTAGTGGTAGTTATTTATAAAACCTTACTTTGATGTGGAAATGATCTCAAATCTAAGCAAAGTCTACCCTTGACACAAGTGATTGTCCTGCTGGTTATGTGGGGTAATTGCAGTTTGTGATGCATATGCACCAAGCTTCCAGTGAACTGTGCATGATTTTTATGGACATTGTCATAGGAAATTAGGAATGCATTATATATTAGGGCTATCGCTTAACAGTGTGAGGAATTAGCAGTTTTTGGAATTAGGAATATTCATCCAGATTGCATCCCTTAATTATTTTGTATTGAATTCTTAAGTAAGACCATTTCTTTTTGATATCAGTCAGTTCTGTCTTTCTACCCCACCTCATACACTGCAGTGGTGATGCACTCCCAAGCTTGTTGGCTTTGTTTGTGAACCCACTGTTGAGTCCACTGAATTATATGTGTTGTCTGACTTCAATCTCCTCTATCATCACTGTCACATTGTCTTCCAAAAAAAAAGTTTGATTTTCTCTTCAGGTTTTGGCGCTGTTCCTGTCTAAACACTCTTTTGTACTGGTCTTATATGAGGGGAAATCACAAGGTAGGTGCTGTCACTTCAAACTGATTTGTCATGCATAGACCACAGGTGTCTAAGTTACAAATGGGAGTCATAAAACCTGCTTAAGAAAAGTCTGTTATCCTCAGCATCTTTTATGAATCAAACAAAGCACATCACTGGAAATGATCTTAAGATTAAGTTCAATTATAAATCTATTGGTATTTTAATAATGAAGCCCCTGGTCAGTAGACCCGTGCTTGAAGCTGTAGTTACCCCTGTAGTGTCATTTTTGGAGACAACCCTTTAACGTAGTGATATAAAGAGCAAGAAAAGTTCAGGTCCATTTAAGTAAATATAATCTGTGGAGAGGAACAACATGCAGACCTCTGTCAGGCAAGAAGCTACAAAATGCTGGTCAAATCTGGACCAACACCCACAAAGTATAGCACATGACACATCCACATCAATACAAACAAACACATACAGACAGACACAAAAACAATGAGAAAATTATCAGTCTTTAGGGACTCAAAAACCCAAAACAATCCTTCTCTCTATTACTTGACAGTTTAACTTTTAACAGATTTGAACTTTTTATGGACCTGAAGAAAGAAAAAAAATCTCTAATAAAAACAAATCATGGAGAGAACTGTGACTTAACGTGATTTATTGGCTAACATATTGCCATGACATTTGTTTTGATGGCATAGTTTAAAATTACAACCATCCACTTGCAAAGGCTCTACTGCCGTGCTTTCATGTTGTACATCAAATGCAGCCGGGAGGAGGAATAAATGAATGCGCTGATGTGTACAGTGTGCACACAAATCTGCAATTCATCTTTAGTGTAAATCCTACATGTGTTCCTTTTATAAACACTGTTGGCTAACATAACCAAGCTTATTTATCAAACAAATAGCTTTTGGATGAATCTCCTGGTTAAACAACCTTGCCCCTGCAGTTTAAGCAGCGCTGTTATGCCTTGCTCACTAATTCGGTGACTTGGCCTCCGGTCATGGGATTAAAAGAGATAAGCAGTGGTGAATATTCCACAGCTTCTGGAATGGAGGTCCCCCATTTATCACTCTGTGAGACCAGTGAATAATACATGGGCTTGTCCAGTCCACGCACAGTAAAGCAAGGGCAGTTGTAGTAAAAAAGAACCGCCCTTGTCTAATCAGTTAGGCCTCCCCGAGGCTGATTCCGACAGGTCTATTTGGAACAGTCTTGTTTGACCTCTCCCTATGTCTTCCCTTGGAGCCACGAGTGCAGCTGATCAATCACTTGATAATACACACATTTCTATGCATACACACATGCTTATAACTTTTCTCCGTCTTCTGCTTTCCTTGAACAAACACTCAAGGCCTGCACTGTATCTGTTTCCTATCAAATGTGAACTCTGCGGCCTTGAAACATGACACTGTAATGTCTGGTATGCATGTAAGCTAATATCAGTGCAGCCCCACATCACTACACTCTGGCATACATGGTCTTTCTCAGTGCCACGGCATTGATCACACTAGAACGACTCTGATTGCCATGCACTCCTCAGTGAGGAGATGGGATTCATGAATCCAAATGTTTCAGCAGGTGTCGGCAAGTAACATCGCGCCCATACTGAGGTCTTTTTCCGCATGGGCTGAATTGACATATAAGCACAGGTCTGAGGCAGCCTATTCGCTGATCTTCAAAAGGAAAGAGGGGAAATAGAGGAGTGAAAGCCTCCAACCATGGGGGACACACAACAGCATGCCCACCGTGAGAGATCCAGTTTCATATTGTGTGGAAAACCTTCCCATAGACTGGCGCGGCAGCAATGGGTGAGATGATTAAGTGCTAAAGTTGCATTTTCTCCTCCGAGTAGGCAGCCCTGAGGCCAGAGAGGCTGCATGATTGCCTCTGTGTGCTACATTACATTGACATGATGGAGAATACTCTCCTGGGGCCTGAAGTAATGTAAAAGGAAAGTAGGAGAGAGGGGGAAAAAAGCCCATCCCAGCCTTTTCTGCCGGGACCTCAGAATTCTCTGCGTGCAATCGGATTTGCTGATAGATCTCCCCGCGCTGCCGCCTCAATATTGATGACAGGCAGAGCATTCGCGCACGGGCGCATGGCAGCACACACCAGGGGAGTCCTCTAATCCGATTCTGCTATTAGAGCCCCAGACCACCCGCTTGGTGTCTTGAGCCTCGCGGTCACTCTTGGCTCATTGTGACACAGAGAGAGCTCAGCCGTGTTGTGGACGCACAGGTCTGTGAAGAAGACCACAGGAGGACTATTTAGAAGGAGAAAAAAAGAGGCTAGTCAAATTGGATGAAATGTGTGGAGTGCATTTTTTTTCTCCCTTAACTAATTAGGGGGAGGCTAAAAAAAGCAAAATTTTATAAAACCAAATCCATCAGCCGGACAAGTGGAACAAATGAGTCGACCTCACAGTGGGAGGCAGCACAGCCGTATTTGTTTGCTTTTACAACTTGAAGGGCAGACGATGCACGGTCACCCAGCAGCAGCCTACTGAAACTATTGCCAAAGTTAAAACCAGTGTGAACTGTGGCTTTCTGCTAATCGCTGTGGATTTTGGAAGACAGATCAAAACGCACGAGCTTTCATCCAGTGTTATCAGTGCAGTTTCAACACCAGAAAAGAGAGCATTTCCTTTTTGGGCTCATCTCTGCTAAACCAAGAGTTTGCCTTCAATCTCATAGCTATGAAAGCACGAATGGTTATTATCCCCACATGATAGGACCACCCATTATGATTGCAACAGACTGGATAATACTCAGGCAGCTTCCAACAGACTGATGTTTGTGCAATCTTATCTTTCCTCAAATTAATTCGGTGTTGAGGAATTCTTGGCCATGTCAAGGTTGCACTATTGAATTGAACATGTAAATGTTTATCACATACCTTTTAACTCTTTGCTGCAAATAAAGCTTGATGCAAACTAAACAATACATATCCAAACATACATATCACACATATTCAAGATTTAGATGATAAAACTGTTTATGTGAAGCTGCTAACCAGCAGTGATTTAGTTTAGTTAAACACACAGACAGGAAATAAAAAAACAACTAGCCATTTTTGACCCCGGATCAGCCAGCCACCTTGTGGTCCCCTTAAATATCCATATTGCACATATTACATTGTTCCCACTACAAAGCTTGAGTAGTAAGTGCTGTGATCAAGTGGACTGGTGAAAGGGGACTGATGTATCCACTGACTCTTGACTCCCTGGTGATCAGAGGTGACTGTGGGGTACACAATATTCATACTCAAGTATTCTACACTTTCTTGTCCCTCCATGTCTCTGTCCTCCACTGCTACCTAAACAATTGTGTTTCACTAGACAGTGACTGAGGAGGGAGAGATGATTACAGTTAATTGGGTTGTTAATTAACATGATTATAAATGCAAATCCAGATTTTTTTGGAATTCCCTGATGAAGATCTGCAAAAAGCTGTACAATTAGCATAAACAATATCATCTCTGAAACTCTGATTACTTGTTTCCAAGAGCCAGATGAGCAGATGATACCACCCTCCTGCTGTACAGTAAATATGTAAGCAGACAGTTAGCTTAGCAACACAGTGGCTAGAAACAGGGGAACAGTTAGCCTGAGTTAGTTTTTGAGTTGCTGCCAGGCAGATTTTGATTCTAGACCGAGCCCTTCTCTGTCTCTGCTTTACATTAGCAAAGCTGGCTGCTAGCTTTAGCGTCATATTTAGCATACAAACATAAGAGTGGTATTGATCCTCTCATCTAACCTTGTAAGTGTATTCAAACAAGTCAAACTATTCCCTTAAAGCTAAAATGTGAACTCTGATTTTTTTGACAATAGAAGACCCTAAAAAAAAATCCACAAAAACTTTCAAATCTGGAGTTGTGCAGCTAAACAACAACCATTAGCAAACAACTTTGTCAGCAGTTTGAGTTGCTATGATGGGATTGTGTGGAAATTAAGGTGCTTTGGGGGAGACTCATACCATCTGCTCATCGGCTCCTCGGGTGGGGTTAGTGAGAAAGAAAGTCAGAGGAAAAGAACGAGATAAGGGACTTTTTAAACATGGAGAAGGACCTGCAGGTCTGTATTTACAGCAGCCTCCCATAGTGCTCCTATTTGTCTCCTCGTAGGTGGTGGGGTGGGGGAGCCCGTGGCTCTTCATGGGATCTGCAGGCGTTCTTCCACTGGCCCCCGGAAGCATATAATAACCCATTACCTCCATCTCTGGCAAAAACACACATTTAAACTACAATTACACCCCCTGCCTCCTCTTCTTCATGCATTCCATCTCATCTCATCTTTTTCCTTCTTTCTACAATCCATTTTTTCTCCATCATTTAACCCCACACACTGTCTTTCTCTCATCTTCCCAACAAATTAGAAGAGACAGGCTCACAATACACTTGAGTATCAAGAAATTTTCCTTTGTGATACTGTCGCGATTCTCAAAAACCCTGTCCTGATTTTCAATTAATAGATCACATTTTAAGATTTGTGGCTGTGGTTCATTTTGTGTTGTGTTTAAGCCCCCTAAAGCTAGACAGCACTGTTGTATTTTGACTGTTTTAACTCATCATCTGAGACAGGTTGGATTAACCACACAACACTAGCATAAACACAATGAACACAGGCCTATATAACAGCACATAGCTGTGCGTATTGCTATATAGTGAATCATACGTATTGCGCCAGTATTGTATCACCAGATTCCAGCTAATACACAGCCCTAGATGAGATGAAAATACTTCTTTCTAATGTAAATCCTTTCTTTGTGTATATACAGTATGTACTATACAAAACATGAACATTGCAATGAATTATTTAGCTACATCACATATTTTTCAACAGTAAAAGATTAATATACACATTTACTTTCCTTAGAACCTAATGATGATGTATATACTTGCAATAAAAGCACTAGAAAGTTGTGTTACTGGATCTGAGAGCAAGCAGCAAGAAATGATCACATCCATTCCCATATGTTCTCTGGAGACACCTCTTCCCATTTTATTGGTTGCAGCCATTATTGCGGCTTTTCATGGTGAACCAGTATCATATTGTGAATGCACACTATAATAATACATTTCTTGTTCATAGTGCTGTGAGCAGAAAACGCTGTGCGAGATGTGGATGAAGTATAAAGTGTAGATATCAGGTGATCATTTTCAATGTATCAAAAAGGGACATCTGTGGAAAGGTAAAGAGAAACCAGAGCTATCACATTCAGCAGTAGCTAGGCCCAATTTCACAGGCCACACTGTGGCTGAATGGGAAGAAATTGGAAAAAAAGTGAAATCGATTGCTTAGATTGCAGTTGTACTTTTATTTGTCTCTCCTACTGTCATTTTACAGTGTTATGTAGTGTTAGAGTGCATTTCCAGCATTGATAATGGCCATGCAGTAAAGGTACTATCTCAAGAGTTGCAACAGTTTCCCTCTGCATGCAGTAAATTCTGTTAAAAAAAAAGTCCACATAGGAAGTAAAGCCTAATATTGGCTGTTGGTCTTGACTCTGACTATATGCTTTGGTCCAATGAATTGTTATGCAACATCATCACAGAGTGCCTTTATTACATTTAATAAGCAAAATCGTCATCAAAGTGATAAAATCCTGAAACCACCTGAGCCATTCAAAGCTTTACACAACTCTACCTTTACAAGGATGCAAAGTCAAAAAAGTCAAATACTTACTGTACAATATTTACTGGCAATGAGCTGTGAAAATATAGTATGTACATGTATGCAATATAATTTGTACAGGGGAATAACTGTTTGATGCAATACAGATACCCTCTATAGGAAATGTGCTAAAGATCATCTTCTACAGTAATTTGATTGGTAAAATTCTTGAACGGAAAACTTGACACTGATGAATGACTTAAATAATACAGAAATGGGTACAGTCACTCCGTGTTTCAACCTGTCCATCATACTGACTTTAGGTTGTTTTTGTTTTATATAATACTCATTAAGTGGAAAAATAACAGCAGAATTGTTATATTTGAAAGGTATTTAATCATATTCATTTTCAATAGAAAGAATTTTCTACAGACCCCCCTGCAACCATGTCAGCTGTCATGTTACTCAGCACAGTGCTACTCACCTTTCTCCTTCAGTTCATAGCAGGGTTATGGGGATGGAGTGACAGGGCTGCTGGGCCCAAGACTGCAGCTATTTGGCCTGGCGTTAGCAAGAGGCCAAGACAGTCAATTTAGTATGAAAGGCTTGCTAAGGTTTACCTGTCTTGATTAAATGGTTTCTTTTTTAGGGACCAAAAGTAGCTGATTTCACTACAGATAAAACTTTCAGGTTCCACCACTTATAGTCTGTCATGCTTTTCGTGTTTTTATTGGCCATTATAGTGGAGGGTGTGACAAGGAGTGTTCAGTGTGCTCACATTCTGCAACCACACTGCAAGACGTCACTAAACCCTCACTGGATCTTGAACTCAATCATAGAACCTTTTGCTTTAAAGTAGTCTGTTTCAATGTATTTATGTCACATCTGGTTTCAGGATTTTTCTCCCACAGATTCACAGATTTTTCCCTTTTAATCTCATCATACTTCTTGAAAAATCAAATCGTAGAATTCATACTTTTCCCCGAAATATGTGTCCATTTGCCTCTCTCCACCAGTTATTTTCCCCCTGAACAGAAACTGATTTACAGCGTGTTGTTCCATGTTGTTGCTGTGAAGGTGGAGGCCGTTGTTTTGCCTCACACTGGAATTACATCTAAGGTCTGTCTTCAGATCTATTTCAGTGGAGTGGAAGACTTTTTCCCATATGGTTTTAAAATTTATCAATATACTCAGAGGAGAACGTGTGATGTATCTGTTATATGTATGGAGACCATGTGAAGTTCCATTTAAGGTTGATGTTTGCCTTTAGAACTTACAAGATTGTGTGCATTTCATAACCTGTGCCTTACAAAATGTGTTAAATGCATGAAATTATCATTACCTCATGTCTTTTTGAAGTAAATGTTGGCCGGCTGTTGGCACCAGGTATCAAGATCTTCAGCTTTATTGTGGGATACTGAGTTCTCTTCGGTACGTATACATAGGAATGAAAATTATTGTTTATAGAATACAAATGACCACAGATTATTTCAAGATTTACAAGACGTATTAATGAAATAATGTTGCAACTGGATAGTAAATTTGAAGGTATTCTTTGAAAGTGCAGTATTTTCCATTTTTAGGACACCGTCTCAAGAAAGTAGTGTTTTAACCTTTACTTCATACTTTCCATATAAAGTGGAAATGGAAATTTCAGTCAGTCCTAAAAGCTTATTGAAAGCGTAGTTATAATTTACTGTAGGCTATAACAACAGCACCTATTCACCATGTAGTAACATTCTTTAAAAAAGACTATTAGATTTTATTTTGTTGCTCGTATCTTTTAACACATACTCAAGTGTGTTTATCACCGTTTTAGTACCACCTCTCCTGACTGAATGAATGACTAAATAAGCCTTAATTCAAATTCAAAGTAAATGAATTCCTCACTTAGAGTATAATGTCTACCCACAATGCTCCAACATGATACTAAACAGGTTACTGCCTCACTCTGAGAGCTTCATCTATGCTGTGGACTTCTCCCTATCCCCCTGTTTAAACTGACTGCGTCGTCTTGTATGCTTGAATATATCGAGTGTGGTCTATAATTCAGTTATCGTGTGTAGTATGTATTGTATAAAGAGAAGTATTTTGAACCTTGGTTTGTCCATGCAGCGATCAACTTTTTTCCTATTTCAGACCAAAGTAATGTGATTGGCTGTGAGATCTGTGCTACTCTTGTGATTGGCTATTCCTTGTTTCCGGGGCTCCGCTGAGCACTCACTGACGTTTCTCGGTCTGCCCCGAGATAGACCGGAGAGAATGGCTGCCAGTGGAGGTTAGCAAAATCTTCATTGTTTTGTGTAGTAAGCAGACTGAAATAACGACTTTTAAAGTTAGAATTTGTGTGCTTGTATGTTCGTGCGGTATAGTGTTACAGATTAATGGAAAGAGTCATGACATGTTGTATTCTCGTTAAAAAAGGTCAGGCTCTAAACGACTCCTCAAAAGTGTTGGTTGTCGTTAGCATTGCTATGCAGCTAATGTTAGCTGTCTGGCTAACTTTCGGCCGGTTAGCTCGCTGCCCACAGCTGATTGTGTAAACACTTGTTTATGACAAGCGACAAAGGTTAAGCAACTGGTAGTTACAGTCACTATTATCTATAATATTGCAACAGGTATCTCTAAATACTGCATTTTTTCTAAGAAAGGAACGTTAGGACTTGAAGCTTTTGAGTTTTTATCGCCCTTTAAATCTCTCAATGTTGTGTCAAAGAAAGCTTGCTAACATTAGCTTTTTCCTAGCTGTCTGCTAAAAGTTAAGCTTGCATGTTAACTAGCCGACGTAAGCCTGATTCTTTTCTGCGATAATCAAACGGTCCGTTATCGGTAACTATTACCCAGCCTGACAAGAAAATGGATTGCCACGTTATTCTTCAAGTGGAGTTTCAGTCTATTCTAATTAACCACCCGCACAGTCACTGCAGACACCGGGCAATGATGTGAGATGTTAGCAAGCTAAGTTAGCTACCACCTGGCTAGACCGTAGTTTTCTACTCACTCATCGCGAGCCTTTGTCTTGTCATAGAGTTGGCGTTACTGACCTCGTGTATTTGTGAGAAAAGTGTTTGTTTCTTAGCAGCTGAAAATGTAAAACTGTAACAAACTGAAACATCACAGATGGTTTGAAGTTGTGGTGCCACTTGTACAACTTGCCATGAGACGTGTGATAAGAAATATGTTTACTTTGCAAACCCTAGCATCGGGAAGCACCACCAATCCACGAGTTTATAGGCCCATATGTAGGAACATGGGCAACTTTGGCACAAACTTAGAAAAAAACAGATGTGGGGAAAATCGAGGAAAGGAGATGAGAAGTTTTTGTAGTTGCCACAGTCATAACTGGGCCAAACATAATCCTGGCCTATACACACTATAAACCATAACATCTAAACGAAAATATATTTTATGATATCTATTTTGAAACCAGAATATACATGGTATCCCTCCCACCCAAAGAGACCAAGTCTCTATATTCACTTTTTGTCAAAGATTATAATATATTTTGGTTTTATTTTATCATGGTGTAGATTTGCAATCATTTTGTCGGTATTTTGCGTGAATACCTTTGTGTCATCTCAAACTGCCACCTGCCTCATGTTTTGCTTTGCTAAAATGTGTGATGCAGTACAGGTGTCGTCAGTCAATGTTTATTTATGTATTTTTTTGTGATTTGATCAAGGGTTTCAAAATACTACTAGGAATTATTACTGCTTACCAGTCAAAATTTTATTATGACCCTTCATCAGATTACGTGTTTGTTTTTTTGTTTTTTGTTTTTTAAATAGGTCTCTGATAAAGTCTTTCAGTGTTTTGTGCCGCACTATTTCTAAAGGTGCTATGGTGATCTTATGTTCTCTTATGTGTTCCTTCTCTGTGTTTGTGCTGGCTTATTCAGAGGTAGGGAAGCTGTTACAAGTACAAAATGGGACACCTCCAAGTACCAACTACAACGGAGTAGATGCTGTTCATGCCTGTAACATCCTTCAGCAGCTCAAAGCCTTGTATGACGAAGCGCAGCTCACAGACATCGTTGTAGAAGTGGACCATGGCAAGACTTTCTCATGTCACCGAAATGTGCTTGCAGCAATCAGCCCATATTTTAGGTAAGAAATACTGGAAGTAAAACATTATTTGTTCTTGTGTCGGTTAACTAATAACTGTTACAATATTCAGCTCAGACTTCCTCGTCAAGTTTTAGTATGTTTGAGTCATAATGCAGTTGTTTGCATGAGAATTGAGCTTAACATTTAATGCATTTGGGTTTTCTCCACTGTCACCATCAGGTCCATGTTCACCAGCGGCCTTACAGAGAGCAGCCAGCGTGAGGTCAGAATTGTTGGGGTGGAATCGGAATCCATGCACCTCGTCCTAGACTATGCCTACACATCCAGGGTCACTCTCTCTGAGTCTAATGTCCAAGCCCTGTTCACTGCAGCCAGCATTTTCCAGATTCCTGCTTTGCAGGACCAGTGTGCCCAGTTCATGATCAGTAGACTTGACCCCCAGAACTGTATTGGGGTCTACATGTTTGCCGATGCCTATGGACACCAGGAGCTGAGGGAACGCTCACAGGACTACATCCGCAAGAAGGTCAGTAACATGAGCACAGGATTGATTCCTTAAGTTATTTACATTGTGATTTAATTATAATGTCCACTGTTACTTTATTCCATGTTTGTCAAAGATATAATTTTATTCTGGGCTTGCAACAGTGTCTTCCTTTCATTGTTTTTGTGTTAGTTCTTGTGCGTGTCATGGGAGCAAGAGTTTCTCCAGATGACCAAGGAGCAGCTTGTCAGCATTTTGAACAATGATGACCTTAACGTGGAGAAAGAAGAGCATGTCTATGAGAGCATTGTCCGCTGGCTGGAACATGATCTACCTGGCCGTGAGGCCCACCTAGCTGAGGTTTTTTCCCAATGCATCCGTCTGCCCTTGCTGGATGAGGCCTTCCTCAGTCGGATACCTGCCCCTTTCGCTTGTGCCCTGTCCCTATCTAAGGACCCTGCTGAGGTGAAAGCCCGCCTCACTGGCACCAATGGTTGCCCGCAGCGCCTGGGTATGACTGCTTCTGAGATGGTCATCTGCTTTGATGCCGCTCACAAACACTCAGGGAAGAAGCAGACGGTGCCTTGCCTGGACACAGCCACAGGAAGAGTATTCAAGCTTTGCAAACCACCCAATGATCTCCGGGAGGTCGGTATCTTGGTGTCCTCAGAGAATGACATCTACATTGCTGGAGGTTACAGACCGAGCAACAGTGAGGTGTCCATAGACCATCGGGCAGAGAGCGACTTCTGGCAGTATGAACATGCTGGCAACCGATGGCTTGCACGTGCACCTCTGCTGAGAGCCAGGATAGGCTGCAGACTTGTGCACTGTTGTGGGAAGCTTTATGCACTGGGAGGCCGAGTATATGAAGGTGATGGGCGAAACGCATTAAAATCAGTAGAGTGCTATGATGCCAGGGACAACTGTTGGACAGCAGTCAGTCCTATGCCAGTGGCCATGGAGTTTCACAGTGCTGTGGAGTACAGGGACCGCATATATGTCCTCCAAGGTGAGCCTATCTGTGCTGTCGATGCTGTGGACTGAAGACGACTGTGATAATATCACATCTTCCATTAACTTAAGCTAACTGGAAAACATGAACACAATTTGATATTTATATAACAAGCAGTTATGAGCCGTATGTTAAAGCAGTTGACCACAGCTCTAAGTCCAATTTCTTTTCATTTTTTACAGGTGAATATTTCATCTGCTATGATCCCCGTAAGGACTATTGGAGTCATCTTGCCCCGATGAGTGTCCCCCGAAGTCAGGGTCTGGCTGCCTTGTATAAGAACTGTATCTACTACATTGCCGGCATCTGCAGGAACCACCAGCGCACATTCACCGTGGAGGTCTACGACATTGAGAAGAACACATGGAGCCGAAAGAGAGACCTGCCCTTTGACCAAGCCACAAGCCCATATATAAAGGCCATGCTGCTACAAGGCAAGCTACACCTGTTTGTACGGGCCACACAGGTCATGGTGGAGGAGCATGTGTTTCGCACCAGCCGCAAGAACTCCCTTTACCAGTATGACGATGAGGCAGATGTATGGACCAAAGTCTACGAGACACCTGATCGCCTCTGGGATTTGGGTCGCCATTTTGAATGTGTGGTGGCCAAACTTTACCCACAGTGTCTACAGAAAGTGCTTTGAGGTAGCCAGTTTCGTGAACCCAGTTCTATGAGGCAGAAGGGTTAGTGTGGTCCTGTCTGCCTGGTGCCTGGTGTTACTTTGGGTTTGCGTCACAAGGACCATTTTTGGTTAAGTCTTAAGTCGTTCAAACTTTGGTTTAACATGATCAAAACGGGGGTGCTTTTAAAGATTTGCAGTATTTTTTTTTCCTCACGGCACCAGCTACCCACACTGATGCTTGTTTTAACAAAACCGTTCAATGAATCGTAAGTGCAATTATCCTTTTTTCCCCCCCTTTGCTTGTTGTTGAGCCATGTTGTGCTATTTCTGTTTTAGGTAAGTTTTTTTTTTTTTTCTTTGCAAATGATAAGCATGCGAACGAGGGTATTGGCAAGGAAGTTGCCCTCTGCAGATATGGATGCTATAAGTCAGCATAAAGTGAAAATCTATACATATATATATACATATATATATAAAAATAACTATATAAACTATATACTCATACGGGTAAAATGAGTACCATAGCTCATTAGTAGGTTGTTGGCTCTGAGGTTGTTTTTTTTTTTTTTTTTTTTTGGTATTCTGTGCTCTAGCCTCTCCAGTTTATTTTATAGACCAGTTTTAATTTGCAGTGTGCTTGTGATTTACATTACCTTAGTGTTTTTGAAGCTTGAAGCTTTTTTTTTTTTTTTTATGGCCCTCTCTTCCTTCACATGCGTCGGTGTGTCAAACAATACGCTATGTGTGGCTTCTGAGCTATCTTTAAGTTTTGTTTGAGATTCCAGTTTCATGGGGGCACGTGCCTCCTCCTCTTTCAGCTGGCAACCATTTTGTGTTATGTGCGAAGACAACTTCAGCGAAATGTTAGAGTACTCACTCTCCACATTGGAGAACTAAGGACAGAGTCAAATTTGTGGCAACACTAAGTGGAAAGTTCAGACCAACTAACAAGCTTACCTCAGAAACTTCAGATATATATTTGATTTGGAGAAAAGGGACATTTCAGGCCATTGTGGAAAGCAGCTATGTGAAAAGCTCGGTTCAGCATTGAGCTCTGTGGAGGTTGTTTTTTGACGTTGGATTATAATTATTTGAAAAAGATTTAAATAGCCTTCCTCTTAAATGCCAAACAAAAGCATTTGAGGTTCTTCTTGTAGTTGATCTGGACATGGAAAATAATTTTGTGGTAGCAATAAGTCATGGAACTGTGATTAGGCTATATTACATTACCTTAGTAAAAGTGCATTAAGTGTTTTGTATGCTTGTCTCTGCTAGTGAAAATCACAGTAGCTCCAATAATGATTGTGTGGCTGTTGCATGGGTGCAGGCTTGAAGTGATGCGTAATTTAGTGCAGATCATTTGGGATGCCAATGTGCCTGTGGCTTGCAGAGGGGCATCGAAAACTGTTCCTCCTGATGAAGAATATCTGAAAAGTCTTACTCAGCATTGCACTGAATCACTCTCCACTTCAGCAGTCCTGAGCGGCAAACTTTTACGAAGCACCTCCACCACCTCCTGAACAAGCAGACTGTATAAACGAGTAAGGGTGGCCTGGGCTGTGTGCTGATTTATCAACAGCCATGTATCCATCTTTACACACCATCACACAGAGGACACAAATTGTTGGTGCTGCCTTTTTTTTTTTGACAATCTTGTATAGAAGAATTAATAGCCACCACGAGTGGCGTTCCCTGTTAAAGTGTGACGTTTTCAGTGCCGTCAGTGTCCTCATGCAGGTTCCTGTGTCATCTTTGCACTACACATTTTCTTGGTATTATATCTTAAGGAAGAGTGCCCCCACGTTAGGATAAAGGTTTTAGTGACCACAGCAATCATCGAAGAGATTTAGATGGGGAAAATAAATACCACAAGAGTCACGTTCAGTAAGGACTTGAGGATATAACTTCTCCAAGAGAAGATCCACTGTTGACTTTTGAGCTGATTTTTAATTGCCCCAGCTTGATCGATGCCCTCAAAACAGCCCTCAGCAAGTGTGAAAGAAGGTTTGAGCTTCATCCACGTGTCTACAGACAGCCATTTGAGAAGCAGGAATGGAGAACTCTCAGGATTTCTACTGATACACAGTACTGTATTTAAATGTTTTTGTTATGTGTAATATACTGTACTATAGGTTTGCTGTACTTGCACAGTTTTTTAAACTTCTCTTCAGTTTCTTTTATAACTTGAAAAAAAAATAGATGTGATTTTTCTTTTTGTTGTCTAAAGTGGCTGTTTTTGTTTTCTTTATGTAATTATCTATTTAGTTATGGTAGAGTAATCCAGCTCTGTTGAGAGAAAAAAAATGACTACCCGGCACGAGTGAGACATTTTGATTCTGCCCTCCCTTTTGTTGTACAGTAGTTTTTCCTTTGTAACATCTGACCAAAACTAAGCATTACAGATCAAGTACCTACATTATTATGTCACGTTTCAAACACCAGTCACATAAAGCACCAAGCTAAAAAAAACAAACATAAAACAACAACAACAAAAAAAGAAACCTGCTTTCTATGTTTAAGAGTTAGTGGCCCTGTGGCTGCTCACACAGCTCATCCTGGTCGTCTACATGCATCGCTCATGGGTGCTATTCCATTGTGTTCTTCATGTATTTTCCTCCTTTTTACTTTTGCTGGTTTGTCTGTTTTTGGGTTATAGTGGTGGTTGAGCTCAACTGTGAAATACACATTGCACATAATTTGAAAAATAAAACTATTAAAGTTGAAATTTATAACTTTATTCTCCCTTTTTATATTAAACGTATTTGTAGTCAAAGCCGGCTGTGCTAACTTAGTCTTGCACCACGTGTTGATACACCGCCAGACTGCTACAGACGGCAGCAATGTGACTTGTCGGCTAAACAACTTTCAAAGGAGCCAATTCTGTACTAATCATACTGAAACTAGACAAAACTGCGACGAAGCCCTCGGGGCCACTCGGTGTGACACGTGACCAGACGTCAAATAAAGCAGCAGGCTGGAGCTTTAGTCAGTGACTTTTGTACAGGCAAACGGGCTGAGCAGGCGCTTAATGAAAGGTAAGGTCTGCGTTTTTACATCCGTCAACTTATCTGCCTTCAACAGTTTGAAAGTTACAGATTTAATACCGCAGTTACGTTGTGTCACTGTTATCGATCACTGTCCACGTGTGAAGTATCGCCTCCACCCCCCCACCCCCACCCTCCTGGTCCGACTCCTTTTGTTTCATTCAAAATGTTCGCCCCATTTTACGCCAGTGAACGTCTCAGTTGCAGCAGTTTGTTATTGGCGTGTAAACTGTGTTTTTGAGGGAGGAAAAAAAGTGGTAAGCGTTTGTTGTTGTTACTTGTTGTAGTTTTCGTGAATTCAGTGACATTATATGACATACCAGATGTAACTTCCCCTGTAGACTGCTGAGCAGATAGAGAATTTCATCCGAAACTGCAGTTGTTTAATACTACAGCTGTTTTACGGTTTTGTCTGTTAACGTCATTAATTAAGCAGACTGTCATGTGCTGTCTCTGTTCGGCCCTTAAGGCTAAACAACACGTAACGATTCAAAGACCCACTGACTAACTTGGGCCCATGTGGATAATATTCCGTTGAAGTAGTCATGTAACCGATACTATTATATTTCTACGTCGATGTGGTCATAGGCTACTGTTGTGTTTACAAACACGTGTTAGGTAAACAAACCTTTTCACAGCGACAGAAAGCACAAAAACTTTGATTTAGTTGTCGTAACGTGTTGTCCATCTATTAAAGATACATACCGATTAATGTGGGAGCGTTATGTTCAGTCTTTTATTTTGAAATTTGGCTGCTCGTTTGCTGATATTAATAAGGTCATGCAGTTTAAGCAAAACAATAAGTTCTGCACGCTTTTACTGCCCATCGTGCGTAATTAAGCTTTGGTTGAAATGTGTTTGATAAGTTACAACATCTTGTTGTTTTGATCATAGAGTGTCACGTAACTTGTGTTTTTGTTTTTTTCTTTCTGCTCTTTGAACAGGAACATGCCCCCTGCTCCAACAGATGATTTTGGCTGCAAACCCCTTGATGGTGGCTGGGGCTGGATGGTGGTGTTCGGGGCCCACATTTCTATTGGATTTGCTTACAGCATGCCCAAAGTCCTCTCCATTTTCTTCAAAGAGATCCAAGAGGACTTGGGGACCAGCTACAGTGAAATAGCTTTGATTTCTTCTATCATGCTAGCTGCCATGTATGGAGGCGGTGAGTTGGTTCACTCAGTATTTGTTGCCTCATTCTGCACACCTAGAAAAATAATAAATATTGTCAGCAGCATCCCTGTGAAGAAACTATCACTGTTGCATCTTTCACAGATCAGGATTACTTTTAGTTGACTTTGAACTCGTATGTGTGCACTGCTTGGTATCACTCTCATCTAGGAGCTCATATATTTGTATAGCCTGCTTGTTAAGTTTATAGTTGGAAGGGCATGGTCTCACTTTATTTCAGTATACATATTTCTTTATGTGTTCTCGGTCTGTAATGCTTTGCTGCGGTAGAGACAGGATATAGTTCCATTAGATTAGATTTTTCAGCTAGTTGCTAGTAATCGTAAATTGTTAACTGACCAATCAGCATACATTAGCGGAATGCTAGTGTGTTTTTTTTGCAAAACCATCTTCTCCATAAGAAAAACAAAAGGTAATTAGTATTTTTTCATTTCAGTTTTGATATATAATCTATACTATTGCAAAAAATAAAATAAAACTGTGCTTTTTTTTTTCTTAAAATAGGTGTAAATAATTTTCTGAGCCATTTAGCTCCATTCGCTCATGTTCACTGAGGACTACATTGCGAGTGCCCTTTAAATGAATTGCAGACAATTTTGGTACAGTGGCATTAACAGGAAGTAGAAGCGCTGTAGCTCATGCTTGTTCGAGTAGAGCTTAAAGCTTTCCTGTGGAGTTGTGAAACGTGGGTCCATGTTTTGTTGATATGCATATACAGGAGCGATGCAGTACACATTCCTGCAAAAGTTATCACACTATTCTGCAGATCAGCTGGTAGATAAGCTGCAGTTCACCAGCAAAGGTAGGGAATAAAAAGACTGCAGGCTCGTAAACATACATGTAAGGAATACTGTCTTTAAAATACTTAAATAAACAAGGAAATGTGCTAAACACGCAATGAATTTTGGCAAGTAACAGTGATTGCAAACAATCTTTGTTTTTTTTTTTAAAAAGAAAACTCCACAGGGCTATGGGAAAGACATAATAATGCCATGCTTTAGCTATAGACTCTACTGTATCTGGCAGGTGTGGTTTGCTCTGCTCATCGCACAGCAATGACTAGCTTGTATTTCAGTGCAGTCAAGGCCACACTGTCATTCACGCAGCAGCAACACAGCATTTGTATTGATCACTTTATCAAAATCTTTTCAGAGTCCCCCCCGCCACCAGTAAAAAATAACAACCAATCATGTTCACTTTTGCTGGTTTTCAAACACATTTTGTATCCCTATACTTCAAAAAAATGTTTTGATTCAACAATACGTTGTTGTGTTGTAAATGAGTTGTGAGCACGGTTCGAAATGCACAGATCAGCCGCAGCATTAAAAACACAGACGCAGCGTTTTAATGTTGTGGCTGATTTGGGTCCTGTGGGTTTGCGAGGTAAGACCTCCATGGATCACACTTTTTCCAGCGCCTCCCACAGATGCTTGATCGCATTGAGATCTGGGGCGTTTGTCCCGATATGTACCGAGATGACATCTTAAAGCCGAAAACAGTCCTCTCTGGTGGATGAATCATGGAATGTTTATGTGTACATACTGTTTATATACTGCCGTGTGTCTTTGTCATTGCTGTACTTTTTTTTTTTTTTTTTGTTACTTATGGTTACCATAAATACTTTGAATGCAGGGGTGCAGCAGAGCTGTTTGGCATTCTGTGAAATGTGACGTTTCATACCTTTAGGCCATCTCAGTTTCTGTAGCCAACACCTCTAAATCAATACTCTTTACATGACTAGAGAATGAATTTGTATTGGCCTGCATATAACAGCCTGCAGGTTAACCAGACTGACTGTTTTTTTTTTCAATCTCTCGGCCTTCTTTCTCTTTTTGGATTGTATTTTGTTCCCTCAGGGCTCTGACATACCAACTTCACCTCTGAGAACTAGCACCGATAATGGTCTCCTGATCAAACGCCCTTTAAATCCCCTCACATCTTCCATTCAAAGTTGCACTTGAACACACCACATAGACTGTAGCTAGCGGCCAGCTGACTGCAGATGTGCACGCCTGAAGTAGTTAGTGCTACGTATTTACTCATCAGTTGGCATCAGAAGAAGATCCCAGTTTTATAGCAGCCATTTGGTGTTTGTCTTGTCTACAAAGAAAACAACCGTTGTTCTCTCTACCCAGATATATAATTGACAAATTGAGTTCACATGAGTAACTGCACCCACTGAAATACTTCAGAGTGCATAATAGGAGGAATGATGTTAGCATGCACTTCTCACCTGACTTAAATTTAACTGTTTACAATGACAGTGTTTATTCTGTCATTTATGAGTAGTTTTCCTTTTTCTTTTTCAACAGTAACATTACTATTGGCTGCTCACACAAGACAAGGGTAAAATATTAATAATATTGTTGAACGTTGCCCGTTTTCCATTAGAATGAATTGATAGAATGTGAATAAATGTGACTGAACGTAATGTGAATACAACTTTAAAAAATTACCTTATCTGTGACCATTTCTGCCTGAGTCAGGTCAGATAGATTTTGGTTGTTTAACAGTGCTGACAATGACCCATTGATCCCACAATACCTCATGTCATCAGACTCGGTCTTTTGTTATTGTCAGAAATGACATCATGTGCCTTTAAAACGCAAACAAAAAATTTTCAGAAACTTTGCAACAATAAGCGTAATTTGATGTAGTTTTTTCATCTTTGTTCCCATCATGTAATAATCTTATGACCAGATAAATCTTGTGACCCCTGTAGGCTGTGTTCATACAGACACACACACACACACATTTATATGAATGGGACTCCTCAGTCGATGGAGCACACTGCTGGAACTCAGTGAAATGTCTTCTGGCAAGGTGCTGCATTGGTCAGTCAAATATGTGCAAGTACCCATCCATAATAGATGATTTTGTAATGAGAACAGTGTGTCTCTACTGCTTAGCTCACATATTGTATGCTTGTCACTGTCTATGATCTATGAGGACTGGTTGACAGATATCAAACGGCTGGAAGCTCTGAGTTGTTGGATCCACATTAGACCTCCAGCCTTATATCTATTAAAGGTTCAGCAAGTCCATCTTTTGCAACATTTCAACCCTAATTTTAGCAGAATAAAGGGTTTGTGTGATGTATGAGTGAATATCTTCATGTGTCAGGGTGGGGATCCAGCAAGACAACTGCACCTGAGCTTATGTCACACACGGTACACCTGCTACATCACAGCTTTCACAACAGGCACGGCGGTCTGAGAAACCTGAAATGTCTTGTCCACAGTGTGTGTGTTTTTGTCTCAGTTCACACTGTTGGTATTTGTGGCATGTTAGATCACACAAAACACGACAAACTCAAAAGTCTCTTCGCAAATTGGTCCGTAGCCATTTTCAAGGTTACAGGAGAACAGGGTGTGTGACTCACCTGCACCCAACTCAGAGAGGCCTTACTGGTGAAATATTCCCCTCCACTGTGGCTCAGGCACAGGGCTTTATCATATTGTCCTTGGAAAGGCTTCAGCAATGTCACCCAGTGGAGGAGAGAGACAGGGGGAATATATCAGAGGAAGGTTCAGCACACTGGGGTCTGACACCCGATCCCCATGGGAGAGATGTGACAGCCTTTCCAGAGAACCTCTGACTCAAGGAGTCTGAATGATAAAGTTATAATGGAAGTAGAAATGGTGGTAGTGTTGGAGATGCCCTATTGTGACACAGCTACGGAAAGAAAGATGATCTATCTTTGACCCCTGCAGGCACCTGGTTAACTGTATAAACAGTGGGATGGATATTTTTATTTCATGTGATGTAGTTACAGTGGTACAGCACATAGGGGCGTCGAGGACAGTTCTGTACATATGAGTGTGAAGTTAGATAAAAAGAGAAAACATGCGACTCAGCTGTGATGAAGTTTTGCTCATTTTGTATGTGTATTAATGTGTTTTTTTCAATGCGCGGCTCATGAAATCAGCAAACATGATGATATTTTTGAAGGGATATTTCAGATGGTCGAAGATTGTGACCACAGAAAAGTTTAGGTGCGTCTTTAATTTCGTCTCAAAACTCTCTGTACTGCACAGCTGAAATGATTGGTCATTTAATTGGTAATAACTGGTAATTTGTTAATAATAAGTAAATTGGTTTTGAGGTTTCAGCTCCAAAGTTGTGACATTCAGTTCAAGGAAATTATGTTGTAAAGCTCTCCAAGCACCCAGAAGCTGATCATTAATGGATTGTTTGATTGGTCTACACACACACACACACACACACACACACACACACACACACACACACACATACACATACATATATGTCTTTATAGCAAGGAGAAGAAAGAAGTTTTCAGTGTGGTGTGCTGCAGAACCACTGATGGCGCAGTGTCACTCTTTCAGGCAAGGTTATGAATGAAGTGAAGAATGACAGCATATAAAAGGCTGTTTAATTGTTGATTGATCACTGAGTGTAGTATTTGACTTTTTCAGGGGAGAGTATAATGAGCAACCAGGTTGATTTGCAGTGGACGCAAATGTGTGGTGTTCTATCACCACTGTGATGTCCTTTTGCCCTTGGTTTAGATCTAGAGTGAGAGCTGTTGCAGTCGTGTGAACCCTTGTTCACTTGCAGGAATTAAATTAATTACTATTCATTTATGTTGAGATGCAACATATGATTATTCTGAAATGCTCTCTTTGTCTTCCCCCTTCTCTCTGCAGGACCAGTGAGCAGTATGTTGGTCACTCGCTTTGGAAGCCGGCCAGTAGTCATAGTGGGTGGACTGATGTGTGGGTTGTCCATGGCAACAGCTTCTTTTGGGAACTCCATCATTTCCATCTACATTTGCATTGGCATCATTGGAGGTACAGTGCTTGTATAATTTGGAAATATGCTCCTTTCTTTATAATATCTTGTGACACTGCTTTCTGAAAGGCCTCAGCTCGGTTGATTTTACTGCTTTCAGTCCACCCTGGGGATCCTTAGACAGTAAGTTGATTCACAACCCAAAACTAAAAGAAAATACCAGTGCGTTTCTAGTCAAGTAAATAATGCACTATATAGACAAAAGTAATAAATCACCTATTCACTACACCAACAAGGACTTTAATGACATTGCTTTCTATATATAACAGCTGCTACTCCTTTGGGAAGGCTTTCCACCAAATTTTGGAGTGTTTTCTATGGGAAATTTGGCCCATTTATGCAGTACAAGTTCAAGTTCTTCCACACCAAAGTTATCCAACCATGTCTTTATGGAGCTTTGCTTTGTGCACTGGGGCACAGTCTTGCTGGAGTAGAAAAGGGCCTTCCCCAAAGTGTTTCCATAAAATTGGAAGCATAGCATTGTCTAAAATGTCTTGGTATGCTGGAGCATTAAGATTTCCTTTCCCTGGGAGTAAGGGCCAAGCCTAACCTCTGAAAAACAGTCCCATAAAGAAGTCTGAGTCTAAGTCTAAGTCTGGATACTTTTGTCTGTATAGTGAAATTTCATGCCATGGTTCCTTGACTTGTTTACTTGTTTGCTTGCCATTCCCATCAGCCCTGCTTTAGTACATCTGGGGTAGGTAGAAACCTTTGGCTTTCCAGACTTGCTTCTTTTTACTCAGCTCTTGTACTGTTTGCTGGGGCCCAGGGAACCTGCCTCAGCTCCTGGGGTGCAGTTAGAGCACCAAGGGGACCAGAACCAAGAAGGTAATTAAGACAGAACAGTCCCTGATCCCAGCGAGAATGGTCTTCCGTGGCCGTCTTTGCTTTCCTGTAGGCTCCCATCATGGTCGTCACATGGGGGCTCTGTGGTAAACTGTGAGGCTCATTACCCTGCCAAGGACTGCTGTGAAGGATTAATAGGCCCAGCAAGTGGCTGGGCCATGTGTGATGCCCGGGGGCATATGTGTGCCCTGCACTGCTCCCCTGTGCCATGGCACACTGACACAGGCATTAGGCAGCTTCATCTAACAGACAGGCAGACATGCTTACACACATGTATAAAAATACACGCATGTATACAAAAAGATAAGATTTTTGTGTAAGATTTAGTTGAAAAACACAAAACGATCAATGAGTTTATTTGAGTAAGTACTTATACCATCTCACAGTCAAGATTTCAAATTTAGTTGTCTTTTTTGTGTTGAGAGCGCTGCTTTTTAGTGGCTAAAAGTTCAGGTAAGCTTTATTGTGATAACACAGGGAAGAAAAACACTTAGACGTGCATAAGAGGCAGAGAGGTCAGCATATTGGATATTTAAGCAATGGTTCACGTTTTGGAGTATGTGGGAGAAGAAAACATGTTCATGTAATAAACTTTTTGAGGGAGAGGCTCTGCAGAGCAAAAAAGTTGTAATGGTGACAGTAGCCATCAAAATGGTGAATAACTGTCCAAACACATGTGTTTCAGTGCTTGTAGTGACTGTAAACCTTACTTGCAATAGCAATTTATTGACATTCTTTTGTGAATTACATTATTTTAAACTAATGCAAAGCAGTGTGTAATTTCTGTGTTAATTGTGTATCGAAGGATAACCGAAACACTGAAACTGTTTAATGAAGAAGAGTGCTGCTAAAGTATATTTTTTCTGTGTCTTTATATGGTGATCCATATCCCAAAAACCCAAAGCATTTTCTCTTGAATTATCATGGATTTAAAGAAGATAATTAAATAGACACTGGGAAGTGAAAATATAGCACTCTAACCTATCTACCTGTAGCTCTTCATCTTCATGGAAAATATGGTGCTGTTAAATTCAATTTTCGACTTAAAAAAAAAAGCAAGTGAGTGAATCTATTACCCAGGCTCTCTAATTCATTTCCACAGAAATGGAGAAATTTATTTCTGAAATAATTCCAGCGTTCTGTAATGAGATTTTAGCCAGCAGAAGTGAAATGAGATGAAACCTTAACGAGCACCAGGCAGAATCAGTAGTGATTTAATTTAGTGAGTACCCTTTGGAGTTTATCTTCAGGAAAGGTTTTCTTACTGAGGATTTTCGAAATGTGACAGTTTTTTTTTCTGTCTTCCCACAGGTTTTGGACACTCCTTAAACCTCAATGCATCTCTCACCATCATCAGCAAATATTTTCTGGCCAAGCGCCCTTTAGCCAACGGACTAGCTATGGCTGGGAGTCCAGTGTTCTTATGTGTGCTCTCCCCTGTCACCCAATATTTACTGGATAAGTTTGGTTGGAGAGGAAGTTTCCTTATTCTCGGGGGTCTGATCCTCAATTGTTGTGTCGCTGGGGCCCTGATGAGACCTGTTATTCTGCTTTGTAAACCGTCTCCTTGTGCAGTACAAGAGGAGGAACAGCCAAATGACAGCAGCTCTAAGCTAAAACTAAGCTGGAAGAAGAATGCGAAGAAGTTGTTTGATTTGTCCTTTTTCAAGGATAGGGGCTTTGTTATATACCTTATTGGGAATGTGATGTTCATCTTTGGTGCCTATGGACCTATTGTGTTCTTGTCGGCCTATGCCGTTAGCCAGGGCGTAGAAGAGTACTCTGCAGCCTACCTCCTCTCTATTATGGGCTTTGTGGACATGTTTATTCGGCCTGGCACAGGCCTGGTAGCCAACAGTCGGTGGATCAGACCCAGAATACAGTACTTCTTTGGCTTTGCCATGGTTTTCAATGGCGTATGCCACTTAGTGTGCCCACTGATGAAGACTTATGCCCTACTGGTCGTTTATACAGTGCTTTTTGGAATGAGTTTTGGCATGGTTTTTGCCATGATATTTGAATGTCTGATGGACCTGATGGGAAATGAACGCTTCTCCAGTGCAGTTGGACTGGTCACCATCATCGAGTGCATCCCCGTGCTAGTGGGACCACCTGTTGCAGGTAACTATGCATCTATTTACAGTCATGACAGAATTAGGCTGACTCCCTGAAAAAAAACAAGAGCTCTCAACAAAACAGTTCCGTGTCTGTCTGGATTGTTGAATGTCAGCACAGGCGCGATTGTTTGGTTTCAGCTCCCTTTGGATTGCGTTATACTGCACCTTTCTGCAGCTGAAGTGCCACGAGGGAGTGAATAATGTACACATAAACACACATGGAAAACTCCTTTGTTACAGACGAAACAAATTGCCACTTTCAAGCAGGCTCTTCTGCAAACAATACAGCAAAGAGAATTTTTTTCCTTCTCCCTTTGTGTGTTTATCTCAGTCATAGTCATGTGCTGTGCATTATGTTGCAGTAGAGTTCAGTTGCCTGCCAGGCTGTCATTACTATAAGAGGGAGCAGGATTATCACTGGCGAGAAGGGGTGTTTTGGGGTACATGAGTGTTCCACAAGAAGTAGTAATTGGTCATGGTTATTTATTGCTGTTAAGAAGCCGGCTGCTCTCATTGTTCAGGCTTGTATGACACGTCTGCTGTAGGATTTGGCCTCCATACAAATGAAGGAACATTTGGAACACAATGCTAAGACGCTGAGGTTTGTGTGCATCATCTACTTTTTCTGCATTTGCATACTACGCTTCCAAAAGACCCGAATGACATTTCCTCAAGCAAATAACAGCAGTGACATTAACAACAGTGTGAAAGATGTAGGTGTTGAGTGATGTTGTTATGTCGATCGTGTAAAAAGGCAGAGCTGTTGTCTTGTGCTCTTTTTAATATGAGAATTTGAGATGAACTATACGTTTTAGAGGGCGTGCCTTGCTAGTATTTATCAAATTAACTAATTCATCATCTGTTCACCTGAACTGCCGACTGAGCTTTTAGTGCTGGGGTTTCTCCATATACATGTGCTGAATTGGCTTGATGCTTTAACTGCCCTCATGAGTTGAGTTTCACAGCTGCTGCTGCTCCAACTGCTGACTGTGTTATGGCCAAATTGCAATAACTAACTAAAATAAATATTGCTATTTTTTGGAACAGCAGCATGCACCTGTCCCTTTCAACTCGCATAGTATCTTCTCCTCACATCTTTTCCTCCACCCTCACCCTCCACCCCCTGCCACTCGTTCGGTTTTAAAGCCCTTGCACCAAACTAACCTGCCTGTGCTCAGATGAGTGTGTGGCCCATACCTGGGTATCAACTACGTACAACAAACCCCGAAGCTGCTCTCTTGTTTTTTTTTTTATATTTAAAAATTCTTTAGTCTGTGGTAATGGAAACAGCCTCGGACATTTCCACATAGTATCCATGGATGCTTCGGAGGTCATCTACCTTCATAAGATCACTGGCTGTCACAAATGTCCTTGGTTAAATCCTTAATCTCCAATAAGCTATTTGAGTATTCAAAACAATATGAATTTGTAAATTATCCTCCTCACGCCCGCCTCCTTAATATTGATCTTGATCGCTTCCAAATGGGTCAGACTCACTTAATTGCTCAGAAACGAGCTATAAGCTGAATTATTTAACAGTTTTTGCTTACCGGTCCATCAAATCCAAGAAAAAGCTTCCCTTTCATCTGCTGAGTTTCATCACCAGCATTCTCTGTCTCTGATAGGGCTTTAGATTGAAGTGTTGGACAGCTATCTTCATGGTCTAAATAACTGTGTAATCAGAAGGGTATTGTTTACCCTCTCTGCTACCTTGCCATTTTTAAGATAAGTGCACTTGTGGAAACCCCACTATAAAAAAATTCTCTTGTGACTGAGTAAAAACTGAAAGAATGGACCCTAATGACAGTGATAGTCTCTGAAAGGAGCCACTGGGGAAAATTGTTTTCAGGTGCCAATTTGTAATCAATAGAACAAAAGCACTTTGAATTGAGGTCTCGCTGTTGTACTCTGGAACAGCTACCAAAATATGCAGGAAAATCAAATGCATCAGTGCTAACTGCAGAGGTAGCCAATGTGTTGTGAAATAATCTTAATTTTTTTTTTTTTTACATCTTTGAATGATGGTTTTTTGCGTGTCAAAAATAAACGAGGTCCTTGAGCGATGGTACTTTGATTTATTAACGAAGGTGTGACACAGAACTTATGAAACTTTGTTACTCGTTAGTCAAAACAGGTCAAGTTTGAAGCTGAAATGATCAGTTGATTATTCAGTCAGTAGAGAAAACATAAACCTCAGCCAACTATTTTGGTATTCAGTTAATCCCTTTTTAATTGAAAATTCCCTTTTTCAGTCAGTTGTAGGAATTTGCTCCTTTTCTCTCTTATATCAGTGTAAACTAAATATCTGTTTTTTATGTTGTTGATGGGACTAAACAAGACATCATTGAGGACATCAACTTGTCTTTTAAAAGACATTTTTACAGTTTCTTACATTTGAGGGCTCCTGTAGGTCATACTGTTAATCACATCATACTGGATCTTACTTAGCCTAGAAATTGTAATACAAAATAAATTAATTGCAGTTTATTTCGCTCAAAATGATCTCTAGCAACATCTGTGTGTCACTGCCCACTGATGTTGACCATTGTGCCAGGTTGTATTGGGCTTCCCCACTTACTATTTTTCTTATCCTTAGTTCTCCATTGTAGTGGCTTGGATTATGAACAGGTAAGTGGGCTGTGACAGTAATCCCTTAGCCGGTCAGGGCGTGGCAGGGCAGTTTTTCATCAAACTCAACACATTCCATCCAAACAGTCCAACAGAGGGTGGAGCTTGTTTGAGATCAAACAAACGGTTACAATATTGTAACCCTAGTTCTATAAGCACAGGCTCCGCCCTCTACTTTCAACAAATAGTGCTATTGATTAAAGAGGGTGGAGGATAGTTGGTGGCGGATTCATGTCCTTGTATATGATGGGGTCCCTGTGTGTTCTGGCTGGCTCGTCCTGAGTGGCTGGCTGTGTTTACGTGGGTGAATACTGTATATGATTGTGATAATTAGGGTTACAGTATTGTTATTATACACAGATATTTTGCATTCATTTCAGTCTGTTGAATAGCACACAGTGTGAACTGTAAACTGATGTGCTTTAAAAACTGCCAGGCAAAGAAAAAACAAACTATCAATATGGCTAGAACTCATCTCCTGCACCAATCATTTTGACAACTTTCACCTAGAACTCTCTTTAGTGTCCTAGTTGAATACACTGAGGACATACAGTACTGTAGCAGCACATGACTTAATCAGCTGTGCTTATCAGCCTACTGACAAACTTTTCCTATGCCTCCAACCTGAGTTTTAATGAGGTGAAAATTTATAGGCCCCCTAGTTTGTCTGGTGCGACCCTGTTCTGAGGCACTCATTTAATAGGGTAAATAAGTGCCTCCCTGCATGTCTAACATTCTCCTCCAGAGGGCACAATCGTTATGTCTCCCTTTACTATATTGCTTGTTACTGCTCTCCCAAACCTCCAGGTCAATCCAATTAGGAGGAAGTGAGGTAAGTGGGTGTAATTAGCCTTTTGCTTTGGGTGTTTAATGATGCTCAATTCAAACTCTTGTCATTGAAGTCCTGTACCTGGGCCATAATTAAGCTGCAAATACATTAAAAAAGAGGTGACTATGCCAGATGGACTTAATTACTGCTCAGCCAATCAAGGACTGTCTTAATGAGGGTGATGGTCATTGGCATACACGCACCAGATGAGTGCTATCAATCAGTGCTCTGAGACGGCTGAAATTGATGCAAATGCAAAGTGACCCCTCCTACTGTGTTACAATGCGTTCACACGCAAACATCATTATCATCGTATGTGTACTAGACACTTTCCTTTAACATATTTATATTAGATACTACTGTGCAAAAAAAATGGGTCCTAATTCAACCCAGCAGTCATAAACAAAGATTTCTTAAAGGTTGGGGGAGTTGAGTTGAGTTTGTTGATAATGTGATGATATACAAACGGTTTACAAATTAAATATTCTTTGTCAGTGAGAATGCTAAGGAAAATAAAAAATATATATATATCTTTCTTGAATGTATTTATAGTGTATCTGACAATTTAGGTGACTTTAAGGACCATAAAGAGAATATGTTACTTCTAAAAATAATTCAGATATTGAATCACTCTTCCAATGATTCAATAAGGTACTCAAATGGGATAAAGGAGGATTGTAATGCAGCAAGATGGACAGACTGTCATACATACTGAGACTGACAGGGACAGCAACACTGGCCCATCGATCCATGTCTGGAGGCAGAGGGGGTCGGGCTGAGGTGGAGTGCAGTTAAGACTCAGAAAACCAGGGGGCTTAAATCTGATCTAAACTACATTTGTCACTTTTCTGCAGAATTGGCCCTGATATTTATGGCTCTGAGAATAGGCCTCTCTTCTGATTCGTTTCAGTAGCAGCCGTCCAAATTGCCTTCTCGGAGATGTAGGGTGAGCCAGGAAGGGTGTTATGGCCCTCTGTCATTTCCGACATGGCCCTTCTCAAATTGGACTGTGGTCACTCTCACTCCATTGCACACACCCATAAGCCAAATCAAGTTTGGTCTGGCTCTTCCCCTTCAAACTTGATTAGTGGTCAAGTGAAGATGCTGTTCAGTGTGTTTTTCTGGTCACGATGTACAGCTTTTCCAAGTGTCATTTTACTTATACAGACATAGTGCTGCATTAAATGAACAGAACTGACGCTTACTTGATGAGAAAGCAAGTAATTTCTTTGCACTTCTTCACACAGGGTTACTGGTGGACATCTGTGGTGACTACAAGTACCTTTTCCTCATGTCTGGTTCTGTGATTGCGACTGGTGGGGTCTTCCTCTTTGTCATGAACATCTACCACTATCACATGCTGGAAAAAGAGAAGACAGCAAGGGACAGAGAGCAGAACCAAAAAAACACGGAGAACCAGACCACTGAGGCATCGATGAAACAAGCTGAGCTTGAGACTAAAAAGCCGAACGGAGCCCAGCAAGATCCGTGTCCAGAGAATGCAGAAACACCAAACTAAATGTGATTCCTCTATTTAGTATGCTTGTCAGGGGCATGTGGGTCTTAATGCAGTGCAGTTACTCTTTCCACTGTTTTCCCAAGCCAGGTTTTCATCTAATTGTAGCACAAATTTAAACCGAATTTCCAGAATGAATGCGCTTCCATGTATTACCAAATAACGGTAGTAGCAGCGTTAATTCTCCTGGCAGGTGACATTAAATCATTACAGAAGAAGAGCGGAAAATGAGATTACATAATTAAGAGTCCCTGTCAAACATGAAACAGTGGAAAGCAATGTAAAAACATAACAGAAATGAAACATTTCTTTTTGTGTTGTGATAATTCGAGGAAGGTTACAGTCTCCTCACCAGTTTATTTTTGTCTGCTACCTTTTTTGGTCTCCAACTAGCATGTAGGTCACATGCAGTGTCGCGATTTATTGGCTGTCTGTTTCCATGTCACCTTACATTGTGTATGCACACATTGAAAACACGCGTAAGACAGGTGGATGGAAACATTCAGTCATTAACGTTGTCAGTCAACAGTCATTTTGACTTTTGATTAAGCTTTTAAATCAAGTGCCTGTAGTCACAGCTCTGTAAGGCTGTATTTAGGTACAGTGAAGCTTTGACAATGTTAGCTGATTCTGATCAGATATAATGTTTGCCATATTCACCATCTTGATATGGTGTGTTAGCATGCTAACATTTGTTATTAATGGCTGATGGTTATGCCATTAATTTTCAAAAAAAGTAATTTCTCAGGGCTCCACTTAAGTGTTACAAGTCATTTTGAGGAATGAATGTCTGTTACAAATTTCATGGCAGCCCATCCAGAAATTGTTGAGATATTCAAACATCAGCTGCATGCTGGAAAAGTCAGTGCCTGGGCATTATGAATGTCTCTACCAAACTTTTCACTAATTCATCAGTAGATGTTTCAGTATTTAATTTATAGCCAGGAATGTCGGCCTGCTGTTACGAAGAACTAGTCAGAAAAAGTCAATCAGTGTCATCATCTCTGCTTTTGGACAAAATTTGCCAGAAAATGCTGAAATGCGCATAGCCTCAACATATGGGAGGGAATCATAAAGGTCATTCACATACTGCATGTCCCCCATATGTCTAAACACCATCCTTTCTATTTTGCTTATTTCATCTATCAGAACATGTGTGTTGTTAACACCAGTCAGACTTCCCTTCCTATCTGGTGTATTGTTGGTTTCGGCATCACCGTCCCATCCACTGAATACCGAGTGTATCTACATCTCAACTATCAAAAGGAATATTCCAAACAAACCTTAGAGGGCAGCAATTTACCATTGCAACATTAAACCCCAGCAGTGTTTGTTATGTTGTCATCCTTACTACTGTGCTTGCATACTTTAGTAATTCCCCATAAATGGCTGGTAATTCATATACTACATAAGGCTAATCCAGCTAGCATTGGCATGCTATTTGCCAGCTGCATAAAGCTAATGACCAATTGAGGCAGTAGCTAATCCAGTGGGTTGCTAGCATAAGTTTCCTAGTTACCAGTTTGCTCAAATGATCAGTCAGTTTCTAATTTCCCACCTCTGGATACTCATTTTCCCACTTTCAGCCTCTCAGTTACCAGCATAAGCTTACCATTGGCCAGACCAGTGGCTGACTTCAGTAGGATAAAGCCTTTTTTTTATTTTTTTATTTTTTTTATTATTTGGTAATTAAAAGTATGAACCTGAAAATGAGTATACTTAAATGTTTACTTCTAATGTGTAAATAATCATGAAAGCACACACCTTCTTGTCTGTTTTGTCATTCATAACAGTTCATTTCACAGTAATCGAATCTGTCTGTGAAGACTGTAATTGCTTTTGTTGCAATGTACCATAACCTCAGGGGACTGCTATGAGATATTTTGCATTTGAAGTGTGGACAATATGTGCAGATGAAGGGTGTAACAAGATGATTTATCTCTTCTTTAGCTACTGTTCAGTGAAACTTCTTTGAAAATAAGTAGTAAAGCCTGTAACATGCATACAGTAACAAAACTTGTTACTTAAGTTTGGTATCTGCGGCAAGTAATACTGTCTTTTAAAACGTTTTGTCACGATGTGGAAGACCATGTGACGTGAAAATGTAATTACACAAGTTGTAATTATATAATTTTATTGATTTTCCTCATATCTATGTGTTCTTTGAGGAAAAATTAAAATAAAAATGCACTAATCCAATTTTCACGTACTTGTGGCATTTTATGACCATGTTAAAATGAAAATGGAGAAGCTGTTTGACATTTCATTTTCACAGACTAAACCTGCTGTGGATAAAAGTGGATAAAATATTCAACTAAAATAAGTGAAAGAGCACCCCCAGCCTATTGCATTTACTTTAGATGAGTTTAAGTCTGGAGTCTGAAAAAAATGTTGTGGCTTTACATTTTCAAGTTAGCATTGTCATTTTAACATATTCCCTCATGGGCTTCCATATAGATTTTTTTAATTTGAGCTTTTATGTTTAAACATTAGAAAGTATGCTGTGTGAGCCACAGTAATGTAATAATTTTGTGTTGACCTTTAACAGTGACATTTGTTAGGTGGGAGAGAATGCATTTGTATGCACTGTTGATTGATTTGACGCTTGGTGTATTAGGCCATGTGAGGAAATGTGTTTTTTGGAGTGGGAGTGAGTGACAAAAAGTGAATTTGTACTGCAAATTATCCAAAGTCTTGTTATTACAGATTAACATTTTAAGGTGATGGCAGCTTTTGGATTCTCTGTCCCAGAGAATTTAATGAAAGCTTTAGTTTACCAGTTTGATTATTATAGTTTATTTAAATTTCTGACATATTTTATGCACATGTGGTATATAATGTACCGCTGTTGTAATAACACTATATTGTTAATGTCAATAAAATCCCCATATATTTCATTGTGTTTTATATAAGCTTGTGTTACTGTATATCGAACAGATTTTTGTCATCTCACTTTGTGTTTCAGCAGCAAAGCAGTTCATTTTCATTTCCTTCATCTCTTACTGAGTGAAGGACGGACATGAGCTTTTTACATTCCACCTTCAAGCAGCGAGGTAAATGACACTCAGACACAAGAGAAATGCCGTCAAATCAAGGTCTACCACCCGGCTTCTCAGTGTTGGTGGCTGTGTCCAATTTTTCATGACAATTAGAAGACTGGGGAACAAGTTTGGAAATGTCAGCAGCTTAAGGGCGTGAGCACCTAATGAAGCAAGGCCCGGATGTTCCAGGCTAGTGCTCTGAGCTGCATGCAGTCTCACACATCAGCAAATCAGTGGGCCAATAAATTAGAGATGCACGTTCAAACACACATTCACACACATTTTTGCTATCTTCTGTTCCTTTACTGAGAATTATGCAAGGTCTTTGGACATGACAAGGTGGAAAGATACCCCAGAGACGAGGCGATGGGCAAAGTGCCTGGCAATGTGTTTATCATTATTATATTTCCTTTCACCTCCTGTTCCCCTCTGGCCTGTCGACCCCCCTCTACTTCCCACCCTCCCTTCAACGTGTGTTCTCTCTGAGCTTCGTGATCATTGTCCTCCATGCTCAAGTTTCCAGAGGGTCTTGCAGTTGGTCGGGTGAGCATGCGATGCTAGTTGAAAACTACTGCGGAGGGCAAAAAATCAAAAATTATGAATAACCTTCGGGTAGTTTGATATTCTGTTTTATTGTGTAGTATTTTCATGGTTACTGCTGTTAATAAACACAAGCCACATGTATATTTTTCCTCCCCTTAGATTAATGTGAGCCTCCTCAGAAGAAAAATTCCACTTCCCTTTGGAATTCACAGCCCTTGTGGTTTGGGTCTTGGCACCTTTAATAAAGACATCTCAAAAGGATGGGTGCTTAGTTCAAAGGTGATATGCTAACAATGCTGCAAAATTTAACTTCATTGCAAAATGGTTTGCAATTAAGTTAAAAAAGTGAGTTCATAAACAGGAACTGAAGCTGTGATTGACTTTCTTTACTTAATGAGGACTGCAACTGAATGAACTGACAGCTTTCAGTTAAGCATCAGCGCTTGTTCAACTAGTAGCCAACTCAGGAGTGTGCGATTGTCATCGGACATCTTCATGAAAACACCCTGGCTGTGTGTGCCAAACATTTGTGTTCATCAGCATCTGTCAACATAAATGGAACGAATGCAGACAAGAGTGTTTGGGTGTTGATTATCTGCCCTGCTGACCTTTGGATCTGCGTGGAGCAGATCTCAGTTGTTTACAATAGGTGGTCAACCTGATGAATTTGGAGTGGTCTTACACAAGTGAAGAGCTGGAGGCAAGTGGGAGGGAAAGAATGTGCTCCCAGAGGGCTCAAAGAGCAGTGGCATCTATCACCAGAAGAAATTGAATGGGATGTTTCAGAGCAGCAGAGATTAGATAGGCCCAGGGTGTTGAGCAAGCACAGGCTACCAATGTAATGCTTCCCTCGCCAGAGTGAGATCAAACTTACAAAACACAGTGGAGCAAGGACACACACACACATGAACACATACAAACTTAAAGGCCACTGTATGCATCCTACAATGGCCTTTGGATTTGAAGTAGAGATGGAGATGCTTTGTTATTTGCTCAGGGAGTACTCCGAGAGATAACGCTAGATAACACTAGAGATGTGTTATTTCCATATAAGCCACGTCAGGTATCGCGTGAGTCCCACTGGAGTGATTGTATTAACATCTGAGCAAAAGTTCATCAAAAAGGGCTTACATTGTAGTTTTTGCAGGTACCATTTGAAATGTCACAGCGTGTTCCTATGACGAAGGTGATATTTGTTTTCCACAACTGATTAGCTCAATCTCCAAAACAGATTCCAAAACAGTGCTCCGAAGATAAAGAAGACTTTGAACTATTTAAATATCTTTAGAGTAAATGATCTAGTTGGTTCCATTACTTGATCATTCATTCATACCATATCCTCGGTTTCCTTATTTCCATTTGAGAGTAAAACAATCCAGCATGAATGAATATGCCACAGCAGGGAAGGATTATGAAATAATTGAGTGTGAGGTTGACCTTTGGTCCTTCTTTTTGCTGTAACCCTGCTGCCCTCATCCTTCCTGTGCTGTCATGGAGGAATGATGGAGGCCTTGTTATAGAACAATTAAACATTTCAGGAAACATGCTTATGTATTAATGTATTTGCCAACAAATTGGAAGATTGATATCACTCTCATAATATTTTCTTAAATATCAGGTTATTGGCTGACGTCTAAGTCAGTGACTCTAACCGTTCACTGTAGTCACTTACTTTAGCTCAGCAGAAAGACTAGAAACAGTTAGCCTGGCTCTGTCCATAGGAGACAAAATCTGTCCTCGTGACCTCCCAGCACCCATAGAGCTCATATTTATTGAATAGTCGTCTTAATTTTTAAATAAGGCCCTGAAAAGTCTGTAGTTTATTCTTTGCAGAGTTGTTGGGTTGGTGGACCAGAATACTCAAAATGCATCAAAAGCTAAAGAAAAACTACAGCCTGACTGATGACACACTTTAAAGGCTGATACCAATACCAATATTTGTGTTAGTAGATCCAACAGCAGCATATTTGCCAGCAGTATTTATTTTTACATTACACAAAGCAAACAATCATGACAAGCTAATCATCTGGTCCTAGTAGACTGGCAGGTTGACTTCTCGGATCTCCTCTAGCATTGCATTTGTTCAGTTGTAGCCTGACTCAATATTCCTTTACCTACCTTTGAACTATCTTTATCACAGTAAGAAAAAAAAAAAAAAAAAAACCTGTTTGAGTGTGAGTTGAGATCGTGCGTGGGAGGAACGTTTGCATGTGAAAAAGGACAGAAAGACAAATAGGGAGACAGAGAGAGAGAGAGAGACGCAAAAAAGCGGAAAAATTGGTGCAACATAAAGAATGAAAGGACTGGATTGGCGAAGGGTTAGACAAAGTAAAACAGGGGCGTTTACTACTTGGGGAGGTATAGCAAACCCGTTTCCATCCATCATCCCTGTCTCTGTCCCGTTCACTGAGCAGGAGAGGTAATGAAAGTAATTTAATGTACATCTATAATTAATCTGCTCTCTTTGGGCCGAGTGGTTGGACCGAACTGGTGATGGAGTGTGTTTATTATGTGTGTGTGTCTATGAGGCAGCTGGCATGATGGGGCACTTGGCCAAAGACAAGGTAATTCACTAGCCATCACCTCAGCAATGCGGAGGTCAGGTTGGTGCAGCTATATGGGGCACCGCCGGCTTCAGCGCTCCCATAGGTATGGATGGAAAGTGGGTTTTTGTTCTTCTCGTCTCCTCTCTTTTTCTTTCCTCCTCTCTGAGTCTCCTGAAGAAAGGGGAGAGAGGAGGCGCAGCACGTAGCAGCGCCCCAGGCCAATGTTCTCCACTATGTGTCCTGCTCTTTCTCGCTCTCTGTCTTCCTTTCTCTCGCATTCCAGTCCACAGTCCCACTTCTCTCTTACGCCTCTCTTTGCTCTCTGGTCGGTTAGTAAACTCTGTCTGTCTGGCTGCACCACTTTCTCTTTATCTATCCTAATATTCTCTCCTCCTCCAAGAAAAGTGAATACACTTCAGGAATTCCTTTCCCCCCCCCCCCCCCCCCTCTCTCTTTTAAAAGGCAGACTGCTTTGCACAAACACAGTTCAAACCCGTCTGCCCTCAGCGCTGTCTCTTTTTGAAACTCCCTGCTCTTTGAATACCATCCGTTTGAAGAGAATGCCCTCTGCATTTCTTTTACACAGTCACTCAAGTGCGCTCGCACACTCGCTTGCATTTGCACACACACACACACACGCAGGCATATTAGGTTTATGTAGAAAATACAATCACACACATACCCACATATGCACGCTGACTTGCATCAAAATATACATGGATGCACACAAACCTACATCAAATTTCAGCAGTGTCATCGGTATAAGCAGTGAATTTCTCTCCCACGTTGAACTCGTACTCCTTCATGTCATCCCTCTCTCACCTCTTATATGCGTGGCTTCCAGCTGCTGGCCATTCTCCAGTAAAAATTTAATCGAATTCATGTTAAATTGCTTACAGGCATCTTTAACACCTTTTAACTGAGTATTCTCGTTGTCTTGAAAAACACAGTTAAAAAGTAAGCAAATAACAAATAATCTTCTTAGTGAACTCAATCATTTATATAACTCAGTAGCATAAATCACAAGGGATCTTATAATCTTAACAGTATAGCTGTACCTCCATTTGGAAAGACTCCCCCACCAAAAAAGAAAAAAAAAAAAAATCTCTTTACCTCACGAAAATCTCATGAAAAGCAGCAAAAGAAAGATCCCTCTGCCAGGACTGACAGACATGTAATACATGTAATGTGTACAGAATAGGTCAACAAATGGAAATAAAAAAAATACCTACATACAAAAATAATAATAAAGAAAATTCCTACCTGCTTAGAGTGGTGTCCTTCTAGAAGCAATGTCACCATTACTGTAGATAATAAACATGCTATCATCTATACTAACAGCAGTCGTCCAAAAAATGTCTCACTTTTCCAAAGACCTGCTCTTCTGGACGACACTGTCTAGTCTCACCAGCTTAACTGGTGTTAGTAATTAACTTACTTTAACCCAAACCTAACCAAACTGCAACTTTCTTTCCTGTCCTGAACTTCTAAACAGATATCAAGATATTAAGAGCAAACATCTCCAATGAATGGGTGTATTTTTGGAACATCTGGCCTTCTGAACAGCGGACATTTTGTTTTCAGGAGAATGGACTGTGGGACAAATGTCTGTGTACAGCCTCTGTGCCACATACCATAATAAAAACACATCGGTGAGGCACACTGTTGCACTGTGTGATATGTTTCTTCATTATAACGAGCATAGTCACTTCAGCTTATCTTAAGGGGAGCAAAGTGACCCAGGTTTTGCATCGTAGTGTGAGGTGTGATGAGTATCAGACTCACTGACCAAGATCCAGTGTGCTTCAAGTGAATTCTCATTGCATATAAATGCATCCACTGCTTCTTTTTGCCTTCCTTTCCCTGTTGACTGTCCTTTCCCCCGTCTCCGTGCTGCATGTGTTTAAGGCTTTGTCAACAGATGTGGAGAGGGTCACTAGGTGTGCGGACTTTGCCAGGCCGATGCCCACATGTCTGATTTTAATGGGCAGCATATGGAGGTGGTGACTGATGAGCGGGACTCGGTCGGTGACAGGTGCTGAGTCGTCTGTCGTGCTGACCCCGACTACACAGTGGACCAAATCAGAGGACACCTTCATTCAGCAGGCCTGACCCTAAAACACACACACACACACACACACCTCTCTGGATCTGTGTTTGGTTTTCATTTATTTGCTTCAGGCTGGTAGAAAGGCGTGCTGCTCAATCCCTCGCCTGCAGTTATACAAACATATGCTCTATCTGCACTTCCTGGGATTCTGTACAGTTGTTGAACTCTGGCTGGCTTGTTCACATATTTCAAATTTTATTTTTGAATTTTATTCCGTTTCGCAGGATTAAAAGTCACCCAGAGCTTTGTCGAGCAACCTCGAACGACCGTAGTGCACATTTGTTTAAAGGTGCTATACACAGAGAGACGAGCACATTCAAATCGAACAGGGAGAGTTAGGAGATTTGAGTTCAGCCGCTGTGCTTGTCTGTGGACCGTGTGTGAAAAAAGAGCATGGAGAAAGAACACAAACGCAAGATCTCCTTCTGTTTGTACGTCGTGCTACAGTGTGCGTTGGATCTAATGATAGAAGCTGCTGTGGGAACAGTCTCACCAGGTGACAAACGAGATGCTGATAAAATCCGTCCCTGGTTAACTGACTCTTTGGAGTAACGTTTCCTTCACCTGGGCATGTGATTTCTTACATTCACTGTGGGTTTGGGAGAAAACCCTCAAAGAAAAAAAAAAAGGTCTTTTGTATGTATTTCTTAGGTAGAAACTGTAGTCAAGCACACCATTTTTTGTCTCTCCTTTTCTTTAATTCATGTAATAGAGTCGCTGACGCCATTTCAAGAAAGCTCCCAGAAATCTGCTGCTTTCACCTGCATCGCACTTACAGGTTGATTGTAGGCTTGTAAAGCCAGTTTCATCTCTGACAAGCCTGTTTTTACATCAAAGATGCGTTTCTTGACTTAATTACTACCCTTGAGGTAAACATTATCTCACTAATAAAGTACACAGTCAGAGAACATATTGTGTTGCCAAACTTATTCATTTTTCTGTGTGTGGGATTGAGAGAAGAGCTGAACTGCTGTCTGAATATCATGCTGTTTATGCGGACAAATCATGAGCACATGGTTCATAAATGCTCACACTAAATGTTTTGTATAGAGCTGTGAAGACAAGTCTGCGCGTCTTGCAAGTCCTATCCCATATGAGGAAATTATTTTACGTACAAAATAACTGGATTTTCTGAAGAAATGACCTTGCAACTTCTCTTCCCTGTGATTCAGAGATGGGAGATGCAGTTTGACGCACGGCCCAGAAGATGCAGTTGGATTCTATGGCAACTGGCGCCTGCAATAAGGTCGCATAGGAGGTGTTTAATTAGTGGGCCACAGCCGTCCCTGCAGAGGACCTTTTTATTACCTCAATATGTCATAGAGAGCATCCGCGAGCAGCCACACAAACAGGCAGACATGTACACATACAAACACACACAAAATTAAAAACACTGAAGTCGATACCTCCTGAAAAGAGGAGATTAGGTCAGAAATAGAGAGACTTCAGTGCGGGTCAGCGAAATATCAGCTAAGTAAGGATCGGCCCCGAAACTGGCAAGAGCAGGAAAGGACAAACAAAAAAAGTAGGAGAGGAACGCGGCCGTGGCGCCGAGGCTCCACGCTGTGATGTCACCCAGTAGAGCATTCATTCCTCTCATTACTCGCTTGCTGGCTTTTTTTTTTTTTGTTTTTGAGGTGCTTAGCCAGCTGATTGCTGGGTCACTTTGGCCGGCGGAAATGAGTGGCATCTGTTCATTCCTGACAGTGTGCGCGCCACTAGGCCAGTTGGATGCATCACTTTTACCGTGGGCGTGGAGTGCCGGGGCCATTAACACATGCCAGCGCCGTGAATGGCTACGCAGCTACGTGGTGCGTGCCAACACATCATTAGCCGAGGCAGAGGATCTCTGTGAGACAGGAACACACGCACACAGAGTGTATGGGTTTGTAATGGTCTCTGATAGCTGTTTGTTCATTAGCTGGGTCTATTCTAGTGTGCAACTGGACAAACAGCCGGTATGTGTGTAGTGAAATTAAAGGAGAGGGAACATGCGTGTGTGTGTGTGTGTGTGTGTTCCTGTCCATTCATGTGCACATTTAAGCGTTCATGCGAGTACATGGATACATAATTGGTCATTTTGAAAGTATGCCTACACGTATAATATGCGTGCTTTACATCTTACACTTGCTCTTCGTCGTCTGTGGCACCCCACAAAGCTGGAAGTGTTAATGATCGAGCCTGGGCCCGTGAGGACCCCCGGGGTCGATCACTCTCTCACTTCCCAACACTCACCAACTGCTGACAGCTTGAGGTGGCAGCCCTCAGTGCCCACCTGAAAAGCTTTTAGAGGAGAACTGAGTCATGCTGGTGTGTGTGTGTGTGTGTGTGTGTGTGTGCGCGCGGGGGGGTCTTGAAAGACTGAAGGGAAAGATAAATGGTTTTATGGATATGGATGAAAGCGTAACAGCCTCTTGTCATCCCGTGTATCTCTCGTTTCCAAATTCCCTCAAAGGTGCGCACGGTCGCCTCGTTATGAACAGGAGCGCGCTGTTATCTCTCCCTCCGGTGACCTTTTCCCGTTGCTTTGGTGGTGGGGTGTTAGACTGCGGACTGCGCTGTGTGTGGCCCGTGTTGGAGCAGGTGATTGATTACATTTTTATAAGAGCAATGTGGAACCCGAGCCAATAATTGGCACACTGCTTTTTTTTTTTTTCTTATTATTTCTACTCCTCAGCGTGCTTGATCTATGTCCCCCCTCACTCACATGGCGGATGATTTAAGAAAGCAATTTTAAAGCCACTGGTGGGGAATTTAAGTATGTACAAACACTGACGAGGAGAGACGTGTTGGCCAGCAGAGGTCAGTGTTGCTCCATTGATGAAATTCACGGCCAATCGCCTCTCTTTGTCTGTCATCCCTCCTTGATTCTGTCTGTCCTTCTCTCTCCGCTGTCTCATCCTCACTTTTTACTTTCGTCTTACTCTCTGGATCACACTTCAGGAAGGGTGGACTGGAAACTTGATGTGACAACACAGCATGAGTATCTTCTCCCCCCTTAAAATAAGACGTTTGCTGGAGCTGAACAACCGTGAACTGCAACTGCATCCGACTCCACTCAATCTAATGGCTTTCCGAACAATGAAATATAAAAAGATGAGCTTTAAATGAGGAAGTGCACTTCTGAAGACAAATTAATAGAGTTGTCTCTGAGAGATGCTAACGGGATATTGACACAGATTAAGACACACGAGAGAAAAGAGATTAAAATTGCACCATCAAAGGATCCCTCTCATTCCATATTGATTGGTGAATGTGTTGTTGTCAACGTTTAGATTTGATTACCGCTGACACGCAGGGCTGAGACTGAAACACAAAGCTGGTAATGGCCGCGATGCTTTGTGCATATCAAATATAGTAGGCCGAATCCTACCGGAGTAATTAATATCTCACTGTGGTTATGAATTTCCTGGCATAAACGGCCAATCGGATTTGCATGGCTTGCACGACGGTAATTAGGAAGAAACATGAGGGAAAGAGTTGCATGAATGTTTCAGCCATTTTTACCCGCTCTCTGTTTTCCCCTCTCTCTCTCTGAGGACTTAACCTTCAGTCACAGCTTTCTTAAATATTTGCAGGGCAAATTAGGTGTTGACATGTTGTCTTTTCGTCGTCATGCAGCAGCTCGCAGGACGCACGTTGAGGTAATGTAACAGCTGCGTCTGGGTAATACCAAGAGGTAACGCAGGCCCTGCTGAGTTAGTCCTGGTATTACCTGTCAGATGAAGGCCTTCTGCATGTGGTAGCTTGTCACAAAATGCTTTCCACAGCTCCCCTTTAGATGGCTTGGAGTGCTGTGTGTCCCTCTAGGGGGATTTGGTCTTTTTTTTTTTTTTTTTTTTTTTTAAACCTCCTCTGTCCCATTTTACACTGGATTGTATTTCCAGTGTGCTACAGGCCCCAAACCTCTGGGGCTTTGATGGTGGTTTCTCAAAAATCATCCCATCAAAAAGCTGTCAGTGTAGTTGGAGATCAGTTAGCTGTCATCAGGTGTGTGTGAGTGTGTGTGTGGTGGGGGGGGCAGATATTGACCTTGTGGTAGGTAAGCTACACCACACACTTCTATTTTCAGCCCACCACGGGCAGATGCGGTGATGATCGGGCCATGTTAGCAATTGATTTTGTTGCTGTCTGTTGTCAAAAGGCGTGCACGAGTGAGATGGTGAAACACGATTATCAGCCCTTTAACTCCAACCTACCGACGCCGCAGCTGTGTTTTTAAATGTTTTCGCCGCACATTTTGTTCTGAGCAGAGTGTCAGTTTGATATTTATTAACTGCCTTTTGTGATGTAGATGTGATTTCATGTAGAAATTTCTTAAATCCAAGACAGCCTTAACCCCTTAAAGCCCAAACTGCATGCAGGGCTAAACACCAGTGCAGCTAAGGGAAAACCATTTCTGCGTGTGTCTCTGCAATTTGGGTGATCAGACTCTTTAAAAGCTGAAAAACTGACATCTTAACAGCTGCATGAACAAACGCCCTCAAGTGCTGAGCGCCTCTGAAGAGATCAAGTGCAGCTAATGTCCAGCATCCCCAGCATAATCCCCTTTTTTTAAAACCATATTTAAAAACCACACATAAAAAAATATTATATTCTGATGTGTGTGTCTGTGTGAGTGTGCGCGAGAGAGGGTGTGCGTCCCTCTCCTGTTGTGAGTGTGTGTGTGTGTGTTAGCCCAGCGGTGAGGCGATGCGTCTTTGTCCTTCCTCCTCTCCCCCAGCAGATGAGATGACTGATTCTGGGGTATGGGGGGGCTCTTCCCTCACTCTGTGTCATTTCCAGGCCAGCGTCCCCCAGGGAGCTTCCACGACGTTCCCAACCCAGCAGCCCCTGGAGCCCCCCAGGCCTGTGACACACATAACACATTGACTGTGTCACCACCACAGCTTATTTTAGAGCGGCCTCCTTGGCTGCCGGGAGAACTTTAACTTTATGTAAATCATATTAATAAATTTGCGGGTGTTTGGGGAGGGATGGTGGGGAAGTTGCTCTGAGGATTTCTGCACGCATGCCAGTGCCAGAAGGTGAGCGGGACAGCGACAGTAAGTCGACAGATGAAGGAAGAAGAGGAAGAAGAGGAGGAGGAGGAGAGATTGCGTACAGTATGGTCCAGTAAGTACTGTGCTGTTGCCGGAGATACAGAGCAAAAGGAGGTCAAGAAAAGATGATTTACAGTAACCTGCAGGTGGGGATTGTTGTGGCTGGTGATTTTGAAGGTTAAACAATGAAACAGAAGCCAAGTGATGGATAAGGGGACAAATAACAGTACACTGGCTTTGGAATCTGAAAGAAATAGAAACTATCTTGGACAATCGTATTTTTTAGAGCATAATGGAGAATAATTTGGTTGTTCATAATCATTTCAAAAGCTCACATGAGATGAAAATGTTGCATTATGATGTACAACTCTAAATTCTGTGATCCTTGCAACTGAGCCAGCCTGATTTTCCAACCACATCCCAGCTACCTGTGTGTGTGTGTGTGTGTGTGTGTGTGTGTGTGTGTGTGTGTGTGTGTGTGGGGCTATGGAAAACCAAGACGACACAGTGTTTCTTTTAGTTCAATCCACCCCCCACTGGCTGCTTCTAATGGGTCTTTCCTCTGAGCTCATCTTCTGTATTTCATCTAACACCTGCCCCCCTGTCTCAGACATGGAGGAAACAAGAGAGACTGACAAATTATGTCTCTGTTGAGCATCAAATGATGGCATTAATTCCTTATCTTCTTGTTGTACCCTGAATAACGGGGTTATGTAAAGAAAAGGGGAAAAAAATATTTTGATTTTATTGTCAAAACTGCTAGAAATTCATTAGACCTTTTTGTTAATCAGTGTGAGATGTCATACATGATGCAGACAAAACAGTAGTGAGAGTGATACAATAAAGATGTGCTGGTGTGAGGTGAAATCCTGCATGTCGAGCACAGCTCGGGACAGTACAGAGCGTCATTGATCGGTGAGGAGGAGATACTAACGCAATCGATGCAACACACTGATGAGAGTGTTTGCAGGAAGTCAAACCCATCATCTTCCTCTCTCTCCTCACCTGACACCCACAACGGAGGAGGAAAATGTGAATAGAAGATGTCTGGAAGAGTTGGTCTTAGCTCACCCCTGACAGGCAGCCAAACTTTATTTACTCCAGATGATACATTATGAACCTGCCGCCGTGCTCATCCACTCTGGCAGAATGTTAAGGGTCCCAGTGTGCATTACAGGTGAGCTGGACGGTTGAAAGCCTGACATGTGATATACAGGATTCATAGTTAGAGCAACCTGTTGTTTACTGCATTGACATTTTGAAGGGTTTTTCTCATCGACTGTTTCAACTGTGTTTCAGTGCATCTCTCAATACTTTTCGACTGCTACATCCAGTCAGCGCTTTTCAGCATCACAGACCTGCCAGTCCAAACTCTTTAACTGAAGACATAAGTCAGTAAAAATCACTCACAAATATACAATCTGAAAAAGACTTTCTGAAACTGCATTTCTTTTGACAAATGTTACTGAAACAGGATGTAATTGCGCAGTTGTTGGGCACTATTTTTGGCCGCGCATTAATACATATTTGCACTAGTAAGCTTTACAGAAGCAGGACAGGCAGCTCTTCGGCTGGACGGGACAGAAATGATGTTGGATGAGTCTGGAAAAGCTTTTTATTTTACCTCCCATTTACGTTTTTTTTGTTTTTCTGTTACACTAATTATCTTTGAAAAAATAAGGTTGTGATTAGGTTTAAAACACTTGAGGGACATATTGTGTTTAGTGTTTAATAAAAAGTGATGATGAACCTGCAACAGACCTTTACTTTCCTCCTCTTCACCAGATCTGCAGATTTGTCAAAAAAAAAACAAAAACAAAAACAAACAAACAAAAAAATTAATTCTGGCTAAACAGAAAACAGAAATGTGTGTTTTGTGACGCTGATGCAACACATACAGAATAAAACACACACACACACACACACACACACACACACACACACACACACACAGACATTGATGAATTTAGTCCTTTTGTTAAAATTTGGCAATAATAAGAAAAATTAAAGCATTGCGGACTTACATTTAAGACCTCCATGTATTTACAAACAAAGGAAGTGATATTAATTAGTTTATTTTGAGGGTTAAACTGTTCCTGTCTCACTTTATTACCTCCTTGGTTAACACTCAATCATGGTATTCATGATGATTCCTTCACTGACAGACACATGCACTTTATCTCTCTCTCTCTCTCTCTCTCTCTCTCTCTCTCTCTCTCTCTCACACACACACACACACACACACACACACACACACACACACACATTCTCCAGTGTGTGGCTCTTAATTACAGGCAGCCTTCAGCGGGATGGGAGTGATGGCAGGGAGTGCGAGGAGGCAGTGGGGTCTGTGTGTGCCCACAGGGTCACTGTCACACTGCTCTCCCTCAGTTTACTGACAACCACAGACGAATACTGATCACATTTTCCACACTGGAGGCTCGACAGACAGACAGACAGACAGACAGACAGAGAGAGAGAGAGGGAGGGAGGATAGGGCTGCCAATGATATTAATTAGCGTCTGTCAGCTTCATAAAGCTGTTTAGGTCAGTTGTATACAAATGACAACTGTGTTAGGATTTGTATGAGTGTCTGTGTGTTTGTGTGTGTGGCTGTAAAAGCTGAATGGATAATCCTGTTTGTTCACACATTGTGAATCTGATTTAGTTTATCTCTTTCAGTGGAGAAGGAGCCATGAACTTCTTTTTTTTATTGCTTCTTGGCTGCAGTATCTGAGCATGTTTACACACTTGTGTCGGTGTGTGTGTGATCTGGATACACTCGTGTTGTGGTTTACCTTATTTCCTGTGAACCACTGAGAGAAAAAGTGCCTTCGTTTCCCTGGCAGTAGCAGCAGCCTCGCAGCCCATGTGTTGATTACAAGGCCCAGCACACATGCATATGTTCCCTGTCTGTCTGGCTCAACAAGATACAGGCTGGTTGCATGCTTTACTAATCATTCCAACAGCACAGGCTCTCCAGGGACACAAGCCAAACTCCATATTTCAGCACACACTTGTCAACATAATGGTATCAACAGCCTTAGAAATGTGATATTATGGGAGAGGAAGACAAACAGCACAGTCTGCTGCCTGCCGCCACCTCCTGCTTCGGCAAAGAGCGAGAGCACATTAGTAAGTCATTGTAAAATTTTATGGACCTGCGTAGGGCTGCACTGACTGTTTTCATGAATGAGTAATCTGCTAATTATTTTCTCAGCTATCTTATTAATTGTTTGGTCTATGAAATGGTAAATTGACTGCTCTTTTATAGTGATTTTCTACCTTAATGAGGTGCTTTCCAATTTGTCACTTACTCACCAATATTCTGCCATACCCAGAAATTAGTTTATGACGTCCTATGCATCCTGAGCCAAAGCTGCCATGTCAGAAAAGAGTGAGAAATGCCCTTTAAGGTTTCTTAAATCCCGAGGTCACATCCTAGAATTCTTGTTTTGAGATAAAAATGAGACAAAAATCTCAAAATTAACACAGAAGACGAAGAAAAGCAGCAAATATTCACAATAAGTGACTGAATTAAATTATCTTCAACATAGTTGCAGGTTAATTTTCTGTCAACTGATGAACTGATTTGTTGTTTCAGCTCTGGACTGATGTCCTCACCTTAATTACAGATAAATCCCCGACATTGCTTTGACCACGTGTTTCATTTCGTCATGTTGAATTTTTCCTCCTATTTGCCTCCCGATGAATTCATGCCACCAAATATTTTATAATTTTTCTTGTATCGGATATTGTTTTAATCTGCGCGCTTTTCCACAGGTTGAAATTATTTTATTTATTTGATTCTTATTTGATTCTGATCTTTTCATTTCTTCAGACGGATGTTCTTTTTCTTTTCTTTTTTTTACATTATATATATATATACTTTATATATTTGAAAATTAATATGTTATGAGTGATGATGTGCAGAAACAAAGCGAGGTTCAAGAGCACACAGTAGAAAAGTTATTCTGTGTGTGAAGCTCTCGGTCTCTGTGGCATAAAACTGGAGGAGCGAAGCGTTCAATCATCTTCACCCTGTCAGCACAAAGACAAAGAGCTGCCTCCGAGCAAGCAGAGCTGGTCATAGGTGAGTCACACACACACACATTCACACACTCCCACAGTCACACGCACATACACACACTACAGACAAGGCTGGCTAGAGGAGTGGCTGGCTGCAGTGCCCTTGGCTTGCTCTTCAGGCCTGGACACTGTTAATGGAGACGGTAGCTACACACACCCCCCCTCTTTCACACACACACTCTTTCATTGTACCGACCCCACCTGGACCCCACCTCGGGGGCTCTGCTGCCCTGTCACACTGCTGTGAGAGCAAACCCCCCCCCCCACGCTGGGCAGTCAGGAGGTGGTGATTGGAGTTGGGGGCACGGGGTGTGTTTGTTGAGGTGGAGGAAAACAGGGCTCGGGGCATGTCACATCTCTGTGGATCTCAGCAGCGGAAAACCCTGCTTGTGCACTATCTGTCTATTATTTCACTTCTCCTGTCATTCTTTCATTTCTTCGTCCAGTCCATCTCATTCTGAATGAAAACCTGCAGGATTTAGGAGGAGGAAAAAAAAAAGTCTTCTCCTTGAATGACCCAATAGCTTGTATGTTTGTTTAGGCTGCATAATTCATAAAGCCGCTGGGCAGGTCACGTGATGGAGGAGGAGGAGGAGGAAGAGGCCGAACGACAACGACGAGGGAGGGCTGTGGTGAGGGGGTTTGGTCCAGAGGTGAGAAAAGCACCTCACGCTCCCTGTGCTCCACGCCCCTGACAACTGTTTTCTCCTTTCTCTTCACTGCACAAGCTGCTGATCGCATTCTCACTAAGTCCGTCTTCAGGGAAATCTTCACATGTGGCCAATCGCAACAAGCAAGCAAGATGGAGAATTAAAAACACACTCCAGTGTTTACACGAGTTAACGCAAGGGTTCAACCATCTGAAGTTTAGTACGAGGTGTTTGCTTGCTGAGCTGTGTCAGAATGATAGCATCACAAAGCGGGTTGAAAAAAAGATTGGAACTAATAATGTTAATATTTTCTCCTGCTGAAGATCTAAATGCTGAAGTTTTAAGTTAAAGCTTGACTGTCCGGTATGATTTCTAAATGGAGCTTGTTTCAGGTGTAGTTCGGTATCACTGTAAAAATATCTGATGTCGACTCACTTGCAGGTGATAATTTCTACATTAAGGAAGCCTGAACCACAATACCGTGAGAGCTCTAGTGGGACTAAGAGACGTCAGTATCATGATACATGATACACACACAGAGATGTCTTTGTCGATTAGCTGATTTTGAAGTTGCGAGCTCTGTGTCTTCATACTGAACTCATACTGTATTTTCCGGAAACTGCTGCTAAGTAAAATGTTGTTTTCTATCAGTCACCGTGGAGGGAAGGCAAACAAATCAGACAAAGTGCATGCTTTAGCAGACACGGCATGTCTACAAATGCTTTTTGAGCACATCTGTAAAAGGATGGGTAAATAGCAATTTTAGTCACCTGCCTGCTAATGTGATTTTTCCAAATTATCTCTCCTTCAGCAGTAAATGAAACCTCTAATTTTATTCAGCGTGCAGCCAAAATCTCGCCAGCTGTGCTTCTAAGCCGGGACCACGATGCCGCCCAACTGAAATGCAGAGATATGAGTCAAGGCTTCCTGAAGGGATATTTTTTGGGGGAAGATTACAGAGTGCTCAATAAACTCAGCTCAGAGGGAAGCAGCAGCCTGAGCAGAGGATGGATTAATTGGCGAGAGTCCTCTCTGGGTGTCCTCGTCAGTCTTTACAGCTTTTACCAGGGAGGTGCTTTTTTTCCTCACATCTTGGCATCAGTATTTTCTTACTTTTCAGTTGTGCAGTGTTTATTTTTCTGTCCTTGCCTTTTGTCATTATTTCATGTTTTTCTTTACTGCTGTTTGATTCATTAACTTGAAGATGCCTGACTCTCCTGATCTTGGCCTTCATTATTGAAAATTAAGTTAAGCTCACAGTGAATTGTGTGTGTCATCCCATGTGACTGACTTATATTTGAAAAATGTTCTGGCTTGTATTTCTACTCCTGTATGCATAAGGTACACCCATATGGATCCACACATGCATGTACAGTAAGTGGTATATGCAGTGTAGGAACTCACTGCTCTCTGCTGCTTCCTTCCATAGAGCAATAATTCCTGGCCAAAGAGGAGCCTGTCCAGAGCCGGGGGACTTGCCCTTTGCACCCTCCTCCTGTTCCTGCTTTGATTTCCAATATGTCTTCCCATCACCACAGATGGCTGCAGAGGAAACATTTCCTTGGCCGAGGGTGCTAGCGAGGCCCTTGGGCTCCCAAGGCTGATAGGGGGCAGAAATTGGAGAATAATGTAATAGAATATTTGACTGGGCTCCGATGGGCAGGACACTGGGAAAACTGCCATAGTAATGTGTCTGGGCCTGGCAGACACAAGCCCCCCCCTCCCCTCCTAGTTCTCATCTTCATCTAGCTGCAGGTTGTGATTTAATAATATTTGCTACTTGGCGCTACTTGGGTCTGGGGCCCCGGAAATAGGAGCCCAGCGCTTCCTGTGGGCTGTCAGAAAAATGTTAACAAGATGACAAATGTTTGGCCAGGCTGTATCTGAGAATCTGAAGGTGAATAAAAGGAGGCGTCAATAGAGGAATTAATGGCTTCACCTGGGCTGGGAAGGGGATTGGCTGGACTGGGTTCAAAAAAGAGATGAGATAATCCATGTCAGGGACACGTACAAAAACACACATGTTGTATCTGCACTGACCTCAGTTGTTATGTCATCTGGAGGCAAGTCTGTTTTAGATAAAACAGTGTGTTTATCTTCTCTAATACAAGCTGCAATCATTAGCACATCCAGCTAACTAGTTTACAGTCCAAGTATTACGTCCAAGGACAAGGGGTACGTCTTTAGCTATACGTAAGTTTGTGGGATTAAAGGTTACATTAAGCCTTAGATATTTTTTATAAATATTACTACCATTTGGCAAACAGACAAGACAGATCCTTTCAAAGACGATTACTCTTTGTAATTTCCCAGTTATAGGACTAAAAAAGGATTATCTTACATACTTCAGATTTTGAGTGATCATCATTCATGCCAAAAAAATATTATTATTATTGTTTTAGCTAAAATTCATTCATATGTTGCAGCGTAGCCTTTCATATTCCTTGTTTAATCTTGTATTCAGGATACTATAACTTCCCTATTAGCAGACTAATAAAAAGAAAGAGAATGAGATAACTGAAGAAAGATAAATTTAGTGAAAACAGAGAAAATAGCCTTTGGCTGAGCTCAGCAAATGGGAAATTGCGTAACTCTTTTGACTTTTCTGAATTGGGCTCTAAACCGTGATTGGTCTTTTCTCTGCTATTTTCATCCTCCAGAGTCAAAGCTAAGCAGATCAGAGGAGTGAGAGAAATAAACCACTTCCACCACCGTAACCGAACCAAGATTGAGTGGAAGAAAATGAATAGATGAGAAATAAACCGGCAGGTAATAGCATCTCCGGTTTTGATAAAAGGACAAAAATGTGTCTGTAAAAAACACACAAGAAAAGAAATCCCAGAGCCACCTGCCTTCATCGGCGACCTCTTCCACTGAGACAGGTGCCCAAAAAGCCATCCATCAGCAGGGATAGTCGCAGCCAATCACGCCTTCTCAACTCAACCAGACGTTTACCCTCGCTCCCAGGTGACTGGGTAGTAATTGCCAGTTGCAGCTTTGCCCACCTGGCAAGCTGCAATGGGAAGCAAAGAGGTAGGGTGCAGTCTGACCCGAGGGAGGGGGTGACGGGAATGAAGAATATTTTCATGGAACATATGGAGAAAATCTGATGACTCATCTGAGATACGCAGTACGGTGCTCCTAATTCCATTGTTAAGTCACTGTCTTGTCTTTGCTCCACGCTGAGTTTGGCTCGCGGTGCTTCCCCCCGTAAACACCCCTGTTTTGTAGCTCTGCCATCCTGGGCCACTGTGGTGATTGTCATTATGCTGCCTCAGCAGCACGGTGCCCTGAAGAGAAGAGCAATCACGCAGGTAGAGGATTTTAAATTTCACACCCGTACTGTGGGAGGGAATGGGACGTGGGGGGCTTTGGACAAGGTGCTAATTGAGGAGGCGATACACCACCTGTGTGTATTCCAAGGCGAGCATTCATCCAAATAGCTGATGCAGGAACTTAAAACTATGCTGTGAAGTGAGGTCTTGGCTCGCCGCTTTCCTCGTCCATAAGGATGCTGAGGGAAGCTATTCTGAATGGTACCCCAGATATACTTCAAAATCCCTCTTAATTGCGCTTGAATGTGGAAAACAACCAGCTTATTGTTATTTCATGCCTGCGCGGGTGTAATACACTGAAGTCCTCCAATTGTTTTTCATTGTGTAGGCATTTCTAGCTTAGATTTTCCACCAATTTCAAAACACAGACCAGTACAAGCACTCTGAGCTGTGAGATCGGCCGGCAGCAGTGCCGTTGGGTGGCGGAGGGCCCGATTCAGATGTCTGCCTGGCGATTGGGGCTGTCAGAAAGGCTGGTCGGGGGAAATTGGAGCAAAGCTGAAGACTACTCCTCCAGTCATCAATCACCTGCCTGTAGCCAGCGCACAAGCCAATCCGCCCAGGCCTCGGGCACCAGGATTCATCAGAGGGGACAAGGCCTGACATCCAGAAAAATGAGCTCAACCGTCCCACACGTCAGGACAGATTGGAGCCTAATGTCACCGACTCGCTAAGCATGAGAGATCTCCGTTCAAAAGAGATAACAGAGATAGAAAATGTCTAGATCCAGTGTCTTCCTCTGTTTTTGTTCAAATTCTGACGCTCGGTCCCCCATGATCGGTCGTCTTGGCATCCCTATAGTAAGGGATTGTAGTATTACTGCATATTTGTGTGTGTGTGTGCGTGTCTCTCAGTCATACTCACAGACACACACTCATCTGGGCTGAAGAGATGAAGGGGAAAGTCATCAAGCTGAAAATGATTAATGCTCCTTTTTGTCCATCCTGGCATGTGGAGCACGTCTGCCCCACTGGGACCAGGACAGATATGGCACCCACTTCAGGAATTAAGCTGCCCTTCGCCCTCTCTCCTGAGGCTTCAGGTAAGGTTTCCTTCCCTGCAGCCAGCACCGCCCACTTTTCAACGCCCCCCCCCAAGGGGTAGCTCAGTCTGGGCCCACCTCGGAGCTCAGCACATTAAGCGGGGATGATATTTATGATGTGGAAATGGCCTGCTATTTATTCAGCGTACAGAAGGAATCTCAGTTACCCAGAGTCCTCTCTCTGTCTCTCTCTCTCTCTCTCCATCTATTTCCTTCTTCTCTCTTCTCTCTTTCTCTGCATTTAATTCTTCCCATATTTAATCTTTTGTCAAGACTTTCCTTTCCCATATTTTGAAATATTCCCCGTGCACTCAGAATTCCCAGGGTTTATTTTATTATCGATGCACAGGCTGACTTGCGGTCTGAGGGCCCTGAGTGATTTAGAACAGAAGAGTCAAAAGGCAAAAACAGTGTGTTGTCTGCTGACAGACAGATGATGCCGTAGATTTCCTGATAATAAAGACTCCTCAGGTTGAGATTTATAAGGACACATGGGACGTTGTCTTTGTTTTTGATATGACTCTCTGGTTACAGTTTTTTGACTCTCAACAACCTTTACTCTCTCTTAAATCCTCTTTTCGCTGCTTTTGTCTGTCATAATGCTAGGTGTCTGGATTCATGGCACTGGGAGGAGCAGTTTCCATGTACCTACACACAGTGGATCAGAGATGGTTTAATCTATTCACGTTTTTGTGAGTGAGAGATTTAAGATATTACCAAAAAAGCCTTTTTTGTAAGAGAGAAGTGAAATATTCAGTCCTTTTCATCTTACTTCTTCACTTAATGTGGTGAATTTCTTGGTCTTTTAACAGAATTCTTTCAAATGTATATAGCAATCATGCTGCTCTGTAAATCAGTGGTGTGTCAATCAGGGCGGAAGAGGAAGGGGAAAGAGAAAAGGTAAAGCAAAAAGAAATGAATAGTAGTAAGGCATGAAGTCACCACGAATGATTCACTTCCAGGAAGTTACAACCCCCTGTATAATGTATGGAGTCTAAACGATCATAATTCGCATTATGAGCACATCCACTGCATCGTACGGCTATAAAAAGATGAGAACAGATGAAAATAAACAGAAACATGATGCAAGAGCCAAAGCCCACAGAATACACAGGACACCAATAACACATCAATACACCCAATACCACATCATGGGATCTGTGACCACTTTGGAGAGGATTTTTTAGCTTGGTTCACACACATGCACACACATGCACACACACACACACACACACACACACTACCCAGGCTGCTAAGAGAAAAAAGGAAAGCTGAGGGGAGGAGTGCATGAGAGTATGACAGTGGATCAATAGTTGTGTTTGTGGCGGCGCTCCCACAGGAGTGGAGCAGTATATGAAAAGCCGCTGCTGATGGCTGAAGGTCCCCTCAGAACATTCCCTGTGTGTTTAGCCCAGAGCCAAGGTTAAACCCAGCACAAAGACGCCACAAAACCTCAGCCTGCCTCCCCGGGGCTACATACGCTCACACAGACCAGGGCCCGCAGGAGCCTTTCTTCTTTCTCTGTGTGTGTGTGTGTGTGTGCGACTATGTGTGTGTGCCTGGTGGCAACAAAATGGTAAATCCTCAAATACTGTGACATAGCCACAGGCTTAGATAGAAGCTGCTACTAACTCTTTCATCCAGTGTATTTTATGTCATCATTACGGTGTTTTATCACAATAACTGGCTGTAATTAAATTAAAGATGATACTGGGTCAGATTTCTTGCAGTGAAAGCAATACACAGATGGATTATATATCAGCTACATTAACATTTCCATACAGGGTTAATACTCTTGTTGTAAATAAAGTAATGAATTTTGTTGAAGGCAGACTGCAGCCAAAGCAGAGTTAAGCTTAGTGATTTATCCAAACTTAATTTCCATCTTAGCACCTCTTTATTGCTTTTACTAGCATTAAACTGCCCTTCTGAAAGAGAGGCAATAACTGTGGGGCCATAACACTGCTAAATCATGCATTTAAAGCAGTGCAATGTGTACATGTAAGTTACACTACACCCTGGGTGACCAGAAATTGCACAGACTCAAACAAATAAATGCAACATTGCTTTTCTCTGGTTGAAGTTAGATGTAAGAGAGGGGGGAAAGAAGTCACCCTTCTGAGGCTCATTTTCCTCCCAAATTATATCTTATTCACCAGACTCTGCCCAGACAAAAGATTTGTGTTGTTGTTGATTACGGCCGTGGAGAAAAATAGGAAGCTTGTCATGCTCTCTACAGTAATGATAGGATACTCTGTCAAGCAGCTCTCAAGGTGTCGACATTCCTTCACTTCAGCCATCCTCCTCGCATACAGGCCGTAAGTATCTGCGATGTGCCTCGACAGGCCGTCATCGCCACAGAGGACTGATGGAATACTAATTAGCGTGCCACCACTTGAATTATTCATGCATCTTAATTAGGGGAGAGATTTCCCATTAGGCTTTTAGATGTGACTTAAGAGCTTGGCTCCGATTTTGTGCTAGAGTCAGTGCGCGTGTAAATAGACGAACGCGCGGACGCAAACATACAGGCTGCCACGTGTGTCATGCATGTGCGTGTTTAGAATTCAAATGGATTATCACCCAACCAAAATGAAGGCGAAGAGAACTGTCTCCAGGGAGGAAAAACAGTCATTATATATAATTTATCGCAAATACATAGCTGTTGCAAAAACTGCTAACAAAATGCGAAATGGCTGCAACTTTTTTTCCTCTTAAAAGTACATGAATAATAAATAACAGCTGTTTCTCTGCAAGGCTGCACAGAGGACGTACTCGTCCTGCTGCCCTGCTGCAGGGTTCACCAATTAACTAATGTGCTACAGCTAAGCCGGCAGACAGCGGCTACCAGCGCGTGATATTCCTCTCCATCCCTGTGCTTTTCTTTTACGCTGAGGTGCGGAGTGCGAGTCGACTCGAGCCAAAACCACATCCATCTGCTGCACTTTAGCAGGGAAATTAGGCACTCAATGTAGCATATTTGTTTAAGTAATTGGAAAGTAATTAATAACCTGAAAATATAATAATGCGTTCAGCAGCAGCTCTTCTTCTGCAAACCATTCAAGGGAAATTTAGTGGCTAGTGCCAAGTGTGTGTGTGTGTGTGTGTGTGTGTGGGTAAGGGGAGAGGACACAAATGTTGATTCACAGGTAAGGCACCTCGACAGGCTGCTCATTGGCCGCCTCTTTGGCTGTGCACACTGCGGCAGCGACTCCCATCGCACAGTGAGAACGGCGGAGAAATAGGAGCCCGAGGATTAGGCCGACATTAACTCCAGCCTCTAATTACACTGTTCGGAGATTGTTTTTTTATAAATATTTGATGAAATGTCATCTGCTGCTCTGAGGTGCTAGGAGGAGGGTGTGAGAGGGGTGAGAAGAGGTCTGGTGTAGTCTCAGTTTTCACACACACACACGCACACACAAACATTGAGACCGTACGTGTAAACTTTCTTTTCTGTTTATAGCCTACATAGTTTCTTTTAGTTCAGCCGCTATATAGTTTCATATAACATCTGACTGAATATAATTTATTCATCACATTTAGACTATTGAATCATGGCTTTTTCATGAACCAGCATAGCGACACCAGCGACCAAGGATTTTCTTTTTCTTCCTCTAAAAAGTAGCAAAACTATGCCTTTTACTGTACTTAAATTTCCCCAAATCTGACAAACTGCACCACAAGTCATCACCATCACATTTTTTGTAGAGCTTGAGGCAGGAGACAAAGCGATTTGTTGGCGACATACAAGTAACATTTCCTTCCCCTCTAACAAATACTGCTGTGGTGTTTTGGGTGTCTTTCAAGTCCGTAACTAACTAACTAGCAAAATGCTAGACCTGCACCTAAGCAGGTCGTATAGTCTTGATGACCTCGGCAGCTCTGGCAACAGACAGCTGATATAACAGGCTTATTAAATATAGATTTGTTTATGCTAAGCTTCTTATTTTGTTTTACAGTAAGGGTTTTAGCTGAGCCCCATGACCTTTTTGTCTACAACTGATCTGGACTTTCTAGGACCCTCTCAATCTCACAAGACCTGCATACAAATAAATCTCCATAAACACTGTGGTTGTGATTGGAACAACCTACTACATACTAGTGGCAAACACAGTATGGAATACTACTTTCATAGCAATATGTAGTATGAAACTGCTTAATACATTTATTTTGCAGTATACTAGGCCAGTTTACATTCCAACGCTTTGCAGTGACAGAGTATGCAAGGTATTATTTTCTCCAAATCTGTACAACATCTGGGTAATTTCTGACAAACTGCTGATTCTGCTTTTTTTTTTGCATGCTGCAAAACTCATGCTACATTTGGGATAAAGTCAGTACGTACTGCTTGAATAGTAGGCGGTTTCAAATTCAGTGGATATCTTTCAGATGCTGTAAATGTTCCTTCTCCCTGTTTGTCTTTCACACACATGGGCACACACACACACACACACACCTCCCTGAGCGGATTCCTAAACAGCTGCCGCATGAGGCTCTTCGGGATTGTTGCCTACATGACAGAACTTCACCATGGAGTTTGTCAGGTGTCCTTCAAAGTATGCATCAAGGGCAATAGATCCAGGTGGAGGAAGACAGGAGGGATTTTCCAGCTTTGTGCCACCGTTTTGTAGCTCCACCAAGACGGCAAATTGACAGCTGTTTCACTGCTTGAGAGAGCCATTTGGAAAATCCTATTTTCTTTCCTCCTCTCTATTGAACCACAGTTAAATGATTCAGGTGGGTGATGCACATATGTTAATCCAAAGATCTGCTAAATTCAGGTCATTTTATTTTGGATGTCTGGATGTATGTCATCGCAGGCGCCTGAGTAATGGAGCAAGTGGATGAAATGCATCCCCTTGTATTCAATTAGGAGGAGCAAAGTTATGGTTTTGGTACCCTGTTTTTGTCTATTTAAAAATGAACTTCATACAGTCCCAGCAACACGTTGATTATATTGAAGCAACCCCTATCAATTACAATTTTAGTATTTTCAGAAACTGACAAAAACACACACACATTTTTTGGACCAAGCTTTGAACTGCTTCAGGTGAAACCGTCCTTAATCATTTGCCACGGCAGGCTTTGGCTGTCATCACAGTCTGTCAGTCCACACAGGAGTCTGACTGTCCACTGTGAGCAACATGTCATTAGTGATCAGGGTCTAGAAATAGAACATGGGAAAAGATATTACAGTGCTTGTTGAATGAATTTGGTTGGTCCACTGACTCTAGTAGGACGTTAAAGTAAGACTGCACTGTAGCTGTAGCCGCTGAACTGATTTGCCACCCCCCTCACCTAACGTTAGCTGGCTGACTGTTCACTGACTGTTTACCAAATCCTGGACGGTGATATATGTATGATATATCATGTGCAACCTCTGTTTCTGATGCTCTACAGATAAGATCAAGTTGGCAGGGCAGTGCTAATAAATACAAGGTGAGCTTCATAAAGTGAGCAGCAAGGCAAGAGTCAGAGGTTCATTCAGTCTGTGACAAATGACCACAAGACAGACAGAATGACATTTACTAGATTAACCAAACTAGCGAAGAAGATGTTCACCAAACAAGTTATGCCAGACTAGCAAAAGCTCATCAAATTTACAGACCAGTTTTATGGACCAACATCTTGGTTCCACAGGGCACAGGTGGCGTGGCTGCAATGTGGTTTTGTTTTTCTTGATGTTTGCGCTTCTATGGACAGTGCAAGGTTTCTTCTTTGGTCTGTTCTGATGTACGACCGGGATGTTGAAAATGTATCAACAGATTCAACAGAACACACACACACACACACACGCACATATTCCACTCCAGTATTAAAAAATGTCCTCTGGCCACTCTGCAGGCCTCAGGGTGTCATCTGATTCAGTGTGAAATACTGATCCTCCTCATCGATCCAGTTAGGATAATCCATGACAGAAGACCAGATAAATATGGATGCTTTATTATGAAGCAGCACCCTGAGGCTACAATGGAACCTCCACCTGATATGACTGAAGTCTCTGGGAGAAGGATCAGGGTTATACAGAGGACTATGTGGGGATGGATGAGTTTCTGTTGATACTGACCTTGGTGGCAGCTTTGCAGCTGAATGTGCTTCTACACATGAAAACACGCAGATCTAAAGATGGAGAAATGAGCCCGTGCAAACACATGCAGTCTGCACATTGAGAAAGAAAATATTTTTCCATTTGTCTGTGCCATATGACCTTGTCGGCTTACCAGAGCTCATTACAGAGGAAAGTGGCAGTGCGATTGGTGGCAATGAAAAGCTGACATGACCCTCGGGTTGTTGAAGCCAACATGAAAGTGTTCAAGCCATCAGGAAGAGAGATGAAGAGGAGGGGGAGGGGATTGGTCCTGTAAGAGCGAGTGATCGGAGCTGTCCACAAACTCAAACGTGAACTGTACTGGTTTGCATAATTTAAGGTTAATGAGGAAACAACAGCAGATAAAATCTGTTTTATCCAGACCGGCTTTGCTCTACTGAGGTGCGTTTTTTTTTAAAAAAAGGTATCAGAAGCAGTGCTTTAATGACCTGCGAATTCATCAAAGTTTCACCTCATTTCATATTACATCACGTACATGGATGTGAGAATGTACTTCCTTTTCAAAGAGATGCTCTGGCTTATTTAGCTTTGGTGGATCAGTGGAGCAAACATCCTCTAAATCATCCACCATTTTCCAACCAATACTCTGATGTTGCCATCCACTAATGCTGACATACTGTAAGAATGCATACACGGTGATACAGATGAGTTTGCACAAACGTGGTGATGACGGTACATAAATATAAAACACAACTCAGAAATGTTACAGGTTAAAAGCAAAACGCCAAGTAGTCATTAAAACAGACAACACAACATCAGGTTTGTTATTACTAATTTGTCAAATATTAAAAACATACTGAGTCAAAAATGTACAAAACTTGGACTGTTAATGGGTGTTTCAGAGGCACAGGCAGCCTTTGGCTTCCTCTCTCTTTCAGTTATCCTTACAGAGGTAATTGGACAGAGGGACACCATTCTCCTCTCCCCTCCCACCCACCCCCTGTGTGCCTAATCACACCTCCATTTGCATGGATAGCCCCGAGAATCAGCCTCAATAAGACTGTGCTGCTTTGAAAGATGAGTTTTTAATCTGGGAGAGGAGATGAGTTTCTGACCCGCGCCTGTTTGTTTCCGTACTTTCGTTTTCCTTGTCGTACAAAAGTGACCTACGGGTAAATTTGCGGAGGCAGGATAGCTGCTCAGCTCCCTAAGTACTGTCATTGTGCATTCATTAATATCCCCATATCTGACATGGCGGGGAAAATGGTTCTTGCCGAAAAGGGCACTTGTCGTGGTGGGTGAGACTCCCTAACAGGCAATCAGATGGGCTGACAGCGAGTGTCAGCCAGCGTGTGTGTGTGTGTGTGGTGTATGAGTGTGTGTGTGCAGGCAAAGGAAAGGGCTGCAGCCTCCTGGAGAGGTGTGGGTATTTATTCTTCTCCCATTGCCCTCTATTGACCCATGTAATGGAGAATTTTACAAGAGGAAGTGTTTGAAATATCCTTTGGATACAGGTAATGTTTCATCTCTGAGAGCTGGCTCTGCTTCCATTCCTACACTATTTCTTTTTCTCTCATATATAGACACACAGTGGTGTAGCTTATGCATGTAAGGCATAACATAATACTGCAATAATATATGCATAAAAACAATAATTCTTATTTGAGGTTTGAGCATACTGCATTCAAATAAGGTATAAGGGCCCAATCATGGAAAGTTAGTGTTTGAATGAGTTTTGCCTAAGTCAGGCTTGAAGAGAGCATGTCAGTAAAATGAAATCTAAACGCAACATGTGCATTCAGTATTGGTGCTGGTTGAGTCTGAGTGAAAGACGAGATGAGGTTGTTGAATGTCACAACTAGAGCCAGTGTCATTAAAACCGATCCACAGTTTTAGTCCATGTAGTTTGCTGGTGCTAAAACTGTACGACGTTTTGAAAGTGAATCCCGGGCTGAGAAACATAACTGACTCTAAATAAATACTGATTCACCTTTCACGTGTACGTTTGGGCTAAGACAAGTCCATCCTGTCTTTGGACTGGTAAACTGCAAACACGATGTTATCTTTAGCAATTTCTCATTTCAAACAATATATGAATATAAAATACAAAAACACTTTGGCTTCTATCTTATTCTAAATGCCTCATTTTCAATTGAGGCAACAGCCAGGTACTGTAATTCTACAGTCTCAAAAGAGTAGCCAGAGCAAACACAGTCCGATTATCATGTGCACTTTTTTTAGACATTAGTCCTATTTTCTTCAAGTGCAAAATATAACATCACATCTGCTTCAACACCTCACAATAAAAATTTTGCAAAATCCAAATTTGTTGCAATAAGTAAAAAAATATATATATAAATAAATAAATTTGTGTCAGCGTCACTAAAAACCTTGCTAGTTTATACACTGATGACAGTGATGACGCCTACCTGTGATTCTTTGTCACGTGCACACACCTGAACAACACTGCTGCTGCAAAGAGCTCAAAGTTCCTACCTGACCCCCAAACTCCCCAGATCTCAACCAAACTGAGCATCTGCGGGGTTTGATCCATGAAGGCCTCAACTCGCAAGCCATGAGACCCAAAGCAGCCTTCACATCGAAACGGGTGTTTTCACGGGTCCTGCTTAACTCAGTGTTGCATTTCTGAAGCAGATGTACCATCTACCGCCACAAAAGGCTGACAATGTGATAACTTTGCTGAGTGTGATTGAGACAAACTGTGATGAGCCAAAACTCTGCACCAAATGAAAACTCTCCTGACTATCTACTGTCAATACATCCATTAAGAAGGCCTTTTACTCTTCTCTATGGCCTCTCCACAGCCAGAACAAGAGAAAGAAGTAGGAGGAAGCTCCCTATAATGAATGTGTGCCACATTATAAACATAGTGATCCTGTGTGCTCAGCAAAACTTCTGCGGGTAAACAAAGGTGAGACAAAGTTTACAATTAGTCATCATTCTGTGTAGCGTATTCAGTTCATATTAATTGCTGAAATAAGATTTAAATGTTTCGGGCCAAGATGTACTCAGCTGGCAGGAGTTTACTTCACTGGGGAAAGCAATTCACTTGCGACCCGGAATGCAAACAAACCTTTAAGCACATTTCACTACACAAACAGCTCATCACGTCTTCCCACAAAATAAACAGAGCCCGTGCACACACACACACACACACGCACAAATATGTACACATTTGATGCCTGGGAGGATTCTGACACACATCCAGAGAGCACAAGGAAAAAGCAAACACACATACTATAAACTTTGGCTCCTGCTACAAAAAGGATCCTCAACAAGGCAGATCTTAGTGCACATGCTAAACTTCATCACCTTGTTTACTGTGTCTGTTTATAGCTAGATGTGTGAGAGTGCTTTAGCACAGCAGCAGCCTTCATCTTGCCATTACCGCTCCGCTTTATATCGTTGCTAAAATCACAGGTGACAGGCCACTTTTCCCGGGCGCCTGAGCACAAACCCTCCCCTCAGCGAGCGCTGCAGGCACAGCCATTTGACGGCGATAGCACCCGACACACACAGGTTTCATACATTCAGCCTGAGTATGAGACGGCAGAGGAAGAAAAGAAGGCAGTGAAAAGCTACCCCTTATCGCTATTAACTGTCAAAGTCACCTTCACCCCGAGGCACAGCCCTTACTCCACACACAGACACAAAAGAAAACACACACACACACATTCATATACTGCAACTAGCATGATTCATGAAGTTGATGGATGAAGTCACGATGGAGTGAGAGTGTTATTTTTAAAAACCCCAAGATCAACATCAGCACCAGCAAACCTTCAGCCGTCGGACAAAAAAAAAAAGGACGTGTAAATGACAAGACAGAGGGAGAGAGAAGAATAAAACAAACAAACTCACAAACATCAAAAGTGTCTCCCTGAGTTTCTGCACCACGATGTCATCGCTGTGCCATCCTGCCGCCCCCTCAGGATTGCATCTCACCTTTATTTTTACTCAGCAGACGGCATGAAAGCTCGGCATTGTGGGACAATGGAGCGTCTGAGTGTGTCAGCTGAACACCTGCCGAGCTCTCCACCAGGATAACTCGGGAGTCTAATTATCAAGCAATTTGAAACAGCATTCTGTTGCCTCTGCTGCTGTTTTAATTAGGGGGCGTCGGCTTTCAGAGGTCACACCAAATGAGCTTTTAACTACTGTCATTCCAGAACATTTCTTTCCTCGCTGAAGGCCGCTCTCCCGAAACTATATCGCAGACGACAGGATCACGGGCAGCTCGCCAAAAACAACTACGTAGCGTGAACAAAGATTATTGTGCAAATGGATACCAAAGAATATTGAAAGAGATTAAGTGTAGGTTGTATGCGTTCACACTTTCCTCTCTTTTGTCTCGTTCGCCTTTGAAAAGCCTACCCAAAGGATAATGACAAGGTGGAAAGGAAAGAGGCAAGTAGGAAGCAAGACAGGAAGGAAGGAATGAGTGAAATATAGATGAATAAAAGGAAGAAAGTACAGAGATGAGTGACAAAAAGCATGAAAAGAAAAGAGTACGTAAATGTAGAAGTAAGCAAGGAAAGAAGGCTGCATGACAGCAAGAGATTAAAAACTGCAAGAGGGCACAATGGAGAGGAATGGGGATGTGACAGAGATAAAAATGAGATGAAGGAAAAGACGAAGAAAGGATGCATTATAGCAGGATGAACATCCTGAATTACAAAAAGATGAGTGAATAAATGGATGTCTGAGTGACGGGCGGAAAGGGCAGAGGCACGGCAGGAAAGAAGGGAAGGATGGAAAAGAAGCACGATGGAGAAATGAGATGAGATATAAGCGGGATTCCATTCAAGTAGTTTCAGCTCTGCTTTCCTTTTGTTCATTTCATTTTTTAACTGAAAAAGGGTCAATACCTGCTCACTCTAAGGAGAGTTAAGAAGCACTAAAGTAACTAAGGAATGAGGCAAGCAGGAAGACATACAAATCATTGCACAAGCTGCTGTAGTTTATTTATTTTCATCCTGTTTGATTCTGAATCTAATCACCTGTGTGTATGTTCTATATGTGCAGCATTGGAGGGAACTACAGACTCTTGTTTTGTTGTTTATCTCAGTGATGTTCAAGGACAAAAAAACAAACCTCCTCGATAAATTACCTTGAAACAGGACAGGGAAACACACAATGTTGGAGAGACGTTGGCTCACCTGAGCACAAAAAAAGGAGGACAAATTAAGTTTTGATTGATGGAAGGAGAACAAAGCATGATGGGTAAGCTAACAGAGAAACTGTACTGGAAACATCCCAAAAAATTCTCTCACACCAAACTTGTGTGTTCAAACTTTGCACTTGAAACTAAGAGACTCTCAGATTGTATTGATTGTGAGACAGGCTGAAAAACAAGACATTGTCATGGAAAAAGGAAGATTCAGGAGGTGTGTTGCTTATTGCAACTTTTTTAAATCTGCCCCCTCTTCGCTCAATTTCTCGAGACAGCCAAGGTAATTTAAATCGATTCTAAGTCCTTCAATTACGGACACACTGACAACAGTTTGGGGAGAGGGAAATGGATTTTTCTGCTCGTATGGAAGCCAAGGCCAAATCTGAGGACCTCAACAGCAGCGCAGTAACGGAAAGCACCTCAGACAGCCTCGGCTGCTCCTTCACTCTTGACGTTTTTACTCTCTCTCATACGGTGATACTTTTCCTCCATAAAAACCTGTCAACAACCATTTTTTTGTGACTTCAGGCTTAGAAGAAGGTGACCTGCTCTCCCATTTTATATTTCTGTGAATGAGAAGAGGAAAAGAAACGAATGAGGCTTTTGTGTTTGGATGATCTGATAGGGAAGAAAATGTTTGATGGCTTTACATGAAGCTCTCAAGAACTACCGGCATCATAAGCACATGTTCACAAGGGTGGATACATAAATTATGCCAATACACACACACACACAGGCTCGTGTACCTTATCTGTCCACCACTTGGTCGACAGATGCACAGGCAGAAAATTGTAAATATTGAGCAAATCCCTGTTCGTGAAAGATAAAGTAGAATAACCACAGGCAATTCATACCGCTATTGCTTTATTATGAACTAATATGTTGAGAAGTGACTCAATAAATATCCAATACTTCCTGAGAGACGGCCTTGACCCTGTTGTCTGAAGGAAAGCTTTTCCCGAGCACCGGCTTTCCCAGCGTGCTTAAACACTGAAGGCAGCTTCATAAAGTGGCAATTACTGTTTTGACATCAATTCAAAACCACATAAAAAAAAAAATCTGCCGCGTTTTGAGAAAGCAAAATGGGCAATTATAGAGACAAATAAAGTGAGCCACCAAGGGTGAAAAATAAAACACCCGCGGCATAATAATTCATCTTAATTAAAGGAACAGCCCGCTCAAAGGGTCGTTTTAAAACAACACCCTCTTCTCTCACCTCCAGTGGTATTAGCCGAGTTAAAAGCAGCACGCTACATGATGTAAGTCTTCAGGCTGACCTCCAAAGCTTCCCCCCACCACTCATCTATATTTATATGAAGGAGCGGTACTAATTTTGCCCAGTAAATCAGTGTGCACATTTCGTTGTGACCTCCAGCTTGACACTGAATTAAACAATATCAGGGCCCGAGAAGCCCACTTTAACAAGCCTTAAATTCCTCCGTCCAATCCATCAGCGGGGATATTTCTGACACTCGGAGGGAAGAGCATGAAATAAGGCAATTATTGAACCCTTCAGCCCATTTCTACGGCTCGGCTGGCTGGTACGGTGCAGCAGCGAACCAACAGACCTCTGAGTTTGTGTCTTCAGATGACTCTCGGTGATAGGGACGCTTAAAATGAATAAATTATTGTTGTTAGCCAACGGCTTCACTTAGTATCTCTCTCTACTTTGTGTCAAGGTTGGCGCTTGTGCAGCATGTCCTTTCTAGCTACATGGAAAACACAGATGTGTAGCAACCACAGCAATTACCAGAAGGTCCCGTTCGGATTAAAAAAGGAAAAAAGAAAAACAAACAAGATGAACTCCAGTTTGAGAATCAGTTTTCTCTTAGTGTTCCTCTCAGAAAACCTCCTGGTGGTGCATGCAGAAGGATGAAAAAAAAAAGTTGTGTGTGTGTGTGTGTCTTTTTCATGGAGGTGGCAGTCGATCCTGCATGTCTGGGCGTCCTCTCAGATTGCCTGACAGATAATCCATCACACAGTCAGTGTGTCTGACAGGAAGAGGTCTCAGTCAACTCTCTGTCTCTCTGTACTGCTCACACAGGGCCTGTGAAGGACAGTCGCTCTCAAGTCTCTCTCGGGACGACGTACACTTGAGTTTCATTAGAGGACTGAAGGTGTATGATTTCAGGAGTTCAAGTGTGAGTGTGTGTACCAACCCATGGATGAAAAGCAAGACAGAAAAGAAAATAAGAGTAAAGTAAAATAGGTCTGCAATATGTTGTAGGGCTTGATTTTGCATACTGCCTGTACATGAGCAAGTGCTTAGTGGAAACTTTTTACACTCCTGCCAATCAACCCAAATGAATGTATTAAAGAGAATACAATAAATATGAAGTCTTTTCTTGATAACAGGATATTCTATGACAGGTTATCGCCAGGCACGAGAAGGGGTACGCCGAGATTTAAAATATTTTTGCTCATTTAAAAATTCTTGACACGGTTAAAACAGAATTTCATTTTGCACATCAACATGAAGTTTTTTGCAGCGAAATTGCATTTTGCTGCTCTGTAATGTCTTACAAAGAAACATCAAAGTCTGTCAAAATCACTTTTAGTTCATCTGGACAAAAGCACCTGATTCTGGACTGCTGGTTGGACATTTAAATATGTCACCTTGGACTGTTTTATTGTTTTCCGATGATTCAGAGACCTAACAATCTCATTGAGAAAATAGCTGGCAGTTAATCGATAGTAAAAGCGGGACTAAAGCTTCAGCTTTGGCTTGTTACTACACAGATCGACAAATAAATCCCATCCTTCCTGAACCAAACTGTCTGTGTGACTGACCTGTATCTTATCATCGTTTGAACATAAACATATAAGGCTACGTTACTATCAGAATAACTATATTACAGTCAGTTGATCTAAAGAAGAAACATTGCATCATTCAGCCGTGATGTTGGCAGGGAGAACTTGAATTATTTGGAATAAGCACTTACCCAAAGGTAAGTATTCAAAGGTTATCTCAAGTCTCGACTGTGTAATTTTTGCTCAAGTTGTCAATAGTGGGGCTCAAAGGCTCACAGGCATGCAACTGTACAAACTGCTGAGGGTCAGCTTCTCCCGCTGACATTACATTTATCCTACAAAGTTACTCACTCTGCAAAGACTGAATTTTTATTTTCACGCCTTCCTTTCCCTCCATCTGCTTCTGTCTTCTCCCTGCAGGACACTTTAACGTTAAGAGAACAAAAACACAAGAATGTAATCATGAAATATTTGCATTTAATCTCTCAAATTATATACACTGTTTTCACACTGTATTCAAGATATCCTGTCAATATACATTTACGATTATAAAAAATCTAAGTACAAGTGGACTTTTGATTTCCTTTTTTTCACCTCTCTGTATGGAAGCACTGCTGAGGTTTACCAAAACCTTTAGGCTTTGTGAAACAGGCACAGAATTAAGCATTTCACACAAAACTGAGCAAATAAGACATGTTGTACAAAATTCACAGCATGGATACTTCACTCATCTCATCTGAGACACAGATAAGGTATTGGATGGATAAATGGACTTGGACCAACTTGGACACGGTCACAGGCTGACTGATCCACAGTTAGCTGTTCGCCTTTTTCTTCGAAGTGCCATCAAACGATTTCGCAACTCATGAACGGGATTTTTTTTTTCAGTCATACTGAGCATTTAAAGACCCTAAAGCTGAGGCTAAAAGGTGTTATGGAAAATGGAATGCAAAAAACTGTTGCGTCGCTAGAGCTTTGAAGATTTCCATGATGAGATTATGCTGAATTTTGTGATGTAGAATAATAACAAGCCTGGCAGTGATTTATCCCAATTAATATACATTTAATAAAAAGAAAGTTGAGAGCCAATTTGCACTGCACAGGTGAGTGTAAAAATTAAATTCCTTTGTGATACAGCACCTTAAAACCTCAGATAGCAATGAAAAGCATTGTTTGGAAGCTAGCGTTCATTTTTAAAAACATGAAGGCCTATCAGAGCAAAGGCTTGTGGTCACTGAGGTCTGAAGGTTTGAAAAAAAAAAAAAAAAGGCTGACGGTGATGAACTGAGGCTGTTATGTATGTTGATGATAGGCGGACAAAGTGTAGCTGGATTACGCTGAGTTTTCTATTTCTTGATGGCGGCCACTGCTTTCACGGCGGCGTCATCCAGGTTTTCCGCCGCTGTGATGGGCAGGCCGCTCTCGGTCAGAATCTTCTTGGCCTCGTGGACGTTGGTCCCTAGCAGACACAGGGAAACATGATTACGACAGGCACCGACAACGATGACAAAAACTGGCTTAACAAGGTCGAACCTGATGTGCCATCTGCACTGACGTGAAAACCACACTGTGTGAAAGGCAAAGAGCTCCTTTGGAGGAATCGGTGCACATGATGACAGATGGATGGGAGTTATGGGTGAACGGTGGCAAATTCAACTGCTGATCCGAAAGTGGATTTTTCTGTGAGCAATGCCAGTGAAGCGATGTGTGTGTGTGTGTGTGTGTGTGTGTTCCCCCTGGCTGTGGCGAGGTCAGGGGTAGCAGGTGCTGGGTGATACGGCTGCATCCATGCCCCCGGTAGACCCACAGCCAACCAGACAGGGAGACACCCGGAGAGCCTCCACACACTGTGGCCAAACACCGGCCTGACATGCCTGTCACAACACAGGGCAGGGGGCACCGCAGGGGACCAGGGGACGGAAGGACACGGAGAGGCAGAGGATGACGGCGGGGAGAGGCAGGGAGAGGGCGATGGAGTAAAAGGTCAAATGAAGCAGAATCGCCCACGCTGCTAAAACAACAAAGGCCAGCTGTTTATGTGGCATTTACTGATTTCACACATGAAGACATGACGGCAAAGGAAAGGCCATTTACAGAATCTGTCTGATCTGCTTTCAGCAATTCTCTTCTCAGTCTTGTCTTGGAGTTTCTTCATTTCATTTTCTTTTTCACATTATTTTTTTAGTTTCTGTCCTCATTTTTATTGTATTTTTTTTCTACTCGCTTTGCTGCCTTTATGCTACTGGAGCACCTGAATCTTCCCCCTGAGAACCAGTAAAGGCTTTTCCTATTTCAAACAGTCACTGGATCATCACATACCACTGAAGAAACCCATCATGTAATCTGATTACTTTGTTCTAAATGTATCATCTTCACCACCTTACTGTACATGTGTGTGTAATTAAATATGCTCGATGTGACAATAACTGCGTGGAATGGTGGCTCTTTGTAGTTACTCTGACTAAATATGTGATGTTAAATGGATGAAGTTGTGCGTGTGTGTGTGTGTGTGTGCATACTCAGACACTTACAGGTTGACCTTAGCCCTCCTGGCTGGCGTGTAATTAAGACTGCATGATATGTGAATTCTCCGGAGGCCCGGTCACACCGATCAATAGACCTTTCATGAGGAATTCAATTACCAGCACCACTTAACGCCTAATATTTCATCTCTTTTGTCCAGCCAGATAATAAGTCATTCCAAACACATTTCTGCAGGCTCACACTCCAAACAATCAATTCTGCGATGTAATTAATTAGAATAAGAGCAGGACGAGACCTTGCTCTGGCACACAAACAGGGGATTGGGTGTCGCAAGTCATCTTATGAACAAACAGAACAGAATATTCTCAATAGCTGCGAGTCTACAGACAAATGTACAGTCTCAGCCTGTGCTGAGGTAGCACACAGCAAAGAATGTTCTACATTCAATAAGCTGACCTGTGAACGTCTCTTGGATTGACGGATCCATATTACCATACTGACAGGCTTATTTGTCAGATGATTAAAACAAGTTTGTTGCAGCACAACAAACTTGAAACAACAGGAGATAAAACTATGGGAGAAGCAGCCATATGTCCTCACAGTAAATACATAATGCAAGAGATATTCTGAAAAGACAAATATGCCTATGGAAAGTGTATACAGCACTGAAGTAAAGTAAAGAACACATGTATTTTTGCACTCCCCCCCCATCCCATAAATATTCATTGGAATCAGAAGTGTGTGCAGCATTGTTCAGACAATACCTGTGTTATCCATGTAATGTGTGAGGGGAGAATCACACAGCTGTGGGAGTGAGAAAGAAAAGAAATTCATTTACGTGCTTCTTTTTCAGCACGCACGTGTGTGTGTGTGTGTGTGTGTGTGTGTGTGTGTGTGAGCTGACTGCAGTTCCACTGTGAGCAGTAGGGAGCACTGATAGCTCACAGCAACTCAGACAAGGACCAGCTGGATACAGCACCACCAGTTATGTGTGTGTGTGTGTGTGTGTGTGTGTGTGTGTTTGTGTAGAGTAGCCAGGAATATAAATGTTTGTGTTCACCTGCAGCCACTAGGTGCTGCCAGAGACCTACTCACAGCTTGGACCCTGAAACAAGCGGTATACACTACAATGCACACACACCTATGAGGCATGCATGAGGAAGCTTAATGTTGCAGGAAAATTAAATTACTTGTGATTGAATGTAAAGAATGACTGTAAAAGAGGATTTTTACTGTCCCATCACAGAAAACGGTCTGAATATACGTCCTGGGTTTTATGGTCTTATTCATCAGTGCCAGTGAGTGAGTGAGTTATGGCTGTTAATTACCTGAGCTGGTGGGATTTCTGGCTTACAAATCAAAGTGTCTGTTGGAATTTAAATCCCAAAAGTATCCCGCACCACCACTTCGACTATCCACAACTCTGAAGGCTTCTCCAAACTGCTCAATGATAGATCATCTGACACCTCTTTCAACACGCTGTTCAAGCCAAAACAACAAACGACCAGGCGGCGTTAAGTATTTCTCGTAATATACTGCCTCTTCACAACACGTTTCTGACGGATCTACGCTCTAATTAGCAAGCTTCCTTGTGATTATTGTTAAAATGCCACTTTAACGTGGGAGTCAATTACAGGCCAACATATTTCAACATGAAAATAAAGCTCAGCGCTGAGCCAAAGACTTGTGCCAAAACAACTGTGTTGGTGCTGCAGTTCTTAAATTTGCGGCTAATTTTTTCTTAACAAGCTGAATTGGTGAAGCTGAAGTCTGATGAGAGGAGACTCCATCCAGGCTCGGATCTACGGATTAACTCTAAAGGTTCCCTACGTGTCAAGAACAAAACAAATAGTGTATTCTTGTGTCAGGTAAAAGAAACGGAAATGATGTGAAGCTCGATAACTAACCTAAATCAGCTTCTGTGGACCACAGCTTGATACATTTGCTCTGAATTTCCTTTTCAATTAAAGTAAGACTCAAGATTTTCTAGAAGAAAATCCTTCTTTTTACAATTGAATAGTTGAATTCATACGTAATAAAACACATCTGTGCTCACTTCAGGGCGCTAAAAGGTTTCGTTGTTACAGCCTCGAAGAGTATGACCTGAAGCGAATGGTCGTTAAAGTTTAGTTAAATAAAGCTGTGCAAATGACACTCCTGAGTCTGATGGCTTTATGACTCATTTTCCTACTTGTGCTTTTGCTACATTTTCACAGCACACATTTTGACTTGCCACAGCAGGAAAAGCACAGGTGTTACACAGGTGTTAGAGGCTCTGTTCTATCAAACCGCCCAAGTAAGCTGTGGCTGCTGTGGGAAAACCAAATAACTAACTTATCATTCTGCACTGTTTCACACCATCAGTGACACCAGAACAGACGTGTGTGTGTGTGTGTGTGTTTGAATAAAAATAATACATGTCACAACAGTTCATAACACCATTCACTATGCCAGAACAGAGGTGCTGTATCTTTTTACAGTGTTTTTTTTGTCACAAGAGAAAACACCAGAGGTTAACTTGATAACTGGTGCAAAGACATTTTCTTTCATTGCCGAAGGTCATCGTACTTCTTCCTACTTTGATTGTTAATCCTCCTAATAATCAAGAGCGAACAGTGTGAATTTTCGTCCTCACAGCCAAAAAAAAGGATGAGCCCAGCTCCTGCCTCGTTCACCCTGTGTGTCAAACATCAAATGCTTCTCACTGGAACGCAGAGAGAGAGTTACTCCTGAAAGAGGCAGACGTCTTCTCTTTGATGTGCTAGCCAATCATTAATCAAAGTTTTCATGTTTCTTATGTGATCCAGACTCACACACACTTAAAGAGCACCGCTGACATTGAACGTTTATAAAATGCATCTTGTCATTTAAATCCATCTCGGTTCTGATAAAGAACCTGATTCCATCAAAAAGTAATTATTTATTAATTATTATCATTGTTAATTCTCATTACGCATTAAATGTATCAATTTAAAAGGCTAAAACAGCAGGTGAGATCAGTTTCAAAATGAGCCAGTGTGAGCGTATTAAGTTATATCCGTTTGTATGAACACGAATATGTGGCTGTGTGCATTGCTGTAGCAGGTGGCTATGTAAGTTATAATGGCACTGTCAGGGCTGTAAAGGCCATCTCAGCCGTGCTATAGGACCTCGCATCTCTTTTAATTAAATGGGAGAAAAATGGCCAGATCTCCTTTTGAGGAGAAAACAGCCTCCACTGTTTTACAGACAGTTGGGGAATGGCTCCGTAAATCAATAGTCTGGGCAACAGAGTTAAATGAATGTAGTCACCTTTTTCCCAGGACTCTGAGGGCTATTTGAGGGGATTTTTTTTTTTCCCACTGGGACAGACAGCATCCTCACAGAGCAATATGTCTATGTTCACTCTGTGGCCAATGGGGGCACTGCAGTACTTCATCCAGTATCTCTTCCTGTCTATACCTTAAATATTTATGTGTACAAGTGTGTGTATATGTGCACTGTCGGGCGCATCTGTTAACTGAATTTGCAATGTATGAACACAAGCATGAATACTACAGCCCAAACACTGGGTGTGATTTAGTTAGACTCAATGCTTCACGTGAGCCTGTCTACTAATTCCTCTCAATCAGCATCTAGACTACAAGGCCCTTCTCCTCCACGTATGGGAATATATAATTCTCCACCAATGATATCAACCCAGGCCTTTTAACAGAGCCTTCCCAATTAAAAGTGTGCCAGTTAATCCATTCTGATCCCGTTGGAGAGCACTGGGCCGTTCTCACTGCTCTGTGGTCAGCCTAGGAAGCTGAGCTGATTGATTCTGAACCAATCTTCTCCACGAGACTGCAGCCCAGGACGTAATGACCCACAGCTAAAGCTTGGATTAGGACTCGGCCAGGAAACCGTGGTTGAACCAACCACCAGCAGTGACCTTCTGGACTCAGCCTGTTTGTGAGTCAGGCCGAATTACGTGGCCGAGTATGAGAAATGTGTGGTGACTAATTAAGTCTGCGGTGACACATTTCAGCTGCCACTTACTCACTCCTCTGCCACATGGTCAGCATGAGGACAGACAGCGGACAGAAATTACACAGATGCATGTTTTGCACCTTAGGCGTGGCGTCGACACTGACACCTAACTTTGCGTGCAGTGGTAATCTGTGGGAAATTTTGTTTCAGGTGCAAAATTATTTCAGATAGAAAATCACACACCTGAGTGATATTTGCTTGTGTTTAGGGGGGGAAATAGTCAAAAACAGTTTCACAAATTCTTCAGGGATGGTGATCATTATGTAGACTCTGACCTTCGCTAAATTTATCAATCCGTGTGTGTACGTGCTAACAGGCCTCATTTGACTGAGAATAAAGCCTTTACATGTTAATATGACAACTAAACTTTCCACACGCTACTGTGCTCTGAGCAGCCATATTCATACCGCACTGGGGTACCACTGTGGACAAATGCCAGACACCCTTACCAACAAGCCACGTTAGCAGAGTGTGTGAGGACATACAGTATGAAGTGTTGAGGACTTACCAACACACACACACACACACACCCACAGACACACACCCTTGGTCTCTGCTCTGGATGCACCACTCAGCAGGATCTTGACAATTAAGCTACCCACCAACTGGCCCCGTGCCTCCCGGAGTCACTGCTGCTATCCCACACACACACACACACACACGCTCACGCACACCCACACAACTGAGGTTCCATTAGCATATACAGGTGAAAGGTGAGCCAATCAGTGTCGTCTCGACTGTTATTCTGCCAGGCGCTAATGACGGGTGCGGGGAAATGTGACACGTATGAGAAACGCTGGTGCTGTCCTTGCTGAGACACTGGGCCACAATGGAGATTGATGGTCTCCGGAGAGCACAACAGCTGCAAGACAACGGCTGCAAAGTTTAAAATAAGGTGCTCTAAATCCCGCTGCGCTTATGCTTTTAACCAACTACACCAAAGTGTTAATTACTACAATTCATTTAAATTATTAGCGTTATAATTAGTCAGTGCTGATGTGCATAAGACACTGAAGCTAGCAGCCATATGGGTTGTGGCTATAAGGTTTGTGTTCACAGTGTAGGAAGGGAAAAGCAATAACAAGAGCTACAGTATTGGAAAAAAAAATCCTTCACGAGGTGAATAAAAATGCTGGCTTTTAAAATTACAATTAAGATTCAATTCATTGTTCTTTTGTGTGTGTGGGTGTGTGTGAGCACATGTGCGTCTTCCCACCTTCCAGCCTGACCACCAGCGGCACCTTCAGCTCCAGTTCTCGACAGGCCTTGGTGATGCCGTTGGCGATGATGGCACAGTTGACAATCCCGCCAAAGATGTTGACCAGGATGGCCTCAACCTGTCAAAGAAGAGAATGAATAGAATAAGTGAATCCAGTGGTGGAGACACACCTGTGCGCAAAGAAAGCATCCGTTTGTCATAGTAGGGAAGTACGACTGAAAAGTGAGTGCATTGTATTAGGTCTGAGCCATGAAATGCAAAAGGAAAGTAGTAATGTGAAAAAAGACGCACCTTTGTAATATCTAATATTCAACATGCTGCGTGAACAAAGTTTATCCAAACCGCTGCTCAAAACGGTCCACCACTGACAAATTCTCACAGCAACACTCATTTACGTCCACTACAAGTGGAAACATGGTTGACCAGCAGTGCAAAGCTTACTGTTACAAGGTTTAAATCTCACTAACAAGACATAAAAACTGAGCAGTCTCACTGCCAACTTCGTGTACAGTACGTCTTGTACCTGGAGGCTATACAACACTGTTCCACGAGAGGCAGAACGAAGTGACATGTTGCTGAAGTTAAGAGGGCAGCAGCAGGTGAAGGAGGCAACACTGGGGCATAATAATAAACTTGGAATGCACTTGCAAATGTTATGACATCCTGTGCTTTCACGATTTCACATTTCCCGAAAGACTATTGAGAAAAAACCTCCGAGCTTTGAACACACTAATTTGAAACACTCTCACTGTCTGTACCATCTTCCCTTCAGCTGTCTTGCGGTTTCTCAGCAAAAGATATCTCCAACTTTCTTACAAAATAAGCACAGCACTGATATTGCTAAGTAGTGAAGCAAGGCAGCTAGTGTGTGTGTGTGTGTGTGGTGATTACACTAACTATCTAGCACTTGGTAATTACCCTGGCTAGCTCAGTGGAAAAGTAGACTGAGAGTACACAGGATTAATCCTCCATGTTTGTTTATAATCACTGCTAATCTGTTAGTGCCGATTTGGATGAGCAGCTTGTGGGTGTGTGCGCGTGCGTGCGAGCGGGCGTGCGTGTATATAAGTGTGTGCGTGTGTGTATTTTTTCAGTGTGTGGTAATGATGTTTATAGGGAGAGAAGATCAAGGACTTGGATAGCTATCAGAGCGACAGCCATGGCATTGTCCTCTATGCGCTATCCAAATGAGCATCTCCTTATGAACAGCAGCGAATGACACAAGACCAGGAGAGAGTTGCAAAACAAACACAGACACAGGCAGTAGCATAAAGACTCAGACGCCATGCAAAGACACTGAGCAAGCTGTTAGGTCAACACAGAGTACTGTTTCATGCTGATTAAGTATATCACACAGGGATGTGACCAGGAATGCAGAAAACAAGGGGAGAAGGCAAGCAAACACGAGCCCCGAACTACAAATGAACAAATTAAAGCAAAACAAAATTAATCATGACCTCTAGATTACACATGTAATAATACATCATCAGGTGTTCTAACACGTTAAAGTAATGGATGAGACGGAGGAAAAGAAAGGCAGCCCATTGTTTTCTGTGGCTGGACTCATCACATAGTATTTTGTCACTTACACAATGACCATTTACCAAAGTAAAAAGAGGAACATTTGGGCATTTTCAAATTATTATCCATTTTGTAAGATTTGAAGTATTACTTGGATGTGCATGTTCTGCGCTCTTTCAAACGATGAATTGTTGTGATACACCATTTTAACAAGCCAATTACTGATAATTTCTTAAATACGGGATTAGATATTTAGAAGATATTTAGAATCTCTTTTGTACTAGTGCACAGCTGTGTCTATCATATTTTATCCCTGTTAAAGGGGCCCTTCAGGGACTTAGCACTGCACTTTCATTAAGAGACAGATTAATAAAAGAATGGCAACATTCATGGAGCAGATGCAGAGATATCCTGACTTTAAGTCTCTGCTATGGATCTACCTTGGAAAGGAAAAAAACACTGAATCCCACATCTCCCACAATACAACTCATTAGTGCCTTTTTGAAGACATACACCTGTTTTTCACAGGATGAGTAGCACTTCTTGTGACAAATAAACTCATCTTCCTGTGTTAAATGGGCGGAGTGCCTTTAGGACAAATCAAGACTACATGCATACTATGCTACTGATGGGAATCTGCATCCAAGACACATTCATCACACACGGATGTGTATGTGTTGACTGTCAGACTCTACAGGCGTGAATGTCGGCGTTCATAGCTTCCAGGTGCACATCCAGATGTACTTACAGACACACCACACTGCACAGTCCTACTACAGATAAAAACACAGTCCAAAAAAAAAAAAACCCCTTTGTTATTAACACAGTCTATTCACAGTCTATTCAGTGGCATGAATGGAAATGTGTTAAGACACTGAAAACACTGCATGAGCGTTCAGCAGTGTGAGGTAGACAGATGAACGGAAAGAGATGTGAAATGATATCAGCTTGCTGGTTCTCAAACCTCAGCCGTGTATTGAACAGCTCCTCTGACAGCCTGTGAGGCACAATCTGCATCTGCAGTGTGTGTGTGTGTGTGCTGCCTCAGGGCATGTGTGTGAGCGTGTTTCTCCACTGTCCTTTGCAGGTGTGGTCCACAGTAGGTGCCACACACACTTCACATGCGTGTAAACATTGCAACTGCAACTATTTTACAGTTAATTTAAAAGAAGACTGAAGTAGAGATGCATCTCTGGAGCTTCAATATTAGAAATCCCTATAAGTTTGAGGCTGTGTGTATGTATGGTACATCTTTAACCCACATTGCCTCACACTGTTGTACATATGCATAAACAAAGATCCTATGAAACAAACATACTTGGATGAAATGAGACACACACACACACACAGAGCTTTATCTGGCTCCCACTGGGGGGCAGCAGAGATTTAGGTGCCTTTTTAACAACCTCACCAGAGAAGGCTCTATTCTCACCCTATCTGCAGCCCATTTTTCAACTCTGTCTCTTTTGGGAAGAACCATATTTCTTCCATTCATGCGTCTACTATTGACACCCATGTATATTAATGATACATAAGACATGATTTATGTAGCCTGGCACAGAAGTAAATGCAGTTTATAGAAATATGGATGTGGCGAGTACTGAGATGCACTTTGCTCTAAGTTTTTTTTTTTATTATAATTTCTCTGGTTTTGGTTTACAAGTAAATGTGCAGCCTGAGGGATGTTATTTTCCCCATACTAACCGTCAGACAAACGCAAGCAGACATTTGATGCAGAGGTTCTTCCGCTTCTGCCAATTTTGAGTAAAGATCACGGATGCAGAGCTACTCCCACACACATACACAACTACGTCACTGTAATTTAAAGAGAGATAATGTGATACTGTGTGTCCAGAGGGAAGACTGCTGTAAGATGAAATTATGCAGGGACACTTGGGATAAAGTAGCAGTAAAACAAAAATGTGCACATCTTATTCATCCTTCTAATCACATTCTCTCCTAGAACAGCTCATTCATTTCTACAATGCAATATGTAGTGGTTTGGTCAGACATGCTGGTCCTTTCTGTGGCAGACTAAGCTGGCCATGTTATGGTTAAAACAGATTGCTTCTTTTTAGTAAGGTACTGGCCTATATGGGAGTTAAAATGCCACAGTGGTGAACTGAAGCAAAAGAATGGGAGCCAAATTTAGGGTCAATCTCCTTGGTTTGATGCCCTCTCCAATCAAAAGTGTAACACTGCTCTGCCCCATTCAGCTCACAGCATCTCAGGAAACCAGCCTTAAGGTGAGAAATAGCACTGCACACTCCAATCCGACTAAATTCTCCAACATCACACTCCTCAGCAGCATTTTACCTCCTGTCAAAGAACCAACTACAGCCTCTTTCCGTAAAGGCATTCATTTCAGGTGAGCTAACTTGGCAGGAAGGTGGATTTCTTTCATCAGAGCTCAGCATAAAGGCATCAGGAGTAATGTGCCAGCTTGCTCTTTTTAGAAGATCTTTGTGCGTTCTTTCACACAGTGTTACGGCATGAGCTTGTGCCTTCTACCTGGGTGCTGGTGAAACGATTCAGATTTTACAAAATAAGATCATTGCTGCTGGCATTACGATGCCCTGCCAAGGCCAGTCAAAAGGGGCCTTCGCAAGAGAAACAGGCTTTTCTGCCTGCTATTATACGCCTCACTAACTGCATTTTAGGGCAAGTAGGAAGAAAAAACAACAATCTGATATGCTCACGTGGTCATGTATTATACTCCTGCAGTATGCACGCTTTCATGAATTGCGGCTGGACTGTAAATTTAACGAAATATAATTATATTGTATAGACATGATCATAAAACTATCAAATAGATTACATTACCAAGACAAAGCTGGAAAGCTGCATCACATGTTCAGTCCATGTAAAATCCTCATATTCCTTCCATATACTGATAAATAGCAAACAAACATGATGTACTTCTTCCTCAAAGTTTCAACCCAAGGGGGAATAAAAACATTGTATTCCCTCTCATTCTGCAAGGCTCCTTGTCACAAGTTTTGCGTGCATTGCTGAATTATCACTCAAATACACATTTTCATGCCCATACCCCTGTTAAGCGCCACTAATCTCTCTGCAGGGAAGAAAGAAAAGAGAAAGCATCTTGTTTCCTTTGTTACCAGCAAGCAGATAGGAGTAGAAACAGGCAGGGCTGGAGATGGGTGTGTGTCTCTCTGTGGCCTATTAAGGGCTATTGTTCTGTCTTATCTACTGGAGACAGCCTGTACTGTCACCGCCTGCTCTGGCAGGCCTTGTTTATTTGTTTTCGATCTGCTGAGGGCCCCGCGCTCAGCCCTGGGGCCACAGGTTAACATGCACGACTTCCGATTTAAGGCATGCCCGTCTGGCTCTAATCACACATCATGGAATGATGAGACTGTTTGTTGGGGAGAAACGACTATTCTGTTTCTTTGCACATTACATGGTCAATGTGTCGTTTGGGATTTCTTAACATTTGGTTTGGACTTTCTGCCACAGTTTCTACCACTCCACGTTGCATCTGAAACATGAAAGTATTTGGCATAGCTAGTCACCATTTACTTTAGGTAAAGAAACTGATGCAATTACTAAACGCACAACATTTTCCCCTGAACAAAGCCAAAATCGTCAGTATTATATTATAGTAATATTTCTATATGTTTAAATATAGATAACAAAACATGAAAAAAAAAAAAACTTGTCTACGTAGTCTACACAAATGTGCAATATTTTGCATCCTTGCAACAAAACATAAAGGTGAACATTGTCACTACAGAGCTTTCAGACACAGCTTACAGTGTTTTAGAATCATTTCAGTCCTTGAAATTACCCACACTACACAATTTTTGTGTTTCATGCCACAGCAGAATGATGAGACTGTGTGGATGAAAGGAAGAGCATGATTTCATGTGTTCTTTGTCATATGTGTTGGGAACATCAAATCAATCTTTCATGCTACGTTTACTACTCATCAGTTCTGTTGAACTGAGGAGCAATTTTGCCTGTGCAAATCTATTCTTAGAGATGGTACAGAACAACAAAGAGAGAATGACACAAAGACAGAGTGAGGGAAAAGAGGGTCTTGAAGTCAGAGAGTGAGGCGAAGTGAAACAGATGGAGGAAGAGAGATGGAGAAGAAAAGAGACGGAGAGAGGTGATGGGAAGTGGTGCGGTCCCTGGCTTCTATTGAAGGCTAGGATTGGCCCTGGCAAGGAGGGATAAGAGGGAAATAATTATCCGGCCTGCTGAAGCATGACAGCCCCTTCTTGGGACTGCGGAGAGACAGACTGAGCGTTATGTCAAAGATTGGCCATGTCACTGGTGAAGACACCTCTTGACAGACAGTGAAGTTTCACTTGACGGTAAAAACCCCACTGCAACAGGCGGCTAGATTCCTGCCTGATCAATATCTGGTGGAGACAAGGTTTCATCTGGGGGACATAAAGATGGAATCACTAAACTCAATCTATTATCTACATTGCCTTATGTTAGCTCCTGTTTGTATGTATCACTGACATTTCCAAGCGTTTTGGTGTTATTTCATGCTATAAAAAGGATAGAAATATGTAACCCAGCTCTCTCAAAATGAAATGCTATATATATCCATGGAATACACTGTACTTCCTGTGGGCAATTTATCCGAATTTGATTTTCAGAAAACAAGCTGCTGCTGATTTCTGACCTTATCCTTCTTTAAACCAAAACCAAAATGAGCTACAGGCACACACTACAACTCTTCATGTCATGCAGTACCATTTTACAACCTGAACCCCACATTGATATTTCTTGCTCACATTTATCCACATCAGTGAGTCTTCTCACATCTGCCCTGGCCAAGAGTACTTTACGAGCACTCAGCTACCTCCCACCTCCAACCCCTTCTGATTTTTCTTTACAGGCCAAAGAAGAGAAACCAATCAAGGAAGGAAAGGCTTTGCTTCCTGCCCAAAGAGGCTTGTGTGAAGGTATGGGTGGGTGTGGAAAGGGTGAGGGTAATGAGGAAAGGTGAGTTCTGGCAGAACCTATGTGACCAGAGAACGGATCCTGGAGATGGCCAGTAGAGCTTTAAGGTTTACCGTCTCTTGTGAGTGAACAGTAGGGTCATGGTCACAATAGGTGAGTCACAGATATGCGTCACCACCCACAAACAGAGCAGTCATCAAAGCAGTATTTTAGCACCAAAATCACATGCAATGACTCAATGGGCTTTACAGGCTTACAAAAGCAACAGTCCTGGGGGTGGGAAGAGCTATTTGACAAGGCAGACATGGAGGTTACGTGGTGCTATGGATGACGTCAGGTTGTTGTGGTGGCTGTGTTTCTTACCCTCAGTAAGAGATTTATTTGCTCTAGCTTATTATAGCTCTAGTTGAAAACACATTACAATTTCTGGGCCACTAACATTTATTATTTGAGTGTAATAACTAATTGGACCAAATGTGATCAAGTCCGTTCCAGTCTGGGCCAGTTGGTGTTGACAGTTGGGAGATAAAATGATACAGCATGTGGTGTTTAATGATTGTAATCGTTTACCTTCTGATCCTGTCACTGCCAGACATTCCCATTAAGATTATTTTAAACATCTTTGACAGGTGTGGGCAGCACAAATAATACTAATTAAACAAAAAGTGTCTGCAAAAATATAAATAGTGCAGTGCGTCACTACTGAAAGTACTATTTTATAATTCCTCCCTCATTTCACACAAAGTTGCCTTTCTTCCCTTTTGAATTATTTTCTTAGATTTTTTTCAGTATAAATGAGCAAGAGATTTTTGATGGATCTATTTTTTTGTTTTTGCTACAGTCATACAACATTTTTTGGCAGTTGTCGAGTGACATGTAGTAATCATTGTCTACTTGTATTTGTGTCTGTGACAGAAAGCTCATTATTTAAGATGTTTTACACAATTCAAGAAGATTATTTTAGCAGAAAACTGACATGTGAACGATTCTTTTTACAGATAATTCCAAGTTCTATAGTAGAATGATATTTGGAGGTTACAAAACCAAAAAAAGGTCCTTTTTCACAGTCCCAGAATTACATTTTCAAGCAACGCCATTGCTTGGCAAGCCATAATGATGTGTATTTTCTCCACTGGATCAGGGCTGTGACAGTCCCTTCCATCAGCCATGCAATGTCTCGTGATAAACTGATTGGCTCAATATGTGTGATGTTGGAAAGCACAAATCATTGCTAGGCTTGAAGATTGCTGTACTTTTGTATCTCCTACATAACCAGCAATCTCTGTGGTTTGGAATTTCCTGTACTTATTTTCATCTAAAATATAGTAGACTCACTGTTAGGTAGCAGAACTACTAAGGTAGTCTTTATTGTAAAGCAGTAACAGGAAATGCTTGGAATAAAGCATTTTAGTGAAAACAACAAACAGTAGTGAACAAGATGAGTGCAGAGGACCTGCATGCAACAGATACTTCGCAGTTTGTGTGAAGCAGCAAACCTCCAGCACATCATTAAGGTAAACAACACTTTCTACTGTTGCATTCTGTGTTATGGAAACACAAGCTGTGAGCGTATCACAATATGTAATTGCGGTTCAAAGTACATGTGCATCTTGGCACGAGCATTCCCAACTGTTTGGGAAAAATGCCAACAGTTAAAGGAAGTCGACTGCATTTGACTTTGAGTGCTGAGGCAATCTGTGCTTGCAAACGTTATCTCTGTGGATGTATAGTACTTGAGGTTTGTGGTTGCTATGAATGGATGCACCAACTCAATGTTTAAGGCTGCTATCATGTACAAATGAAGATTTACCAAGTATACATTCTTAACAACACAACACCACCAGTGTACAATGTAGACACCAAACACGAAGCTTTGGTGTATTGTTTAAAATGCCACTGACGCGTCAACAAATCCGGATTTTCTTTCTTCCATCATCATCATCACATGAACATGTGGTAAGGACTTTTTCCTTTCTCTTAGTAATTAGAAAACAGAATTGTCATGGGTTTCTTTCAATGTTTTAAAGCATTTCCGTATGGCTTCACCGGGTTTATCCCTCACATCTGGCTTCTGATATTTGAGATGACAGTTTATTTGTGTGGCGTTTTTGGTATCTCTCGCGCAGCACATTCAAGTCGAGCAACTAATCAGACATATCTAGGAGTTCAAAAAAGTGCAGTCTCCATGAAAACAAAATTGAAAAACATATTGTGCAGGCATCCAGTCATCAATTACATTAATATGATTGACACATAAAAAGAAGCTTTCATCTTGACACAGTTTAAATTTAAGTCCAACTATTTGTTGCCCCAGGCCAAACTGAATATGTTTGCGAGATGCGTTTGGTGATGTTGTTCATCTCTACTGCAGCCTCCACTGCTGCCTTATAATTTCAGCATTTATTATAATACTTTGGTGAAATAGAGTGGTGATCGTCATGATAGCTATTACTTTAATGACATTCCACTAATAATGTACATTTTTTACCAGCATGAAAATCTTAGATTATTCTTTTTGTTATTGACCATGAGTGACAGCGTGTATGCAGTGTGCAGTATTTATGTTTAATAAACCTGTTTTGCCTGGGAGCCTGGAAGCTAAATTTGAAGGTCAGCTCTAACAACTCTTTGTAATGGAGATGAAGGCACGATGCGCCTGGTGTTGGCCTGGTGGCACAGTAGACCACCCTGTTGCTTAGGGTTCGATGGGCCTTTTAGGACCAGTGGATAGTTCAAATCTAGCAGGTACTGAGCCATCAAGTGTATGTCACAAAAAACTTTTAGATTTTAAAATTAACCCTATGGTTGACAGAAAGCAGATACAAAACACTAGACAGACACAATGCGTGATACAGAGTGAGGAAGAGACACACTGACCTCTGTGGTGAGCGGCAGGTTTGTCAGATGTCAGCGAGGGATGTAGAACTCATCTCCTGCTGCTCACCTCAGGGTATCAAAATGCCCCTGAATCCACACACAACTTAACATACACGTACCAACACACACATACACTGTAAGCCTGTCGGTAGACACACACCAACATGTGCACACAAACCACTTTGCTGTGAATTGAACTACACAATTGGAGCCAACGTAGGGCAGGCATATTATTCATCCCCAGAGGGTGTCGTGTCACTGCTGACAGGCAGACATAAATATTCCTCAACCTCTTCACCAAGGGTTAATGGCTGTCCATCAGGCAGCAATGAGACGTACAGGGCAGCACGGGCTTGGTATAGACACACACAGTATGGGCACTTTCATTGAAATAGCAAGGTCACATATGGAGATGGGGGGAAAAAAACAGAGAAAAACCACATGAGGCAGGAATACTCTGCTGCAGCATGTTTACATGGGCACAGATAAATAGATTTATATACAAAATCCCACCCACACACCTGAAATCTCCATACAAATTTACATTCGAGTGCACCCACGCAGATTCGTACATAGACTGAAGCTTTACCTAAAAAGTTGAGCACTGTTCAGTGTGTTGTGCTCGACTCTGCTCAAAGCAAGAATTATTTTACTAAACTGAGGAAATGCATGATAGTTGGGGAATGGCATACATAATCACCTCGGAGACTGGGTACAACAAACCAGCAGCTGAATATAAAAGAGCCAACATTTCCCACTTTGTTCCTAATGCTGCACGGCCAATCAAAATTAATTTATTCTAATGTATGCACACAGAAGGTCAATTATCCAAATGATTCCAGTTCAGATTGCACCTGATCTTGGGAGCCAATGAGCCATCGAAAGGGCAGATGGGTGTGCTTTGCAAGGCAAATCATCGTCCCGGCCCTCTTTTTTTTGTCACCTCCCCACCATTTGCATGTCTAAATGTGCAAGCCATCCACTCACCTTTAGAGAAGTGCATTCCACTAATGGATAAACATCTTAGTATTTAACTTGTGTAGGAGTCAAGCCAGAGAACAAGAGACTGTATGCAGTAGGTGTAGTCATGGTCAGTCGCTACAGAAACACTTGCCATAAGAAGTATTCAAAAGGTAATGAAGATTTCCTTGCAATTCTATTAAAGTAAACGCAAAGATATCTCATCATTTAAACACAGGAGTGAACAGATCAAATGGAGAAAAAAAAGATTATTATACACCATGCTGATTAAAAGCTATGTTATTTGCTGGAGGTTGTATTGGTCTAAACCCTAATTTCACCACAATACTATCCGATTAGATGACGCTCCCCATATCTCTGCGGCGCACGTATCTTTGTGAAACCACAGTAAATGCTTTTTGAAAAGTTGTCATGGACAGGCTATGCATGTTTAAAGAAGATTTCCAATCTTACTTCAAGACCTCACTTCACTCTGCCTCAAATTTAGTAGCATATGTGCACTTTTCCACTTAAAGTCTTTTATAAGAGTGTTACAGGACCACATTTATGGCAAACCGTGCTGTTGCCTGTTAAGCAGCGTTCTTATAATTCATCTCACTCTTTGGCTGAGAGACTGGTCACCAGTGCTTTCTGGTAACAGCTGGACCTGGTGTGTCCATGCTCTGTTACTCGAATTCTTTGGTTACATGGGGCTGTTAGCTCCTCCTCAGTTCCCTTTTTGATCCTTCTGTGAGTTTCAGCAAACCCTGATGTACAGATCCCATCCCTTTTGATATTCTGTAATGAAATTTAGTTAATTTCATTAAATTAAATTATGTTATCTGATTTTTGAAATGGTGTGATGTAAAGAGCCATGGCAAAGAACAGGTTTTAAAAAATAGGATTCTAGGTATACATGTGAAAATACTGTACCTCCAGGGCTCTTTCAAGCTGTGAGACCGGTCAATTAAGCGGTCAAGTAAAAACAAGAAAATGATCTTGTGCAAGATTTCATTATGCAAAATCTGCCACACATACACAGCAATGACGTCAACAACAGAGAAAACAAAAAATATACAACTAGTGTAAAAATTTGTAGAAAAAAACAAAGTAAGTGGGTGATGGTGATTTTAGAACACCAAAACTGGAAGGACAGAGGGGAATGAATCACAAAGAAATGGGTAAAGGGAGCATAGGATAACTTAATATTTTCTTCTGGAATTGGATGTTTAACTTGAGAGGCAATTTAGCACAGCTGGGATAAATTCAGAAAGCTGTAATTCTGATGATTTGGAGCTTATCTTCATATGATTTTCTCAACCTTTGCTGGCTGCCTCCAAACCCCTCTATATATAATGCCCCTTTCTACAAGCCCACTGATTTGTTTTTCATCCTCGTCAATGACCGAATCACAGCCGTTATTGAAAGGCGATGACTGTTTTTCAATGCCACTCAGCTCTGGCTAAATGAGTAATCTAAAAACTGATAGAATAGGCATATTTTGCACTCCCCTCCAGCCTTATCTCCTTCTCTTGTATTCACCCCCTGTGGGTCCTTCGAGGTCTAGGAAAGCGGTTGCTAAATTGTTAGAAAACACCCAAACCTGTTCGAAACAGATGGGCACAATCAGGGATTCATTTTAAAAAGCCAGACATGGATACATGCACTGATTGGGCATGTTAGCGTGCTTACCCCGTACTTTCTTGCTGCAGTGGGAGCGGTTACATTAAATTTTCCTATGTGCTTAAGCTTCATCAAATGGAAAAGTGGTCCGCTCTTATATGCAAATGCAAAGGATTCTTAGTTGTCTTCCCGAGGAGGGGGGCAACCAATGGCTCCAAGGCTGACATTTTGCCCTGCAGACTTTTGATGGAGCTCTGGAGAACAGAACAGCATATCAATTAGCTATTAAGGGTTTGCTCAGGTATTAGAGGGATCAGAGAAACCAATAAAAGCCTCAAGAGGAAAAGGAAGAGGCTGAGTAGACTCCAGATCGATGGAGGTCTCATCTAGGGGCTTGCTCCTTGTCAGGAAGGGCATATAAGGTGGACAAATAATGAGACCTTTGAACTGCAGGCTGAAGGTTTTTCCTAATGAAGACCTCAGTCCTTCAGTAATTTAACTCTTCCTGATTTGTTGTGGGTGTCTGAGAGATGAATGTTCGTGCCGGTAACAATAGATGGAAGAAAAATTATTCGTCCTTCCATTTCTGAGTGAGGATTACATACTAAAAAGGAGACAGTAAAATCTGATATACAATTTGTTAACATGCCAAAAAGAAAAACACAACTAACAATTTCACTGGTCAGACCTATTTAATACTTAATTCAACACATTAAGTCATTTGTAATGCTCTGACTCAGCGGTCAATCAAACAACACAGGCGGAATAAACACAAGTTTAAGTAAGTAAGTTTAAAAAGGAGAAGACATAAGTGGCTTTAGCTCTGAACAACTAAATGGGGATGTGACATGTGTTTATACAAGAGGCTTTCCACTAAGTCCTCTTATGCCTAATGGCTACCAAACACAGTTTAGACATGTTCCACCAGCTTGTGGATGGCAGATCCAATATGTAGTTATTTTACTGTGTGTCAGTATCATCGAGTTCAGTTACAACACTCACTGTCTTCATGTTTGGGCTCAGTTCTTGCAAAACCTGTTCATATCACTGACACATAGATAGTTTTTTGACGCATTAATACATTAGATATACTAATAGAATATGTATATGCTGCGGATACATTACCACGATCTGTCCCTGTAAACGATACAAACAAATTTTACAGATTGTTTTGGCCGTTTTCATCAAAATACATGACAATAAATAATTTTGGAGTACACTGGAATACAATGTATCAGCATAAAATTGTTCTTTGACTTATGAACTCTATGGATTACATCTTGACACTGTGGTAAGATTGTTTTATCAATTGCTGTGTCCAAGGTCAAGAATGACGTAATAATAACAATAAAGTTTAAAGCCAAAATGGACAAGAACGATTCAAATTTAATATCTTAAATGATAACTAGATAATATCATCTGCAGAGGAAAATAATTTCCTATGAATGAAATTCAACCTTGTGGTGATAGTGTTTAGTTAACCATCAAAAAAAAACAAAAAACAACAAAACTTTTCAGTCTCGATGTCTAGCCTTATTCCTATACCACCTCAGTCTGCTTCATTGTATGCAATTGCTTTATCTCCCATTGGTTTGTCTATTAAAACAGAGGTGAGTTGAATCTGCTTGACACTAAAAGCATGAATTTTTGCTGTACAAGCACTAGATTAATATTTTAGCCCCCAGTTTCAATCCCCAATGGCAAATTAAAGTCAAGTAAAAGCATGAAAATGTGCCAGAGATGTTTGGAACTCTAAAAATTTCCACCGGACATGATTAATGTCCCGCGGCTGTGTCAAAACTGAATTGTGAAATGTGTGTGATGGGCACAAGGTGTTATGTATTGCTGCAGGGGAACCTGTCGCTGTTCAGTATATTGGCTGCTTGTATCCTATGTGGTTTAACATTTTAATATGACTTTGATTTGCATTCCAAGCAACCATGTCGATACAATCTCTTACTCCTGGCACACAAAAGAGCACTGAAAGAATCAAAGTGAGGTTGGGGGGGGGGTTCGGTCCCACATCTCATTCGTTCTGCCACCTGCTGTAGTAAAACTCCACTTAATTCATTTCTTTCCAGTCCATAACCCCTACTTCTAGCACCTTTAAAATCACCAGCATGTTCTCCACTCCTGACTTCAGCGAACCAGTGACTGAGGTGCCACACACGCCTCCATTCCCCACCACTGCAGATAAACTCTTTTAGTTCCTTTAGAATAAACAGGAACACCCTACTCCCCATCTCACCACTCTATCAACCCACTGTCCCATATACCAGTCAACAGCGGGTGGCTTGGACTAGGCTGTGTGTGCGTGTGTGTGTGTGTTCATGTGTGGCAGAGAGGGAATGGAAGTCTTCTCTGGCAAGATGAGCTCCAGTGATTACAGGCTGAGACAGTTTTCTAATTATTCTGTCAAACATCAATCCTGTGGGCTGATGCAGGCCGTCCTGTGGCCTGATGGACAATGTAATCACTACTAGACCCGCTCACCCCCACCCCTCCACCCATTTTACCACTCTCTATGCCGTTTCCTCCCACTCTCCTCACCCTTTGCATTCTCCCTTCATCCTTTCTCTATCACTCTTTTCTACACAAGTCTCTCACTCCCTCATTCTCTGTCAGTGCTGTTCGACTCATCTCCTTCCTCCACTCCTCCACATGGTATTTCAGCCATTCCCTTGCTTGCTACTAGGGAAAAAAAAGACACTCTGGATCTTAGAGGAAAGAAAAATGAAAAAAATGATGAACGTCAGAGAGCTGTTAAAAATGATATGGCTGGCAGTAAGAATAAGGAAACAATAAAACACAGTACAAAAAGGGAGTACGAGAAAAAGGAAGGAAGAGAGGCAGAGGGAAAGAGCAAATTCAAGTCAAGCTGCTTACAGCCTGAATCTTAGTAAGATTCAAATACGAAGCTCAGAACTGAGTTGTAAAAAATGAGTCAGCTTCATGCTACAACCTGTTAGACAAATTAAATGATCAGTTATTTTCAGATCCAAATTGTTAATTGAAACAGGGCATTTTTTTCAAATCACAAACCCCACAATTTTAATTATAACTCTGGAAAAAAACATTTGCCTGGTTCAGATGTTCTCTGCAAGCTGATGTTTGTGCTATTTATGCCAGGCAAATTAAGCTTTTGTTGAAGAACAAACCTTTATCTGGCCAACAAAGGTCCAGTTGTTTTAAGACATTTTAACGTGGAAATGTTACATATTAGATCTTTACACTTTCAGGCACGTAATATGATTGTTTCATCACCTTAAAAATGTGGCTTGGGACCTTCAAGCTAACATTAGCTGTAGTAGCTACAGTAACAAATGCATTTTAAGTTACCAATGAGACAACAATATGAACATCCAATACTTTAAATATATAATCATTATTTTTAAAACCACAGCTTTGAAAGAGGCTGCAGACCACCTGCACCAAGGATAAAATGACCGTCATATAGCTTGCACAGAGTTTGTGGATGACAGACACAGATTTAACTACTTCATTCAGCTGAAGAATCTATAATCCAATAGCTTTAATTACATAATGCTACTGATGTTGTAACATGTTGTACTGTGGCCAATTACTTGCTGTTCTCTCCCCTCCATTATGTAATCTGTAAATATGGGGAATGATGCCCTTGTGGTCTGGGTATATGGCCACTTCCTGCAGTTTAACTAAAAGACAGCACCAGTGTGATATTAAGTCCTTTTGTCTGGTAACCAAGGTTACAATATAACCACATTTTCATACTGAAGCTGCTGTGCTTTCAGCTGAAAGCTTACAGCTGCCTCTTGATTAAATTGAGTCAGATCAAATGGGACAGTAAGCAGTAGATAGGAAATAGGAGATAGGAGACGAAATAGGAGTGAAGTGAGTATCACAATGGAAACATGAACTTCTTTAACGAAAGCTTCAACCAGAATCCACTGACGGTCTGTTAAGGTGAAAGAATGTTTTTATACAGTCTGCACTGTCTGCATTTTGATCATAGTCTTGAGCAGCTATTTACTTTATCAAGAATTTACTGTTAATTCTGAACACTGATATGTGTTACAGTGGTTAAAATAAATCTGAAATCATAAGGCCTCAGAGGTTATTGTCGTGGCAACTGAACATCTCAGAAGAAATGTCAAATCACTCAAAACCACACTAGAATGGCAATAAAAAACAAAAAATGAACGGGACATGATAGCAGTTCTGGGGTGTGTGAATGTTGTCTTAACAATTGATATATTACAATTGAGAAAATAAAGAAAAGAAATAATGGACAGCATCATTTTAGTATTTTCTGTTTTGTGTGGCATAATTTTCTCTAATACGTAACCTGTAAGCTATAACTAAGTTGACAAATTGTGGTTTTTGTTAATATGTAAAATATCTTTAAAAAAAGTATACACGCATAAGAATATAAAGGACTTGTGCTTCAATCTTCTCCCTTCCTTTACAGCACTTCTCAGTTTTCCCATAGCAAATCTCTTGTCCATCTGTGTCTTCCTCTGGCAGCAGCTGATATTGACTGAGATAATAGTGTAGGAGAGCTGTGTTCAACATTGCCTCTGCTGCTTGGTGGACAAGGCAGACTGCTGCAGCAGCAGACAGACATGTCAGCTAGGACAACGTACTGTGGACTAAACTGGATCATACAGTCTGATACTGAATTCTTCCCATGGGCTGTCAATTATCAGGAAGGCTGGGACGATACGATCGGGGTAAGAGAAATGTGAGGTGATACATACATAAAAACTGAATGCAAAAGTATTAACGTATTTATGAATGATTAAATACATAAACTATTGTACACAGACAGCTAAAGAAGGAAAGATATATAGCATTTGTTCTCAAAACTCAAACAATGTACACATCTGCAGTATATAATGTCAGCACATGTTCCCAAAAATGTCGTATGCTGTGAGTGCCTCGCCTTAACACAGATCCCGTGTTTTATATCCTGACCCTGTGTATAAAGGCAAAATGAAAGAGGAGATTTCTCTGGAGATGCAATGAGGCGAACATTTCATGTGAGTCTCAACGTCTTTCCATTACGTTCGATAATAAAGAAGTGTGTGGATCAGACAAGAGGCTCGTATCAAATCAGGCCTGGAAAAGCCAATTACACTGACAATAATCTCTCGCTGTACTGCTGCCGGCATGTCTCGCCATACAAAGCAACAAATACCTGAAACATGATGAGAAGGGAGGAGGGGCACTGAGGAGAGACAGGACATTTAAAAAGACAAAATATATTTGTGAATGCCTCCTCAACAAGATACACAGGCGGTGGGGGAAAAAAAAGCCAGTTATGGTGTTTGCCAGTATTATGAAACATTCAGCTAATTCAATTGAAAAAAATCTTAAGTTCACCTTCACCTTTCAATTTATAAGAATGGACCAAGACGTTAAAGGGGCAGTTCACCCCAAAAATCAAACATACATATCTTTCCTCTTAACCTGTGATAATTATTCATGTAAATTGTTTTGGAGTGATTTGCTGAGGTTTGGGTCTCGAGTCATCAGCCAGTGTCTCTTGGTCATGTCTCCAGGAAACATGACCTGGTTATTCAAGATAATGCACAGACTTTGTTGCAAGCAGTTTCATGTAGCAGCTATTTTCACTCTACCAGACTACACCGTAGCAACAAAGAGAGGGAAACATGCAAATGAAGTGCCATCTAGTTCCATTATATCTCTAAGAAAGCAAACATGATAAAAAAAAACAGCAGTACAGGTAATATTGTATTGATTTTGGGGTGAACTCTCCATTCAAAACAGTGGATGAAGCAAAAACTCTTGTGCTGTCCTTGCAAGTGGCATACTGTGGGGGTTTTGTAGGCGTATAGCAAAGAGGACCTGGAGGAGAGGAGCCGGTGTCTCAACCTCTGACCCTGCCCAAAACCCCGGGGGCTGCGACAAGAGAGAGGGCAGATAGGTTGCTGGATTTGAGAGCTGGGTCTGACTAAAATCAGAAGGTTAATGTGAGCCATTAGTTGCCTACAGACATCTGGATGCATACAAAGATACTGAGTTGTGCAGATTGAATATGCTCACATAGCAGCAACAGATAAACATACAGAATGTGAAACAATCTAACCCATTCTGAAAATGACCCATCTATCCTCTGCAATGTTTGGAGAACAGTATCAATGCTCACTTTAATCTCTATATTCAAGCAACTTCCTCTATTACCGACCATGTGATATTTATTATTTTAATCAGAGTTTTAGACCAATGTCCAAGTTACAGTGAAATATGGGGAGTATCTGTAGTCTGTAAGTCTGTGTGGGTATGGTCACAATCACTTCATGTCTATACTGCAAGAAGCACAATATTTCCAAATAGAAGAGCACTATGTAGCTGCAATTTTCTAGCTCTCTTTTTTGAGATTCATCTGTTGCCATAAAGGCTGGGCAATTTTTTATAGACTGTTCAATAAAAGAATAAAGGGGAACTGATTTCTACACATAAAGTTCAGTTTGGTCAGATTTTGAAAACAGTTGGCTGTGGTTATCAAATAATAATGACAAGGGAACCTTCTTGCTTACTACACCTTTAAATTGTGTGTTTACAAAGAGCAACCAAAAAAACTTTCAATTTTAGTGTGTTTTTACTTCTCTCATAATATATGTCGGTATTACAGCACTCTTCTACATGCATCTCCTGTGAATTGTGTTTCTTACAGTGAGTCATATTGCACTTAATGATGTGAGGTGGACTTTGACCACCTCCAGACAAACAGGGAACAAAAAAAAACATTTTCAGGCTTTAGCATGTTGTTAAGATTGTTGGCTACAATTTGTTTTACACCGCTAATTAATTTTCAGCATCATTCAACAGCTATCACTGTAATTAACCCGTGTTTCAAAGATGCAAGCCCAACCTTAACAACTGACTTCAAAAATATCACTAACATTATTAGTCCTAGAGGACAGGAGAGGGCACAGTGTTTGTGGTGTCAGTACATGGCTCAGAGAGCACGAATGATCTCATCAACTGGGTGTTTGAATGGCCTCCCATAATCCCCCAGCATGTGCACACATAAGAGCCAGGGGAGCATGAAATGAGGGAGGTTTAACAGTCCCACTTCTGCCGCAATGTCTCTCAGCACTGGACATGGCTGCCTGTGATGGCGATACTCCCTCAAGCCTTGGAACATGGACAGATGGAAAGATGAAGAACTGGAATGGTGGCAAAGGATGGTGTGATGACAGCAGATGGTTTGGATGGAAGGAACCTCCATTTATAATACAGAGTAGAGTAGGAAAGCAGTTTGTAAGGATAACACTGGGTAGCAACAGCATGCCCACATTTAATATGAGGCATTATAGTGGGTCACTGATCCATGACCATGCTGAAACCATGTGTGAAGTGTAAACACAGCAAAATGGCCCCTCTCATGCCATGTTATTTATAGCTAGAGAGAACTGTGGGTTAGTGACACTGCCAAGACAACGGTTTAAGTTAATTTAAATTTATTCTCTGGATGTCTCCTGGTTAGCTGTGGGATGTGAAATACATGCAAATGGATGCAATGACCATTTTGCAATATTCCACAGACTACCTGCCTCACTGCAGCAAGTAAAAAAAGAGCAAAATTACATGAAACCTATAGTGCTAATCACTGCTGTAGCAATTCTGACTTTCTAAACTGTGCAACAGACGACACATTTCTACTTCTTCTATCATCAGGTGAAGAGCTCCTGCAAAGGCACACGACAATAAATGGAGCCTTCCTTTGCTATGCCCTTACTCTGAGTGCTCGCCTTCACAAGGTCGCTCAATCACATGTAGCCATCCTCCCTATGGCATCCAAAGGCCCTATCTGATCACTGGCTGGCTCCCCCAGCCCCATGGTGTGAACCAGGTGCTGTGATGACAAAACACTCCTGGCAGCAATAAGAGAACAGAGAGAGCAGAGCTCAATTAGCCCGAGCTCCAATCCCAGATCCTCTATTGATTTCCCACAGATGAGGAATGGCAGACAGGAGAAAGCTCAATCAGACATACCCATGAGACCTGTCTCTCTCTCTCTCTCACTCTCTGTGTGTGTGTGTGTGTGTGTGTGTGAAACTGGTGCCAAGACAAGGCGCTGGGATAAGGTGAATACACTAGAAATACATAGCCTTATAATACTAAGCATTTAAGTGCTTAAGTAATAGTGTTGTCTACTGATGGTCCAGTGGAAAATGACCCGAGTCTTTAAAAGCGTGCTGCGCTCTTATAACCCAGATCAAGTGGAGAAGGAGACAGAGAAGGCATTAGATCCCTGAAGGGCAAATCAGTCTGACAAGTCATCTCTGGACAATTCCTTCACTTTCTCAAATTAACCTTCACAAGAAAAAATGAGAGAGAGAATGCATAGAGTCTGATAACATCATTTGTCCTTCATTTGTTGTAAATCTTCCTCCTTATATGCAAAGTGTTGCTCAAACTGATATGAGCATACATTTATTAATCTGATCCCTGACTGTCTGCAGATATATTAGGCTGATGTATCTTCAGAGTTTGGATTCAAGACTTAAGTGACATGGCATGCATGTGTGCATGTCAGTGGAAGAGAGATGTGTGTGTGTTGTCCTCTCATGTGAGTGTCCCATCCAAATAACAAATATTCAAGTTAGAGGTCTGTGTGTCCAAAGAGGCCCATGAAATTTGAAGTACAAAATGATCTAAACGCATACTACTATCTGCATCTCAATCAACTGACATTATTTTATTTAGACTGAATATATTTAACAAATATTGACATATCTTCACCTGTACAGTATCATCCAAAACTGTGAATCAGCTTAATAACTATTGCAGCCAATTCAGAATCAGGTTTTCATATACAAGGAATTTGCCTTGTTCCATTGCATAACAATAAACATGGTAGGAAATATAACGAAAGATAAAAAACCAAAAGCAGATGTTGAAAGAGACACCACGTGGTGGCACCTGAACTGAGCCATAACTGACCAACAAATAATGTGATTTATACCGACTAGCCGCAACATTAAAACCACTGACGGATGAATAACATTGATCACCTCTTCACAATGCAAGGCCCTCGCTGTGGATGTCACTTCACACAGTTCGCCCACTCTGTATCAATCTACAGGTGTATGCTTCTCAAAGGCTGCACACTTCAGTATTTAAGTTTTGCTCCATATTTCGGAGACTTTGAGTGGACAGCCTTGGAATCCACACCACAAACACACACACACAATATGTTCAAATGGCAAAACAAATCTTAAACATTAATACACAGAGCTGAACACTGTGTCCACATGTACAGACCAAGTACACTGCACCCGGCCCACGTTGAATACATTTCAAGGACTAGCATAGGGTCAGCCGCCTATAACACAAGCTCCACGCATTCATTGCTGCAGTGGTTTTAAATGGACTAGAGCAGAAGAGGTCCCATGACAGACTAAAACCCAGCCCTATATCTGTCACTAGCAGGTTTTTAATGCAGTGTAAGCAAATCTGCAGGAAAACCATTATATGGAGGTGGAACCTTTCTCTTATAACAGCAAACCAATACAATGACCTGCACAGCATAGAACTAAAAAAAGCCATAAATCCCCCACGAGAGCCACCTTTCCCTTAAAGCACTCAAACCTCTGTGCTGTCTGCCTGTTACAAGCAATATTCACTCGTTCTGTGGCCTGGACTCAATATGGCAGCCCCAGTGTGTTGGATGGACTAAGTACTCACTCCTCCATGTCTGGCCCTCTATTTAGTACCTGGGTAATATTCTGTATGCTGGGAATGAACTCTATTACCACGGTAGCTTGTTTTCCCTCCTTCCCTCAATGGCTTTGCATTGCTTGTGTTTATAACACGGGGAACCAGCATCTCCCCACGGGACCCTCGGCTTCAGGCGGAAAAGGTGATTTCTTTCTCTCTAAAATAACACATCACAGGTGACTCTTGTGATTAAAAGTTGCTGGAGTACCCGGAGGGTGGCATGTGTGCGGATATGTGCAGGATGCGGGTGCCACTATATAAGTACGTATTTGCACCCATTTGTGTTTCTGAACAATGACTGTATGAGCTGTGTGCGTCACAGTCGTGCTATAGAGAGATTCAGAGAATAAGATGTTTTATTCAAGTACTAAGAAAGAAAAATACGTTACAACATGAGCAATTTACAACAGATGTACATGAAAGGGAACCCCAAAGAAGCAGAAGTGCTTACTATAGCACCCCAAGGACACAACCCTGTAACACAGGGCTCCTTTCCTTTTTTCCACTTGCAGCCTGACGACAGGTCCAACTTTCACAACACATTTTTCTGACTCATCTGGCTTGGACCAAGGCTACTGCCTCTTAGTGACTCCATACATGTTGCAGCACATTAGACATGGGCTCAGACATATGGGGATGAAAAAGTCAGTGCCTGGGCTCCTGCAGGATTTAGCCAGCAGGCATGAAACTGAGGAGGAGCAACTCACATTTACTTTAACAGGATTTAGCCAGATGAAAGGCTACAGGGAAGAAAAGAGAGATACAAAGAAGCAGAGAGAGCGAAAGAACACATAAAATGGAAAGGAGAAGAAAGAGCCACAAGAATATAGCAGGAGGACATACTGGGGAATCACTATAAATGTCCAGTAAGTATGACCATGGACGTAGTGCTGAATAATACCAAAAGAGACTTTCTTAAAAAAACAGAATGCAGTGCACTAAAGCTAGTAGTAGCAGTGTAGTCAAGAGTCAAGCTCAAGAGTGTCACTGCAACAAAGAGAAAAGTGGTTAAAGAGGGACCACAGGTGAACTAAAGCAGAGTCACTGAGCTGGAAAGAAGGAAAATGGTATGTAGTTTTGCTTGAGGGCATTTGGGGCTGAAGCACTGAGGGGGCATGTGGAATAATCAAATTGGAGGAGGTGAAAATGCAGAGGAAAACTGAAGATCACACACACACACACACACACACACGCACACACACTCACACACACACTCACACTCACTCACATCTGAGATCACACACATGTCAGTGGGAGATGAGAAGATGTTTCATGATCAACAGCGTATACCTCTGTATTTCCCCTGGAAGTGGGTCACCCAGCTGAACTAATGCTAATGTGCCAATCTGTGCATGTTTCACCTCAGAGCCGTGAATTACGGCTAAATGCAACATGCCCACAGGTAACAACTGAAAGAGCAAAAAACACACAGACGTATGGAAGCTTTTACACAGAATAACATGTATTGCAAGCATGCACAAAGACAAGACCAAGGCTGGCATAATATTCCACAAATAACGATCAATGATCACTACGAAATGCTAAATGGATGCAGAGCTGCCACTTGACTTTTAAAACTTGCTTGATTCTTATCTGTCCTTGCACTGAAATTCTGTACTTCTTCCATCTTTTTTAACTTTGCACAAACAGACACGCAGAAGTACTGAGCAGCAGGCAGAACATTCACGACTCACACCAGCAGAGATGTGACTGCCAGTGTCACAGGAACAAAATGTTACTCTGAGAGGAAAAGACTTCATCCAGCATCATATAAATTCTTCACTCAGAGTATCTGGAATACTTTGGACTGTGTAAAATGGACAGGCATACTCCAATTTGTCTATCAAAATACATGCTAGCAAAGTGAGCGTTAATAATACAGGTGATGTGACTCTCTTGAGTATATTAACTATCAAAATGCTGTATGCAGTTACTAACTGTATGCACATTTTTGTAAAAGTTTGGTGGTTCTGACATGCTAATAATATCTGTGTGGTGATCCTGCATCTCAAAATTTGATAACCTTGGAAACAGCCAGGAAAAAAATACAAAAAAACAAAACAAAAAAAACCAGTGCTGAAAACAGATTTTGAATTTGGAAAAGGACAATAAAAACAGTGTGAACATTGTTGAAAATATTATTCTAATCAAGTTACCATAATGTAATCATTTTTACCATGACAAAAAAGAAAGAAAAATGTCATCATTTACTCGAGCCTATAAAAATTACAGAAAACTGCCTTAAGCCTCGAGAACAAAATGGATGTTGGACTTGGACAAAACATTCATCTGCCACTTTCTTTACAGCACTGGCACAAGGCAATAACGAGGTTATTTGGCTGTCGGTATTTGCTGCCTGCTCCTGCTCCATGCCTACAGGTGATGTGGGGGAACCTTCAATAAATTCAGCCATTCTGTCAACAAACTGTTCTATACGTGGATATGAAGAAAGTGGAGCTATTTATTTTAGCATGAAAAATAAATATGTCCCCACTTAAAAAGCCAGGGGCTGAAATTCAAACAAAGCTGAATGGTCTAGTACACCCAGCTGAGCTACATAACATCTCACATAGTTAACACACACGCCGGGCTACACTGTGCCTTATGGTTCTTTCCTCTTTTATTTTTTTATGCCCCAATCATTTCAATTTTTGTTCTTATGTTGTCCCCAACTTGCATACAATACTCCCTCTGCACTTCTCTTCTCTTCCATGTTCTTTTCAGAGAATAATAATGTTTAAGATAATGAATGCTGTAAAGGTAGATATTGGAGAAGTAAGCAAACAAGAAAAAGGAGGCTTTGTCATCTCAGACTCTGTCTCAGCTATTCAGTGCCAGCAGTACACTCACATCACTTCCACTCCTCTCTGCACAATGAGCCTGAGACATCAAAGCGGAGACTGAGAGGGAGAGAGCGAGAAAGATGGAGGGAGGGAGACCAAAGTGTAAAAAAGCAACAGAGGAAGAAAGACTGAAGGAAAAGACAGACACCAAAAAACCTGTTTTTGTGGAAATGTATGACATCATTACAGAGTGATATTTATATCTATACTGCCTGCCTGGCCGCTGAACGCATATCTGTCTTCTTCACAGCATAAACCATTCTAATGTACCCAGGCAAAAGTGGTCTCTAAAAAATGTATGCAGCAATGCATCAATGGCTTTCTCCTAAAGATGCTACTCATTTTTCCAGTGGCTGTACCTGTGGAAATACAGTGAAAAAATGGTAATATGTGCTTTCTTTAAGGTAGAACAATTGTGATGTTAAATGTAAGTAAAGCCGTCCATCTGGGACTTCAAACTGTGAAACACCTGTCAACAAAGGGCTGCATATTTGAAGGCCATAAGCACTGGCTGCCTTGATGTTCAAGGCAAATAAGCAGAACAGGAGTCTCTCCACAACATGTGACTTACGGAATCAATAATCTTGCCTCACCATATTCACGTAGCCAAGGCCATGATATCAATTTGGATTTCTGCCCATATTTTTGAGTTTGGGAGTGCTAATTTGTGGAGAAAAGAAAAATACTAAATGCAAATGAGCAGTTCCTCTCTCTCTCTTGCTCTTATTGTGAAATGATTAACATTCCCTTCACAGATCAGAGCAGGTTTCTCACATTCCCTGGCTGAAATGCTAATGGTGCTTCCAACTCAGTTTAATGTCAATCCTATTCTACTTTTTTTCCCTGTTAGGGAGGATCTCCCTGTCTCTATTTCCATACACAGCAGCAGGAGGAACAGACAGCAGGCTTACTCCCCCATCTGGATGTGGGGAATCAGCCCAAGACTGAAAGAGAACGAGGAACGTGAGGAGAGTGGAGGAGGATCCGCTTGTCCATGTGGGAGTGTTTTTTTTATTTTTTTTTGGGTGGGTGGGGGTTGAATGAATGCGGCCTTTAAAACCTGACTTTGCCTCTGCAGAATTTTCGCAGATGATGGCACCACACCAGGAGAGAGTGAATAGTCTTTGTAGTTTCCTTTCTCCCCTATTGATCACATTTCTTTTTTATCCACCATATTCATTTTTATTTTCTCCCACAGACCACTGGCCAACCCATTCATGTGAAACCAAACAGAATCTACACACAGTGGAAATCTGAGTGAGGCGATGTATCCCCTGCTGCGGTGTTCACGCTGGTAGGCTTTCAATATTCAGCTATAAAGGTAAGCAACGTTGGTCTGTTCACTGCTGTGTGCTAAATATGAGGCAGAACTCTACAAAAAAATGGCCCTCACCACTAACACTGAGTCATATGAAAAAATCTCCAAGTTAATATTTGGTTCAGATGGAACTGAGGTTTCTAGAGATGCAGTATTAACAGAATATCTACAGTATTTTGCGCATCATAGTGAAAATATTTGTATTCGCAGCTTCTCCATTGTCTCTGCATGTTTAAATTAGTTTATTCTAGTATGGCTCATAAAGCAGGCATGTTAAAGAAGGAGTAGGAGAGTGTGAGATGCAATCTCTCCTCTAGATTAGTAAACTGTGTTGGAAAACTTGTTGAGTTTTGCAACTCCAAGATGTACAAGTACCTTATAAAATCAATGTGAAACTCTTCTTTGAAAGCATTCTCTGTCAAATAAAATCAGCACTGAAATTTTTTTTTATTGTTATTGTTATTATCATTATTTTTTAAAGAAGGCATATTTGTATCAAATGCCCCTCTGTATTCCATATAATGAAGCCTTGCCAGAGATGCTGACACAGAGGCAACCGGAGATCAATCCATGAATGTGGGAGTGACAACCGCAGGGGAATTAGCACTGTGATGACTGTCAACACACATCAGCACTGCTGTATCGTTACAAGGCTCATGTTGTTTAGTTTGGAGTTATTAGCTTTCTGAACGCAGAGCTGGATCACTTGCAAAACACCCCAATCTGACACCCATCCTGAGCTGCGAGGCTTCCAGAGTCATGCTTTGAGCATTGGAGTTGTTAATATGGATACGTGTGTGGACGGACGTGTGATAAAGGGTCTTTAAAAGCTTAGTCTTATTGCAGGATAAAGAGCAGTAATTTATCATGCAACTGTAAGTGATGGCATATAATCACACATCCTCCCAGACTCAGTTTTCCTCACTGAAACATGGACGTATGCCAAGGTTCCTCGTCTAATGAGCACTGTTGTCTCAGTGACAAAGTGCTAAGCAGGCAGAAAGAGCTTTATGAAGGTGCTATGACAAGATACATAACTGCAATATCAAAGACAATGCAACAGGTGGTAAAAAATGTTTTTTTTTTAGTTGTTCTGTGGAGATGTGCATTGCAAGAAATACTATTTGTTATTATTTTTTACTGTTTGTTCCTACCTTTGGGTCAGCAGTGAGCAGCTTAAAGGCCTCATACACCTGCCTCTCTTTGACACCTCCCCCCAGGTCCAGGAAATTGGCTGGCTTTCCTCCATGCAGGTCAATGATGTCACATGTGGCCATGGCCAAACCGGCTCCATTCACTGTAAAAATGAAAAACAATTAAAATATGCAAACAGATATACTGAAATACACGGGATGACTAAACAGAAGACAAATTTAACATCTGGGACACCTGACCATTACAGCAGAAGGCATTGCATTCTTTAACATCTGCAGCTTTAACAGCTTCCACTCTTCTGGGAAGGCTTTCCACAAGATCCTGTGGGAATTTTTGCCCATGCATGCAGTAGAGAATTTGTGAGGTCAGGCATTGACAAAAAGACCTGGCTCACGGTTCATCCAGTTCATCCCGATGGTATTTGATGGACTTGAGGTCAGGACTATGTGTGGGCCAGTCAAGTACTTCCACACCAAACTCTTTTCTTGTCTTTATAGCCCTTGCTTTGCACACTGGGACACAGTCATGCTGGAATAGAAAAGGTCCTTCCCCAAACTGTTGCCACAAATTTGGAAGTACAGCATTGACCAAAATGTCTTGGTATGCTAAAGCATTAAGATTTCCCTTCAGTGGAAGTTAGGGGCCAAGCCCAACCCGTGAAAAACAACCGCATACCACAACTAAATTTAATAATAAAGAGGAGTGTCTGAATACTTTTGTCTATATAGTGTATGTTGAGCAGCTCCAGAAGAATGACGTGTAGCCTAAGAACACCCACAAAGAAATCCAGCAGTGAATCTAATCAACCAAAGAAGAGCAAATAGCTATAAAAAAAACATGTCACATTCAAAAAGTGAATCGGTCGGAAATCTTCTAATCAGAAACATTCAATGCTTCAAGTCGAGCAACATTAAGAAAATTTGATTATGACTCGACTCTTGACTTCAGAGAGAAGAGCGCTGATTAAAAGAGGTTTGCCACCCTTTTTCTTTTGCGGGTCTGTGTCACCATTTAACCAACGGCCAGTGCAGCTACCCTGCTGAGCCAAGTGCACAAAAATGTCTTACCTCATTTGGTTTAGCCAAACTCAACTGGCAAGCTTCCCGATCAAGGTCTCGATAAAAGGGAAATTCACTTTAACAGCTGTCACTGGTGGCTTACAGAGGAAGCTGCAGAGCCATAAAAGCTGTTGTTACTTTAAGAAAGGCTCAGAGCTGGGGATGTAGAATGGGGAGGGGTGGGGGGGGCTAGTGCGAACAGACATCTAATGTGTTTATGAGGCTATGGGGTAAGATGCAAGAGCACCTGTTAGTGCTGCTGTACACTGTAAAAGCTTTGATTTATGACAAGAGAGGGGGCCTTTAATGAGAATGCTAACAATCTGGCTCACTGGAGACTTTCTGGGCGGATTATAGCTAATTAGAACGCATTGGTTACGGCAGCATTCCTTCTGGAGCTCTCAGAAAGCTGCTTGTAATGTGGACTGGAGGACAGCCTAGGCTGCCTTTACTTTGCCTGAGTTTTAACTGTGTCTGAGCTTTTCACTTATGTGACTTAAGAGACGCATTAAAGCCTCATGCCAGGAGGGGGTCGCTTATGGGAGAATTCATTTAATGGCTGGTGCTGGTGTGTGTGTGTGTGTGCGCGTATGTGTGTGCAGGAGTGAGTTCTGTTTCAGGGTTTTCTCCATACCGAAGCAGGCAATGTTTCCATCCAGTCCGATATATTTGAGATCCCACTTGGCTGCCTCCATCTCTGTGGGGTCGCTTTCAGTCATGTCGTCCATGGCAAACACAGCTTTCTGACGGAACTCGGCGTTGTCGTCAAAGTTGATCTTAGCATCAAAGCAAACCACTGCAGGGATGCGGACATGACAAATGCAGAGATAGGAATAAAGACAGCAGCAGAGGATGCATTAAAAGTGAGAAAGGAGGAGATGACAGGCAAAGGAAAGGGAAGAGAAGGAGCACCTCAGACATAAAAGCCAACTAATTATCATTTCTAAAACGTGAAATTAATGAACTGAGCAGTGTCCCCTCGGCGTACTGGTCTTAATTATTTCATAGGTTAGCTCAAAATGGGGTGGGTTTTGACACTGCCTCTAAGGATAGACCATCATAGTAAATGGACATTTCTTTTACACTTCAAAGGGAGTGCATTTCAAAGAGGCCACACTTGTGAAGCTACCTGGAAAAACTGCAAAAGGCAAATAACGTAGTAAATTATAAGGGAAAGGCTTTTCATAAACACAGCACTTAAAGTGACTGTCACTTGAAGGAATGGGTTGACATTTTGAGGAAGTGCGCTTATTTGCTTTCTTGCTGAGACTTGGGCGAGATGCCTGTACAGTTGGCTGGAGCCAGCAGCTGGTTAGCTTAGCAGCTGGACATAAAGATGGAAAGAGGGGCAGCAACACATGCAGATCTGTCCAAAGCAGAACTTCCACTGCACAATTCGCTTTTCTTTTGTTTTGACACATAAATTATTGTAGGAAATCTACAGAAGGGACTGAGTTAATGACCAAATGAGTACCAAAAAACACCCAAGACATTCCTTTCTGTTGAATCTCTGCTGGAAAACAACAGTGGTCCCTTGTGACATGTGGACATATCAAAATCAAAACGAGCCGATTTTAATATGAAGCTCGTCTACAAAGCCGATCTCAATCACAGCCACTGCCTTCTTCTTCTTCTTCTTTATAGGAAGGGAAACCCATACCTCTCAGTAAAGAAATATCATTGTCATTTTTTTCTTTCATATTCATAGGACATCATGAAAAAACAAACTTCTCTTGTCAATCTCTGATAAAGCATACTTTGAACAAGAATCTGTTTTTGAGTAGACTAAATAGCATCAAAGAATTGATGCATCTTCAGAGTGCTTTAATACATCTTGATAGGACACATCACAGTCGATCTATGTTCTACACTGGGGAAAAAAAAAAATCTTATTTCTTTTGGAGAAAAAGTTCAGCACAAGTTCAACGAAACCAGCATCACAATAGCTGGAAAATGCACTGTCGGTATGTATAAATGTCTTTCTCATCTGAATGATGAGCAATAAAATGAAATGTTAACCTGCTCCACCCTGCTTGTGTCATGCTGTGAGAAATTTTTGTTTTGGCTAACGTATCTCTATCTTTTCCTGTTTTCATCTGTCAGGGAACACTTAAGACAGTAAATACATGCAAAGACTAGAGAAACTGTACTGAATTAAAGTTGGGCCCACAAGTATCAGATAATGGGACTCTGGGACAAAATCTCATCAAATGAGCGACCGTGGTCGTAACGTGCATGTCTAAGGGTCGCTTATCGCTCAACTGCAAAGTACATCTATCCTGAATCTGAATAATTCAAGTTAATTTCAACAGGCTGAACAAGTAGTAGGCCGCACTGCAATAAAGACAATGAACTGAGGATGATAATATGCTAACACTTCCATTTATTTTCTATTCAAAGACAATAAATTTCTCTCTTCTAACAGATGTATTCCAGACTATTGGTCGAGTTCAGTATGTATCAAAATAAGGTAGATTTTACAACTGGTGAAAGGATTCAAAAAGGTACAATGAATCTAATCTTGATTTTTGAATAGGACTTTATTTTATATTTTCAATTCTAAGATCCAAAGGAGATAAGGTGTATCTACACCGGCTCATTTTCCAGCTGTTATGTGTAGCAAATAAGTGTTCTCTTCTCTCACACTCCACCCCCCCTCTGCCTCTCTCCCTTGCTCTCTCTCTCTCTCTCTCTCTCGCTCTCCTGCTCTCTTGCTCTCTCTCTCTCTCTCTCAACCCAACCGGTCAAGGCAGATGGCCGCCCATCTTGAGCCGGGGTCTGCTCCGAGGTTTCTGCCTTCTAAAAGGCAGTTTTTCCTCGCCACTGTCGCCAAGTGCTTGCTCAAGGGGGAATGTTGGGTTCTCTCTATTTACAATTTATTTAAAGAGTTTGGTCTAGACCTGCTCAAATTGGAAAGTGTCATGAGATAACTTTTGTTGCGAATTGGCGCTATATAAATAAACTGAATTGAATTTAATTGTAAAGTAAGTGTATTTGTTTAAGATTAAAGCTAAAGCATCAGGTTTCAGGTTTCAAAACTTCAGATTTTGCTGCTTAAGATGTTGACTAATTCTTATAAGCAATAATAATAATAAATAATACTGACTGAAATTAAAACTATTTTTTACACATTCGTAGCGTATCCTTGCGTGGTTAAACGAGGGACGTATCTGCAGCAGCTGGCGTGATTCTTCTTTGCAGCTCCTCATTAACAGTGAATAACAGACTGTACGCCTTCAGTTAATCATCAGCAACTAGGAATCATCAACAAACATCAACACGCCATGAATATGGAAAGCTCTGCTCCCTGGAGCCCTTTGGATTTAGATCCAGACAAAGTCATGCCAACAAGAAACTGACGTCAATGTGTTGCAATTACACTTCACATTCTCGAAATGCCTTCAGACCCGAGGAGACAGTGCGCAGTCCCACAGTCAACTGATTAATAATTGGTGACTGTCTGTTAATGTAAAAATGCGGAATTCTCCATTTTAAGGGTTGAAATATTACAGATGTTTAAAAGTGAATGACTGGCATGGCAGGTGAAAACACACATGCACATAATGCACACTGAAATGCAGAAGCTAAATCAACAGACATACACACACACACACACTGTCCACGATACAAGGTACCTTGTCCTTCGGGAGTCTCTCCGAGAGGATTGACTTCGACCTGAGTGGCGTCGACTTTCAGGAACAGATCATAGAGCCTCTTAATCTGGTCTGCTGCCTGCGAGGTCCACAGAGGACAGTAATTACCTGATGGTTCGGCTCTGAGCAGACGGCTCCACCCAGGCCCCTCAGCCTCCCATACAGGCTATACACAACATGGCAAATCACCTTCAACATTGTGGTGTCCGAGTTCATTTTGCATAAATACGTATGTCTCTGTGCTGAAGGGGAAAATGTGTTACACTTGTTTTCAAAAGGTGTGACATAAAGATGTACAACACTCACTAGCTTACTTGATTCTATCACGGTTACATACAAGCATAACATCATAATGCGCATTTCAGTTGATCCCACCTAGAAGCATTATCGAAACATGTGCATGTCCTTTTTGTTATTGCTTTATTCATAGAGGATTGATATTTGCAAACAGTTTATAAGTGAAGGGTGAACACAACCGTACAGCAACGTAGAAACGCGACAACACCTAAATCATTGCTTTCAAAATACCCAATTTAAGAGTCAGCTGATATTGCTATTGTAACTGCTCCTTAGTAAAGAAAAGAGCTTGACAAAGCAGTGCAAGACCTCTGAATGCGCAGTTCCAGACACAGTTCTCCAATCTCACTTTTTCCTGTCAGTATAGGCACACACACACAAACACATGTACACACACACCACAGTTCATTCAAGACAGTAAAGGTATTCATACTATGTGCAATTATCTCTAAATTAAACAGTCTGGGATCTGACTCACTGCAACCATGAAAAAGCATACTGACAATGCAGACACTTAACAAATCACTTTCTATTTCACTCCTTTCCAGTTTAAAGTAAATGGCCATTCAGTAAAAGATATTTGGCTCTATTTGCTTCTCAGAAGCAGATTCACACGGCTGATGTGTGTACATATTCTGTGTGTGAAGATTCTGAGCTAAGCAGATTTCTCAAGACATGGTGCCCGTGGAAAAGAAAACAAATTAGTGATCTAATGCCAAGAGACAAATGGCTTTGAAATGAACTCTACATCTAAGCTTACATACCCATTCGGAATGTTAACCTTTTATGTCTTGTTCTTCCTTGGCTTTATTTTATTAGCTAATGCTGTCTGAATTGGATTTGTAAAAGCAAGGAAAGGAAAAATGTTTCACTGTTCTCCAAATTATATGTTGTTCATAGAGGTGAGGTTTCATTTCTACCAATTAATGGTACCACTAGCTCCCCTCAGCTTGGCACAGCACTGTGCATCACAGCCAGATATAACAATAGGCCACCTGGTGAGTGAGTACGGTGTAATGACACTTCACAACGACCCTCTGGAAAGCTAATAAACACCAAAATTTCATCTGGTCGTGAATGAAGATATATATCTCTGCTTACATGTATGTCTATGTGCATTGCAGATTATTCCCCCTTCTTTGCACCAAAACTTCAGCCTTCAGTCAGCCCATTACCTGTCTCTGCAGAGGTCCTTTGAAACCCAAATTAGCTGCCATGCGAAGCGCCTGGTCGTCTCTCACACCTTCAAATATATCTATGACTTCCTACAGGAGCCGCAGCGACAGCGGGAAGAGAGGGGGAGAGAAAACAATTGGAAAAAATAAAGGAGTGAGAGCAAACAAGAGGCTCAAACGCAACTGGACAATAAGTTGACGCAAAGTGGGTGCTCATAATAAACTGCCAACATCACATTTAAGCAGTGACGAGCTGCCAACCACAGAGAAAAGGGAGAACTGGGACTCAAATGATGGATTTACAATCACCCTTATATTTTTGACTTTCAGGAAGAAAATCCCTCTTTTCTCAGAGGTATCAGAACGGATGAAAACTGTCAGGGTATTAAACTGCAGTTTTAGTTAACGAATTGAACCAGTTCTGTATAAACTAAGTCTGGACCATATAGATTTTAATGAGATGTGTGCAAGGTTTACTGCTCTATGAAGTGTGTTGGATAGCAGTAACACGCACATGTATATACAATATGAAATCTTCAGTGGAAATGAGTGATGTAAATCTTAGCAAGATCTTCACTAACATCTGATCTAACATCTGTGGACTATAATGAAAGACAGATATACAACAGAAATGCAGGCAAACTCCATCTGTAATGTTTAAATTATACATCTGGCTACGACTTGTTGCCAAGCAGCGGAGTGATGACAGTGGATTAAACTCTGTAAACGTAATCTAATTAATAGCCACATAAAACACAGAAGGCTGTGTGTTTGTTCATGTCCAGTGTATCGCCATATGTGTTCAGCCGCTGTAGTGCACATATAGACAGGACAATAAATTCAATTTAATTAGCAGAAAATACAATCAGAGCACATCTTCCATCTGTAAGACCCACTGGGCAAACCAGTCCTGGTGTGATATAATGCCAAATAAAACTTTTGTCAATTATAGCTCAAAATCTATGAGGAAAGATGGCGCAGGTTTGCCTTTTGTAAAGAGTTCCACTGTAGCGGACAAGATCAGACAATTCAAACCTCTTCATTGTATCTGAGGCAGATGCGTCTCTTCCTTTTGTTCTTCTCATTATCTCCATAAGTCTATCTCTCCCGCAGCTAATTGCACACTACTGGACCCATCAGCCACAGATTTCTGGTGAAAATTTGTAACCGTGTTCCCAAGCACCTCTCGTGGTTACAGTGATTTACAATGTTTTAAAAACCTGTTTCACATATGGCTATCTTTTATATCACCATTGACTTATGAATGCTTACTTCTCTGAGCAGGCAGGCAGCGGGGCAAGTAATCAACAACTTGACACACATGGCAGTTGTGATGCATAACATCATTTGTATTTGCATGTATGCATAAAGACACACTTATCATTTCTACTACAGGGGTATCACTGTGAACAATGTAATTAATATTTTCCTCATTAATGATAGATTATTTCACCAACCTGCATCCCATCCACTATTAATCATAATATTAACTTTTATGACCTGGCCTACCCGATCCACAGATATAAACATGATCCGTGCATCAGTGCTTGTCGGAGATCTGCGCTCTGTTGAGTTCAGTGTTTGATATTGTAGTAAGGACTATGACCACAAATCACATACCTTAAAGATGAGTTCTGGGCTCTTGGCAGCTACCTCCTCAATATCCATACCTCCCTGGGGGCTTCCGACCATGACGGGACCATTGCAGGACCGGTCCATCAGGATGGCGAAGTAGGTCTCCCTGCTAATATCCAGAGCCTCAGCAACCATCACCTGGACACAGCACAGCAGGAAGATCATAGACTGATGAAAGAACGTGGCTACAACACCAACTTGTCTTCATGATTGATGAAAAAAAAAATATATATATTTTTTTACACAAAAAAAAAAAAAAAACATCTGAGTTTTCAAGACTTCCCTCAAGCATCTGGCAAACTTTTTACATTTAAGTGCATCTTTAAAAAAGTTCCACATTATTCAATACTAGATTGAACACAATTACACAGGCAAATAAGCAGGGTCCACAGATTGGCAGATTCTATGAAGCAACGCTCTGAGAAAATCTCATATGCTGTAGATGAAGGGAAGGGAGGCAAACAGAGAATGTTTAGAGTCTGGCAGATAAGCAGAAAGAGGAAGCAAGCAAGAGTCTCATTTGAAAAAGAGAGGAAAACTGACAGGAAACAGTTGTGTGGTGGTAAATGGGCTGCAGGTTTTCTGAATGAGATGTTTCTTAAAACACACACAGCTGTTATGTTCTGCTTCCAACCTTTTGTCTTGTAAATGAGACGGACAGTCTTCTCTACCCTCCAGGTGACAGCACCCCTCTCTCATTGTCCAAATGTTGTCCTCTCCAGTCACTCGAACGTTCTCTGCTTTTTGACCCGATTCTTCACTCAAACTAAACATTTTATTCCTGCCATCTTGTTCTTGTTCTCAAATCCCTGTTTTTGTCTCCCACAGTTTTCTTCCACAACCATCTTTTCCACCTCCTGTCTTACTCATTCTCTCTTCATCTCTCTATCAGTGCCATGACAGCACATCCTTGTAGATGGTGAAGTGCTGTCCTCTTATTCCTGTAGTGTTCTCTTCTCCAAGGTGCACTGTGGGTTGGGGGTTGACTTGAGCCCCATTGGCAGGTTGACAGCTAAGGTCTGGCTGTCATCTGACAGGCCAGGCTGTGACTACACTCCAAGGGTACTCTATCATTTTGTCAGTCAATGGCTGCTCTTGTCAGGTTGATCCATGGATGCCATAGATATTGTTGGCAAGACAATTAGAAGGCCACACTGGAGGTCACACCTCATGCTTAAATCCAATTCAAGTTTTGTCCAATTTATTTTCTTACTTGTTTGCCTTCTCTTCCGTCTCTGCGGCATGTAGTTTATTCTGAGCTTGTGAACTTTCTGGACTGCAGAAGCTTTCTCTTTTTTATAAATAAAAATGACAAGTGTGACATTCATTTGGTTCTACCTAAACTCTGCAGTAAAATGATGAGCAGGCATTGGTTGGAATGGGGGATGGGGGTTGGGGGGGGCTGACAGGGGTAAAAAGATGGGAAGAGTCAAAAAAAGACAGCATGAACCACACACAAGCCACAGACTCAGAAAGCTTCATCACCTGGAAATGTCTGTTTTGAGATGGTACTGCATGCAGCATGTGAGCAGAGAAAATGATATTCCTGCTTGTTAGTGGCACATAGGAACAGTTGTTTACCAAACACTTTAAATTCACAGTGGGCCCGGTTCAATTTATGCAATAAGCCATAACACCAGCCAGAGAAAACACACAGTAAACAACAGTCGACAGCTACTATTTAAACCTAGCAAGAGGGGGGAAAAATAACACCATCAAGCTACACTGTCTTCACAGTCATTAATTTTACAGAACTGCATTACTGGACTCAAAATGCCTTGAAATGAGGTCAGAAAAAACAAGAAGAGTATATCCTTCTTTTGTTCAGTCTGTGCAAAGGGCTCACCGTTTTCACTTTCACTCCCTCTTTCGGTGTCTGCTTAGTAGTCAGGTTGAAACCCAGCATCTTATTGGCCAGTTCACCAACCACCGCAGGGCTGAAGAGAACAAGGTACAGGTGAAACTCCTTTTTATCATAGTGGACTTAATTAGGAAAACAATCATTGAATAAGTACACACTTGCAAAATGAAAGATTAGAAAAGGAGATGAACTGACAGACAAATAATTATTTCTTTATTTTTTTGTTCAATTGATGACAGATATGCCTCAGCACTTTTGGGGCATTAATGTAACATATACTGACAAAGCACAGCTTTTGGAGACACTTTGGTATGCCTTCACATCGCTGTGAATGAGCCTCTACTTATTCTCTCTTCTTTAAAAACAGGCTGCATATTTGGACTGCTTCTGTAAGCCTGCTCTGGTTTTGTAAGTGAATAAAAATGAAGCCAGGGGTTGTACTCATCCTTTGATAGATGAGAGGAAGGTGAACTGTGCACTCGTGTCACCGTCTGGGGACGATGAACTCCATAGCAGCATATCTCACTTTGAAAAAGTTTCCGGCCATTCCAAGCCCTGAAGTAGGGTGACGATGATACATGTCTGGGACAATTGTCATAAATCACCTTTATGCCTTTAAGGCGGCACAACATGGCAGGTACCTTTACTAAAAAGCATTGTTTTAGTATATGGAAACTGTAGTGCCTGAGCAAAGAAAAGCTCTCTCAAGGTTTTGTTTGGGCTTTTAAAAAATACATTAAAGATTTCAGAGTGGATCTTCACCTGAGAAATACACCATTTATGCTTTGTAATTCTAAACTAGAACAAAATAAACCGTAGCAGCGGCACAGAACCCCAGTCAACCTGAGAGAAGTGATGATGCATAATATTTTAGTTGACCTTAAAATCACTTTTCAATACGTAATTGGGGGTAGTTGTTCGAAAATGAGACACTGGAAGATAGAAAAACTGTGTCTTTGCAACATGAGTAATCCTGACTGTGTCTTTCTGTCTAGGGAGCATCTTCAGAGAGTTCTTTAAGCCTCCTCACTCTAAAAGCCACTGTCATAGGAGAAATAATAAGAATTTATCTCCTACAGTAAGTCTCAGTGTGAAATGCACAGAGGGGCATACTTACTCCTTAGTTAAGTGCACTCCACCTTTAAGGCCACTGTCAAACACACCCTTGCCTCTGCCACCAGCCAGAATCTGAGCTTTCAGCACAATCTCCTTAGCATCTGAAAGACAGGGAGAAAAAGTGTGAGTGAGAGACAAAACTGAGGGAATAAGGGACAGAAGAGAAGACACAGAGCTCTTAAGACATATGTTCAACACTTTGTATGCCACCTCTTATCTGCATGTCTATCTGATTGAAGAAGAAAGGGAGGAAAAGAGGGGGGTGGGAGAGAGATATATTTGAGAAGATTAGGGATTATGTTGGGATAGAAAAAATCAGAATTACAATCAGTTTTATTTGCCAAATATGCAAGCATACAAATAATGTTTTATTTGTATTTCTTGTATTTGCTCCACAAATAGTTCAGCACACATCTACATGTAAAATTACCCCAGCACTACTAATTAAAATGTATTAGAGGAATGGACATGAAAGATGTTTGAAAAAGCAAGAGGCTGTGAAGCCCTGTGGAAGCTCTGTACTTAGGCATGATGGTGCTTTGCGCTAAATGCCTACATCACCACGTTGAAATTCTCATAGTGACAAAGCTAACATGCTGATGCTAAGCAGGTTTAATGTTTATCAGGTTCACCATCTTAGTTGAGCCTGTAATGAACATTTGTTGGTTGGCCATAAACACAAAGCTGCAGGTACTTGGTCAGGAAACAAGCATGTTAGAAGAAAACATCACGGGATAAATGTCCCTGTAGGACTTTCATGGCAATCCGTCCACTAACTGTCAGGAAATGTACCAAAAATCACAACTATGAACCTCATGGTGGCGTTACAGGAAATTCATGGGATCAAAAAGAGTTATGTATTCTCTGCAAAGCATGAATGTCTTTCCCAAAATGTCTTTGTGTCAGTCCAACAAGTAGAGGTAGAGATATCGCACTGGACAAGTGAAAACTTGACCTCTTGGTGGGGCTAGAGGAGGGTATAATCACAAATCATTAGGATTCATCATGTGGGCACCATTAGTTTGTGTAACAAATGGGCTGTAGCAATATTTCAGTCTGGCCCAAAGTGGTGGACCAACCAACAATCATTGCCATTCCTAAAATCCTGCAGCGAGTCTATCTCAATATTGCCTTGAAGTGTTTCATGGGTGCATCGTTATTACTGTCATCTGATTGCATTCTCAGTGCAAGAAGGGAATTGAGCTTGTGCACAACTGTTGAAAACTTTCATATGACCTTCCTCCAATTATATAACCACCCTGCCTCCCCTTTGCTGTCACTGCCACCTTGCAAGAACTTGCACATCAGGGGGATGCCACTCAGCTGTCTATTTGGGATCCTGCCCACAATCTTTCTCTATTCAAATGGGGTGAGGACACTTGATGAAAGATGCTCTCTGCCTTGGTTATTATTATCTAGGTGGGGGAGTTCATCCATTGACAGGTGGCTGCCATCAGGGTGGGAAGTGGGTGGTAGAGAGAGTGGAAGCGGATGATCCGCTGTGTGTCGGCTAGAAAGACACCTTGACCTTGAGCGCTGAAGACAAGCTCATCCCTTGACGAAACTCTACAAACAATGCCCAGACAGGTGCTGGTGAGCCAAGAGAGACTAAAAACTGCCTGTGCTCACTGCCACTGTAGTAAGAAATGGGCCTTGAGAAAATAGCCTCTGACAGGGTGGCTGAGATTAAACTAACACTGCATTAGTGAGACCACGTTCTCTGTAGTGAGCTGAGCAGAAAGGGGAAAGAGAGCGTGTGAGAGAATGAGAGACTAAAGGTGTGCTCATATGCAAAGGGATTTGAGAAGAGTCATAAATGAATAAATATGTTAATAAAAAAACTGCTACTCCGCAAAATTTAACAGAGTTCAAAGCAAGATGAAATAGCGTGTCCTGCAGGCATGTGCAGCAGAGAGGGACGGCACAGAGGAAATGACTTTTGCTTTAAAGACGAAAAAACCCAAACAAGCGGAAGAACAAAGATGTACCCCAAAAGGGAGATAGCATTGTCTGAGGTGTGAAGAAAGGTAAGATTATTGACACATTGATGGTGTGGGGGGGGCTTAAAAAAGCAAGCTCTGGCTTTAAAGCAAAGATATATTAAATATATTAAAAGACATGTAATGTGCCAGGGAAGGTAATGGGGTGAAAACAAGGCAGGTGTTCATTCCTGCTGCACTAGTAATTGATAGCAAACCTGCTTATTATGCGGCACACAACAAGATATTGTAGCAATATCAGCAATTATGTTCGGGCACTGAAAGAGCTGATAAGAACTTTATAAAACAGAAAAGGAAAATTAGATATAATGATAAAAACGTATATTCGCACCACATCTAAAAGACTGTATGATAAAAAGTCATACCATTCTCAAAGAATAAAGAAATCTCTGTAGAATCACACCAAATTCTTTGGTTAACATTGATATGCCGCTCTCTGTAGAAACACATGGAGAGGATAATGATGTCCTCAAAGATCACAGTGAACATGTTGCATGGTAAAGAGCAGGGCAGCCATTATCTGGGTAGTATGACAGACATGAGATGGCCTCTAACACTCCGACAAAGGTTGGTCCCTAATGAGAGTGGAGCAGAGTGGGGAGTGGGCCGAAAAAGGGGAAAAAGTATGTAAAATCAGAAATAAGTCATGCTTTCATGTTGAACCTAGACACTGTGATGAACAAGGGGAAAGAAGAGCACACGTCTGATGTTAATCAGTAAGGACACCAGCGAGTACAGTCGGAGAATCTGTGCTTAAGATCTTCCAACACTGGAAAAAAATGCATTATTAAATCTGTAAACTGTGAGGTCAAACTAATGAAGGGTGACACTCAATGCATCTCGAGAAAATTCTATCAAACATTTTACATTCTGTCCAAGACACTTCGTTGAGTGTATGTTTTCATTACTGCGAGTTTGCAGAGTGTGTGTATAGACACTAGATGCAAAACAAGAAATTTCTACACTTGTTGCAGCCAAAATAATTAGAAATACCCCCTGCAGAAAGTGGTTTGGTTATTAGGTTATTAGTTGAATGAAAACCCTTTTCTTGGAGGAAGGGGAGTCGGGGTGGGAGAGTTGTGGTTGCGTAACCAGCTCTCCGCATCTATTTGTATCATGCTCGGCACACTGTGAAGATGCGGAAAAGATTTTCGTCTCCATTTATTTTCTATATCTTGGGGACACAATGGAAGAGATTAATATTGCACAACATCTCCAATCACATCACATGCGATCGGAATAATGTGGCCATCATCCTCAGGCCTTACTTATTTCCCAGTAATGAGTGCAAATCAACTCCCAGTCTGCTTGCCAGTGACAGCAGCTGGCAAAGAGGATGTTACGTCTACAGTCAGTGTCTTGTTCAGCCTCTTTATTTTCTGTGCACTTTTGAAAGGCCTATTCTCTTCTCCCCCCCTTGTTCCTTCCCATGTAGCCCAAGCGTGGCCAGCAGCAGAGTTAGCTTGGGTCTGATATTTAATTAAGCCTTCGAGGCAGTGCCATGAGGGGGATGCTGGCTGGTAAGGGACAGATGCAGGCTGTGTGCCAATCCAGAGCGAGTAAGATGTGGCTACCATCTGCATGGAGGGAGAGAAAGATCAAGACGGCCCTCCCCAGCATGCATGTGTGTTGTAATGAAAGTAATGTGGCGGCTAAATGGAGAAGACTAATCAAACTCTTGGGAGAGGGGAGAAAACAAACAAGAGCGCACACAGCTGTGATCAAACACCACACAGAGCCGGAGCGTTCCTATGGATGAACGCCATTGATAGAATAATGATATAGTGATAGAAGAACCTTCAACACCTGTGTTCATCATGACAGAACGGGAGAATGTTGATTGTTTCCAAACAGGAAGAAATTAGCCTTAAGAAAAAATTAAGATCTAAAATGTCAGCCTACCAAGACAGTTAAAACAAAGAATGCAGACATGACTATTTTTTTCCAAGTATTTCTGGAATTAGTTCTAAGCTGATGAATTAGTTCCGAGCTAATTCAGTTTGGTTTATTTGTTTTATTATTTTTGAGTACTATAAACAGTACAGCAATCTGTGCTTCAATTTGCTTCGATCTGATGGCACATGGTGTGTTTTTAAATAACTTAAATCATGCCATCAACTGTATAGTGAAAGCTACAGAAAGCTGCAGGAGCGGCTCCAGCTTTTGCCACAGGGTTCTTTGCTGTCACATCAGTGGCTCACTGATATGAGGAACAATGAACTCATAACCCACTACAGCAAAAAGTACCATAGGCAATTCATGATATCAAAGACCCTGAGCAGAGAAACTATCCAATAAGCTGGACTAATTGCATAAGCAGAAAACTGAATATGTGCATGCTGTTGCCCCTTGCATGCGCACAACAAGGTCAGGTGAAGTACATTTCAGCACAATGTTCAGTGTAATATCTTTGTCAACACATAATGTTTTAATGACACTTGGGCACAGGCAGGAACAGTGGAAATGGAACAGGTCATGTTTAATATTTGGACTCCTTGTTTGATTATTTGCTTTAACCACATCGGTAAGATTGTTATTATCTTGGACAAGTTCAGCTTTCCATAAACTTTTACAATTTTCAATTCCAACAGACTGCAAAAAGGTCAGACAGAAAATTGCTCTTCATTCATGCAGTAACGGCGAGTGAACCAAAAGCAAAGATATGAAAACAAAACCTGCAGTTTTTCCATCTACCTTGGCATATAATGACCTTGGAATTCTTAAAGGTAAATACATCTACCAGTTCGGTTTGGGTTGAAAAGTTTGTTTGGGTTCAGTTTGGGTTGAAAACTGATAAATTCTAACCAAAGTCCTCTTGCTACTGACATATCTGTAAGACCAAATGTGTGGACTTGTATAATAAGGGACAAACAAAGAGACTTAGATGGAAAAAAGTCAGAGGTAACAACAAATTGTTCACTAAATATATCATTACCATGACCTCACTGTCTTGTCTGGTTAAGCACAATCCCCATGTCCGTCTCTGACTCTAATGATGCCATCTCAGTGCTACTCAGCAGAGGAGAATATCAGCATCCCGGACGGACCGACGGTGGCACCTCTGTGTGACACCTTCTACAGTCGCTGCTCGCATGACGGCAGAGTCCTCATTAGAAGACAAGTCCACCTGGCTTTCAGACATAGAAGGCACTTCTAATGACATCCTGAGATGGCCCTGGTCTCCTCTCGGTGACAGAGAGGTGCAGTTCAAACTCCTGGCTGAGAGTTTTTTATTGCCATACAAGCAGAGGGGTGACAGTAATGATAATGGTGTTGTGGAACGATGGGAGCTGTGTATCTATATATTTGTAAGGAGAATCATTTGTTTGAGAGGAGTCTCTGCAAAGATATTTACTGGCATCATGCCACATCATGAGACAGTTAACTAGAAAAATACTACGTCTGGGTGGCAGACACCAGAGTTTTCTATAAAATCTCCATAAAGGTATTTTAAATAAGTGAGTGACTGAGAGTCTAACATGAACTACTCTCTTTTCATTATCGACTGAACATTTTTCATCAGTTTAGAGAAAAAAAAAATAGAAAATAAAATTATTCTAAAAGCTAGCAACAACTGCTGCTTCTGCTGCTGCCCTGGTGGGCAAGAGGACGATCTGCAATGCCATTTCCGCTATATGAGTAATTCAGCACGGCAAAAATATATATATATATATTTGTAGCTGAATTCCTATTTCTGAAGCTGAATTAACTCTGACTAATACCAACACGACTAGGTAGCCTGCATTTATGCAAAATGCCATGACAACAAATATCAGGTGACTCCTTCTGCCACATTAGCATCATTCTGATATGATAGAGGGGATGAGAAGTGATTCTATGTCTCACCCACAACATGAATAGGTTAGGGTGCGTAATGAGGAGGTGGAAACACTAAGCCGCTTATAGAAATCAGCTCTTTGAGAGACAGGCAGCTTTACCCTGCAAAGCCTATTTACAGCTGTTAAGACAATTTCAGATGCATGGCTTTTTCTTACCAAACAAGAGACCTAAGAGCCGGTTAATGTATGGGATGCCAACAGGCCCTTGTAGAGGACAGCATAATTTGTATCTGGACAATGAAGCTGGAGCAGTGTAGGTCAGTGGGTTGCTGTGCCTGTGTTTATAGCAGCTTGTTTCAAACCAGTCCCTGCCCATCTTCTCTCCTCATCGTCTGTGTGTTATCTTGGCAAGCAGCGGAGACAGGAAAACTACAGGCTAACATCTGTCTTTCTGTGTGACACGCCAGCCCTCTGAAGGGACGAGAGCTCTTCCGTCCATCAGTGAGATCCCTTCAGGGAGTTGGGCTGGTGAGGGAGAGATACCTGCAGCTTTCTCTGGCTAACTCGCTGCACTCCTTCTCCTCTACAATGTGATCAAAGTGGCAAACAAGGACACAGAGTTTCTCCTGTAGTAGTACTACATTGATTTTAGGAAGTTGGGGCATAAATTGAGGGGTGTTAAGCACTATAGACAAAGACAGAGGAGACAACAGAGAACAAGTGCAACAGAGTAACAACAGACTGAAGTGAGAAGGAAAGCGTTAAGGTGAGCAAGTGAACAAACTGAACAGAATCGAAAAGAGAGAAAAAAGTGAGGGCTAAAAGAAAGGGTCTACAGGAAAGGAAGGAAGAAAGAGAGGTGAGAATGAGTGGGCAAAACACGGAAGCAAGACTAATGTTGTTTTGGCTTGACATGACCAGTTAATAGGTATGTAAATTGAACTCAACACATTTATGTAGAAGTTATTAACATAATACTTGTTTCAAACTCTGGCCACGTAAACAGCAGCAGCAAGGCTAATGGTTGTAAATTTGTCAAGCGATTTTCTTTTATTACTGTGCACAGACCAGATCAGTCTCCTAAGTTTATGTAAGTAGTAAAATAACCGAATATATTTCGCACAAATGAGCAAGGAACAGAAATGTGATTATTCTATTTTTATGGAATGCGCCTTTGCAAACTTCACATTTGCAGTGCACAGTTCACACAAAGAGCAGTGAGTACAGCATGTACAAGTACAAAGTGGTCAAACACAAAATGACCAAATGTCAATAGAGTGAAACAGAGGTAAGAAATCTCAGTGTAAGCAGAAGCTAAGGGCTTAAGCCATCCAAGCACAAGCCTCGCTGACAGACTGAAATGTGTAGGGACTTAGTTTATAGCTCTTGATGTAGTTCTGTAAACAAAAGCAGTGTGCAGTGTACAGCCAACTCTAATAATAACAAAAAATAAACATACATGCTAACAGTTAGTGCCAGCCAGTGCTCATTATTTTCATGACCCTGTCAACTGGTGCATTCCAGCTGCTGTATCTCATCTTCTCTTGTCAAGTGAGAGCAAATCTTCTGCAATCTCAGAGCTGTCACAAGGGATGGAGAGAACTGTACTGCTAAGCTATAACAACATCCTGACCTCTGAGGTCCCTTGTCCTGGCATAGATATTAATAAAAAAGAAAATTAAATTAGAATACATACTAAAAACTGAAGAATCCACAACATCCAAGAACATAGCAGCTTAATGACAAGTGTTTTGGACTTAAAATGTCCACTAGAATATCAGAGTCGACAAAGCTTTCTTAGTTTATAATTAAACCTTGCTTATAAAGTCTTTTCAGTCTTCCTCACTATCACTGGGATTGTTGCAGGTAACTTTACTACCTTATTATAATAGCTGAATAACAAAACATATACACAAAGTCCTTTGGCCCTCATGTTTCCGGTCACAAACTCACTTATTTGCATTTTCTTTTGAAGTTCAAGAACCTATTGAAAAAATCAGTTCCTTCTACAGATGAGCAGCTGCCTCAGTGGTCTCCGTCCAGTAGACCAATGAGAAAGGGAGAAGACATGGGTTCCAGCTGGTGTACACTCACACAAACGCACAAAGCTCTAAGAGGGTCGTCTTGTCCCTTTCTACTTCAGACAAAGACAGAAGTGAAAGGGCCGTGGTTGAGTCAACTCTAGCACTAACTGTTACTGTCAGCGCTTTTCATCAGAGACCCTGCTTCGTTTTCTGAAGGGGGAAGATGAAAGTGGTCTTAAAAGGGGCTTGAAGTGTTGAAGTGCACAAGGCGGCCCTAGTGGGGACTGTGAATTAGAAGGGAGGGGATGTGCAGCGAGGAGAGCACTGGCCATGTTCCATGTTTTAACCATGTTTGAAAGTAAGAGATATTTGTCTGTCCCTAGATGAAAAGCATGTCATGAGTTGTATACTATAGCTCTGAATTTCTTTTTTCATTCAAAAAATGTTAGGTTTGTCCACATTTATTCTTAGACACTAACAGGATATCACACTTAAAAGTGCTTGCAGCCCAGGAACAACATAGCAGGGGTCAACCATGCGAAGAAGCTTTCTGAAGCCAGGCTTTTCAACTATACTGATCAGTAGCATATCCTAAGCAACGTAGTACGATACAGCATAGGTAATGTTCTTGTGCCATTTGGAGGTTTTCTCATACAGTGCTGCTGTTGAGTACCTTTCCTTTGTTGACTATTTGTGTGTTGTTTCTGGGGTCCTACCAGCAGATGCAGCAGATGTAGGTTGTGGCAGATGACATGTTGCATCCTGCAATGGGTGGAACTGGTTCGAACTTCAGTTGTGCGCTTTCCTTTTAACGTATCAGTTAAAGTATCAAACTTTCTATTGAACAATTTTCCTATTGCTACAGATGAAGTGTCTATCGGTGATACATATCGCTATCGTTTTATTGCCCAGGCCTAACTCTAAGGCATTTGTCTTTAAAAAAGGAGGCCAACAGTCTTATCTTTTTATCCATGATCTTTCTACTGAATCTACTGTAAAATGCTGCCAACGTCTAAGATGGGTTGTGCCTTCAGCACAGTCTGTGAATTAATAAACTGAGAAAGAATGGCACAGCTCCTCCAATGCACATAGGCCAGGGGGATAGAGGAGTATGAAGGTGGAGAGCAAACGTTACGGATGGATAAGGCAGTCCTCTGACGGCTTGTGGTGATGCCCATGGTGTGGACGAGCATTTCTAGGACAGATGGTACAGGTTAGGCAGTGTGTTGAGTTAGTGAAGAAGCATATGGTACTCTCTAGATGATCTCATATACCAGCATTAAGCCCAGTTGGAGGTGTAAATGCTTCTCTGCACCCTGCCTGAGAAAGTGCAACTGTGGATATCACCAGCAAAAAAAAAATGTGGAGGCAAACCAAGTGCAGGCATGTGTGTATTACAGTGTTATCTATGACTTGAGCATTTCATTTCTCATCCTTACAAATAATGTCACACTTTAATGCATCACCACTCCTGACAACTGTTCATGTTATAAACTGAGGCGTTTCATGCTTCCCTGAATGTCCATTGCATACATCAAAGAGTGAGGGAAAGAACCAAATTTTATAGCTAGAAGTGCCCTGTCTGTCCTCCCAGTCACTCTTCACAGTTACAGCTGCCCTGGCCCAGTATGCCACTGGCTCCTTCCAAAATGCCCTTGGCTCTGTATCTGGTACATCACACGTGTTTTCACACTGTTGGTAAAACACAGTGATGTGTCTGGGAGGGCATCCAGTAGAGGCTGCTGTGTAGGGAGTCTCCTCTGCACCTCAGTGTACAACGGAAAACCCATACCACTGGATTGCAGGAAAGGAAAAAAAAAATAGATCAAATTATCTAAGCCATCCCTAGGTTTTCTGATGAATGCCTTTAGGCCTTGGTTGTTTTGCAGGTTAGGTTGCTTCACCTTTCGTGTTGCACAGTGTACCAATACTAGAAAGATATTACAGTTCCCATTCATTGTTTCCTTTTAGAGTGTCCTAACTGGCTGCAACCAACACAGTGCTGCACTGAAGTCTGAGCTTCACTTTTGGCTTGAATTTTTTGTCAGACACCCTGTTTCTACTGTTTTCTCTCACATTGAGAACTGGCGTGGATGAGAAAAGGTTGATTTTTTCAGTTGAAATGACGAGTTTTCTTTTCAATACATCATCTAGAATCAGAACATATATACATATATATATATATATATATATATATATATTTTTTATTGTTGTTGTTTTTTCACCCACTCAAACAAATTATTTTCTCTGGTTTAGAGACCTGCCCCCACATGGACATCTCACTCCAACTCTAACAGTCCCTGTATGCTATTTTGTCTATTAAATTATGTGAAGACCAGCAGGTCCTGAAACACAAAGAGGTGCTGTTCTGGCGTATCAGGGGGAAGTCACGCAACGCATTAAAAATCCACAGTGGCTGGAGCACTTAAGACAACATGCTATTAAAAATAAACTAAAAAAATAAAATAAATAAATGAAACTCTTACCACAAACAGAGCTATTTATTTACATTTATTAAACAGAGCATTCACAATAATAACTCAAAAGTAGCACAGCGCAGACATGTAAAAACCTTTCCCTCTCTCTCTCTCCTTAGCTACTAGACCCTCGGATGGTGTCAGAGACTGAATGACTTTATATGTAAGTTGTTTTAATACATAAATCATAAGAATGAGCATTCACTCAACACTTAAATCACACATCTTGAACAAATCCAAATGCTTACGTCTCACTGAGAAGACTGGCAGGACACTAACAGCAGACATGGCGCAATACACTTTAAGCCAGTATTGTGCTGAAAGATTTGCAAGATCACAGGCCAGTGGCATAGAGGGGGGTCTAAGCTGCCACAGAAAGTAGACAACTAAATGAGCAGACTGAAAACAATCACTTTAAGACACAAACAACAACAGTAATCATGGCCTTAAGCTACTTTTATTTACACATCATCTGAGACAGTGTGAGCTTCATCGACTGGACTTTAAGGGCTCTTGAAGATTCCCAGTAGCTGAAAAAGAGCCTCTCTCCATACAGCATGGCAAAATGTTTATGTTTTCAATGAACGAACCAACGATTGCCTCAGCCGACTACATTCTGGCTGCACCGCTGTCTTAAGTAAGACGAGGTAAGAAAGAAATGTGTGGCAGATCGAGACTGATGGAGAGGCATTTGTAAGATGAGTGGGTCCTATAGATTTCTTTCTTTCCCTCTCCCTCATACACAATCACAAAAAGCACTAGCATAACCAAATGTGCTCGACTGCATACACATACACCTGCCTCATCAATAAGTTAATGTCAAGGTAGCTTGCTATTATTCAGGAAGCCAACATATCAAATTAACTATCCCTCTAATAAGCACACATGAGATTTGACAGCCATGCATAAAACTGCTCTGTTTACACTGAATATTCATAACCAAGTGAAATAAATTAAAATGCTCCCTCCCTCTGATAATTGTCATTCTGAAAGTGAGGTTGTGCTAAGCACAGAGAAGTAAAAGGGAGCAGCAGAGGTAGACTGAGGTGAACGGAAAGTAAGAGAAATTAACTTTAAAAACTGAAAACAAGATAGAGTGAACAAAAACAGAAAGATGCAGAAAACGTAACCGCAACACAATTTGTCAAAGGCAAGTCGGGAAGATGGCAACAGTAAAGAAGGACAAAACATTCCAAACCATCTGATATGAGGTGTTCATATACACAAGTATATGTTACTCCCATTCATCACACAGGCTCAACATGCGGTGAAGATAAGAATCCGAGGCGATGTTTTCTTCCATCGTGGCTTTGTCAGTGAATGATTGCTGGTGAGGCAGGAGGCAAGGCAGACATGAAGAGCTCTCACAGCAAGGAAGAGGAGGGAAAATGTGGTTTTGATTTAGAATTCAGACTGAAAATCCATCAAGATTTGCTCAACAGATGCATCTGTCAAGCGGGTGGCGACACACAAAGTGGACTGCATAATGACATTCTCTTTAGCTGTAGCAGGGCACAGGTATTTGTATATGTGTGTGTGTATATGGGTGCATGTGCGTGGCCGTGCATGTTTGCTTCGAAGGCAAAACGAAATCTATATTCATTACTGGACTGATATCACAAAACTGGTAGATAGCAACCAGGTCTTTGTGACAAAACTGAATACACACACATTTATACTGTATACACCTATGTATATATTGTGCGTGCTCATATCAATGCTAACGGAAAAGTAATTCAGTCTGTGCATTGCCTGAACCTATATACCGTCATTGATAACATGTATATACAATGTTTAAGAAGACAACCTCTTCCAAATCTGTATAATAACCCATATATTTTTCAGTGATGGAGTTATTTGAATAGTGTTACCAAGTACTAGTAAGGCGTGAAGAGTTGCAAAACTCTTTCGGGTGATGAGTATGTATTGCTGCACAGAGAGCTCAACATTTGTTTTCTCAGAGGATGGACTGATGCCAAATGATGTGAAATTTTTATTACATTTTTTATTTCTAGATCTGATTTTATTACCAAGAGGTACTATTTCTAATAAGTGCGTAAACTGAGGAACTCTCTGAATCATGTGCTTTCTCTCACCCTGGTTGTTTCCTGTACCTGAAGAAGCACTGAATCATGATCGTAAATATAGACAGTGCAGGCAGTGCTGTTACACAGGGGCCCTTGTGGTGGGGACGAGGCCCTTCAGCAATTTGTTTGAATGGGCCCTTAAGAGTCACTCAGATTGCTTCCTCTGAAATACACTTGTGTTGAAAGTGGTACTCAAGTTAAATTAAAAACACTGATATCTGCTATATAAACCCTTGAAAAAGGCTTTATGTATGTTTTAATAGTTAGAAGTAATTTGTGACAAAATTAAATTCTCATGCTACATAACCTATAAAAAATTATTAACTGTAAAAAAAAAATAGAATAATTTTGTAGCTGAATTTTGACATCATTTTAGGAAGTGCAGAAAGAAAGGTGTAACTGAAATTTGACCACAGCAGGCTATGCGCCATCGCACAACACACATCAGTTATTGATTCTGCCAGAGAGACAATTACTTGCATTTTTCTAATTTACAGTTGATGATTATAGCTCATTTGTGGGGGGAAAATGTATTGTATAGCTCTATAACTAGACAAAAAGACTGGATATGTTAATGCAAATGTCACAACCTTAGCAAAACAGGACAAGAATCTTAACCATTCTCAATCAATAATAAACAAAAAACAGAAATTAAATTATGTAAGGTCCAAAAGTTTATTTTTCAAACCTGCAGCTTGGGGCTCAGGCTGTCAAATGCACAACACAGAGATTAAAAGCTTGGGTATGAGACTAGTGGATCTGGGTCATTGGTTTTGAACAGACAGCAGAAGTTAGCGTGCCATTCTCTCAGTGTCCCAGTGGAGCACACTTTACAAAAACTTTGTAAACTTTGCATCTTTCTGATAACTCCCTGCATGGCTAGCCCAGTATGGGGCCACAACATTCAAACCCTACTTTCCATTAGCCATTAGCTGGTTGTGAGTCACCCATCTGCTACAATGTAAACTCCCCTAAGAGTTGTCATTCATGCTAAAAGGAACCAGTGGTCCATGTCGGATACATTTTTTTATGCTTTGATAGAACAGGAGAAAGACTTTATGGTATTATACCTCAGCAGTAATAGAACAAATCAATCTGTGTCCACTTCAGGTGAGTTAGACCACTCTACAGTACCTGAGAGGAGTTTCTATATGGCATAACTGCAATTGAACTGTCAACTTAAGCACTTTATGGTTAAGTGAGTGCAGCAGAGAGGAGAATACTGGTTGATGTGCGTGTGTGCAAGTTTGCGTGTTCGTACAGGCAAGCTTATCCTATGCATGTCATTAATGTGCGTCTGTGCTTCCTTGCTTGACTGGCTCATTCTATTGTGTATGCAGGGAACCGAAGACTCATAGCAGGATATCAGCGCCACTCACAAATCTTTACATTGTGCCTCTGCTTCATCTCCTGGGAGTCAGAGTCCAACAGATCTTAACTAAAGAGGTTGCTGATGTCCTTCTTTCTCTCATTTTCTGTCACATTCATGTAAGACCTAACAGCCCATGAGTAAGCCGTACAAATTCATGTGAGAGCATGAAAAGACACAGAGTGTATCTGAAGAAATTAAGCGTGAGTAGATGCTTTCTTGCATGTTGTAATGGTGAGCCAGGATACAAAAAGTGTGAGACATACACACATACCAGGACAATGACCAAATCTTGGTGCACAAATGGAGATGAGAAGATAAAGTAGCTCTAAAGTACACAGTGGGAACAGAGGGGCTGATTCACTAAGCCAACAGCAAATTACTGTCAAGGCTGGTAACATCTGCATTGGCCCTGATTTTCAGTTTAGCTTGGAATTTACTAACACACGTGATGTAAGTGGCCACAGAAACAATCAAGTTCATTTGAATGCACTGCTGCTGATTAGGACCTGATGCTGGGCTATTTAACAGTGCCTGGAACAACAGAGCACAAAGGAAAGTATACATTTCTGCTACAGAGTTTCAAATACCAGTTGAAGAAACCAATAAAAAAAAAGTATTTCTGAGCTGCAGTCATGCAATTATGTCTATGACAGTGGATAATCCAAAGTGATGAATCATTTTGAAGTTTCATTCCCTCTGCACATACAATGTTCTGCAATTCAACACAGAAATGTCCTAAAAACTTTTTTACAATAACACAAATGCACAATTTTGATTACTGACACTTTTCAGATGCCAGGAGAAAATATGAATGCAACCACTGTATGTCATAACTACAGCCAAATGCTAGACTATAAGGACAAAAGTATTGGGGCACCTGACCATTATACCAACAGGGACTTTAATGACATTGCATTCTAAATACATAGACATTAATATGGACTTATTATTATGGACTTATTTAAAATACAGGATATTATTACAGCATGTTTGTGGGATTCCATTTGTCCATTCCAGTTCATCCCAAAGGTGTTTAATGATGTCATTTTCAGGGCTCTGTGAGGGCCACACCAAACATATCCAAACAAGTCTTTATGGACATGGCTTTGGCTTTCCCCAAACTGTTGCCACAAAGTTGGAAGCATAGCATTGTCCAATATGTCTTGAATATGGCTGAAGCATTAAGATTTCCCTTCACTGGGAGTAAAGGAGCCAGCCGAATGCCTGGTAAACAGCCCCATACCACACCTGAACTCAATAACAAAGGTATGCCCCAATACTTTTGTCCCTATAATGCAAGCCAATTGTTAGTGTCCTAAAAAAAATCATCAACTTATAAGTTAATCAACCATCGAGTCTGACCTGGCCTATATTAAGCTATACTACACTGTCTGTTCCCTTCTAACTCCTTTCTCCTGAGGTTTCTGTCTCTCCATTTCTTCCCCTACAAAGTAACACAAGCACTGTTGTGAAAATATATATCCTCTTCCTTTTATTCAGTTTATCTTTGTCTGCATCGTAACCAGGGCCACTGAAAGCAGCATGCCAGGCACTAGAGCCCAAACACAGTGGTGAGAGTGGCACCTTGCTGGCTGACAACCAAACCTACTGCAGTAGTTGGAGAGGACACTGAATAAAATATAAAGCTGAAGGTGGAAATATACACAGTATGTGTTGGCCAGTTTGGTGTGTGGGAAGAGAGTAGAACAGGGAGGGAAGGAAGGAAGGGGATGGAAGACAAAGCTATGTGTGGGTGCATACAAATGTGTGTTAAACCATCTTTGTTCATGCGAGTACAATGTATTTTGCAAAGATCTGTGCTACAAGGATAAATTCAGAATCATTTCCTTGCATGACATTGTGCGGATGTGTAGGGGCAATAATCCAAACTGTAACCTATGACTAAAAATAAATAAAGCAAAAGAAAAAGAGAAAACAAAAAAAACCAAGTAAAATGTGAGAAACTGAACACAAGAGGTTGTGAAACAAATTAGTGCGGATGAGTGCGTGATGAAAAACTAAGCAGACACAACCACTAAGCTAAAAAAAACAAAACACAGGCTTCCGCACATAAGCATACGGCATAGAGATGCAATTAAACTTGATAAAACTTCAACTCTGATTAGCCACAGCCATTTACATGTCCTGTTGCAGGGCCAAAGAGCCATGCACAAACAGGACTGTCACAGTGTACTGCAACTCTTTATCAAAGTAATAAATTATCTCATGATGAAATCTATACAACAGACGGATGGAGCAAAAAGAACCACAAAATAATGAGAACCCTTTTAATGATTCCTGATCACACTGACATGTAGTATTTCCTGGGGAACAAGAGGTTTGCAAACAAGAGGTAGTTTCACATATGTTGTTGTAATTATTATCATCATTATTATGATCGTTTCATGCTTAACAAACACTTCCATTGCCCAGTGGTATGGGAAATGTTAATGGGCCTCCTTGAGAGGAGGCAGCCTCATGCAGGCTGCTAGGTGTTCTCCTTATTGTTTCAAGTGACAAAGCTTGCCTGTCAAATCTAGACTTAATAAGTATTTGAATATAATTATTTTTCAATGACCCCAGACTTTGGCACTGTCAACGTAAATGTGTAATAATATTACACAATACAGTACTGACCCTGCAAAGTGTTGCAGGTAGCACTGAAAGCTTTTCTAGGTCTCGTTTGCTTAATTCTTTGATCAGATATTTCCCGATTTAAGTCATAAATTTGACCAAATACTACAATTTATTTTTTCTTGAGTTCTCAGGCTGTTTTAACAACATTAAACTCTGCTGTTTCAGAGGGTTGGTTTGTTGTGTTAAACAAAAAGGACTGAAAGAAAACAAAAAGGACTGAAAGAAGACAAAAAGTGTTTTCTCAAAATATGACTCAATGCGTTAACGATGATGACATTATTTTATTATCATTGCCTTAACTCACATATCTCATTGACACCAGAATCAAATTATTTCAAACACCATCGCAGAAACCAGACTGGTCTATTCTCCCCATTGTCGAGTGGACACAGGTAAACTGCATGCCCCTTTGTGTGTGCATGTGTGTATGTGTGTATGTGTGTATGTGTGTATGTGTGTGTCCTCTCTACTCACTGAGTCTCTTCGCAGCCTCCAGGGCCTCAGAAGCTGTGTCCGCCACATAGAAGCGCTGGACAGTCACGCCACTCTCTTGCATTAGCTTCTTGCTCTGGTACTCTTGCAGATTCAGCCATCTCCTGGGACTCAACCAGGTGCACTGGAGGAGAGGAAAGAGAGAGTGAAGCGGCAGAATGAGTAAGTGTGACTTTTAAGTGAGAGATAGTTAACACGGAGCTATAAAAGGCACCCATGTCGAGGGTTCCATCATGCCTAATGATAACAGTTTTTCCTCTTCAGCTCAACATCTCTCCAAGCCTGTGCACTCACTGCTGCAGTGTTTTACATTATACAACATCGAAACATGTCTAACACCTGCCTCACAGTGCACAGGCTACATCCTTTCTCCTCTTCCCCCTTGCTTGCACCCTCTCCACCCCCCCACCATTTCTCTCTCTCTTCCCTTTTCCAGTAATGAGGCAGGCAGCCAGGCCTAAGCTGCAGGACAGAGCTGGAGCTGTTTGCTCCATCAGCAGACACAGGCCCTGTCAACTCCAGCTGTTGTTGCTATTAAAAGGAAATTGGCTTTTTAATGTGACGGGGAGACATAGGCTGTGTTAAAGTTAGAAGCCCTCCACACCAACACACCCCACATGCAAGGGTTTATGTGTATGTGTGTGTTTGTGTGTGTGCGTGTGTGAGAGAGAGAAAGAGAGTGCATGTATGGGCATGGGTGCGTGCATGCAAATGTTTCCACAGGAAGGATCTTCAGGGAGTCATTAAAGAGAAAAAGGCCATTAAAGTAAAAGGGAAAACAAGGAGCGTGAGGTAAATTATGGCTCTGCATTTAAATGATGCTTCAGCGTGTGTATTTCTTTACTCTGTGAAGATTAAACTAATACGCTAATAACATCAGAACTGCACTGTAATATGCTGCTGACTAAGTCATGTTAAACTGTTATCCACCGTCTTGACAGGTGTATACTATTTGAAGACACCTCCATGAACATAAGGGGCACATATGCACGTTGTAATGCGCAAGATGACGACATTTTGTTAAGAAGTTATTGTAGAGTTTTTCGTTGGCACTACTGCTGGAACGTTAGTAATACACTGACAACATTATATCAATACAGCAAAATGAAATGCTCCATCACACCAGCTGCGCTTAAGTCTGCAGGATCGATAATCTGCACTTAACAACAACCGCTCATTTTTAAAAAGAAGTAGCCAGCTGCTCCAGGTTGGCTCTGTGCTTGACAGTGGGAAAAATAAATTTCTCCGAGGACAGACACAGAACTTAAAATATAATATAATATGGCAAATGCATCAAGTAGCGCACCACACCTTGAACTTGAATCGGGCTCCTTCTAAACTGACAAAAATCTGAATGTTGAAAGAGCCAGCAAAGATTAAGAACTGTCATGACAAAATGTTAAAAGATGAAAAATAGTGGCACGAATATCCAGATAATTAATCATTTTTTTCTTTTTTGTTGTGTCTTGTGTCAAATGCACGGTAGCAACCTCTTGGCAAAACAAAGTCTCTTGCATGCACTGCTCCAGAGATATTTAATGGTAGCAACCTTATGAGATATACGACAGCGTTCATTTCTGCAAACCAAACTGCTACTAGTGTGAGCTCAGGTTGTTTCTTTAAGATGATGATGTACGATATATAAAAGAAAGAAAATATATAGTGTTGAATGGCCAAAATTTTGACTTAGAAACAGTTAGAAAGTAGTTGGCTGGAAATGTCTTTAATTTCTAGAATAATGAAGGGTGAATTCAACTGCGACAATAATAGAGGAGTTGATCAAGCAAATCAAATGACAATGGCAAACAAGATGCATCAGGTGTGTCTATGCACATGCACTGTGTCTTGAGTCAGTGGTGCATTTCTTCACCCAGCCCACTCTGTGCCTTTTAAAATTGCCAGTCACTCCATCATTCATGAGGGGGAAAGAATAAGAACACAAGGGCGAGGCAGGTGGAGGGGTTGGGGGGGTGGGGGCCTCTCTGAACCATTAAGTGATGGAGCGAGCCAAATGTAGCCCCGACTAACCCTTAATGGTTATAAGTGATTAGAGGCTAATGAGCTTGACATGGTCACTCTAATAAGGAACAGCCAAATCAAACCCTCCCTTTTTTAATCTAAAACTAATCACAATTACCAATGGGCCTCAACTGAAAACAAAACCGCTTGACTGGTAATTCCCAATCCACGCCAAAACCAACCTTCTCTGTGCCACAGCGCAATGTATTAGCATGCTTCACCATTCCAGTTCTCATGAGAGTCTGTCAGGAGACTTCATTAGACCCAGAATGGGTTGTTTTCCAGGAGAACAGTACATGCTTGCTCCATATTGGCCTTTTCTTTCGCATAACTGAATACAGTAATGAGGGGCATCCGCAGGTCACCTCCGCAGCCTCGTCTGAAATACCGTAATACTGTTCATATGTTTCCGTTGCAGTTTTTATGTGTACATGCAGAGCTATGGCTTTAATTCTGTCCCCAAAGCCTTCTATAACAGTGAAGACTGATGATGTGACTCACTCACATGAGTCTAGAGGGGTCTGCAAAGATCTGCATTGCAATGTAACAAAAGAATAGATCTTAAATAAAAAAGTATAGGAAAAATTAGAACAGAATTTCAGAAAAACTAAAATACATTTGGATAAAATGGAAGTGTCTGACTGTTGTTGGAACAAATTCCACAGCTTTAACAAGCCATACAGCAGATTAAGTTTTCTGTGTTTTGTGGGCTCATTTGACTGCTGTCATGTACCAACAGATGATCCTCTCTTAAAACATTTACCTCCCTTGCCATTCAGTGTTTGTCTTGGGAGGATCAGCTCTGCTGCTTGTGTGAATGTCTCCGTCTGTCAGTCTATTTTTTGGTCTACATTTCAGTAAAGAAAATGGCAGACAAGAAGCCTGTCACAGGACAGGTTACATGTCTTTTCAACAGGAAGTATCGCCAGATCACTCCGAGACATGTTTACTAACAGGCATTAGAACTAGATTGTAGATAAGATTAGCGACCCAGAAAATTAACAAAATATGGTCAGGCTTGCACTGTGATCAGATTTTGGCAAGGTGTGAACAACAATCGACACAATGCTCACATCTGCAATATCTAATTGCACAAACAACTCCAAGCTCGGGAAAATCCAAGCGAGAGAAAAAAAATTCATCAGTGATGACACATTATTGTCAGTTCTGGCTTCACTTTTAGAGAAACTGAGAAAGATTCAAGATATCATTAGCAGCATAAATCTCCCTGCTGACTTCAGGCTCTAGCACATCTAATTCACCCATCACTAATTTTAGCCAACAATTATTTATAATATTGCTTGGATAAATAAGAACTGAACTTCAGAGTTAAAATGAAATTCTCAGAAGTACAGTAGTTTGGTAATTCTGGCACATTCAATCACGGAAGATCCATTTCAAGCAGAAGTGAAACCATGTTGGCTAATACAGAAAAGTCCTAGTAAGACTGAGAATACAGAAAACATTCACTACCTCTTAGACAACTGTTGTTGTCGTATCCAGGCTCACAAACATGGGAGAACATCCTTAAAGCCCTGGTTGATGACAATAATTATATTGGAATGCCACTACCATATTACAACCATATTACCATATTACATATTACAATTACAAGGAAAGAAAAGTCTTTGATCCCAATTCCTTTGTAGAGAAAGTAGGAGCAATCATGGAAATCTGCTAGTTGGCTAACCAAACCTGCTAATTAAGAAGCTCAGGCCATTACATACCACTTAAAATGGCTCCTCTGTCACCCAAAAAAGGGAGGAGTGAGGAAGAGGAAAGAAAAGAGCAGCACAGACATCCCAAAATAACAACTGCTGCTTACTGGAGGAGTCAAGTGGGGCTGGAAGAGTCCCTCCAGGCACTGACAGTTACCTTGGGCAAAACACCAGAGAATGGAAAGGCACCTGGGGCACTTTCTAGTATGTACCAGATCCACAGACAATTAGTATCAAAGATGGGTTCTTACCTGGCACACAATAAGACAACAATATGCCTTCATACATGGCATGGAAGTAGTCATCCAGTGAGGTATAGATAATTATCTCTGATCATTTATGTAAAAAACATCCAATCAGAGATTGTCAAACACAGTTTCATGTACAGATAACAGAAACCTGAACCTTTATTTTCAAAGCAATGTCAGCTGAGGCTCATGATTACCACTTTAACCAGACTCCTTTGCCATACTAAATTAACAGACAAAATTGGACTTCTCTGAAACAAAGATAAAATTACAATTATTTATATGTATATACTATACAGTTAATGTCCATGTCTATCCGAACGCATATACTATTTGCAATGAAAACTTTGAAGGAATTTAATAAAATGTTTTAAGTGTAGTTCTTGGCAAAATGGAGGTTAAAACTAATATGCTAACTATAACTATATGAAGAGGATCTCAATGGCGCCAAGGTGGGAACTCAAGATTAGTCTCACCAACTCAGTATACAACCAAATGTGAAATATGGTGTTATGGCCAGAGAAGTGCCTTTGAAGAATATTAATATCTCACAGTGTTTTTCACCTTGGACCACCAAGTCCTCATTAGTTGATCCTTGAGTCCAAGTGGATGTTTTTGTGATACTTAGGAATTATCTGACTGCTACATGTTTGCCCTGGAAGAAAGCAGTAAGTGGCGAAAGGCAGTATGGCAGCAAGGCAGGCAGACAAGCAGGCAGCTGGTCTGCAGTCCCCCGAGAGACTCGCTCTACAGTAATTATCATCAGCAGCACTCTAGAGACAATCCTACCCGGTCCTTCTACCTAACTACTGCTCTACTTGTTCTTAATACACCAACACACACATACACACAAAGAATAGACATGGGACAAATGGGATGTACTGAACACACAATGGCAAAAACAAAGATGAATGCTCTGACATGGGCCCTAGAAGGGCATAAATATTCACAGCAAACTCCTATACACATAAAAGCACTTAAGATCTTCTCGTGAACGCATCCAAGTGATGAGAAGTAGGGCGCCGTGTCAAGAGTGAGTGGCGACAAAGGTAAACAGCAATATTCTCTATTAATATATGGAGATGAAGTGAAACAAGGCTTATAAGACATTCACAGAACACATCTCATTCATTCTGCAAATCAAAATAGACAGGACTTCTCAGTAGCATCCCATAGAACAACGGGACGAAAGAAAAAAAAAGATGGAAGATCGAAAACGCAAGCCTTCATATAAGTGAAGCTCTTTCTCTTTAGTTTCCAGTTTTGTCCAGTACTTGGCTTACCTACAAAATCTCTGCATGTGGCCTCTGAAGGGACACAATCTAAATAACAGCAAAAAAGGAAAGGTATCCCTTAAAGGATTTACAGGAAAAAGTATGTGGTGGAAAAATGTTAGGAAAGATCTAAAGAACACAGGAAAAACACAGCTGTGCAAGTCTAAAGACAGTAAGTCAAAGAGACATTTCCTGGTGAAGTGAACTGTGTTGACATTCATAAGTAAAAAAAAGAACAAAAGGAATCTGAATCATTGAAATGTACTGAATAAACTATGTCACCATACTGCCACTCTCTCTCTTTACAGAGCACTCAGCGTAGCTGTGCCCTCACACAGAGACATGGAGAGGACAGGCAGTTCCATGGCAGCAGCTGAATCAGACTGCCAAGTCCTTGGTTCAGCTGTACTTAGCCACGAGTGGCACTGAAGGACAAAACATTGGCATAGTTAATGTTACTCCCAAAACACTTCTTTGGTGCATCCATATGGTATTCAGCACCGCATCATGCAACATCAGGATTTTTCTGAGACACAAGATTGTGCACTCTCATGTTTGGTTGAGAGCAGCATGCACAATGTCAAAGCACACTTGTTGTGAGAAGTGCCATCACAGTGAGTGGATGTCTGATCGTGGCACTTTGCAAAGTCATTTCACGACATGCCACTACTTTGTCATTTGTCCTTCTGTTAAACTTAAGGAGTCAATATCCTAGGGCTAATTTAAAGCAGTTGTTTTATCACAATGGAAGAGTGGAACAATGTCAAAAAGTCACCATCTGACAGAGCAGTTCTGGCTTCCTTGAAAATTTATTGAACCATAAGACTTAATTTACAGGGGACGGTTACAAAGCAGGCAATCACCTTTGATCAGGACCATAAACAGCAGGCAGTCAATGTTGAGCTGCTCATTAATCTGTCACTCAACAACTCAAGGTGGTGACATCGCAGGTCAAAAAATGCATTTGTTTCTTGAATGGAAGAGAAGTCAGACAAGATCCAGCCAATAGTGAGTGAAAATGTGATTCTGTCCTGGCTGTTTGCAACACTAAGGGGACATTATCTCCGCACACATGCCATTTATCTAACTTCAGACATTAGCACTGTGATTTTAACAATGAAGCCAGTGCCATTTTTTAATAATGCCATAAAATGTATACAGGAAATAGTTAAATTCCATAGTAATCAGATATGAATACATCTAGTAATCACACAGAAGCAGTTAAATCTGATAATTGAGTCGATTGCATGTGATAGCGCATATGTAAAATATATGATAATAAATAAGTAAGATGATAATGAATTAAATGCTAAGAAGATAAGATAAGATAAGAACTTTATTGATTCCACAGGAAATTGATGTGCCAGGGTTGCAAATAAAAATATCAAGTAATCAACACAAAATATAAAATAACAGGTTAGTATAAAAAATAACTGTAAAAAAAAATAACAGAGTACTGTTTTACAGTTTACCATGGGCGCTTTCACTTTCTGCTGACATTTTATAGACCAAAATAATTATTCGATTATCCAAGAAAATAACAAGTGTATTAATCTATAATGAAAATTGCATACGGCCCTACAGACATGTATTCAAACTCATCCAGCAATCCTTAAAAGAACTATTAAACTATTCTTGTTGTGACCCTTATAGTGATGATTTAATTCTGTATTAGTAAGAAAATGGTTTGGTGTATAGATTATAATGAGGTGTATCAAACATTTTGAACTTAAATTTACTGCAATAAGCAGTACGTGTTTATGATAATATGTCAAACCAAAAAGGTGAGTGCATGTCCTACTGTGCTTTTCCTTTTTTCTTTGACTGACATCGGCATGAGAACCTTCTTGGAGAGACCACTGATTGATGATGTGGAAGACACATGCAAAGTGGCTGCTGCTGCATGATCCAATCGATACCTTATAGGACACGTGAAGAAGAGCCTTCATCACTCACCAGCCTTCAGAAGTCAATAAATAAGTAACAAATTACTTTATGGAGTTTTTCCCCCCAACAGTTCATAAATTATTAATACACATGAAGCACTAAGAGCTGAATTAAAGTAGTAAAGAACAGTAGGGATTCAGAATAAACCTTGACCTTCACACAAAGGCTGTCATCATGAACAAGTCAGAACAATGGTGGGAAATGGAGCTCCGTTAGGGTAAACTCTCAATATGTCAATCCAGTCAGCAAAAAAAAAAAAAGATTATGCTTTTGTAGCCTGGGAGGGAAAGGCACAATTTTAAGCAGGCATATTCATGAGGAAATTGCAAATCTGTATTGATGTGGCCTGCATGACCCTCCTTTAAGAACAGGATGTGAAGCTTACAGGACTCCAATCAGCAGGGGTTCAAAGGGGCCTCTGAGATCATTTTAGTTAGAACGTCCTCCTTTCGACTGTCCTTCTAATGTCCACAGGGTATTCATCTGCCATTAAAATCAGAGACAGCCTGCCTTGGTGGACTTCTTTCCTAAATTGCCTGAGAAAAAAGCATAAGCATCACAGAATAACACTGCAGCAGGAAAACAGGAGTAAGAACAAGACAAACCAGACCAGTCAAGAAAACTTAAAACCTGATATAATGAAGTACTTTTTGCAGTAGAAGCAAATGATTTTTAGCCATGCTAGTGGCATGAGCTTCATGGACAGGCTAATAACTGACGTGCTTGACTGACGTGACCTCCGCTTCCTGTCTTTGATGGACTATGTATGGCTTGTCATTATTTCTCCTCAACGTGTTACATGAAAGAATCCATAACCAGTGTCCATTAAGTGTCCATGCAGCCAAACATTTCACCAGTACAGCAAAACAAAGTTCATCCAATGTAGCGCTCAAAAACTTCCTTATAAGTGATACAAAAAACAAAGTGACACCTACACACTCTCCTAAATTATTGTGTAATAATAAGTTTAACCGACTAGTTTTTGTAGTGCTGACCAGCATGGGTAGGAACGTTTAATCGACTAACTGAGTGATCACACCTGTCATTAGTATGTGTTAAATATTAGCATCATGATGATGTTTGCATTTAATTCAAAGCATTGCTCTGCACTTATACAGCCTCAAAACATCTCTAGTGGTCTTGCTTGTTGTGTAGTGGGTTATATCCAAAGTTTTTTGTTTAGTTTATTAAAAGGGGTGGGCCAATTATAGGTGAGTAACATCCCACTATTCACTTTTTTCCTAAAGTACTGGCATCTGTTTTTTGTTTTTTTGTCTATTTGTTATCTGCTTACAGTCAATCATTCCATTTTGTGTAACTGATTAGATTTTCACAGTTTTCTTGTGAAAAGGAACAATAATGGCAGCACTTAATCTGATAGCAGAGCTAGCAACTAAATGAATTACTTTAAATATCTGCAGATCATATCCCACATTCACATATCTTTTAATCACAAGGAATGAACGGCTGGAGTTTCCAGAGACACTGAATATCTCATATTATACAGTGGTTTATGCCTGGTGAGGTTAAAATCTTCATTTCGTGTCATGGCCAGACCCCAACCCCTTTGAAATGACACTGCTTTATTAATGACGACAAATGACTGCAGAGCTAATTAACCAGAATGCTCCTTAAGGGGCATTATCAAATGTTTAAGAAATTAAAAGATTGCCAGTTCACCATTTCTACGTAATTGATTTGTTCCTATTCAGGTTATGAACTCATCTCTTTTCACCATTCATCTAACTAACCATCCAGGAAGCACTGAAAGGCGGCCCTTACAGTGTCCACTTCCATGAGCAGAGAGTGAATCAGACAGAGGAGTACTTGGAGCGACTATCAAAATCATTGCCACACTGATTGCAGCCGAATGTTTTTCCCCTAATGAGGTGGCAGTTTGCTACTTAGTTGCAACTCATAAATACAGACTGTCTTGCAATTAGACAAGCACTGTTGTTAGTGGAAAGAGAGGTGACACACAGTGAAGGAAATGGAGGAGGCAAAGGAGCAGAATTGATGTAGATTTTCTGCATAAACAGGCCAGTGTGAATCACATGCATATTTCCACTTAATGCCAGCCATGTAGCAAGAGCATGCCTCATGAAGCATTAATGGGATAACTCAAAAGTCTGGTCTCCTTTAATTAATAAAGCACTTGAGTATTGATGGCAGAAGTTCCTCTCTCTGTCCTCAGCTTTGGCGCTGCCTGCATTGATTTGAATGAAGAGTTATGGCAAAGATAGCAAAACCTAAGGCCATGCAGCCATTTGTTTGAACAAAAGCATAATAACTCCTGACAAACATAACACTGCAGGTTAATTGACTACATTTACACTCTATAGGCATTCACAATCACTATCCTTGAATTTCTGTTTAAACTGCTAAAGCTTTCAACGCTGCTATTTTTTTGCAAGCTTCAAAATGATTACTTTCCAGACTACTTTACACAGAAAATATGATCACCATTAAGCTATAAAGCGAACGAAGAGACAAATCCTGCAAGGTTGCATGTGAAAAAACACGTTTTGCTCTCATTACTGCCACCACCCACTTGTAACTTTCTATGTCCTTGCCTCTTAAAAGCTGAGGTCGTGTCCAGATCATTAGAGTATGGAGAGAGAAATGACATCTGTCAGTTAGAGAGCTGGGCAAAGAGCAGTGGAGCAGAGACAGAGGCGGGAGCAGTCGAGCATGGCTACAGGATTTAGATCAGCGAGATTTGCATCATTGGCAGGTCTTTAGGCAGGGCAGGTCTAATCTTCTGCAGACAGGCTTAAGAAAGGAAAACCTGAGTGTTGCGTCTATACAGATAGGGATTTCAGTAATTAGCATAGTTAATAAGAGAGAGTGTATGGAGTCATGTTCAAAGCTGTCGAGTCTAAGGGGAAGATAACACAGTAATGAGGAGAAGGCAATACAAGGATGTGTAATTATTTCAAAGTTCACCCACATGTTCGTCCTAGTCCACATGTATGAACTTAAATAAATACCCTGGAGCCACATTTCTGAATCACTAATGCAACAGTGGCAATCACTGGCACCTCAAGAGTGATTCACTGATTATAATGTGCCTTGACAAGCTTGTGTTAGAGCTCTCAAAACTGCGAGAACAATTTTAACAGTTATCGTGGCAACCACGTCTACCAGCAGAGTACAACTGCCAGCTGTGCAGAGACAGTTTATCACTTTTAGGGCAGTTTCTTTCTACGTGTGTTTATTGGCATGAGTCGCTGCTATGTTATTCTGTAAAACAAAATGTAAACTCACATTGTAACGCTGTTTAATTTACACAAAAACTATACGATCTGGGTGCCGGACTGACCCTGTCGAAGTCTGTGCCTCAAAAAATGAGGTTTGATGTTTTAATGTCTAATTTGATGATGAATAAGTCAATATGAGAGCTGAACATAATCTTCAACACGCAGACTTTCAATGAATTACAGCTGTCAGCAATCACTGACACTGTTTTCTCAACTAATTTTCAGCCTCACTCCCACTTTTTCCTCATTATCTGAACAATAACAACAGCAAAAGTTAAGCTGATAGGAGTGCATTCACTCATTATATTCCCTATTTTCAGAGGCTGCTAACATTTCCTAATGACTGCAGCTCTTCTAAATTATTGAAAAAGTCTAAGCACCTCGCCAGCTACAGAAATGGCTATTAACCTTGGTGAAGTGATATTCAAATCCAGTTAGAGCTAACTTCGCCCTCCAGTATCCCTTGCGGGGAGGAAATGTAAATGTGTTCTTGCTGAGACAGATGGGGAAGCCGCCCGTCGTTTGAAGTTCCAGCAAAAGAAGTCGTTGCAGGCAGAGGGCTCTCCACCCCCCTCTGTAAAATATTCAGGACCCAGTCTCATTGAGCCACCTCTCTTCCCAGTGTTTCCCTTCAAAGCATGCTGGGCTTCAACACTACTGGGTTATTACTAAGCAGGAACACCATACAAAAAAAAAAGGAAAAACTTAGCAAACGTTTACAAATTCACCACTGTGCAGCGACAGTGAAAAACAGCCTGAGGATTATCTCGCTGTGCAGACAAGAATTCAGAAGATTTGATTTATGAGAGAGAGTGAGAAAGAAAGAGAGAGAGAGAGAGAGAGAGAGAGAAGGTGGAGCAGGGAAAAAAAACACAACATCCCACTTCCCCTTTAAGAGCATCCTGGAGCCTAACCATCTGGATATTGTGATGTCCTCTGCATTGTTGTTGACAAATCATCGCAAATTGAATTCCTCACCTTAGCTGACACACTGTCAAAGCTGATTTGATTCTATTGTAGAGATACCTGGCTGTCAATCAGTTCAGGCTCTGATACTGTGCTACAGACCAGAGAGAATCCCTCATCATTACTCTTATCACCTGGCCCAAGAGACAGAAAGAGAGAGAGAGTGGATGTAGTAACAGAGGTGCAGGTACAACAGCCAGTAAGTGTGAGATTTAAACTTTTGCAAAAGCACTTTTTAAAGTTTGGCCCCAGCATATTGTGCAACACTGAGCAAAACATTCTGGGAATGCTGGAAGACTTCCAGATTGTTGCAGAATGTATGGAGCCTTGCATGTATGTAGGAAACATATGAATACACTACAGTGTAGGTAAGCAAAGTAAACACAAAACAGAAGGATTCAACAACAATTAAAATAAAAATTCCAGACAAAGTTATGCCTCATATCACAGAAATCTTCCTTTTAAAATGTGACCATGTGAAAATACTGAATGTGTAATGTGGGCTCTAATGTGTGACATTAACATAACCTCAAACTTCTACATCATTTCTTATTAAACAAATTTATTTTAATCCTATCCATTTACTGCCACATACTTGAATACTATTATATCTCTCAGCCTTTGGCTTCAGTGGAGCTTTCATTGTCATTTATGTTTTTGACAGTGATTTGGAGGACATGGAAATTCCTTCAGTTCACATAAAATGAAAGAATACGAAAAGTGCCAAACATGGTGTCAACTTGCCTCCATTGGTTGAGAGGCCAAATTCACCTTTAATATATAAATAAATATATATATACAAATATAATCAGGATCAAGAAATATACTAAAGTATTGGTATATGGTGTATGTGTTTTGCAATGTAAGACACAATGCTTAAGCTTTTAATTCTGTGCTTCCTGCAAACTGCTGTGCTCCCAACACACCAGCTATCAGAAACACATATTCTGTTGAACTTCAGTCAGTCATGAGGCAATCAGGTCCAAGTGTCAAGACAAAAGGCTGAGTCAGTGCAAAAATCTGTCAGGACAACACTGCAAAAGCAGACATGAAAAAGTAAATATGTTATGAGCCTATAAAAGTCCATCTGTACCACCAACACAGTGCCAAACAGAGCATGACTACTTGACTAGAACAATGTTTGTAGTATCAACAGGTCCCTGCTGTGTCATTTCAGTCAGGACATCTATACTAGTGTCACGAACAAAGACCAGATCTCTGATGCTGAGCGAGAAGAAACATATAAAGTTAAGAATCTGCTTGTATCAGATCACTCTGTAAAAAATTACCATTTATTACGCAAACACAATTCTGCTTTCTTATCTGTAAGCGTGCATTTGTTTGTTAATCAATACAAGACATTCTTTTCCGTGGCTCTGGCAACATCTTGTTCCATTCTGGTTTTAATCATTAGGCCTAATGCTTTGTTTGCAAAGCAGATGACAAGGTAACTGAAATCATTTGCATTGTGGACGTAGACCAACCTAATCGGATAAACTCTGCTAGCTGTTGTTCAAAGCTCACAAACAGACACTGGAAGCTCAAAGTGCAAAGTTGTCTTATCTGAAACACCACTGCAGACAGAAACTTGCCCTGGTGGCAGTGCTCAGGTATATCTCCCTACACTGGCTTTATAACTAAGTTGTAAATATGTAGATGCTATTTGCTCACACAGCCCAATGTTGAAGTATTAAATCTAAACAAACCAGAATTACCACCTTGCAGTTGTATACCTCTGCGCACCAGTCAAGTTGCAGTTTATATCCATGTCTGTCCAGAATAATGACTGACAGAGAGCTTTGACACATTGTGCAACAGCAATCATGTGAAGCTCAGCATCACCAAAACCAATAAGTTTGCGGTGGACTACAGTGCTGCAAGTATGGATGTTGCTGCAAAGGAGCTACAAATTCTAAAATTCAACCCAATAGATAGATAAGACCTATACAATCACCACAGTTTCAAGGTGAACATGAACAAGGTGAACAAGATTAGTGCCTGCAACACGGTATCTGACCAGATGTGAGATATGGTTACAATCTCCCCTTCTGTTCCTGAGTTAGAGTGTTGAATAACAGCGAGAGAAGTGTTTTTGCACCATATTATGATGTCAACATGAAACCAACCTTTGACCCTTTGTGGTAAAAAACAAACGAGCAAAAAAAGCACAACAATTCATGGCTAAACGTGTTTTGTTAGATCACACTGACCTTGACCTTTGACCACAAAACCCTAATCAGTTCAATTTTGGGTACAAGTAGGTATTTGTACTGCATCTGAAGAAACTCCTTTAAATTCCTCGCTCCAAAGATAACGCGTTAACGAGAAAAATTTAATGCCGGCGCTGAATAAAATATGTAATATGTAAACCCTCTGACTGACCCTGCAAGGTTTTTTTCGACTTGTCTGAAAAGCTGCCAATTGAAAAGCTAGAAACTTTTTAAAAATGCATTATAAATATAAACATATCTATACAGACAGGCAGACATACACATACATGACAGGTTAACGTCATAATTACAGATACAAGTCGCTTGGTATCAGACTGAACTGCCAACTCTTCGCCATCTTCAGCTCGGCTGGAGTGGACGGATACAACAGTCTGAACACAGACAAAGACAGCCGTTTGTGACAGACATCACTGAGGGGTTCAGTAACATTGTCCTCTTTAAAGGTTCTTTCAAAGAACCATTACAATTATTAGCATTATGGAGTGTCGTTACATCACCAGCGGGCTGTCAGTCACACTGTTCAACTCTGATGTGTCAAACCTCTCTCTGCTCTGACATGCTAACCTGCTAGCCGCGAAGCTACACTAACGGCTGCCTGAGACCATAACAGCGGACACAAGAAAGCAGAATCCCCTCGTGAGCAATGACAAGAAGCATCTGCAGTCACGTAAACTGTAACAGTACCTTGAGTTTGTCCAGAAGTATGTGCTTTGAGGTTACTGTCCTCAGTCCTCTTGCTGCAGCTTGAGATGCCATGGATGCCGCCATGTTGACACGGAAGACCAAAGAGAGATGACGTTGAGAGCATGTGCGAGTTAACACAAAGCCGTTCATAGGTCAACCATCATACATGGGCGGCGCTTGTAAAACAGGAACGCATATGTACCAAGTCCCAGGTTCAGTGAACGTACCTTTTGTATTTATGAGCTGTACAGCACAGATAATGAGTACAGTAGAAGAGTTTTAAATTTAAAGTTAGTTAATCTTGGTTCTAATTAATAAAATCCATATTGCTGAAATCCATGCTGCAATCTATTTACACTAAAAAACCCCCCAAAAACTCCACCCAAATCTGAAAATATAAGAATATGGTCAAAATCCAGTGCTTTATTTGAATCCACAAACAAAGCTAGTTATCTTAGCAAAGAAAATCATGCCTGATATGCCTTCAAGACTTCTTAGGCCAATTTTTATATTTTTGATTTGATTTATGTTTCGATTTAGAAAAAAGATTTTGGTGCAGTGGTTAGCAGTGTCACTCCACAGGTTTGAATCCCGGTCTGGGCCCTTCTGTGCGGAGTTTGTGTGTTCTTCCTGTGTCTGCGTGGGTTTTTTTCGGCTTCCTCCCGCAATCCCACAAACATGCACATTAGGCTACTCTACATTGTCCTTAGGTATGAATGTGTGTCTGTGCGATTGACTGGCGACCAGTCCAGGGTAATTGTGAAAGCTCTATCTAAACCAAGTTTATAATTTGTTTTATTAAAAAATAAAAAGATTTTGTGTTGTCAAGAAAAACAGATTTTTATTGTTTATAGTTTGCTTTTTTTTAACTGAGGGGAAGCAACCCTTTCAAGTTGTCTTTAAAGTTATTTAACTCAGTCAAAATAAATTTTTACATTCCTCAGTGGGATAGAGTTAAATAATCAAACTCAAGGTTTTTATTGGCCATTTGTGCATAAACCTACAGTCCAGGCACATTGGAATTCTTGTGCAGAGCTCTGTTCGAGTCAACATTTCTTGAATTTCCTTCGGGATCAATAAAGTATCTATCTAAAGAAAAGAACATTAAAAAATAGAACAATATAATAATAAAAATGTACAAAAGATATAAAATATAAAAGCACTATACAGAGAAACTGCTCATTTTCATATTTGATTGACAAGAACTAAGTAGGCGCTAAAAGGACATGGATTTTGAATATCTGAGCTGCTCCAGCTACATCCAGTGTGTGACCTTGTGAGCAGGACAATCGCTGTGCTAAGCTGAGAGGTATTGGTAGGGAGTCCAGTTAAAGAGCGTGGGATGTGTGAGCTGATCTTGTCTGAATAGCTAAATAGCCCACTCACACCATCCTCCAGAGCCCTCATTACATGCCGCATCTTGAAAGGGCAGAGAGGGCAAACCGATCATAAAGAGCAGTGATTATGACAGAGGGAGCGAGAGAGGGATGAGATACTCACTTAGAAACCATCAGTGTCAGCAGGCTAGGGAGGACAAGACAGGGGAGGAGACAATGATGATGAGCAGCTACAACCAAGAGTTCTTTTCCTAAGCCCTGTTATGGTCAAATAACTAAATCTGCATTGTAAAATCTTGGAAAACTTTTAAAATATGCAAATGCAAACCATAATGTCAACTGAGACTGAATTTATCTCATGTTTATTTGATTTCTTTGCTCTTAACCCCCTTCTTCTGGATGAGAGCTTTTGATTGTCAGCCATCCATATTCTACACAGTGAAATATTTTAGACTCACCACAGTAAGGGCACAATTGAAGTGAAAAGTGCTGCACTGGCATAATATTACAGTATGTCAACAAATCCTGTCGAATGCATAAAACGCCTGCCTCGTCTCTTTGTGTCAGTGAAGAGTGGCACGCTCAACTTAAGTCTGAGAATTCACTAAGAGCCAAAGCCAAGCAGAGTGGCGAAAAGATGATTCACTTGAACATTTTCAGGGTGCTGTTTCTTTTTTTCTTTGTCTCACCAGGAGCATTTTCATCTCTCAAGGGAGCTGATATTCAGGCCGGATTGTCAGAATATCAATGGCCTTTACTAATGCAATTCAACTTCTTTTCATTTGGGATATTGTCCTGTCTTGCAGAACAAAAACTGTGTTTTTGTCCAGGGTGATAGCAATCAAGTTCTTGCTCTTTTAGAATACAAAGTGAGCAGTGCTGCTTTTTCTGTTTCTGCAACAGATTTTGGATTTTGAAGTATATGGGCACTTTACAAAGAAGCCACAGTTTGAGCTCTTACATTTCTGACATCTTTACACTATCTCATCCAAAACTTCAAAATTGCTTTTCCAAATGTATGCTCTTTTCATAATTAACAAAAAAAACCCATTATAAATAATACATAGTAAAACACACCACTGGAAAAGCAGGGTATTAAGTTCTTGTACTTGTTTTAATTTAAATTCACTTAATTTGAATTTAATATACATTTTGTTTAATTTGCTTTGATTAAAACAGAAATTAAAGCTAACACACTAAGCATCAGATTTAGTTCTTTTGGTCAAGTAGGTATCAAGTTGTTGTCAAATATCAGCTGTGGGACACACTTCTTGAATGCAGGGCTTTTTTCTTTGACAGTATTTTTACTGTGTCATATTTTGCCTGCAGCTCCCAAATCACTAAACCCTCCGCTGCTCTGAGTGATCTGAAACTAAAACTGACTTTCTGAGCAACAGTTCAGGTGATGCTCTGACCATTTCAGATTGAATTTATGGATGCAGCCATAACAATCAGCTGGCTAGTGGTTACTCTGGTTACCATGTTTGTATCATTTTGTCGACATGGTGTGTGGGTTCCAGACTGCTATCATACATGGCATATGTGATATGTGATGCACTTTTGCTGGAGGCTTAGACAGGTCGCTGTTGTTTTCTGCCCTTAAAGACAAAAGATTTATTGCATTGTCAGCATTAAATGTGCTTATAGAACTATGGTCATAATATTGTAACCTTTTGTCTACATTTTCCTAATACCTTCAGTTTAATTTCCCTGGTTGTACATTGTTAATGGCCCTGTGGGTAATAATGCTGTCCCATCTTTTCTTCCTTCCCTCCTCTCCCCTGAGGAAGGTGCCCAAATGTGGAGGCAGAGCAACTAATTTGAGGTTTTCCCTTAATAATCTATCGTCAGTTTCTGCTCAGTGAGCTGCGAGTCATCAGAATACCAGAGACGGAGAGCCACAATTCCCAACAGGCCATGCGGTCAGCTCTGACTCCTCCTTCACACTTAAATAGCAGCGGGGTGCAAGGCAAACAGCCCACAGGGCTCACAGCTGGGAACTGACAACCTAAGCCTGCCCGGAGTCTGGACCACACTGTCCATCTCTGTTTACCTGCCATCCTCCTTTCTTTTTCATTCATTTTTTGTCTAAGGTCTCTTTCTCTGTGTTACTTTTCCTCCCTGCTTGTCTGACCTGCCTGTTAACCACATTTTCCAGATATGGGTTCAAAAAGAGAATTCAGTACAGTTCAATACAGTCCTACTGACTGCAGGGCCCACTTCAAAACTCAATGATACATTGACAGCAAGGTTTCTGCCCATCTCATTAACGTGATTGGCTGGACAGCAAAGCAGATCACCAAAAAGAGACATAAGAATCCACAAGGTTCTGAAAGGTTTTGCTTCTCCGGCTGTCTGTCTGTCTCACACACTCTCTTTCGCATACACACACACACGTACACAGACTGGACACCTTAATGACCCTTTCTCTGACTGAATGCAGATGGATTTCATTTTATTCTACCTGCACTCACATTTGTGTCTCAGACAATGCAAAGCGCCAACTTACCAGGTTTGACCTTTGTGAATAAATGTATATGATGCACTAAGGCCAAAAGTACAGGCAGTGCATGCAAGAATAAGAGCACATCAGTGCATGCAAAGTCTGAAGGTAGCTATTCAACTTTGTAACACTTTTGTGATTCTCCTCAAAGCCACAAGATTTTATTTCATCATTTGTTTACATATAGCTTCATCTGGCATTAGCTAGCCAGAGAGCAGTTTTGTTTTCTATCTCCCAGAATACCAAATGGGTGTGAGAGATGGGAAATTAATGCACTTAACTGCTGAATCAACAAGCAAGGAATCTAGCAGCTTATTCACACAGACAGCGAGCAGACTGCCTGACAGGGAAATTAGAATAAGCAAGAAGGACACTGTGTAGACCTGATGGAGGGCGGACGAAGAAAAGAAGTAAAAGAGATGGGCAGGAGTGAGGACGGTCATTGCCACCCTGTGCTCAGCACATCTTTTGATATGACAGACGGCAAACGTAATTAGTCATCGTTTTCTGTGCTAACCCTCACAGTTCACAATGTCACAGCTTTGCATATGTATGAGCCCGAGCCCTTCCTTTCATCCTCACATTTGTTTGGACAGATCATGACCCAGTAAATACTTTTCACTCTGGAAAAAGAGTGAGTCTGACTTTCTCCAACTGCCGACTCCCATATCTCAGCCTCACCCACAATAACTTTCACTTTTTTACCGTAAAATCCATAACACCCCTAGAACATAAGATTGTCAAAGATTCGCCCATGTGTGTTCTGTATATCAGTGCTAGAAAGTGAATCAATACAGTGACAGGAGCTGCCACATCTTAGCTATCTCTCTCCCCCAGATGTCTGTCAGCCGCACTCAGCTGGAGGCCCTCCATTAATGGGCTGTGGAATAACATAGTCAGTGAGTCTCCATGCTTGTAGACAGATGCATCAAACAAGGTCTGTGAAGTGTTGGGTCTTTCAGTGTATGATGTTCCTGCGGGTTTTGCAGCAGTTCCCTGGATGAAAATACCCAGCCTGGATCAAAGCAGGGGAGACATAATATTATGATGTCACATGAGAGAAGCACTCAAGGAGGTGATTGATCTGTTAATCACATATGCATGTGAGTAAATAGATGGAGGACCATTGGTGGGCCAACTCAGAACAACTGGACAGCACTGATACCATGCAGATCACGTTCATTAAGGGGTCTAGCTGCACTGCAGACGGAAGGAGGCTTTCTTGTATTCCCACAATGGAAAACTAATGGTGACAAATTGTCAACTTCAACAGCAAGACGGGTGACGTCTGAAATGCTGGCTTCAATATATGGCCCTTTTTTGTTTCAGGCTTCAGTATCACACACAACATGACTCACTGCACTGGGGAGCGTGGAATTCAGAATCAAAACAAAACCAAACACTGCACCTGGTAAGCACACAAACACACATGGATACCCACAAGTGCCCCCCCGCAACACATACACACACATACACGCACACACACAGAGTCATGAACACAGGGTGAAGACCAGCAGAAGCTAGGAAAGTACTTAGATGTGCATATGAGAGAGTGAGAGAGCAAGAGGAGCCATATTCCTTCTCAAGCTTCTCGGCACACGCTGTGCCACCTTTGTCGCCAAAGGGGACTGGGTCATGCTTTAAAACTTTTAGCTGCTCCTCTCCTGTTTTTCATTCCTCTTACAAACCTCCAGCATATCAGCGCCCTCCTTGCCTGTGACCTCAAAGAGGCAGTGGGATGTCTCTCATCTCTTTGTCTCTGAAGGCGATATCTTCCCAGGGACAAGATGATGCGCAGCGACAGACAGAACTGTATTGGCCAGCCTGTGAACTCATGGAACATAAAGTCAACATGATTGTTGCACATAGGAGCACAATGCTCCAGGCACACAATGAGAGATATTGTCTCCTTTCGTGTGTGTGTGTGTGTGTGTGTGTGCTTCATGACTATCATCTGTGGATGCGTGTTTGCCATCCCAGGTCATTCATGAAAAATGCATGCAGGTGGGGTGGTCGGAAATGTCAATAGAGAAATCAAAGCAATCAGGATGGTGCTGAAGGGGCTGTTGGTGTGATAAATCATGTTGCTCCTGACGTAGGTCACAGGGGTGGGAGAAGGAGGAGGTTCAGGCATGGTGGGAAGATGGGTGCGCGTGGCAAGGTGAAGTTTGCTCAACCACATGCCTAAGGGAACGGCTCAAAGACACACTTTATTCAAGGGTGTGATTCAGAGTGTGACTCTTGATGCAAAGTCATTTGCGACACAGGGACCTTTGCAGGGCCCTGTTCTCTCTGTGACTTATTTCTTTGATTTAAGCCTTGTGTTACTGCCTCTCTCTCATGGGAAATGATGACAGATACACACATGGGTTCAAGATTAGCTCAATAGGACATTATTGCCTACATCAGAAAAGCTGCTGCACTGCAAGATCACTGATGGATGATAGTTGCTAAAATGGTTTTCCAGGCGAAATGATATCCAAATGTATTTTTTAGAAGCGAAAATGTTTTCTGCTGTTGCTGTTTCTGCACATTGACTCATAGTGATTAAACTTCTTGGTTTTCAGCACATAATATAGCTGAAAATAGTAGTTGGTTATTTACCATATTGCCATTTCCCATTGCCAACTGAAGTATTACTTAAATAATGCAATGACTGTAAGCAGATGTGAATGTCATCTCAATAGCCAATACCTACAGTTCAAACTCCCAAGGCAGCCAACCCTTCCCTCCTTGATGAATAACCAAGGCACAGCAACACTCTCCATGTGGATGCATGAGGATGAGGGAAAGAGAAGGAGGGAGTTATCTGAGGCTCCATTAACCTTGTTTGTGTAGAGGCACCTCCACTATCCTAAGCCCACATCGCGTGGGGAACCTCAGGGGACCCTCCACTAATTAACCTTGTGGAGACACCCTCAGTAGAGTGAGGCTGGGGCCAGAATAATAAGGAGGCCTTTGCCAGGCCATTAGCAGGAAGATTAACACATCCAACTTTCAAGTAGCTTTTTGACACAAAACCAATATTTGTCTGCACTGGCTTGGTCCAGCGTGTGACACAGCTGAATTCTAAGTGACATGTGTGTTTCAGCCTCTCAGAAAGCTCAGCCATCACAAAGCCTTTTTTCTTGGCAGCTCTTCTGTGAGAGGGTTTGGTGTTTATCTTAACATGTGTAAATAGAATGTGTTTAAAGATCCTTTGGTAGTGCATATTCATGAACCAAATCATTATTCCCTAATATGTTTCTTTTACCTTAGAGACATGAGTGGAGTATCTCTGTCTTCTTTGGTGCCAAAAGTGTGACAGCAATGTGGTTCCCATTTGGTGTATTACACCACAGGTGCATGGAGCTCAACAACACAGGAAAAGGCAGGAAAGAACCTTGATTGATTACAGTCCAAAGCAAGTGATGAAGAAAAATACATGACTGTTCTTTGTCTGACAAGGGGCAGAGAGGCAAGAAAAATGTACTAAATGTATTGAAAAATGTATAATGTATAATTACTGAAAACTGAGTACCGGAAATGGAACAAAACTGATCCAGATGTGCTTCAAGATGTTCAAGAGCCAACTTCTATCAGTCAGTGTCTCACATCATACTGAGGGATGATCTCTCATCCTTTTAGAGTTGTAAAGTTTAGCACATAGCAAGGTAAAAACCAGCCATTCTTTCCTTTATCGATTCAATTGAGATGGTAAAAATGTCCACCAATTTTCTGAGTGAAAATCATTTTAGGGTTGTTTGTGAAAATAAATTAAAAAGGAAAACATTTTCTAATGTGTAAGCAGTCATACAGATGAATGCAGGAAAACTGACAGCATAAACATGCAAGAATGCAAGCAGGTAAAAGTTAAGATCTTTGACTGGTTTTATCTCAGACTGTTTGACATGCTGGGATTTGTAGCCAGTAGATGTGTTATAAAAAATGCATACAAAGGTGACTGTAGCTCTGCAGTTTTTTTTATTGGGATGTGCCATCACATAACTTGTTCTATGTATGATCTATTTCAACTTTTAGTCTTTTTCTTTATTTCCCCTCCCTACAGTGTGTTTTTCTCTAAATTTATCTGCAAAACACACCTGCACGATGTTTTGGCGGTTTCCACATCCCTATCTCACATCCCTTCACAAAACTTCACAGCAGAATAAGGAAGTTTTGCACTTCTACCCAAGAGAAAATCCACAGAAATCTGAAAAATCCAAGACAGCACTTTGAGACTTCAAAAGAAAAGGACACAATGCATTAGAATATCTTTTATAGCTCCCTCATGCCATTTTTTATTCAACCTGCACCCACAGAGAAAGAGATGTCATATCTGAAAGGTGACTGGCTGTTAGTCACACTTCAATAGAGGCTCTGAGGAGGTGGTCAAGGCTGAAAGCAGTAAGAATTATCACCTCTTAACCTCACATTGATTTGGACGTATTTTATTGTGTTACGCGGCATTGTGAATCCCTAAAGAAACGGTGTCGGAATGACTTTGTACTGCTGAGCCGGGCGACAGCACGGTGCGTGCTCAGAGACCTTCTGGGCTTCATGTATAATGCTCTTTGTGTTTCCTGGGAAGGATGGACGAGTGACAGGGAGAACTGAGTCCCTTCCAGAATCTCAAATGGATTACGCTCACTTTCTCCCCTTTCTCGCCTAGCTCTCTCGCCCTCTCTTTTACACCATTCGCTGGAAACAGCCAACATCACTGATGTGGCCTTTTCCTGTGTGTGGCATGAGAACAAAGGAGAGACGCTTCCTTAGCATGCTATCGCCGTCTCTTTCTTACACTCTGTCTCTGTTTATACTTCCCTCTCTCTACAATCTCACCCTCTACCTTTCTTTTATCTCACAGTTTTAATGATTTATTTTGCCAGAATGTCTGACCTGTGCTCCCACAGAGTCTTATTGTCACTTCAAAAGAGAAGATCGTGTCAATTAATTCCATTTTAGACAGCGATAAGACAACACTGGATGTTTCACAATTAAGGTTGGAACTTTTATTTTTAACACCACATATTTATTTTTGAGCTGCCAGCTGGACATACAGTCTTGATAAGCACCTGACTTTGAACAGAAAAGGGATCTAGGCTTGACATGTATATCCATAACTTCCAAACTGATTTGAGAACCTTGATTCCTATTACAGTGGTCATACAATATTACTCCATTTTGCTGTGTTTCATTACATAACAGCACAGAGCCCATTAGCCTGTTGCACCCACATTTACAGCTCCATGAATTATGAATCAGTTTCCTTTCATCACAGCTGGAACGCTCTCCCTGATGTGCAAATTACACCGAGGAAACAACTCCAGCCCTGACAGAGTTACTTCGCAGATTCCCAAACTCCAAGCCAGTCTGCAGCCCAGATGGACACCAAAAAATGCAAACACTTTAAAGTCAAATGATTCATCATCTACAGCAACATTTCATTGACTTCAATAGAAAACATTTCTTGGACTTAAAGTAGATTGATGTTCTAGTCAACACTGCTGAAGCCAAACTAAGACTAAGGCAGGATGAGACTGAGAGTCGAGACTGAGATCAATTCAGTTTAAGTCCTACACTGCATGACAATAGGCACTCCTAGATCCACGTTTCCATAAAAACTGTCACAGTAAAAAAAAGTTATTCATTTTCATATATACACTGTATGTAAAGTATGGAATATCATTCCATTATTCAATGCAGTGATGTCCCGCGGTTGTCCAGAGTCCTCTTTTTCTGAGACCAAAACAAGACTGAAACCTTCGAAAGAGCCGATTTTGAGTACAACAACACTGAAGCAGAAGAGAATTCAAGACAACACAGTCTGGTTTTAACATTCTGTGGTTTGTTCTTTCACTGACAATAAACTGGAGCTAATAGATAACGGTGGCCCCAAACCTGCCCCTGGAGGTGGTCCTGGGGGTAGAGGACATATTAACAATAGATGTATATTCACAGCACTTCTCTGTCCACACAATTTCTCAAATCCTGAGACTCCCTGTAGTGCTTTATAATGCTCTCAGATACCAGGTCAGCCGCTAGCTACATTCACACTCCATACAAGCCTACAAGCGGAGATTAGTGAAACATAAATCAGGAGAGTGAGAGAGGAATGGGCCCCCGGTGTAATGCAGAGGCGATTATGAACTCAAATGTGCCCTCTTTTCAATAAAAACATGAAATATGGTCTGGCTTCAAGACAGCTGAAAGACACTTACAAGAACATTAACAGGAGGTGTTCTCTGAGGTTAGGGCACGGTTACAAGACCAGTTCTGATTCCGCCCAATGCTCAAATGTGCAAATGTCAAGTTCAGATTTATACCAAGAAAGCACTGTGACGAATCCAGCAGCATTTCATTCCTATGACCCTTTGGCGACAGTAAGAAAAACACGGCAGATTTTTTTTTTTAAAGCACACTGAATTGTATTTAAACATTTAAAATGATACTGAATCGATTTCATGTACAGAAGCAGAGTGTATGCTGTAAAGCTAAAAGATTAATTTCTCCTTATGTGTGAAGAGAATTGATTATTTGATTGATGAGCCTAGGAATAATGAATGAATTGATGGGGCAAGGTTGTACTGTACATGTTCAATGTAGTCACTCAAATACACAGCTCTTATAGGAATACACTTTTCTCCTGAAAAGTACATTTCTCATAGATGCACGATACGAACAGAGACATAATGGACCTTCTCCAGAGCTGAACGCATACCCTTTAATCTACTGTACATACAAAGACGCTTTCAAAGTTCAAAGCACAGATTTACTAACATTTCAGCATGAACTGAAGGTACGGTTCCTGTCGTCGGGGAAAAGAGCACTCACCTACCACAACGGAGACCTGAGGTTCAACACCAGGCAGCATTGCTAATGGGTCGGCCCCATCATTAGGTGGGAAGTCGGTGCCACAGTACCAACTTCTACTGATTGCTCTGTGCACCTTGACACCTTCTGTCTTCACCACGCCCAGGTCAAGAAAAGGAGCACTAGCACTGGACGATTCTGCAAAAACAATTGATAATCTTCAATAATGTTTTTATGCCCGATGCCATTTTTTTCAAAATGACAGTTACTAGTATCTACTTTGGGAAAAGGTAAATTATAATTGAGGTATGCTAAGGGCTAAGCAAGTAAAACATTTGATCAAGGGTATATAGTTACTACAGCACATGATTTTGGTCAGGGACTGTAGTCAAAGTCGAAAAAGCTGCAAAGAATTTTATTATTTATTATTATTATGCCAGAATAGCAGGCTGAAAGACTAAAATAAATAAATGTAAATGTAAATCTGTGAAAAATAGGAATAAATGGGAAAATTCATTTTTTCATTTTTAATCTGCTGTGTTCTGCTGAAAGAAACAGTTTGATCACTAGAGGAATAAAACTACTTCTGAAGGCACAAACACTAGGGTATAAATACTGACTTTCAGGAAAGGCTATTTCTTTTTTTTTTTTTAATTTGGTATAATTATAAGTGTATGTTTTCTCTGAGTGTATAATCACATCCCTGATTCCTATCAATGGTACCTTTGAATTAAATAACTATGTCAGATTTGCCACCATTCACAGATTTTCACAGTCAAGCGTACAATCTCTTTCTTATGCATGACGCAGGGCGAGATGGATGCTGATGTGTGCTCACACAATCTCATCAGACATGCTGTTCAGCTCCGCTCGTCTCCCTCGTTTAGCATTGCCCTGATTAGGCCTCTTAAATTGGATTCCAGTGAGGTTCTATCATTTTTGTGTTGTTTTGTGTTGTGTGCACCTTCCACTACTCCTCCCACACACACACACACACACACACACACACACACTCCACCTCTCACTCTATCTGCCTCAATTTTTCAGCTTTCTCTGTTCGTGCCAACTCAGCTTTCGTTACACCAAAGGGCTGACATTTCAGTAAACTGTGCTTTTGTAAGACTACGCCACGCAGTTCAGGTGATGAGAGAGAACAAATTTTCTCCCATTGTGTGAGATAATGTAGACATTTTTTCTTCTTTATTAGATTTGCAGTACAGCTGTGAACTCCTGTCAGGTCCACAATGTTTAACCTACATTATGTCATCACGGCAAATTAATATATAACACATTTTCATAAAATAAGTTTCAATAAAACTGATTATCAAGCAACACTTCATCACTTATACTATATGAACCCTCTTGTAATTAATATACAAAATAATGTGCATCTGAGGCAACCAAAAGAAGATGCTACTGTAGTAAAACCTTTTAAAACAGGGCCTGATAGAGTACTATCAAATTACTTGCAGCATATAAATAGTTTCTCCATGTTTTTATTTATATAATATTTCCATAGGCTAATTGTCTATTAGAATAGAGCTGTTGTGTTACTTTCAGGTTATGAGTGCATTGATAATTCATGAAAGCATAATGGTTCTATCTCAGGCACAGTTTTAACATAGCCGCAGCCAACACATTGAACACTGATATGACCAAACTATCGCATATTCACTTGTTCCTCACTGTTAGGAGTATTATGTCACTGTTGTAGTTTCAAACACAAAAACAAAAAAACAAAACAAAAAAAAAATGAATGAAGGAATGGCAAAGTGGCATAATCCCTACATTGTTATACAACGTAAGTATGACTGAAATGCTCCCCTGTCATGTACACACACCCCCACAATTCAAAGCTTACACAAATCCGAATGTTTCCAAACCTTTGGTGCTAAATCTAGCACTCAATACCTTTATTTTGGCGATGAGCCCCCACGTCTCCCACGTACAGATACTTTATTAAACTTGGATTCTTTTGGGCAGCTGCCAGTCCACATCCCACTGTTTGTAGAGGCGGAGTAAAAGATTCTATTGTTTTTCGAGAAGGGAGAGCCTGGAGGCAGGTGATGAGTGGGGTCACCAGCTGAACAAGCCGAGCGTGCTGTCATGTTGCCCTCGCCTCCACCACTCTGCTTCCAGTGCACGTTTTTGCTGCTCCAATACAGAGCACACGCATAAACACAGTCGCACAGTCTTGAATATATGAATCTACATGCACCACATGTGAGCAAATGTGCTTATACACGTTGGTCTGTGAACACATATACACGTCCTTGCACATGTATGCTCCCTTACAGAGCAAAATAGTGAATAAAGTCATCTGAGGAGTGCTGAGCCCAGTTGCTATTGGATTTCTGTTTATCATGAATTATGGATTATGTACGTGTTGCTCATGATATCGATGATTTATCAGGAAAGAAAAGAAGAAATCAGTATGCTGATTTTTACTGTATAAGTTTGGTGTGAGTTTTTCAGCTGTTTAGTTCATGTGGGGGACAGTGGAGACTGTATTGTATTTTAATTTCTAAACATGTGTGTGACTATATGAGGCGAATACAAATTTGTGCGGCAGCTTACGTGCTAAATTTACTCTGGCAGCACCAGAGGAGAGAAAGAACTCAATCAGTCTGGTACACCTGCCTGGGATTTTAAGCTGCTAGCTCAAAGAAGCTCTTTCACTGTTGGGGTGCTTCCATTGATTTGTGGACGAAGGGAAGATCTTCAGTGTCGAGATCTTATGGACGGCAGCGGTGATGCCTCAGGATTTCGAACAGCACGCTCACAGAGATCAATTTCCCCAGAGTGGTGTCTAAATAGTGATATATGTGAATAAAATCTACATCCTCGTGCAGCAGTGTCAGGTTTGCAGCAGCGTGACCACGTCTGTATGCCCGTGAGACCGTAAGTCCTTACTGCTTGTATCAGCCTAACATTTGAGTCCACGACATCACCCAAAGCACGGCCTGGCCTGGACCACTGTCTGTACAAGACAGCCACGACTGAACACAACTTCCCTGCAGATGAGACAGAGAGGTCCTGCTTGCAGCACCATCTGCTGCCGTGGCCTGTTTGGATTTGTGCCTGTTTCTAGTCAACAGACGACAGAGCCCTTTTCCGGTGCAACATTTTGTTACCACAGTGTCTACTTTGAACGCCGTCAGCTGGTGACCACGTTTTAACAGTCAGTGACAGCAGGGTGCTAGTTTAACGACAGAACCATCCAAGAGGGAAAGGTATATGAGTCATCCTGCTGCAAGTGACCCCGGGGAATACAACAGCCCTCTTTCCACCAGCATGACTTTTCTTAATCTCTCTTCTTAAAGGAAATCCTCACCGGCCGAAGAAGGAATGACCTGTGAAGGCCGGCCTCATCGTGGCCTCATATTGTTCACACTATTGAGTGTGAACTCCCCTAAAAGGTTGAAAGCCATTACTTCGTCACGAGAAGTGACAGCAGATGTTGGCTATTTTTGTCCCCCATCTGCTACGTATGACCAAGCAGCATCCTTTTGTTGGCTTTTGTTAATAATTTGTGCTTTTCTTCATCATCTGTCATATTCATAATTCCAAACTTTGTTGTATGCAGTACTGAATTGCTGGAGCACACTTTTATCCAGCTCACACATTCATATTGTGACTCTCATGAGCAATTACAAATCATAACAAAAGTAATAAACAAACATCTGTTAAATTAATGTCTTAACTTTTACGAAACAATTTTGTGTTGAATTAAATAACAATAAACAATAAAATTATTTCTATGCAAAATGTATCTCATCCAACAAAAACCTGTCTCAGACACCAGTCAGCCATTAAACACACAAAATAACTTAACAGGACAACAAATATCATACTGCAATAATAACTTTTTAAAAAAAAACAACAAGAAAACAAACACTTAAAGCTTCTGAGAAATCATGAAAAACAATGAATTCCAATAGAACAGAACTCCTGAAAGTGAGATTCACGCGAGACCGCCTCTTATTTATTTTTTATAATCATGTTTACTGATTGCCAGTGCAGAATTCTCCAGGTGTGTAATTGTAATTTTGTGGCTCTTCCAGGTCCTGGAGGAGGGAGTGTTCAACTCTGAACAGAATCTATTTCATGTCAATAACCACCTGCCAGAAGATTTGATAAAAACCCTCTCAGCTAAACCTTTCTAATTAAGAGGCATCACCATTTTGCTGCTCTGATTCTGGCTCCCATTCATTTCTTTCCAGTTCTGTGTGTAAGCTGTTGGTCAGTGGTTGTGGAAATTGTGCCTTTGCCCTCTCAGAGCACATTTCCTGCCCATGACAGCCCCTCTCTGGGGAGCAACACTCATTCTAGTCTGGTGGAGTGAGCGCAAAGCCCAGAATACACTTCTCACACAGTAGTAGAGCAGACACCAGGGCCAAAGAGACTAGTGCTTCACCTTTACTTGACCTTGTATGGACTAAGTTGCTCTCAACAGGCAACGGCAAGTTGCTGCTGCTCCAAAAAGAAATACTCCATGAGAGCTACCTCACAGCCCCTCAGTCATCACTGGACAGCTCTGATACAGACAATGACACACATCCCCTCAGGGTGGCTGAATGATATTACATGCTGGGTTCAAACACAGGTGACAGTCTGTTATAAATAACAAAATCACTATAATACAGTGGCTGTGTAAGCGGCGAATGGTGAACGGGAATTAAAAGAGTCGTTAATCTCCATCAGACATAATCTATATGAAACTGAAAACAGCCATTCGGATCATTCAAATTTTATTTTACAATAGAAATGTAATTCTGTTTCTGCCAGCTACATAAATGTCCTTTTTTTTACTGTCATGAGAAGACGGTTCAGCGGATATTTAAGCAATTGTGGGGACTCAAAATCAGAGGTTGGAGAAGCGGCTTGTGACCGGAGGGTCGCTGGTTCGATTCCCCCACAGGACTGGCAGGAAAAATTTGGGTGCGGTGGAGGGACTAATAAGAAAAAATGCCCCCTCCACCCCTCCATTAGCCGGCTAATGTGCCCTTGAGCAACCCTGGTTTGCTCCCCAGGTGCCAGACAGTGGCAGCCCACTGCTCCCGTGTGTGTGTGTTCACTGTATGTAATTTATGTAATTTGCCGGGTGTTGCATGTGTGTTCAACCAAGGATGGGTTAAACGCAGAAGACAAATTCAGAGTGTGTATGTAAAAATATATATACTGCCAATAAAGCCGATTCTTCTTCTTTTTCCTGCAGACAAGGATGACTTACCTGCTAACAGGCACATAAGCAGAACCTTGTTGCTGCCAACTGATGCTGCTGCGTGAGCATGTCGATTTTATCCTCATATTTTACTATTTATCACACTGCTGCAGGGGAACTCGATGCAGACAGAGCTGATGGTTTCCGTGACCATGCTGCTCAAGCAAAGGTAATTTGTGCCAGAGAAAAAAAAACAAAAAAAAACAAAAAAAACAACCTTTGTTCAGGCAGGACAAAGTATTCTGTGACTCACTTTCTTCACCCCCTACACAAAAGGCTTTCTTACCGGAGCACAAATCATTCACGAACAACTCCATGTTCCATAATTGCATAATAACTGGCTTATTACCTGTGAGCCGCACATTGTGATTGTCCAAAATGATCAGCCTTGGGTGCTTGTTCAATCATTCTTCCTCTGTTGATTCACCTATTCAGGATCACTGGAGACCTTTGTCTGCATGTTTTGGGCCAAAGGCAGATTGAAATGTTGCCAGTCCATCAGAGTACACATGTTCACGCTGAAAATCACCGATGTTGATACATAAAAACAGGGCTAATGTCAAAACATCTGTAGATATGTTTAGATTCTGATACAATATTGTTTTCACACTATTGGGCTTTCTGTGGAGATTTATAATGGAAGATTACATGTCAGAATTGGAGACAGTGTCACCGTGACAAAATGCAAATCAGACAGTCATGTATGTCACAATTCCTTTTCTTTGCACTGTGCTTTGAGCTCAAATGTTGAACAAGAGAAAGATTCTTCTCACACATGGCCTTTTTTAAGGTGTAAATCTCCTCTACTTGTGCCCGAGGTGTGGAACAGAGAATTTAAATGATCAGCAAAAAAGGATAGAGCCGTGAAACATTTCACAAGGTTGTAGAAGAGAGTCCTGATCCTCCAGGCGCTTGGTAATGTTCTGACCCCAGTGTAAATCCATCAGTGCCATTTTGTTAATGAACTGATCTATGATTTACGCTGTCAGAGGAGCTTGTTTCCGGCCGCTGCCTCTCACAAAGTGCTGACAGCGTCTCTCTCTGTATTCGCCAGACCTCTTGTGTTATTGTGAGTAAGCTGATTTGTGCTATTCATCTTAAATTCCTGATCCGGTCTGGTTGTCAGTTGATAATTTTGGGTCACGACATACACAAGGAGAAGAAATACTTAGATGGAAAAAGTTTTATTACATAAAACCAATTACTGAGCCACTCGGGGTATGTGTTGTTTGCATGCATATCACGTGCTTATGTACATAATGCATGATGCATTATCATGTTGCCTTGTATAGCACATATTTATCACAATAAGCAAACACGTATAAGGCCTTTCAAACTTAAACAGTAGAAGTATTATAGTTGATTAGGTGAACACAGCTGCAAAGAAAAATGTTTTCCATGTCTTTATTTCCAGAAGCAAAACAAATCCGTGTGAGCTACTCAGTTGCTGCTCAGGTGATCACAAGGTGCGCTGGGAAAAGTTAAGAGCTGTGGGACATCTGTGGCATGAAGTGAACATCCCAAGGTTTAATGAGGCTTAATGTTGCAGATGCATCTCTCCAGCTGAGTGATGCCCACCTCACACAACCTGGCGCTTTCTCATGAGATGGGATTAACCAGTGGGGGAAAAAAAAAAAGAAAATGGGAATGCAAATGGGAAATAAATATAGCAGAAAGAATTCACTAGGTTTTCTGCTTCAGCCTGAACAAAAATCCTGCAATGCACTGAGATAGTAGTCAATAAATTAAATGAATGCAACCCCATCCCTAAAATAATGTCATGTACTGACAACGATGTTGCCATGTTAACATCCATAATACTCAAAAGTGCAATCACAGCTTGGATTTCCCATCTTATTAGGTGATTCAGGTAATGACTCCCAATAAAAATGAAATGAGAATAATTAGAATAATAATGTGAATATGCGTTTACTACTGGTAGCAAAAGGGAAAAGACATCAAGACACAAAAATAACATCTTGTTTGAGATATTGCACTGACTGATACTCGGATACCACTTTTAAGCGATCCCAGGCAGAGACTTTTTAGAGACCTGTAATTCAAACAGTTTTGACAATACTGAGTCCATGGGCAAGTCAAGGAACCATTTGTTAAGTCAGATATGTCTGTAGCGAGCACAGGACATCTAAACATACAATTCCTGTATTGTTGAAAAAAAAAATATATCACAGAGTTCAGCTTAAATAAATGCAAAATAAAAAAAAAAAAAATCACAGAGTGATGAACAGAAGGTCAGTCAGAGCTCTGAGGAAATGCCCAAAACAAACAATTCAAAAATTCACAAAATTATACATGTAAATATGTATTCATGTACCCCAAATTATGGAGTGTAAATGACCAACCCCTCTTTCAAGTTTTCTGAAACAGTTTTTTTGTGTAGTAATAAAACTAAAATTATTAGCATAGGCAGTAAAAAGAATTAATTTTTCAACAAATCGGTTAGAGAATAGATTAGCTTGTCGTGGATGGGCTGAGATTACAGCTAAAAAATTGGAGGATTACCTCAGAAAAGATACAAAAGTCCAAAGATGCAGATGGAACTACAATACGATGACACAGGGACCTGCAATGGCAGTAATCGTTTAACTGCCAACTGCTGTAGTGTCTTGGAATATGGACTTCAAGTTACACAAGTTGGTGGAACAGAATTTGACTTGGAGGAAACTTTGTGACTTTGCACAAAACTGCAGTACTGATACACAAGTTGTAATAAAGCAGTGTCATCCTTTAAGCCGGAATGCAAGAGGATTTGTGTTTGCTCCATATCACTTTTGTTATTAGAGTCTGCATGCCTCCCACATATTCGTTAAATGATTTATTTCAAATATAAACTTTGTAATCCAACCCCAATATATTTTTGAATGGCAAGTACAAGCTCAGGGCCAATATCAATAATTCTATTTCCCCACTCTCTCAAAGCAGAGAGGGAGAGATAGAGAGAGAGGCAGACTTTTGTGTTTCCACATGATATTGTCCTCAGATTTGATTTTATGAGGCATTTTACATTGACTGTTTGGTTTTCACCCACAGAAACACAGTGATGAAAGTTAATGATGTGCGCCTGGTCTCCTCACAACACTATTAATTATTTTTAGACCGTGGGTGGTGAGGTCATGGTGTGAAATGGCACTGCTTCAGTTTGTTTGAGTGATTTCCCATAATAGCCAGGCAGTTGTGTGAACTGTAATTTATATGTGTGTGTGTGTGTGTATTTTTGTAGCGATTGCAAAGCCCAGACAGACAAATCAGTGACGGGGAAACGAGGGAATCCTAACTAAATTTGGAGACAATGGCAGATGCTCTGCTGTCTGCCAAATGTCTCTGGAGAGACCTGTCTAGGAGGGTGGAAGAAGGGTCTGGGTGAGTGCTGTGACATGACGTCTGATGGCATGTCTTTTGCGTGTCATGAGAGTGACATTCGACTAGCTATTCTCACCTTTGCTGCAGCCTAGCTGTCCCATCATTTCTGTGCACCTACAGCTACCTAGCAGCCAGGCACAGTCAGACACGGCTCCATGTTGCTCGTCAGAGAGCCGCAGGAATAAATGGTCCTGAGTGTTGACAATGGGTGTAATTTTGTGAAGAGGGCTAGGAGCCATGTCTCTTTATTCAGCTAACCTGATTACAGACCTTCTCTTTGCCTGTGCGAGCACACGGTGTAATCTAAAAGCAACACCTGGGCCACTAGACGATGCAAAGAAGGCATGCCAAAGTGCTGGCACACCCCCAAAATGAATTAAGGTGGGCTATTCAGGTCTGTCCTGACCTTGGGGAGATGTGCACACTGGTGTCTGCTCTCAGAGAAACAAGCTGAATACAGTCTTTTATTACTAAGTCACTGTGAAATGTGTAATGTATGTTAATCCATCTGGGATTGTGAGGACGACAGCCAGGTTCTGAGGGGACAAAATGATGGCGTTAAGAGGGAAGGCAAGAGGGATGAGGTCGTAGGGAGAGCAAAAGAAGGAAAAGGACAGGAAATTGGTTTAAACAGAAAGGTGAAGGAGACCAGTCAAGGGAGAAAGAGACATTGAGAAAATCATATAAAGTTGACAGACACAGGCAGAAATAGACAGACAGACACAGTCAACAGAGGGAGAGAGCCAGGATAGACAGATGGAAAGACAAGGGCACATTCACACTGCAGCTGAAAAGCCTCCCGATTCTGATTCTCCTGATTTTTGTCACACGTCAAGTGTGACACAGATTTGATATTTTCTAGTCAAAGTGATGCAAAGAGCAGTCTGACTCTGCAGCCGTGGACCACAGAAAATCTGGTTCTGATGCATGTGACAGGCATGCAACTTGACAGTGCTGCCATGACGATAAGTTAAGCATATAATTCATGTGAGATAGCTGGCTTAATGTTGTTATCCATGTATGCCTGACTGAGGTAGCTTTAAAACCAGATCTATAACCTAACCTTTGAAAGAATAAATAAAGCACATTCATACTTTTAAATGAAAAGCGACTGAATTCAACACACAGAGGAGTTTTGCTGCTGCAGACAAGGACATTCAAATGAAGCAATCAGTGGTGAACTTTGACACGCTAATTTGTGCCATTGACATATTGCAAGCTGTCTTGACAGTGCTGACCTTTGAGGGAACAGAGGGCCAGAGAGTCCAATAAGAAGGATGCTGTTGTAGCATATTATCTGTGATGCACCATGCACTTGTTATTTAACTGTCTTTTGTTAAGGTTTTGTAGACAGTTTAAGGACAGGAGTTGATTGTACAAACTGTGTGAGCTTATGATCCTGTTAGAGACTGAGGTTTTAGGTGTGTGCACAAGAGCACAAAGGGGCTGCGACTGCTACACATACTGTATATCACGTGAAGCCAGCAAGGACTGTGATTGATCGCCTTGGATTGCTTGTGTTCTCTCCAACAAGCTTCCAGTACTGGTTGAGAGAAGTTGAAGAAATATGGTTTTGAATGAAATAGTGTAAAAATGGCGATTGCACATCAGTTGTGTTTTCAGTAAGGAGACTACAGGCAAAATAGATGCGACACACAGTCTCACAGCCTCTATGCTTGCAACTGTTTTAGGGGTACTTGTTTGGTAATAAGAAACATCATTATGCATCACCATTTTAAACATTAAACACACAGTAGACATGAGGCACAGGGGTAAATAAAAAGTGTCATGAAATACAGAAAAGATGTATGTGAGACACGAATGTACTTAATTAATGCATCCCTTTTCACAACAGCACACATCAACATGTTAGAACTCTTATTGGGTTTTGAATAGGTTTGGGTTTTTAGGGGAGTTTGGGGGTTTGTAGGTTAATGTTCACAACCTGAAAATGAGATAAGATAGAACTTAATTCAACAATTCAATTTCGGTTAAATTCAATTTATTCATATGGTCCCAAATCAAAACAGAAGTGACACTTTCCAATTAGAGCAGGTCCACACCTTACTCTCAACTAAGTGAAATTTCCTTAATCTCCTACATAACAACAGAAGATATTAATCCTAATTAAACATTTAGTTGTACACTGAAATAACAGTAGCCTACTGCCTTATTTCAGGAGATGTGGTGAGGAAAATGGGAGGGAAATATTATCTGAGGGAGCAACCTTTCAGCAGAGAACACACAAGCTGGGTGCCTTCAGTTCAGCACATAAGCTTGCTTCACTGTAGAGGAATGTCAAGAAAATGAAAAGTCGTATAGACAGATTAGCCACTGTGAAGTAAAGTAGGATTAGTGAAACAGACAAGATGCTAATGCAACTGATGTGAGCAGCTTTTCCAGAAACAACCAGGGGTGAGCAACCTTAGTGTGAACACAGACACGAGGAGAGTGTAACACAGCTAAGGCCCCAGTCAAATCACTCAGCGGCGCCTGGGCTGCACCAGCAGCCGTGGGATCAGGTAGCTTTCCTTGCCAGGGCCCAGGCCATACGATCCTGTCCTGCCGTCCTTTTTCTCTCTCACCTCTCCCTAATCAGCATGTATGCTGTTGCACGCTGTCTGCCTCCCAAAAAGAGTGACGGAGAGGATACTCTGTAATCTATGGATGCCATGATGACTTTGAGGAGCACAGTTGTCACCTCTCATTCCCTCTCACCTCATTCTCCTCCCCAGAGTCGTAATCGTGGAGCTGTCAGTGGGCAGAGAGTTATGCTCTGACCAGAGAGAGGGCATTTTGTCATAGAGATGAAAAGTGGAGAAAAAGGATGTGGGCAGCGGAGGCCTATAAAATTGTTTTATTGCGTTGCAGAGAGCCGCTTCCTTGGAGCACATGCTTTTAATTAATGATACCCACACCTGACCCTGCACTAGTTTGCGCTGTACATCGAGCAGCCAGAGTGCCGTGAGCCTCGAGCAGAAAACTGCCTTGGCACTGTATGGGCTCGGTGCATCCATGCTTGAGCTGAACAAATGAAGCACAATTTACAGCTGCGATGTTTGCCTATTCTTCTCAGTGTGATCATCCCTTTAGTTCTAATACGTTATAAGTTAAGTTATAAAATAGTCTTCTTTTCTAAAAGGCAAGTGCTGTGAAACCAGGGCTTTGACCTTGATTAACATGATTTGTCTGACTCAGTGGGGGGTTTTATTGCATGGATCCCATCTTTCTTTCTCTCTCTGAGCGATACTTTATTATCATGAACTAATACTTTTTGACAATAGATTGTGGAATGCATTATGAACATATAGCTCCCTGTCAGAGAGGAATTGATAAAAACATGGGCTTCAGGTGGGGAAAGTGGAGACCAACATCAAAGCCATCACACAAAAGGCAGGAAGACTGGCTGCATGAAAGATTGATGAGGCACTTAAAACCAAGATTAAAAAAGTATAGAGGAAAACAAAAAGGAATCTTTTATAACTCATCATAAACAACGGGGAGGGCTTTGACTTCACAAGAGAACTCCTGAAATATAGATTACTGGATTTGCGACCTGGAATGACCGGAGTGCTGTACCAAGTCTGGTGCTCTCAGCTGTGATGGTCCTTGATAGTGGGTCATGTATTATGGATAGTACAGCACAAGGATGTGGGAAAGACTTCTATGCCCTCCACTGTTTTATTAATCCTTCAACATTTGATCTCAGACCTTTGACCTGGGATCTATTTTATGATTTGTTGAGGGAGTACAAACAACAAGAAAGATATGAGGGGCAAAGGAAGACTTCGTCGCTTCGGATTGATGTCACAAGCAATAGCTCAGTCCCTCATGGTGCTGCAGCAAAAGCTTTTCAAACAATTAGGGAAGTCGGTCATTGATTGAACCCATATGAGTCTCTGTTGGCATAAGACAGAAGCTTTATTGCTGCAAGGGGCTTCTTTTAAAGTGTTCAGACAGTTCGGTGCCTGGTGTGTGAATTCTGCGATATCAATACTGAAATCGGAGTCTCTGTCTCTCTCTCTGTCTTGCTCTGTCTTTATCTGTTCTCTCTCTCTCTCTCACACACACACACATAGACACACACCAACAGATCTGTACTTTAAACTTACTTATGAGGCTCATCACTTCTAGTCTGTTTGAAGTGAACTGCAAAATATTTCTGTTTCTATTTCCAAGTCAAAATCCAGAGAAATGTAAGCCTCCCCAGCAAAATGACTCCGAGGACGGTGATGTGGGTGTGCTGGTCGGTTGGTGGGTCAGTGCACCACTTTGGTTCAGACTGAAATATCTCAACAGCAATTGGAATGATAGCTATGACGTTTGGTAGACACATGTGTGGTGCCCAGACAATGAATTTGATGAATTTGAATGACTGCAGCTTTTTTAATCTAGCTGGTCAAAGTTTTTATTTGTTCGGAAAAATTTCACGACGCCTACAAGAAGGCTTAGCACAAAATTTGGACACATATTGGTGGTTCAACCATAATGATTTTGACTTTCCTTTCACTACACCCTGAAGACAGGCGATTTTCACTCTTAAATTTTGATCTGGGCTTTCATGCCATCATCATGGTGGATTGTGATTATTTTGTGGTCCTTTGTTATTCCTTATAGCACCATTATTAAGTTATAAAGTTCCTTTGTGCAGCAGTATGCCTAAAACCAGCACTCTAGACATTCCCATCAACACCGGGTTTACTTTGTGTTGAGTGCTAATTAGTCAATATTAGCATGATGCCACCTTAAACTAAGATGGTAAACATGGTAAACATCATACCTGATAAACATCAGCATGAATTTAGACTTTTAATCTTGCATATTGGTGCCCCCAGTCTATCCCTCACTTTCAGTTCTTTCCCATCTGTTGACACACAAAAAAAGAAGAATTTAAGACCCATCTTTTAACAACTACTTTCCCATGAAATGCCCCCACAACTAACTTAACTGCTTAATTGCTTCAATTCTGTCTGTTATAATTATTGAGCTACATGTGCTTATTTTCATTTTAATTATCTAAATGTATGTTTAATATTTCTGTGAAGCACTTTGATCAACATTTGTCGCATAAATGTGCTCGATAACTTAAATAAAATGACTTATGATAAAATGATTATTATTTCGGCCACTGTTTCAAAATTGTTGCAGTGAATTCATCCCGAGAACCCAACACACAGATAAAAACTATTTCTATGCACAGCATTGACGAAATTGCATTTTTAATGTCCTGATTTAAGTTCACGGTACATTTGACAGGACATCACGCTGCTAGATTACTCTACATATACATTCACTGGCCTACTGATGAGTGTGTCCTGACAAGTTGCTATCATACTGTGGGCATGCAAAATCTCCTTGAGGGTGAAATTAGGCATGTCAATAGCAACTTTTTAATTCCATCAGATGGTAGAGAGGGGGAGATAGATCAGCAGTTATCCAACAGCCAAAGCTGGAATGCAGATCATGTATTTTTAATGAGCTCATGGTAAGATCAGACACTGAAAAGGGCTAAACATCTCTGGGATATTTAATTCCTCTAAAAGCCACAAATGAAATGAACAAATGTTTTGGCTTATGAAGCAAACAGTGGTGATAGCAACATCAGCAGCGTACAGTGGAGGCTCTGGAGGTTTGGTTGGCTGTGACCTTTAGATGGTTTTCATATCCCACAACAGGGGTTCTGCTCGTGTGTTGTTATTTCCGAAGGCTGCGTTTTGTTTTTTACAACAGAAAGCGTTTCAAAGCATACAAGAACACAAGACAAACGTATATGTTTTTAATCTTGTTCTTTAAAAGCTACAAACACAGTCATCATACACTCGAGTCCTGGGGGAATTAAAGTGGCGTTCTTTTTGTTTTCAATATAAATGTTATATCTGAAATAGCGGCATCTGTTCGGGGATCCTAAAGAAAACAAGGAAACATACTGAGCTTGTACAAAAGCTTGACCCAGTGTGCTATAGTTCTGTCCTGGGAAGGTTATGTATACAGAAAGATGTCCATGAATAATAATTGAATTGAACTGTACAACAAACTCCTTTCGCTCATGTTTTTTCTTTTCAGTGTCAACCATATGAGTGTCTGTTTAATATTTAAAATATTGAAAACTAGGCCTCGCTGCCCATTGGGACAATAAAGGCATAGATAGTAAAATAGTTTTTTTCTTCTTTAAACATTTTCTCCGAGCTGAGTAATTTCTGCAATCATTTTCCTATCTGTGAATACTGCATACAGAAACTAAACCCATGCACTACATCAGAGGTTTTAACTTACTTAATTGACACGATGAAGTGATAATCAACAATAAAATGTATCTTTTGTGTGTGAAGCACTAAACACCTGTACACTGAAAGATGAATATGAAAATTTTTAGAATTGGTCAGCTTGAGGTCATGTCAGTTACAGTTTCAGAAAAAGCATCAAAACATCTGCACAATCCTCTACACAGCAGTGTGTATGTGTGTGTGTGTGTGTGTGTTTGTGTGTGTGTGAGAGAGAGAGAGAGAGTGTGTGTGTGTGTGCACATTTGAGACCATCCTCAGACTCTTCCATTTCAGTTCAAAAACACAGAGCAGTTCTCTCAGCCACCGGACTGTATCGAATCAAACCTTTGTGTGCATGCATGACCATAAATGTGTTGCATGTGTGTGTACTGCATATATGAACATGTGTTTATGATTACACATACACACTCCTTTGGGGAAACATGATCCCATTTATATGATCTTTAAACTAAGTTGTTCGACAGCGACAAGAAAAGGCAACTCTAATGTACTGCGCTCTTTGTCATATTCAGATGAATATGTGATCACTTGGTCCTGGATGAAGTCATATTTAACAGCTGCTCAGCCACTGGGCTTGTAAGTTCACTATCAGCATGAGCACAGATGTATAACCTTTTAAACAAAGGCTGACTTGCTCCGCCTCAGGCTACACTTGCCAGTTTGCTTTGTTGTTAAAGCAGAAAGAAAATGTACATGAGAGAGAAGTGCTCATAGATGAAGAAAAAGAACATTGGTGACAAGTCAAACCTCTGACAGACAGATGCTGAGAAGCTGATAGCATTCTATTTACATGCCTGGAATACGCATTTACACATCAAACGCTTGCCTGGGTTATTTAAAAGCCACATGCTTCCTCATGATGTCTTCTGTTGTGAGCTGAAAGCAAAGCAAAAAGAGGAATTGCCTTTTGTTGCACACCAAAACAAAGTAACACAACAGAATCTACGTGAACAGGAACAAAATGTGCCCCACAATATGCATAGGAGGATATGCACACCAACACAAGGAGCTACACTTGACAACAACAGACAAACAAATATTCTGCTTTGAAACCAGATATTCACACCAACACTGAGCCAAATTCATCCCGTCTTTTTGCTCTGTATGTACCAACTGTTGTTGGGTTGGAGACTGATGTCAGTAGACTGAAGCTTCAGCTGCACACAAATATAGACAACTGCTGTGTATTATGCTGTTGTTGTTGGATAAAAACCCAAACCAAATATAGTTTTTATGTGGGGTTGATGGAATTTTTCTTCATCACTCTACATGAATATATCGTAAATTAAAAAAACAATGGAGCGTATTTAAGCACCTCAAGGTTTTAAAGGGACAGTTCACCACAAACATCAAAAAATACATACGCCATAAATGATCGGCAGGCCCCTCATTTAATATAACAGACTATTCTATAAAACAATTAGGATTTGTTACACTTTTTTTAATCATACAGTACATTTCAAAGGTAATATGTCTGGAAGCGTTGTGTACCTTTCTGCCAAATGTCTCCAATCTCCTCTCTGATATTGATTTCTCTCCAATGGCAAAATTGTTCCGGCACATCATTCTTCAGCCATGGACTAGAGTGGAGGAATGTGACAGTTTATTTTGTAGCTTGCTGGTTTTTTTTTTTAATATATATATATAAAAGCTAATGCTTGAGTGTGTAATGTGATCAGAAATGCTGATATTTAAAGAAGTGGGAAAGTGATTACAAAAACATCACGGAGGACACCACAGGCCTATCCTTTTAGGTCTTATAGAATCCAAAGTTGGTAAAAGTAACCATGTTTAAAAACCTGAATAACGGATTTAGCCAGAGAGAATGACTGTCTCTCACTGTTGGTGTGCATGAGCTAATATCGAGTCTATAGATCAATATGTTTTTCATGGAGCTGAGCTGCGGCTATTATTGTATTGGCTCTTATAGCAAATAAAAACAATTCAGTGTGATGTGTGTGTGTGTGTGTGTGTGTGTCAGTCTAGAGAATCATTTTGCTGACATTTAGCAGATGCCCTCCTGCTCCAGCCTTTACCGTAAGGTGCACAACAAAGCTCATTGAGATAATGTTTTTCTCATGCATGGCTGATCTCAAATCATGGATGAAAAAAACCTTTGAGATTAACTACAGATCCATCTTCTAATGGTATTCATGCATGTTAGTTACAGGAAAACATGCCTGGCGGCCATCGATCCTAAGCCTGTGGGTCCGGAGGCAGAAATGTCTTTATTGTATTTCACCCGAACAGCCTTTTCATCTTACTTACAGTATTGACAGCACATAATGAGAGAGAACAAGACACAGAAAGAGCAGAACAGAGAACCACTGTTTTTTTTCCTGATCACTTGATCCACATTCTTCTTAAGCAAATCTATACTGAAGAGGACATGTGACTGGCCCTTTATAAACAATGGCAAAATTAATTATATTAATATAAGTTTTAACACGTCATCTTTTTATTGCATAAAGAGATAAAACGGTGGTGATAATCATATAGAAAACACACAGAAGGGGCGAGAGTGCAAATAGAGGTTTTGTTGCAACACATCCAAAAATATCCAGGCTATGTGTTTCCAAATATGCAGGACCTATTTATGTCAGTGAGCATCAGTGCATCCCACTTACAAACAGAAAGTGCTGCTTCCACTTCTCAGCAGAGCCAGGCGTACAACGTGTGTCACGTACATAGTGGAGACAGCCTTATTGTTTTAGGGAGCTGCAGCCACCCTTTAACCCAAATTATATGGCTAGAATATACTCCTAAATAGGTTCTCCGTTTCCAAGGCCAGAAGACACTAATGTGTAATGACCAACTCAAATGACCCATGACTGAACTAGGAGGAAACAAGCCTCTGGGGCAGACAAGAATCCACTGAGTAGTCCTTATAGTTTGAGTCATTCAATTATTTTCCACTTAGTATAGTGATGACTATAGGGAAAGTGGAAGCGCAGTTTAGCAAGACTCCCAACAACCCAGTGTAATAGAGGAGAAAAGTTTGTTCTTATCACATTGTGCTTAAAGGTAGCGAGTTGTTTGGAAAGGGAGGGGTGGGGATGGGTGAGCGGGGGGCAGCAGAGAGATAGTGAGATCAGAGAGAGATGGAGGATGGGGAGGATGGAGATTGTGCTGCATGCAAACTCTGCATAGTTCTTCACAGGTGTGAAAGAGAATAGCAACAGAAGGAGCACAACGCAGAGACGTCAGGCTGCGCTGCTCGATGCTAACCACTGTTGGCAATGAGGGGGCTTGACTCCTCCCACCCAGGCTCTGGGCCTGGTGCCTCCCAGGAGACTGTCGGTGATTGAAATGGAAATTCAGGAAGTAATGCTTCAGAGGGAGGAAGTGTCTTGCTCTCCCTGCCTGCCAGTCAGTCTGTCTGTTCATCCTGTGGTGCTTTATTACTGTCACTTTCTGTTCGCTTTAAGCCATAATCATTCATGGCACATAAACACTTTCAGTATGTTCAGCTGCAAAATCCACATGCAAGGATTGCAGAGAATTTTCCACAGATTTTTTTCATATCCCATTTCCTTTGTCAAACTCTGAAAGAATACTGAAATTGTCGTTATGACCTATTGAATGAATCTCATTTCGAATACAGTAACAGCTAATATACTAACAACTACAATAATCCTCCAACCAGCCTCATGTAAAGCCTATAAATGTTTACAACATACTGTTAAGTCATTTACTGAAGACTATAAACTTGTTAATATATTGCAAGTTGAAGGAAGCCGCTAATAATTAATGAATCTCCTCTCAAGCTACTCAAGAAAAACCTGTTCATGTATCTATCTTTGTTTGTTTATGGCTACTGGCAAATTACACATGTTAAATAACAGAAACAGCACAACAACTCTTTTCCTATTCATGCCGACTTCTGTCATTTGTGTGCTGCCGTTAAAAGGCAAGATATGAAAATCTTTAAACCTTTGATTTATGCAGCCCGAACACTTCAGAGAACAAAGCCGCCCTGGGCTAGCAAGAGGTTTGACAGCGCAGCCTCAATACAAAGTATTCGGCCTGCGTGTTTGAAAAGGTCATTAATGATGGGCACAGACCCCTCTGGTCAAAATGCCGATATCTCTTTATAGGGCAAACAGGCCTGAGTCAGTCCCTGCTGTGCTTCTCTGTCAAATCCTGGTGTGTGTCACTTTACAAACAATACCAAACAAAATCACACACGTCATGCTTCATCTATTTTGTTATAAAAGACCAGAAGCCTGCGAGCACTAAAGAGGAGAGGAAAAGGGTAAATTATATGCAAAGTGAGTGGAGTAGGAGGGGATTTTGTTCAGTGTGCAGTAACCTTGTTTCCACACAGAACAATAGGCCTCCCTGTTTGAAGAGAGAAGGTGGACAAAGAGAGGAGGTGAAGTAAGTAGAGGAGGCAGGAGAAGGTTAGTGCTGCACAGAGAGTGCAGTTTTGGTAATTTATAGGGGAAACGAGTCCACAGCCATGCCGGCGGCTCTGTGGCTGTACCTGAAACACAGTGGTGCTTAGAGCAAAATGAAAATGTCAGGATGGTGACGTGCTGGTGCTAAGCAGGTATAATGTGTCCCATTTTCACCATTTTAGTTATGTTTATTGGCAGGCTAACTTTTCCGAATTAGCTCTAAAATAAAAGTACAGGTTCCATTGTAATGATACGATACTTTTTATGTCTTTATTAGATTGTGCCACTATGGGGACGACAGGAAACCAGGGAGGCAGAGAAATGCATCAAAAGTCCCCAGACAGACTCGGTCAAGAGACTTTGTATGATTGACATTAGCAAATTCAATAAATGAACATTTTGACCCCATATGCCACTAGATAACAAATTGAGGGACTTGTGCAGAGGTTCACATATTTAGACTAAAAGTCAGGGAATCACCAAAGTCTTCAGTGCATAAATGAAACTTAAACAGAAAAGTCTGTGCCACAATTACAAGTGAGATGTTCCACCTGCTGGTGGGGTGAGAGGAAGAGTCACGGGTTCACTTATGTCAGCAGGATTAATCATCACAAATCAGAAATGTCTGTACAAACTTTTAAGACAATCCATTTAGCAAGCACCCACCATAAAAAAGCTGTCATGTACAACAATATGACTCAAAACAGGACCTCACACCTAACAATAACATCTGGCATGTACAGATGTGTTAAATGTGCCTGCTGCAACAACATGGTGAATACAACACTCTTTAATCATCCTCACACTAGGAGGAACATTTCTATTCAGGAATTTATAAACTATATGTCAGCTCATGTGATTTACATGTCATTATGTCCCCTGCCGTCTAGCATGTGTTGGACAAACCAAACGACCCCTCAAAATATCAGAACATAAATGATATGGATTATGCAATTCCAAAATGTAATGCTGAAGTAGATCACGGTTCACCCTCTTCATTAAAATTCTGTGGGACTGATGATGTCTACCTGAGGACAGGATGTTGTAAAGAAACTGGCTCAAAGAGAAATGCTTTGGATATACACACACTTAACACTATAGCACCAAAATGATCTAATGATGACTTCAGCCTAAAATGCTTCTTTTATCTGTTTTGTCCAGAGAAAAATATAGTATATGATTGCAATTGGTCCTTGTATCTTGAGCCAGGGAACAAGGAAGAAGATTCACTCCTAAACGATTAGGTCCAATTCCCTGCTGTTATAAGTGTATGTTCTGTTAAACATCTATTCTTGTTTCTGGGCCTGTAATTCAGTACTTGGTTACAACCAGCAATGACTTGAAATACAGTTATTTTAATGTTTTTGGAATTATAGTAACATGTAGCCCAGCAGTCTATAAAACCTTTCATACCACTGCAGGAGCCACAGAAGAGAAAGAGAAAGAAAACGTAGAATGGCGCTAAAACTGTAAGAGATCAGAGGTGAGAGGAGAACTAAAAATGAGCTGTGTGCCAATGAATATGTAGTAATGTGAAGCCAGTGAAACTCTTCTAACATGAAAAGAGAAGAGGTGGCAGGGTGTCATTTTCAGTAGCCTTGAATACAGCTCCTTTGGTATCTCCAGCTCTGTCGATTAGCACTTTCTCACAAGGATTTCATGTGTGTTTAAAGTCAAAGACATGCTATTCATCCCGTCGTGTTGGATCGCTGTTTGACCGCATCACCCGGATTCCCTCTCAAATGAAAAGCGACATTTCATCATGAAGATGCCACCTGTTAGCATCATCTGACTCGTGGTTTCTGTAGCAATTATTGCTGCTGCGGTTGCTGCAAGCTTTATTGGTGTTGTCGTTCATTGTGGAAATGATGGTGATGTTGATTAGTGATGCAGTGCTGCTGTTGTGGTTGTGATAAAAGTGGCAATAATTCCATTTGATCATGCATTATCTAGCAACATGACAATAACATGGTTTTTGATTCCAATCAGTGACATTTTCTTATGAAGAAATGTCTTTTAGCTGCTTTATTACTGATATTAAAGAAATAGATAAAAGTACAAGGGACCAAAATTATTTGGAGAAAATCTAAACAGACTTAGTGAAAAGCTACAGCAACATCACGGTGAAAGTTTATCTCACCGTCAAAAAAAAAAAAAACATAGAGATGACTACCTCAGATTTCATTTTCTGTCAGCATCAGAGAGCAATGCATGTTCTTTCTTGTTTTGTGTGTGAATGATTTGTACAAGCCTGGCCATGACCAGGAGTTCTTTAAAATGCCTTGACTTTCCATGGCTTTTCATGATTTCATACCTACTGGTGTGAGGTTTAACACACATGAAAACACAGACCACTGAGGTAAATGTGGAATGTGGCACCCAAAATAAACACTCTCACACCAGAGCAGCTGTTACAGGAGCTCACTGAGCTGATGAAGTGTTAATGTATAACGAAATTAATTAGCTAAAAGGCTAAAAGAGGGATGAGGGTGAGATGAACCTAAAGTACAGAGACAGAAGGGTGAGTCCAGGAACAGATATAGCATCCAGTGAAGAATGAGACAAGGCAGCAGTGAGGGAAGAGCTGAGGGATCAGAAAATCAGCATTTCAATTACATGAAAGCAATTGTTTTTTATCTTGAGTGCAAGTTAATGAAACTAATTAGTCTTTGCAGCATGAACCCTCTGGCACGTCAGATAATCGCCAGAGGCTTAGATAGTGCCAGTCAATTTTTAGCTTACTGCAGTAGAGGGGGGAAAAACAAACAGAGCTTTATCGCTCCAGCAGGACTTACACCTGGGGTTTACGTCAACTTCAAGACCTCTGTTCACCTTTCCAGGTTACTTAGTGGCCATTTACATGAGGCGTCTACAACCTAACACTTCTGTGAGCTACAAACGCTCAGGTCTTTAGAACAGCTTAATTAGCATTTGATTGAGAACTCCACCAGATAATTTGAATAGCTATCTGTAATAAAATGAAGAAGGGCAAGACTTCTGTCTGCTTTAGCACAGTGCATGCATTTGATGCATTGCTATGCAGCACAGGTGAAGAAAAACCTGCACGTTGCTACATCCCTATAAGAACATTAAGAATTTCACTGAAAGTCTGAACTACCCCAGAGTGAAGACTCCTGCGGTGGGCTTGTTTGTGTGATTCACTTTGTCTACAAAGACAGCGAATGGAAACAGACAGCGCTGTGAAAAAGACTGGAATTCACGGCACACATAGGGAAATTATGTTCACACTTTATCTTGGAATGTCCTCAAATATGCTTTCAAGCGAAGTCAAGTCAAGTAATGTGCTATACAATAAAAGCCAAAACACAAAAGCAAATAAAATCCTGAACTGCCATAAAAGATGAAATGGTTTCAACGGTTACAACAGATAACATCGAGCAAGAAAAGCCCATAATATCAACATGAATTTTTAAAGGAAATTTAAAAGAAGATACTGAGCTTGGCAAACTACATGCTGATAATGCGCATTGCAATGTCAAGACTTGCAAAACACGGATGAACCTTTCTACATCTGCAAATAAGAAGCATGACTTAATCTTAGTTAAATGTTCCAGTTTGACAAAGTAGTCACGTAGTCACTTGAGCATCAAAAGTCTGCACTTCTTATTTTTCCAAAGGGTTCAGGTGCTTTTTATCAAACAGCAGTGATGCAAAGACCAAAATGTTCCAGTTAAGCGAGGGAATGAGCAGACATGTGAAGGTTAGTTACAAGGCCTGTGATGAGATAGCAGGCCGTGAGAGCAAGACATACAGGACTCTTCACCGAGTCTGAGCTGGGGGAGGGGGGCTGTCCATGGTGCTGAACTCAAACTGCAGCATGAAGTGGCAGCTGGCAGAGAGCTGTCCAGGGTTGCTGAGCTATCACGCAGCTAAGCCTTCTCTTTGGCCACAAAAACAAAGACGGCTGAAACCCTTTTCTGTGACATCTAACATGAACATTACTTTATAGCATATTCATAAAACATCTTTCCAACAGATACATGGAGGATTCCTGAATAACTGATCTCCCTTGTTGTAACCTTACAGGATATCTGGATTGTTATTCATGCATTCGGTTTAACTTTTAAACTGATGCTCATATGGAGCTCGTGCAAGACTAAAAAACAACAGGGGGGAAAGGCCAGTGAGTGATCCAAGGAGATTTAGAACTCCATCTAAAAAGGTCAGAACTTTGTGGAGTTACAGCGATAGATTGCTCACAAATTGATCTGACAAAGCATCACCTTGTGTTTCTTGTTTTAATACCAACTATTGATTCACTGACCTTCGTGTATATAAACGGACACTACCCTAAATGTGGCTAACATGGATTATTTCCACTTATATCTGTTTGTCAAAGCTTTTAGAACCCCGGGCTTGTCAATCAATAGTCAGAACTGCATGGGGATCTTTCGATCCACATCAGAAAGTAATGAAAAACAGTATTAGGTGCTTTCAGTTATACTGTAAACTACACAAGGAAAGCCACCCTTTTATATAATAATGCTGTTTTTTTGATTTGAAGTTTGCAGTTGGCAATAGTAGGCAACACTTGTTATAAATCATTAGCCTTTTACTTACTTGTTGAACAATATATGGGGGATTTTACAGCCGGTAAAGAAGGCAGTACTGATTGAAGAGAACAAACAAACTTCCAGGGTAAAGTTAGTGAAGATATTTGGAAGCTCAGAATCTAGAGGGAGATAGAAGTTTGATGGTGAAGTACAGAAGCTCCAAGTAGGTCAGAACTATTCCTGGTCTCCCACCATATGCTAAAAGGTGTTCCAGTATACTGGCGAGTGTGAGTGGAAGAATATCAATGTTGCTGCAAATTCATCGGCTGGCACTATGAGTATACAAACCCCGGGGTGTTTACTGCAGTGCAGCCAGGGTCTAGCAGCTGGTCATCCATCCAGCTCTCTAATACTGGGCCTGGCTAAAACCCAGTCCCACAGAGAAGAAAGAGGGAGAGAAAGTCAGCATGGATATACCAGAAGCTGGCTGAGTTATCTGTTCATGGAGCTGCTATTTAACAACAAGATACTAGCTGAGTCAGAGCTTATTCCAAATCAATACATGAGAGTACCATACATACATCAGAAACTTCCTGACATTAACCTAAAACCTCTGCTGCTGCTACATCTCTCCTTTGAAACACAAATAAACACACACAAAAGGATTGGATTGGATGAGTATAAATGATATTCTGGAGCACGGGGCCACAATGTGAAACACAGCCAGGTTGTATACAGAAGGAGGTGGCTCATTCATTGTTATTTTTTAATACCAAGCAGAATCTCTGGGCAACATCTTGCAACTGAGTGGATACACCTCATGAATACATTTTGGTTTTCCACTATAAATTATTTGTGAGTGCTGAAAAGCAAACATAGAACACAAAATAGTGGATGTTGCATTTAAAGGACGGGAAGAGTCATTTTTGGGTAAGATTCACTTCCTTACCGAGACGTATATGAGAAGATAACACTAAAGCAGGCAACAACAGTCAGCTGACGTACATTAACAAAAAGACTGGAAACAGGAAGAAATATCTGGAATGGACTGAGCTAAACCAAATCTGCCTGTGACCAGTTATCTGGACAGCCAACACACGAGCAAGAAAGAGTACGTTCTGTAAAACGGTGATTTGTACAGATTACACACAGAGGATATTTGCTGTTTCCCGTCTTCACGCTAAACCAAGTTAACATTTATCAGATATGAGGGTGGCATCTTCTTTTCCAACTCCCTGCAAAAACAAAAGCCAAGAAGAGAATTTAGCAAAATGTCAAACTTATCTTTCAAACATAAGATGAGGGACAACTAATGACATTAGTTGAGAATTTTGTGTCCCTTACAGCTGCCATGTGACAGAAGAACAGGCCACAATCACCGCAACTAAACACCCCCATCATCGTTGTTTTTCCTCTTGGAATCTCCGAGATGTGTCCAGGATCTTTAATTAAGTCTGCAGTGTCAGGAGGGGATGTCCATATTACTCCTCTGACATTTCCGCTCCACTGATATGGAAACCAGAAGTGCACAGATTCCATTAAGTGTGCAGGGTGCGTGGCGGCAGAACACGGGGCACCTGCGGGATTCCTAAAGTGGCATTTCCTCTGCCTGTCATATCCTCTCTGCGAGTAATGAAATCAGTTTGGCTCCTACACTCCTAACTCAGCACTGTCAGATATATTGTTGCGCTTCAGTGGGGGGAGGGGGGAAGGGGAGGGGGGTACTGCAGCAGGCACAGTGATGAGGACAAAGTTAAAATTTTGATTTACGTTGATGTTTTTGAATCCGGCACCTCGCACTGCAATGATAGAGACTATGAAGAGATGAAAGATATAGCAATTGCTTAATCAGTGAGGTGCTTCCACCAAAGATATCCGTCTGTATCATATTTTGCAGTCTTGTTTATTTCCACTGAACATTATATTCAAAGCATCACTTCTAACCAGACTCCCCAGTGCAGCATACCTGACTGCGCTCTCCTTCGTTCCCTTTTCCGGCTCAACTGCCTCATTAGAGAAATGCTTTCCTCACGGCTTCCATTAAAAGATACATTGCCCGATTTCAGCTCAATTTAGAAATCATTAGATTCTCAGTGCCAGATTTTTAATATTTCCAACTGAGAATCTTTCACAAGTGTAGTTCTAAAATGCCTAAAACATGCACGGTTAGTGTTCCTAAACAGGAAAAAAAATCAGATGCACTGTAGAAACAAATCTGATCCCACTTACACCTGCCTAACATTTTTGAAAGGAGCCTCATCTCTGCTTGGTAAGTCCTCACCAGTAAATGAACCCTAACAGCACCATCCTCAGAGTATAAGGCTGTGTCAGCCAAGCTGTCAGAGGAGCAGCTGGATTCCTTCTGAGCTGAATCTCTAGAAGACAATTGAACACTTTGTGTGCCACCTCACTGGAATGAAGCTTGAAGTGGGATTATCTAGTTATCTGCTTATACCCTTGATATCTACTGTGACTGACTCTGAATCCAAACTGATGATGGCACAGAAAAATACCCGAGAATTATTTTTGGACTGCCGCTAAAGCAAAGTCAAAGGAGAGGGGTGTGTTATGAAGATGAATTTCTTGAAATGTCTCTCCTGGAAATAAAACACAACAGCTGATCAGAAATCAGAAATCAGAAAAGACTTTATTGCCATTGTAAGTGAAGAGGTTTCACATTACTAGGAATTTGTCTTGTGATTGGTGCATACATAGAACGTAACAAGATGCTGATGCTAACTGTTCAAAGGCAACAGCAGCACAAAATTATATGCACTCTTCTAGGTCGTATGTCCTTGTTTTCATAATGTAATGTAAGCCTTAAATTATTGAAAGTGTAGACAGTGTGGCTTCACTTCGCAACAGGTTGTCGTGCCTCTTGGTGTGTCTGTGGCATGTTTACATGTGAAGTATGTCAGCTTCATGAACCTGCTTCTTGCTTCGTGCCTCAAACACGCTCTGCAAGTCGTGCATAGATCCATCACCCTGTTCTGTTTTTTTACATGGAAACACTCCGGCTATATTAAAAAAAAAAAAGGTCCGCCAGCTCAGCGTCCTAAATTTCACAGGGCCGTGACAGGTTGATGCCATATTTACTGTGTGAAATATAATGCAATGAGATGTGGCTATTAGAATGGCTGTAGCTCTTTTTGATCTGAGCCCTCTGCAGCACAGAGCTGTCAGCGGAGCTCCGTGAGTTTTTTATTGGGTCGGAGATGCACAGCTCATCTGGGAGCTGGGGTAGATAGATGGATCCTATGGGGTTCGTGTACATGAGTCCAACACAGACAAGCTCAGCAGGTCTGGATGTTTCTGCCATGTTGCTTTACTTATTGGTTAACAATCCTTCGCAGCATGAAAGCAAAGATGCATGAACAGACTGAACTATTTTTTTCTCCTGTCAGATATTTTCAAGTTTTTCACTGAGATATCACATGAAAAGACGTTGTGACCATGGAATTATATGTGTGCTGAGGGAGGATAGCTGGAAATTAACTACAAGTTAATTAAGTATATACAGCAAATCAGAAACAAAAAAATTGTTAAATGAAAGACTTCACTGACAGATTTAGACTGACAATACACTTGCTTTTCTTCCCTTAACAACACAGTTTAAAACATGTTTTTCCAACTTCTGATATTTTCACTCTTTATCTCACACTCTTTTTCTGTTTGCCCCTTTGAAGCTTGTCTTTTTTAGTCTCCTTTCTGCTTCCCAAATTTGCCTCCACTTTTCTGCTTAGAGAAGCCAGCTACAAATCAGAGTATGTAACAAAATACATTTCACACTACATATTAAAACTCTGGCCAACTGCAACAAACTGAAAGTCAAGTAGAAGCATATACACACACCATACCCACCTCTCAAATACATACTGTATACGCATACTGTATTTTTATGCAGGTCACCACATGACAGACATGCCTGTGAAAACACTGCAGCGAGGAGGAGAATAAGAACACAAGCTGAACCATATAACAATCATGAGCACAAGCATGGAGCACTCCAGCCCAGATCCTGCTCCATTGTGCCAGCTGACATTGACGGAAGCCTGGGGCCTTCCTAGAAGAGGATCCTCTAATATCCTGCAGCCTGCTGATGACCGTGGCCTTTCTTCCCCTTTTCCCATTGTGTCCAATCCACAGATTCGATTTACGGGCCTTTAAAAATGATTCAAACTTTTATGGCACTGCTCACTGAACTGAACACCACTGAAATGAAATATAGGAGGAAGAAGGCAGACATATTTTATTTGAAAGTTTTACTCACTTCAATTGTCACAGCTGGCAGAGAGCATGAGATTGGACTTTCATTGTTTTGCTTTTCTTTTTAAGCTCAGTTTTTACTAATACTGTTAAAATACATTTTATTAGTTTTACAAGGGAAATGTTTCTAATGAAAAAAGCCTTTACCTCCTCCTGCTACTACTGTATTCTCTTTTCCTGTCACTACGCTCCTTTCTCCAGATTAATTAGATTAAAAGGGGCCACAATAGTCACTTTGTCTCAGCAGGAAATAGATTAAGGTCTGATATGGATTCAGTTGAGCCCAGATGCCAATAGCACACATTTATGATGCATTTACTCAGTGCAGGGGGGTGAGAGGGGGAAGTGGAGGAAAATGGTTTGAAAGTTATGTCTGATAATGCTACATTATGTATTTTAAGATGATTATACAGTGTGTAAATATACAGAAATGATTCTAAGAGCAGCAGACAATATCCAGTATCCATCCTTGCCAAGGGGCACTGAATTATATGGTGCTGTAGGTTAGTAATGCATAAATGACCATGAGAAGTGTGAGTTGGTTGGTAAACTGCAGGTAGTGAGCAGTAAAGTAAACTTTCATTGCCTCTCCTCGTAGTGTTGCGGTGAACTGCTGATCTGTTGATCTGCTCACATACAGATGAGGGGCAGCTAAATCACACCTGGGAAACCATCTTTGACCCAAAATGTCACCGGTGGATTTCCACATGTCAAATGTGCAGGGGAAATGAATGTTAAGGGAAGAGGACAGCCTTGAGAGGATTGTCAGCATGGATTTCCTGGATTACTGTTTGGGGGCAGTGGTGCAGAGTGGCTGAGGCTGTGTTTGCGGCTATGGGAAGGTAATTAATTAGGAGCACTTGTAACGCACCCTGCTTTGTCTTATAATGCCAATACTGATACAATGTAGCAAAGCAGGAAGTTATCTGAGCAGCCCATGGACAGAAATCATTTCATTAGGACTATGCATCTTCTCTGCTCATCTCTCCTGCTGTTATTATGCGCCTCCTCTGAAATGGCTGGACCATGTTTTTTAACATTCTCCGACCTCCACCACTTAGGATTCATCCAGTCAAGTCCGGAGGAGTCAATTTACCAGCATGCTTTAATAAATGAATCAGAAGGCAGGACTTAGCGGGAGATTGGAGCTGATTGCGCCCTTGTTCTGTTCATTTGCACAGACCCCAGTTAATTGACTCCTGAGCAGCGATCCATTGGACACGCGGTATCTGCTGCCAGCCTCTTCCTGACCCCTCTCACGGCAGGGAACAAAAGAGCAGCGCTTGTTTAAACAAATGCTTTGTTTTTGTCCGGGCCATGTGCACAGGCACCTGTTTGTGAGTATAAACCACAGATAGGGAAAAAGAAAGATAAGAAGAGACAGCGAAATGTATTTATCTGCTGTAGGGGTAATGTGCAGGACGAGTAACAGGAAGACGAGGAGGAGCAGCAGAATGGGGAGAGGTAAGATTGATGTAGATAGCAAAATGTGCTTAATGTAAGTCAGCAATTGATTCATAGCTCTATCAAAAGATAAAATATGGAATGAATATGTCTAATTCTCTGATGATAAATAGACATCTGCAGATTCTTACCAGTTGTTGAAGTGGATGTACAAATAAAACATAAAACAACATAAAGAGGAGATGTTGTTGTCTTTGATTTTCACATTTTTGTGAAGTAATTTAGACTGTCAGACCCATATGGGGAAATACACTATATGGACAAATGTACTGCGACACCTGGCCATTACACCAACACAGATTTTAATGACATCACATCCTAAATACACTGACATTAATATGGCGTTGATCTGCCCCTTTGCAGCTATAACAGCTTCCACTCTTCTGGGAAGGCTTTCCACAAGATTTTGGAGCGTTTCTGTGGGAATTTTTGCCCATTCATGCAGTAGAGCATGGGGCCTGAGGCCAGACACTGATGTTGGACCGAAAGCCTGGCTCACAATCTCCATTCCAGTTCAAGGTGTTGATGTGGTTGAGGTCACAGTTCTGTGTGGGCCAGTCAAGTTCTTCCACACCAAACTCATCCAGCGGCCGAGCCCAACCTCTGAAGAACACCTGGATTCAATAATAAATAGTTGTGTCTTTTGTTTACAGTGTGTGTAAAATTCCAAACGGAAAGTCATTCAGTGCATTAAAGTATGCACATTTATCTTCTCTAGTAGTCACAGAGAGCTCATAAAAATGACTATGACTATGAGCCTAATTACTCGAGACTGCAATTAGGCCTTAATAAATAAAAAAAGCAACGAACAGACAGAAACCAGACAATAAAAGGGCCATTTGATACAAAATATCATAGGAGAAACTTATTAAGTTACTAAGTTTCACTTTTTTCCCGCTCACTTTTTGTTGCAAAACTGCAGTAAAAAGTAGGACAGATGGTCCACACACACATCTGTATTTTTTTCAGTTCACTCATGTTCCTGTTTAAATATAGGCTCTCAAACTCCCTAAAAGCTTGAGAGATTGTTTTCTTAAAAGTTCACAACCAGTAGATGAGCTTAACAATAGTTTAGTTTTTGAATTTATGCTAGCACCACATATCTACCATCACATTTCTTTTCTTTCACACCTCAACCGAAACCAAACCAGAGTTCGCTTGGGAGCAGACCAAGATCCCCCTGGTCAGGCAGTCTTAGTACAAACGTTTAGTGTTCTGTCAGTGTTCTAAACGAAGTCCAAGTCATAACAAGAATCAGGGTGTGGTTAGGTTTAGGCCAAAAAAATACTAGGACCCCAAATAAGCAGACTCAGACTAAAGAAGAGCTAAAGTTTTAGTAACAACAAAACTATTTACAGTATTTAGAAAAAAAAAAAAAGCATGAAGCTCAAAGCTAAATTCGTTGTGTCTTTTCCAACCGAGCAACAGATGATTGCAGAAGAAATGGTAAATACAAAGAACTCATATAAATTTAACAACTAACTCTTTCCAAAGGAGACAGCAGAGAAATTTCTGGAATGGCTGGACAGGTGAGACAAAGGCAGGGACGTGAACAAGGAGGAACGACGGTACAATCTGGCAAAGGTGGTGTGAGAACACAACTCTTTAAATAGCCGAAGAAGCTAGTTGGGTTGAGTGGCAGGTAATGCAGAACAGATGTGCAGGGGTGAAGTTGACTGGAGGACTGACAGGTCCCGCCCAGCGCCGCTCTGCATACACAGAGCATACACACCTGCTACACAGGGAAGAATAAGGGAGAACGGTTAGAGGACAGACAGACAAGGAAAAAACACAAACCTTGTTCAAACCTTGTATCAAGACGCACTAGAATGCAAAACATGTGAACCATGTCTTCTTTTGTTACGTAGATGAACTGGCCAACATCTTCTCCCAGACAGCCACAGCTTCTTCTCCATTCACTTTCTTGGAGGGTGTGTGTGTGTTTGTTGGGGGTGACAGTTGTTAACAGCAAAAAATTCAAATTAAAAATTAATCAAGTTATTGGCTGTGTTTATACGTTTTACATCCAATCACAGTAACAAATAAATCAGACAATGCACAGGCAATTTAGTAAATTCCTCTCAGACTAATGAGTCTGCTAACAGGTCTGTGTTGTCTGAGACAGAGATAAGACTGAGTAAAAATGTGAGACCATCAAAAAGTCTAGACCAGTACTCCAGTGCCACAACACTGCTGTCTGTTTGTTGATCCTGGCCATTCAAGTCAATACAAAAACCATGAATGTCACACAGTATGATATAATTATATCAGCATCCCAAGCTCTGACTGACTTGCAGAGCCTGTGTTTCCATCCCACCACCAGCGACGTTTGCCAAACCACAATTGGTAGGAAATGCTTGCTGGCTGCATACCTGCTGCGTGCTGTAATTTTCTCTCTTGCTTTCAGTCTGAAAGCATATCACACGGCAATGACAGTATGATGTGGGTGCCTGGGATTTCAGTGATTGAGCAAAACAACCCCATGCTTAAATTTCTGTAAGAGGTTAAAGGTGACAGATGAGCTTGTGACAGGTGAAGCAGGCACTTGTTGGCAGCTGTGCCGCAAAAACAGAAGTAACCATGGCAATAAAACATGACCAGCTCTGGAAGCTTGAACATACAATGCTCTATCATTATTTTGATATGGATGTGCCAGCCAGAGGAAGTGCCATGCAGGAGACTGAAAAACAACCAAAGCAGCAACACATTTTACAGAGTGATATGGAATAATTCAGTAATCGATCCATTGTGCTGCATCTAAATATTTTTACACATGAAGCATATATCTGGGTCCAGTGCTGCCACTTAGTGAATCACAATTTTGGATGCAGGGCATTGGATTTCACTCATAAATATTTTAAAATCCAGCAATATTTATGATCATCCACTTTTATGGCTAATCTATAGTAGAGCCATTAGGCATGCATTAGTGAGTGAAGTATATTTGACCTAATCCTGGTTCTCATTGAGAAGTCAATAGCCTGCATTAAGCCTGCCTAAATAAAAAATATGGCCTGGCAACGTTTTTGCACCAGTCACTTGAGTACCGCTTTCAGGACCCTCTCCCCAGACCTCCTGTTAATTGGGACATTCATAACTCAAACATGATCCCTTTGTGACTATTTCAAACCTCAGGGACACAGAAGAAGAGGTGGAAGAGGGGGAAGCAGAGACAGACTAAGAGAGAGAGAGAGAGAGAGAAATGAAGAGAGGTAAAAACACAACAGCATGAAGAACAGATGTATGACTACGTGTACAGTAAGAGGAAAAGCGCGACTTTGCGTCTACAGCCAGTCCACTACAAAGTAGTCCCAAGGGTATGAATCTACATTGAATTACCTCTCTGTCGAATGACCTTGATATTTATGACGTTAAACATTACCTGAGCTACAGTTAGATTCTTGAAATGCTCCAAATGGGCTTATTAAATTTGGGATTTGATAATTACATCAAAGCAAGTAGCAAATGTATAAAAACTGGATTAGCAGCGCCATGGCAGCTTCTATGAGAACAAGCTAATAGGCAATTTGCCTTCCTTCTGAGTGCAGTCCTACAGTACAAACTAAAATAAGAAATGCCACATTTCTCAAATGTCATATTGCTCCTTTTCTGCAACTTATTTCTGAGTCTCACGCAACTGCTGAATGTAACAAAAGGTCCAATCCAAGCATTCACAAACAAAGGGTGAAACTCCTGATTTTCACTCCTGAGAAGAAAGAGATCCTGTCGGCGGGGTTCCACCCTCTCAGCTTTGACAGTTGGCTGGTACAAACCAAGGCTGCTGCAATGTTGTAGCTTTGGGCGTGTGTGCTGTGTTTGTGAGATAAATGACAACATGTGGAAAACTCTCCATAACACTCCACCTCCTTTGTCACCTAGTCAAACTCTCAGGCTGCTCTGGATCAGCTGTCTGGTAGAGGTGAATGGAGACATGAGGGCTGGGATGACTGTCACTAACTGTTCCCAGCAGCCGTCGGCCATCACACTACGGCTTATCACACCCTCAAGTGTGTTATATCTCCACTGCTTGCATCACGCCCAGGGATCTGCTGAGAAGTACAAAGAAAAACCTTCAGCAAAATGATTACCTCAGTCCAACCTAGATGTATCCCATGGCTGTCTCCCAAGAAAACACACCAGATAGGCTTCAGCTATGGCAACATTGTCAAGGCAGGCTAATGAGAAAAGATGTGTTAAACTGCTTAAAATGCAAATGTCCCTTGCATTTTTTTCTTTGCAGTGCTTCTTAATGGTTTTTCTCTAGAGATTTTAATTGCTTTGACATGCTATATGTCTAAAATCTGTATCCAATTTACAGATATATTGACCCATGAAAATCACATGCAAATGGGATCAGTCGTGCCCAGGTTAAGTGAGCGATCTTGGCAGCAGGTAAGAACTTTACAGCTCACAAATATCAAAAGAGTGGACGAGGCCGACTTTAGTCCCTCTCTCTCTCTCTCTCTCTCCCTCTCTCTCTCTCTCTCTCTCTCTCCCTCTCTCTCACTCTGCTTCCTCAATAACTCCAGCCCTGGCATGAATATAAATGGAGACCGGTGAAGAGCAGGGACCGGGTGCCAGTGAATGGCTTTCTGCTCGGCCTCCGACAGCATTGCTCCCCTAATGGGTTCAGCCTGACTGGATTCAATCATGTCCCCTGATACCCTCTGAAGAGGATGCAAATTGTCAATCAGACCATTCTCCCCTCCCTTCATGCTGCTCCATCTTGTGCTGCTGTCTTCGACTCGTTTTCCGTGATCATGTTGAGATCATTCACCTCATTCTCATACTTCCCATTTCATCTCCTTACAAACTCACGTTATCTCTACTTCCTGTTTTTTTTACGTTAGGTCTGTCTCAATCTGCTCGACAAGAATTGCAGTCATGTTTAACGAAATAATGAGCATGAAGAACGTCACAGACAGTAATGCTTTTCTTGGGTGCATTTTTTTCAAGGGTCTGTACTGTATGTAAGAGTCTTTTGTATTTTAAATAAATAAAAAATAACATTTCCTTACGCTCTTAAAATGTGGAGATAAACAAGAGGTTTTACATGAAAATGTCTATTATTTCCATTCACAGAGAGGAATAACAGGTTCACTGACTAAACAAACACTGGAATGCCTGCAAAAATTAACAAGGTCAATTATGCTTTTGTCTAATCCATCCATTTTTTTTTTTTTTTTAGGAAAACAGCAACAGTAAGGTGGAGATGACATATTTTGATTAGTAAAGGTTAATGTATTTATTGGATTGACTCATAATGCAATCTTATTTCATTAGCTTCATGCAAAAGCAATTAGGCTGTGAAAGCTCTTGCTCGGGGGCAGGCACAATGAGGAGACAAATAAACATATTTCCACACTGGATGACAACTCAATTCAATTCTTCCTGTAGGCTCCATGTGCATCCACCTTCCCTTCGAAATAGAGGAACCTATTCATGAGTCTCTAGTTTGTGGCACACAATAGACAACACACAAGGTATAAGCATGCCGCTGTGTCCTTGTGTGACCAAAACCTGGTTGGATTTCAGCTAAGACCAATAATTCATTATACCTAAAGAACAAAACATGTTGTTTGTCAGCCTGTAGAAGAAGACCAGTTGTTGAAAATCAAACACAAGTGTGCTTGTGGTGGACTACAGTGCTTCAAATACGGACGTTTGAGGAAATTCCCTCAAAGTGTTCCCAAGCTAACACATTCACAAGACTGGGACATACAGATGGACAGAGAAAGACAACAGAAAGATAACAAGAAAACCACAAGTCTCATGAGTGCAGAGGCATAACAATGAGAAACCAATTGATTGTCATCTAAGTTACTAATAATAGGCTAATTATCACTTTCTTTGTTGCAGGTATAGTGGAGTTCAAGCTGATGCTCACTTTCAACCATTTCACAGCGTCCACTGTCAGAAACATTCACTAACCGTTCCTCTAGTATTTAAAAGAGCATTGTGATAAAAGAAGATTGTGCTGACATGATCGATGACAGGGGTTATGCGCTGCAATTAGCTGTGATGAATTGCAAGACTGTAGACACTCTGTAAATAATTGATTTTGAAAAGAAACATCAGATGTAGGCATTCCAAAACTACAAGCATCAGTGTCAGCAGGTGATGTATGGAAACCCAGTTAAGAGCCCATTTCCCTCCCATTCCACCGGGAAAGGAGAGGCTGCAGTAAATAACCACTACATTGCCAGAGGGGTAGAACTTGGAGAGGAGAAAATCCCCTGTACTCTCACCACCTTTCTTTCTCTCTCTCTGCTTTCTCCTTCTTATGCTAGTCCATGCATTCACTTTCGCCTGCTCCACCCTAGTCTCCTGTGCCCCCCCCACCCCACCCCCCACATCTTTCCTCTGCATGTCTCAATCTCCTTTGCTTTCTTGCCCTCGCAATCCTGCTTCTTTCATTCCTCTGTGCCTGGCGGATGACTGCTGAAAGGAAGGTGGAATTGGATGCCTCCTTTGCAGAGCTTTCCTTTGAGACTTGTGGGAGATTTTGTCTTGCTGGAGTGAGGTGTTACAGCTCGCTGGCTCGTCGTCATCCAGATCATCAAGTGTCTGTCTGTGACAGTCAGATATGGCTCTTGAGATAGTGCAAAGCATTCAAGACAACAAGCATGCTTCTGTCATGCCTACATAGACTTCAGATATAAAACATGATTGTTTATTTATGATGTACTACAGATTTGTTTTGTTGGTTTTCTTCTCCTGTACTGATTAAAGGGATGAGAAAAAAATGTTTTCAGGAATTGCATACTTATCAGGACTGTACACAGGTCCTGGAATAAATTGCAATTGTTATTAACTAGATTGAGTGAATCAAAGGGTGAAGATTTGCTTTAATGTTAGGCTGTCAATAGGGTAGGTTAAGGTAAGCTTTAGGATTAGGTAAGTAATGTTTAATGCTATGGTTAGGTGGTGGTTAAGCCTGCAGAAAAATAATGTAAGTCTATGCAATGTCCCCAGAAGTGATGGGAACACGACTGTGTGTGTGTGTGTGATTTCATATTTGTACTGCTGAGTCATCCCTAGTACCTCTCAATAAACAGCTGGAAGTCCCTCTCCAACTGAAACGAATCACGCTGGAAAATTCGAACCTTTGTGGGTGGAACTCTGAGTATTTGGCATTCAGTGGTGGATGAGTTTTTCCTTGGGGCTTCACTATTACTTTTAACAGACTATGATTGTCAGTGGAGGGAAAATGCTGAACACCTTTGTTTCATGGCTGGTGAAAAAGGTCATTTCAGTTCCTCCATGTTACACTGACCTGCTGAGTCACCAGTACATTCGTATGTGGCTGACAACTCCACAGTGGAGAAAAAGAGGGCTTAATCCCTTCCCACGGGTTGAAACCATCTCCTGTCTTATCTCCCTTTCTTTCTGCTTCTCTTTGAGTGATGGACAGGCAGCTTGAGCCTTTATGGAAGGCAGCCAGACAGGTCAAAGGTGGCAGAGCGGAATAATCCCTTTATGAAACCGTCCTCCCTCACTGAAGTAAAGCTGGCATAGGGAAGGTCAGCGTGTAGGCTCTGTCCCTCCTGAGCATCAGCCAAAGATTGTACTGGTCTATTCACTCCCTTACCTTGAGAAGCACACAGCTGGCTTATCAGCCTGGAATTGGCTGTGCAGCATGAATGCAGCAGAAGAGTGAAGCCAGATGAACGTTTGAATGGGGCTCGAGTGTGAATGCTTTACCTGTTTCACTCCATCTGCTGCCAGCTTCTCCCTGTCCTCTATCACTTGTTTATCTCTCTTTTACTTTTATCTATTCTTTCACACAATTTCTGAGTCTATGTGCAGGAAATTGAGTTCGTCTTCTGTCTGAGATCTCCGTGTTTTTAAGATGACCTGCGAGAAGAGTGACTCCTGCTGAAAGGGATTGTGCCTTTTTGTACAAGTCAGCTTAGGATCACGGCTGTTCTACTCTAACACTTGGTTCAGATGAATGCAGAAAAAATAAGTGGAGAAAACCTTTTGTCTGTATTTTGTTTTGCTTTCAAAGGCAGGTCCTGATCAAAGTGGCAGATAATATAAAGACGCTATGACACTGACTTTGTTATATCAATCATGGAATTAATGACTATACTATTATAAATTATCACAGAACTCTACACTTCACAGTTTTAACATTTTGAAAGTCAATATTTTCAACTCAGTATTGCCCAAGTGGGGGGCAAAGTTAGTGACTAGTTTTAAAAAGTGCATATAGTGGAGTAATTACCAGCTAAATAGTGCAGAATGTCAGTATTGATCAATGTACATCATTCCCCACTACAACTTGAGTTCATTTAATTTGAAACTGCAGTGGTTAAATTTGTGATTTGGCCCTACCAGCTATGGTCAGGTCACTGAAGAATGCCTTGCTGTTTTGGTTCACTCTCACCTCCCTCATCAGTGTGAATTACTGACACAATAGCCAGTTTTCGGACCAGAAACTGTGATGAACCCACTGTACATTGCCTTCCTAGAACCAAACATTGCATTAAGCTGGTAACTAGCTGCTAAGGAGCCAGATACTGTATTTCCTTCAGCAGTTGGAGAGATAGAGTGTGTTCAAATTAACAGTAATGCTGGTCTATGTCTTCTGGAAGTGTAAAAAGACAAATGTTTGCTAACATATCAGCTTTATGAGTTGATAATATCCTGGTGTCTTGTTTTGAGTTTACTGCAATGCCCCTGAGCTGGCTAAAAAAAAAAAATCAATTATTACAGGTTTAAATATCAACACTTGGAGCTGGTTGTGAAAATAATGTGAATTGTAAATTGGGTACCTAGAATTTGCACAAAAGGCTCAATGACTCAACTTTTGTTTGCAGCTTCTGACTGTTATTAGTAAGGTTTGAAATTTGATTCAGGCGGATATGATAGATCTGAAGTCTTGTCCTTACACTGTCCCAATCTGTATTATCAAGCAACAAATAAATTATTTACTCCGACTCCTTTGATAATCTTTTATATCAGTTAAGTAGTGTTGGACGCTGACAGCTGTCATTCTGTGGAAGTCTTGAGCAATTACATGCCTGCTACTTTTCCTGTTTAAAAAGTGAAAAGCTGTGCTTTTATTTTTTATTTGGTCTCTTTATTCTCATCAGCATCCTCCTCTTTATCACACTTTGTTCTCTCAGTGAGTCCCCTGTCTCATCAGTTTGATAGTGGTGTATTGAGCAAAGCATTTCCACAGGTGGTCTCCTCGGGCCAGAGCCCAACCTCACTGTCCCTGGTCCAATTACAGCAAGAAGTAGAGGACATTTTTATTGGTCTGTGAGGGGACATTTCCATAGCTGCCATCGTCTCCAGGAGTAGAGTCATCTAGTGCTCAATTACTCCTCCATTCCTAACCGGCAAGGGAAAGAAAACGTCCTGCTGAGACCTGGTGAGTCCCAGCGCATTACCAACACAGAATTTCTGACCTACTTCAAGCACAAAAACCCCACAACTTATTTTCACTGCTAACTCCAGTATGATTGAATGTGAGGTGAGTAATATTTCCTTGGAGTTTGGTAGTGAGGCACTTGCATGCAGACTCTTTAATAACAGTAAAACACATTACATAAGCTTTTAAAGTAATTTCAGTATGCTCTAAGTGCAAACACACCATAAGTAATAAATTATCCCATAGGCACCCATTAATAAACAAATAAAAGTCAATTTAACAATAATAATAGTAGTCATGATCTGTATAGCACAACAAAGTAACCAGCAGAAAGATTTGGTTGTATTTCCTTTCTACAGTGCCAATGCTCAACAGCATGTATTAGAATTTTAGCATTGAAAGAAAATTTGACAGCGAAATATTTGTCTAATTAGAAATATACAAATCTAAAATTGTAGCAGACTTAGGTCAGAGCCAAGCAGAACTCCATGAGTCAGTTGAGGATAAGACGTTGCCCTTGAGAACGAAATAAATCAACTGCTTATCTGAGGCTTCTTTCAAGTCTCAAAACGCTGTGATCAGCCATAAAAGCAGTACTCGGGGCATGTAGAAATAAAAGAGAGTCTCACCTGCATCAGTAGAAAGGGTGAGATCATTTGTGAATTGTAACTGAAGCCAAGGGAGCTCACTTATACTCATCTGATTAGTTTTTAAAAAATATGTACCTTATTTCAAATGACAGATTGGACAAGACGAGACAATTTCTCTAAGATTTGTTACAACAAGGTGCAGGGCAGAGGCGGACATCATTTAGTCCAGGACGAGGTGTGAGCAGGCATCAATGAGACGAGCACCACCAGGTCGTACAGTGTACTAAACGAGAAGTTCCTTGATTTGATATCTAGCAGGCAGAACCCCAGCAAGGGGAAGACACTGAGACACTGACACTGTCAGCCCAGTCAAAGAGCACATCCTCAGCACCTTTCCAAAGGATCACTTTCTCTGACCGCCTTGACCCATCGCTGAAGAAAGTGCAGGATACAAACCAGCAACCAACTGGCAACTATGTGCAGACCTCAGCAGGCAGAACAAGTTAACTGACACCATTACCTGGATGTCACTGACATCCTTACCTGGACGTGACTGAGGCCTGATTTGATCACACTGTCAGAACAGGTGTACAGTCAGCAACATAGGAAGCAGTTGCCAGATACACAGCCAGTTATACAACAGAAACAGGTGTAGTAAAAACAACCAAGTCATTAGGGACGCGGCAGCAGAAATTATTTATTTATGGCTACGAAATAGCAAATTGCCTTTGTGGAACTGTGTGTCAGTTCGTTTAAGAATTCATGCAGACATGTTTGAATTTATTCTCACAGAATGTGCTGATTGAAGAGCAAAGCTGAAGGTAAAGCCTGAGAGGTTTATGTGTGGAGAACCGTATATCCACTAACCTTACCTTTTACATTTAAAATTCCACTGTTACAAATCCACAGTATCCTCAAAGGCAGGTTCACTCAGTAATGAACACCTGTGAGCAAAAGCAGAAACAGGACCCTCTGATAAATGTGAAATAAATTATTTCTACAGATCAGACTCCTTCGTTTCATTAATCATCTTCTTCCCTTCACCATCCGCCAATGAACAAGACTTGCCGCTGCATACTTCTTCCAAATGAATTTTCTCTTCCTGCCTTAATCTTTACTTCTGTCTTGCCATTTTCTTTTTCTCCATCTCTGCACCCCTGTGTCACTCTTCCTCTCTCTCTGACAGAATGTTTTATGGAGTGAGTGTCTATGGAGAGAGAGCAGGTTTACCAAGACAACAAATTCCCTCATCAGATGAAGAAATGTTTGATTTGCTCTGGTGAGAACTGATGAGAAATGTGTAGGAATAATAGTGGACAACAATGGCTAATTTTTTAAACAAAAGCAGAGAGCTGCTTGGGCGTGGGGGGGTATTTTGGTCCCGCTAGCGGGTGCATATTAAAGCTTGTTGACTGCACTGGAAGGAAGAATCTTATTAGCCAAAGGGAGAAACAGAAGGAAAGAGAATGACAGAATGAGAAAGAAAGACAGAGAACTAGACAGCGATATTGGCAAACGCTGCTGTTTAAAAGGGCTGCCCAAATCCAAACACAAAGTTGGCCAGTGATTGGTTGGTTCTAGTTAGGTTTTGGCACAGGCTGCAGCGACAGCTGTTTGGAAATGATGGAAGCCCCTGTGAAGGGAGACAGGAAAGAGCAGGACCACGACAACAATCCAGAATTACTGTGAAATTCTGTTGTCCCAGTCTGTTCTCCCAACACAGCTCAGAATGACGAAGAATGAAAAACAGGAGGCCACAACCAATCAACAAAAGGAAACAAATTTAAATACAAATGGGAGACTTGTGTTGCTGCTGCACATTGCTGTGAGGAACATGTAGTAATTGGATGCCTTCAATCTTAAGTTCTCCTCTGAGGCTTGTTTGTGGGTCGGTTTCATTTCACGCCTTCATCTCAGCCCAATGGGACAGATCATATAAGAACATTAAGCGCTGAAGACAAAACGAAATTTAAGCGTGCAAACTATTAATGCTTCTCGCAAAAGGAAATATCAACAACTATGAGTTAAATGAAAATAAGCATGTTTGTGGGTAATCGAGCCATTTTGTGCAAATATAGCTTGACAGTGAAAAACACTAATCAATGTGGTAATTACTCTGCAGCTCCTCCTTAATGTGAATCTGGTCACTTAACAAGTGGTGTGCTTTACCCAACAGAGATCCAGATGGCAGCTTCACTATTCATAACTGCTTCCCTATTAGATTAATTCAGAACTGAGTGAGACACAGTCCAAAGGCAAAAATACATCCAGAAACAACTGCTCCACCACTCTTGTTTTTTTTTGTTTTTTTTTTTTGTTTGTTTTTAGCACAGTTTTAAACCATAAGTGGAAGTCTCTGTTAACAGTTGCTATTTTACCCATTCAGGAGCTCATATCTGACTGAATCTGAATCTGAATCTCCAACAACCCCCAACCGTCCACTTCTTTACCTTCATTCTTATACATTCATTCCGCCCAGTCCCCTGTCAATTGTAACTCTGGGGCCGGCTGTCAAATCTCACTATGGCGTGTAAAGAACAAGCAGAGGTGATAGCAGCAGCAGAGACAGTCCAAGACGCCCCATGGCATGGCACAGTGACGAGCAGCTGAAGGATTTGTTAACCATGTCAAAAATCCCACCTCCTCAATAACCAGATAGAAACAGCCCATCTGGGAGCTGATTATTTTGCACCGTAGCTCACTGAGACGTACACGGACGGACTGCATGCAAAGAAAACATGCTGCAGCTACAGCACTGAGATAAAGTTTATGCAGATATTCATCATCAGATTCATCTGTCTGTACTCCCCCACAGTACCAACGCCGTCCTCACTGTCTGCCAGCTTATTTAGCCCCTCAGCTGCGTATTGTTGTGAGTGCCATAGGGTTCATTTTCTGTGAAATGTCAGACTGTGAATGAGTCAGCCATGGCAGGTGCGTGGGCTTGGCATATACTGTAAATCTCTGGTTAACAGTATAATGAATTAAATGGGACCACCTCCATATGGAAGGAAATGTGATGGAGGAAAACATACTTCATATAAACAAGATTGTTTGCTTTCACCTGCCTGCATGGCTCAGACACAGTGGCAACGCACACATGCATACACCCACACAAACACACACACATACAAAAGACAATGGATGTCTTTCCTTCGGAGCCACAACAGATTCGGTTTGGGAGAGACAAAGGGATGCTCACAGGCTCTGTAAGGCTGCCGCTGCAGTTTGTTTCAGTGGTGGGAAACATCCAAGAGGGGCAGGCAGCAAAAACGAATCCCCACTGATCACCACAAAAACAGGTACAAAGAGCTCAGACGACTCATAATGGATAATATGGTGATTGCAGAGCTCTGATGAGGCACTCTGCCTTCTATTAAAAGTGCTGTGCTTGGAGCATATTTCACTTTCAGCCCCTCAAAGGCTGCAAGGCAATGACTAAAAGAGGCACTTTCAGTCACATTCCCCACACACCCTCTCCAGCTCACTCACATACATGTGCGCACAGATACACTAAGACACATTTAAAGTGGGCTGAAGGCTATGCTCACGCACATCTCCTCGTTGTGGATGGGAGGTCGGGACGTATAGAGGGGTGGGTTATTAAAACATGCTTCATTTGCTGATGAAGTCTTGATGCAGAAGTGGGCAGTCTTGCTTTAAGACATGTGATCTGACTCTCTCAGCTCTCTCTCTCTCTCTCTCTCTCTCTCTCTTTTTCCAGCTGGGCTACAGTGCAACACACACACACACACAACACACACACACACACAGGCACTCACTCACTCACGCACAGTCACGCACACTCACTCACTCACTCACTCACACACTTGCTCTGCCTCTCTGACACAGACTCTCTACTTAGTGCGCTGGAGAGAGCACTGAGGCTCGCACTATCAGCACAGCTTCTCAATGGGGAGACGCAGCCAAGAGCAGACAGAGCAGTCATTCCACGGGAGCCTTCCGCCGCACGCGTGAGAAGGGGACGACAAGCGAGGGGGGGGTAAATTAGCTCCCTGTCATCACAACAGAGGAGTTCTACTGACGGAGAAGAGGCGCACACTAAGAGAAGGAGAGAGGAAGCTTGATAGAGCAGTGATATGACCAGCCTCTCATCCCTCAAATCCTGGGCAGTTTGTGACTTAGACCTCTGGGTCTTTTGCTTTTGGTGACTATTTTGCCACGGATATCAAGAGGAACTGACCAGCGGTGGTGGAGGGTGGGGTGGGGGGGGCTCCAGGGGAGAGAATACTGAACACTGAGAAGAACAGCTTTTTAACCCCCTTTGTGCTGTGTTCGGCTCATCCGATAGTGGAATTTCAGGCGGGAATCCCTGGCTTTAAAATATGGATGGATTAAAGACAGAGGAGTGAGGCTGCTGGGCAGGCAGGCAGTGATTCTTATTGAGCCCCCTTCCTCTAGTGCACACTGCTCAGGTAAGGGTGTGAGACTTTCAAGGAATACCTCTGGTGTTTGGGGACGGCGTGGGTGGGGTGTTGGGGTTCATATACTGGAAAAACTGTATCTTAGGACACCCACAAAATACTCTTTAAAGGTGAGTTCAGGTGTTGATTTGGGTGAAGATGATATGGCTGGGCTCACATGCAATAAGGGAAATAGGAAAGCAGCTTTTAGCTTATTAAAACTGTACGTTTCATCGTGCATTTTTTTTTTACCAATGTGTTATATTAGTTACGTGTTGAATCCATCTTGTAAAAAACACTAACGACACAGTGTACGCACTGAAATACTTATATTTAATAAATTTCTAGTTGAGATTTATATGAGACGCTGTCGTTTCGCTCATCCTAAGTGGTTTTAACTCCTTTTTGGCATAATAGTCAGATAGTTTGGGAAGCCATCGCTTAAGTTGTGAGTGCCAGAACAAAAACGTGTCATTTTCTTAAATCAACGTTGCGCGCAGGTGCTTTATGGGCTTTGCGCCTGCAGGTGTGCCTGCTGTTCCTGTTCCTCTACCGCTTTTTACATTTCCCACGCTGGACTTGCCAATTACACACAGAAGAGCCGTCGTCTCGCGTTTTCTGTGATGTTGCAAAAGTGAGAGTAAACTGCTTTCCTGATCGCGTGGAAAAAAAAACAAACGATATGGATGTTTCTGTATGAAAAAGCCTCTCTTGCGCTAAGAAAACGAGGCTGCACGACTGTAACAGTTTGGTTCTGTTTTCCTCAAAACTGCTTCTTTTCCTTTGAAGATCATTTAAAACGATGCCCTGGCTGGTTAGTTTTACTCACAAGTCTGCCGTGCGTCTTCACCTGCTGGTAAAATAAAAAAGAAAAAAGAAAAAGAAACAAAGCTGCTGGTAAAACCCGCATTTTATTTTCAGCAAGAATGACTCCCGATAACCAGGAGCAGCTCAGTCTCTTCGCAATATGCAGTTGAAACGATCCTTTTGAATATGCAGTCAGCTTGACGGAACAGAAATAGTGTGTGGTTTAAGAAAAAAAAAAAAGGAGCGGAAAACATACCCATGGGACCCGTTCACATTTCCACAAAACCGCGGATTATGTTGGATTTAGTGCAGGGGTGGGGATTTACAATGTGCTGTTCCTAATTATATGCGTAATTTTCGGTGAATATTAAGCAGCCTCAATGTCACCGAGGGCGCAGAACACACGGGCAACATTTAGTAGCCTAATGGTTTTAATCTCAGACGCACATCACAACACAAAGTGGCCCAGTTGGGGCATACAAGCAAGCAGTGGCTTTGGTGTTTTTCTGGAAAAGACTTGCTGGATCAGGCCTACCGTCATAGCACTTTCTTCAGACATTTGAAACATTTATGTCTATACAGACTTCTTATTTTAATGTGATATTTCCTTGGTTTGAAGCTCATATAGAAGAGACCCCCTGGGGCTTTGGGCGTACTGTATTCTTGTCAGAATGATCAGTCCAAGAGTCAGTCTCACTTACTACGATGTCTTCAACAGGGAGCTTAAACACATCAAGCCACAGTTTGGTTTGGAGGATGTGGGGTGATGCTTTTAAATTTCCCACTGCAAGCTTCCGAATGGAGAGAAGAGCTAATAACACCTGGAAAGGAGGAGAGCCTCATTATTCAGTGTGGGCTAAGGCGTGTCTCCATATGCTGGCCCTCAGCAGCCATTAAGCAGTCGCTGAACAAATGTGCAGGAAGGTTGTTCCTGCTCAGAAATTCAGTGTTAAACTTTTAGAATATTCAAAGGTTCGATGTTGCCGCTGTAAAGAGGTGACACATCCCATTATACAATTATTACAGTGTGACAAAGAGATCGCAGCAGGTTATTTTCCAATTTCTGCGTTTCATTCTTTATTTGTCGTGTGGAACAAGTCCTCTTTCAGACTGGAGCTAATTTGCGCGAGGCAGATGTTGATGAGATTAACTTTGTGTTGATCATTTGTTTGAGCCTTTTGTCTGCAGGGGTTTATTCTTGAAATTGTGATCTCTCTTTTCTCTTCTCATTCCTAGCACTATTGCTCATACCTTTGGTGAATTCATACTAGCAGACATACCAGTCTAAATTTTTCAAGGTGATATCAGAGTATATGAGAAGATATATCAGTATGCTTCTTTGTTTATTTTGTTAGGCACATTAAACACATTGTGTGTGTTGTAAACGTGTGAAGACATACTATAATACAACTCTGTCGCTGTTTTCTGTTGTTTCTTCCCCGCTGTGCGCCGTCCTGCAGACTCGGCCTTACCATGTCCTGGCTGTTGGCCATGTGGATTAGCCTCAGCTTCCTGCTGTTGTGCCAGGCCACACTCTACCAGACCATCCAGCAGCACCATGTGGCCCGGCCCGGTCGCACTGACATTCTCACCCTGGGTAAGAATGCCTCTTTGGCAGTCATTAGCCTCCCAGCACAGCGTTGCAATGCAAGACATCACCCTCTCGATGAAGCGAGAGTTCTCAGCTTTAGCTGTTCCAAAGCAACAGTAAGAGACTGCTGCAGTATGTCAGAATGATTTGCCATGGAACTGTACTGTAACATGATGATTCACCATGCTCACAGTCATAGGATATGCAGAGGGGAAGACTACTAATTGAGCTTCCGCTTGCAAGTTACGTACTTATATTTGCTCAAATCTATCTCCCCGTATACATTTTGTGCTAGAAGTGAAAGAAATATGTAGGTTGCACATATTGTTAGCCGTATACTTCTGCTTAAATCTGAACTATGGATAACCTGTTCCACAAAAAGCATCTTCTAACACTGAGAGTTAGCTGGTATGGAGATGATTTGTGTGTGCATTGAGGAATTCTTTATTACTTCACCCTGAATCTTGCTGGCAGACTGTTACGACTAGGACAAGCTGTAGGCAAAAACCCCTATTACTGTGCTGGTAGCCAAGGGAGCTTTGATCACTGTTGCTTAGATGGAAATGACAATTATTTTTCCCTCTTTTGCACTGGAAACGTTTGGCAATTAAGCCCGACGCCTTCTGCACCGTAGGGGCAAAAGGGGAGGGTAGACGTCGAGGCGGATCTAATTCTCTGATTATGGAAAAGCTTAACAGCATTGCCTGTGGTGTATGTGGGAGTGTTACAGGGAAGGCAGTGGTTTTCTACAGTGAGGCAAAGGCTTTCTTTAAGCTTCTAACAATGAGTGTGACTCCCCTGCTGAACTCTCGAACAGAGTGTGGCTGTCTCCACAAGCCAAGCGGCTGTTTAACACTGATGCTATCTTCTGCTCGCTTCACTTTTTGTGTGTCGCATTGGCTGACAAAAACACAGTAATTGAAGCACAGCATGAGAAAAAAAAAATCCAGCACTGAATTCTCAGGGCTTGTGTTGAACGTTGGTGACTTTAAGCAGAATGTCGAAGAATTGGCTCACTTTTACTGCGGAACAGCTGACACATGAAAATCCCAGCTATGATGGAGAGAAAGTTCTCAAAGTATCCTGGTCCCGTTAATTGGAACAAGAGGATGAGGGATGAGCGACAGTGAGCTCTGAATGAATTTTTAAAGGCTGGCTTCCAGTTTTTCTGTGTTTTTTTTTTTCTCTTTTTGACTGGTTGCCAAGTTGAGCTTGGTGCCAAAGATGTACAAGGAAGTGCAAGGCTCAGTAAGTGTCTCTTGAATAATGCAGGGGTGCCCACCCCCCTCGCCCGAATAACCACAGTGCTCAACCACCAGCGTAGATCTAGAAGAGTCATCCAGGCAAAGGATAGTTATGGCTGAAAGTTCTCCGGAAGGCTCCCTATCAGACAGATAAAATCACACAGCTCTTCCATACAACACTGAGGAGGGTACGAAGCTGTACACACTCGCACATTTACACATCATTTTCTCACTGAGGCCATTATGGTGTTTGCATTTTCACAGGTCCTCTGGGGATACTGGAGCTACATTCAGGACACATCAGGCCTGAGAAGATACAATCTTATAGTGTAGAGATGAATGATAAATATACACTCTGTTGATTTGATCTTTTTCATTCTCAGGTTTCATTTACATTATTAAGCTGATTCAGGGATGATTTTAAACAACATCTCCAAGAGGTCAAAAGAAGAGAGATGCTTTACAGAACACACCGTTGTTCACACTGAGGCCTGTTACGGCGTTATTTAAACACGAGTACTCTCCGGAAAACTTTTAAAATTAAACAAACTGTGATGGATGACAGCCATAATTGGTGCTGACAATCATAATCTGAGGATATGTTGTGAAATTTTACTATCCTAATCAGCAGGCTTCCCAGGGATAATGGTCTATCACAACTGGGCGCTTGAAGAGAACTCATCTCTGTCTTATTTATTTATTTTCTTTCCGCTGCTGCTGCTGCTGCTGCTCGGCAACTGTACAATTTACAGTATATCGTGTTTTTCTAAGAGGATTAAGCTGACATCAATCTTACTCAGCCGTGGAGTGGCGTTAACCGATCTAACCAGAACTGCTCTCTCCGAATTGAAATGCTATGATGAATATTTGAATTAGAATTGATTTTATAATTTGAGAAGCTCTCTGGTTTCATTGAGGCCAGAACCCTCAGATATAAATAGATATGGCCATGTAGGATGTAGCAAAAAAGATATGTCTTGTCTTGAAAAATCCATTGGCTTTTTTCATGCTATGCTGTTTCCCATAATCAGGTAATGTTTGTTGGATTTGTTTTTTTCTTTTTGGTTTCTGAAAGATGATGAAACGATGTGATATGGTGCACGACATGCAGAAAAGTAAGTTGTATAATAGCTTTGCTGATGAAGCGTGAAAAATGCAGGATTCGAAATGTCTGTGCTGATAAATAGATTAATAGAAAAAGTGTTTTATCTTCGATGCACACATGCTGTCCATTTGCTGATATTATTGATTGTCTTTAAACCTGCCTGATGAGGTAGATCTTGCAGTATGGCCAGTTAATGTTTTGTCTTTTGGACAGACATAAGCCAAGTCTTAAAGTGAAATAAGGATTGGTTTTGTCCAAGAAACCACATCCTGAAATAAATTTTTGTGGATCTTGGCATGCAGCCCAGCAGACCGACTGGTACAAAAACTCACAAACCATCTCAGAAAAGATAAAAACACACAGACAAGGGGCTGTGTGGGGAGGAGAAGTGAAGGTCATGTTGAGCAAGGTACAGATATAATCCACCAACCTGCTGAAGCATCTAACAATGTTTGAGAAATCAGCTTATCTGTCATCTGCAACAGTGAATTCACAGTGCATAGTAAGCCAAGATAAAGTTTCAAGATCGCATTTACTTATTTTTTTGCGAGTGTTTCTGTGTCAAAGTGGCATAGTCACCACCGAGGCGGAGATTGAATAACGAGTTGCCTGACTGCTTCGTCACCTGCTCAGGAAGCGGCGCCGCTCTCTTTCCCATGAGCTTCTGCTCCACACAGCCTCCCCTGCGTCCTGCTAGTGCGGCTGAAGATTGATGGCGGCCTGATTTTGGGCAGCCAATTCTGGTCTCTCAAGAAATAATCCACTACATTGACAGATGAGCTGAATCTGACATGACACACACACACACACACACACACACACTTGCCCGGCTTTGCTGCGCTCTCCCCACCTGCCAACGCAGTGAGCACAAGTGTTCACTGCCAAGACTGCTTCTGCACAAACCAGGCCATTCTTGACAGCACATAGTATTGGACTCCATCACAAGTCAGTAAAAGTTTAACCAATTTAAACTGTCAGCGTGTTGTGTTGGCAGAAGTTACTGCAGATTTGGTGTCTTAAAATGAAAGTGCTTCTTAATGTGTCCGTTTTGTGGTTAAGTTACACTAAGCACTTATTTATTTATGCTTCTTCAGCTGAGGTATGCGTACAGTACAGTACAGTAGTCATGTTCATGTATAAATACCCAGAGGGGGCAGTCTGAATATAAACAACTTAACTGCTGCTTTGTTTTATTATGACTCTGACAGGGTAGTTTAAGAGAGTCTCAGATCTAACAGAACAAACTGATCCAGGTGCAGCTGTAAAACTCTTGTAAAACTCTTGTAAAACACTTGCCAGTTAAGCTTTGATAGAAGTCTGTTACTGATGTTTTCTTGGACCATTTTTTTCTTAGATATGATGACAAGGCACTACTGTGTATACTGTACATATCATTAGTTACCTGCTGTTTATTTGAAAAAATATCATAACCAAAGGTTAAAATGGGAGTCAGCTGTCAATAGCAGCTGTAGACTTTGCTGCATGTACATGAAAAATGTTATACATGAGTGCACAAAACGAGTTATAATATAGCTGAAAAGCCTGATCGCTAATGCAGTTGTGCCGCTGTTATGTTTGCATCCATTAATTTGAAACATCTTGCAAACTCTAATCAGAGATGATTGGAAGGCGTTTTAATGAGCTCATTGTTCAATGTGCCATAATGTTCCCTCAACGTAGAAAACATGTAATTACTTTGATAAGCCAACGTGCATCATGTGGTCAAGCAGGAGCGACAACTTGATCACAAGCAGCTATGTGTTTCGTAAATTTTGAGATGCATCCCCAGCTTTAAGAACACAGCCTGTCAAAACAGTGTAGTGCACAACTTCAGCTCAAAGTATCTGCTTAACCTCCAGTTTTTTTAACTTGAGATCTAAGGATTGGGCTTTTCTGGAGAGAGGAAAATCTGACAAGATACAGGGTGTTAAAATAAACCTCGAACTTGATTTAGGATAGCTGTCTTTTAGTAAATGAGAATGGGGTAGGAGTCTGGAAGCTACACACAGGCGGTATGAATTGATTTTTTTCTTTCTTCTTTTCTCTCCATTGCCGAATGGATGGCTGCTTCAGAAGATTGATGATTTTTCTGGAAGTGTTTGGGAATGTTGAGAAATTAGCTTTACTGACTCACAACCTGAATGCACACCCAGTTCTTCAACTCATTTCCATAGTCTGACTCTTCACAGCAACAGCCAAAACAGAGAAGTAAACATGCACCTTTATTTTCACAGTCACATTCAATGTGGTAATCTTGCTGCTTTGCTTTTTCTGTGGAGGTGTAAGAGCTTTTATGAATGGCTGATCCGTCCATACTACACACAGAAGCAGCTTACTATATAGACTTGCGGTGTTTTTATTTTGCCTTTAAACGAGCTTCATTTACGTCCTTATTAAACTGTGGGGACTAATTAGAGTGAGAACTGATTGTGAAAGAAAATCCAATTAAATCACAGTCACTTAAATGGATGATGCCTTAGTCATGTGAGTGGATGAAGTGGAATTCTTTGATCTGCCTGGCAGCACTGGCTTATTTGGAAATACAGTAAGATACAGTGCACGCCACTTACATATGCACACACTAAATGGGGAGGCAAACACATCCAAGTCATTACCGTGTTGTGGAATAGGCTTTTAAGTGGTTGCAGCGGATGTTTTCATCCATGCTTTTTTATTTGATTGGATATTCACTTCTGCATGTATCATGTTAAACCATCTCTTCTAAAGTCAAATTAAACTATAGCGCAATGAAAGTCATACATTATTTATGGCCCAAATTGTATTACAAACATTCATTTGTTGAACATTACATCTAAAAATCCTGCTTTTTGCCAACAGTGGAAGTAAAATCCTGTACCATGTACCCCCACATGGGTTAATAATTGCTTTGAAAATGGTGAGCTTAGGTAGAGAGCTCATCAGCGCTAGATGATCCCACTTTCCATCACACAACATGCCCTTCAAGGTAATGAAAGCAACCTTTCTAAAAACTAGGCAATAACTGCCTGATCATTCAGGTGCCGAGCAGCACTCTCTCCGCTCCTGCACCCCCCCCCACCCACCATCCCTCCATCTTCTTGTCCTCGTCCTCCCTCCCCCACCCCTCTCCCTCCATCTCCTCGTCTCTATCGGCCCCTCAGACGATTTGTCATGGATCAGATGAGACAATTTGTCATGGATTAGTGCACTTAAATGTCTGTGTGATAGTGGAAGCAGTCACTGGAAAAGCTTAGGAATCCTATTACACTGCGTTTTATGGCAGGCGAGAGTAGAGGGAGGAGTGGAGGTTGAACTGGCGCTGTCTGTGGTCTGTGTGCCATTTCTTGACTTTTTTCCTCCACATATAATCAGATATTCACTCAGAGGTGAGTCCACTATTGTTAATGCGTTATTATGCATCCCACTGATTTTCTTGGCATGACCCTCCCCACTCTACCTGTGATTTGCCCACTCTACTTGTGATTTGCCCCACTCTCACAGTGATTGGCTTCATTCACCCTAGTCTGTATTTTAAGGGTTGGGCAAGTATAGGGACATGGAAGGGTCTTGCAAAAAAAAAAAAAAAAAAAAAAAGCAGCGTGATCCATAGTTTGCCATTATTACTGTCAATCTTTCTGTTCTCACATAGTTCAAAAGCATTTTTTTCTGCCAAATGTACACACAAGTTTTTAAAAAAAGCAGCGCTCATATTTCCAGCTGACAATTTTGGATGCTGTTATCTTGAATTGAACTGTTGTAATGCAAAAACCCAGATAATGAAAGCGTCATAGGCCGGTCCAGTTACGGTGGCTATGATGTGACTGGTGACGGAGTTGGCAGTGGGTCAGTTAGGATGTTATTTGCCTTTTCAAGATTGTTACAGAGCATACTTTCCACTCTGCCCTACTTACTCCTTTCACTGTATTAGTGATACATTTGTAGCTAAATGTGAGCAGTCTGATTATGAGTGCCATTTACAGTTATGAATGAGTCAGTGAGAAATAGTCTGTATTTCTCCCGCTGTTTCATATTCTGTATCGGCAAACAGTTTCTGATTCATCTGTGGAAATATTGCCATGTCATTGGTATTTATTTCCACAGCAGTGTTTCTCATTTCAAGCCTTCAACTGCATGCACTCTGGTGTATTCTCTCCAGCCTTGAGTTAGATTAGGTGTTGGTAGATTAGATCCTGCTTTTTTTTCTGATGTCAAATGATTGTCCCATGCTGAGTGCACAGGTGTCTTTTAACACATTTGGACCATTCCCCCAATTATTTCCAACAAACTGACGAATATGAAGATAGACAAACCAGTCACACAGGTGGTGTGTTTAAGGTGTGTTCAATCAACCCATCTGTCTAGTAACACCTTGGGACAGAAGTCTGTGTCTCACAGTAAGTCTATTTTCAGCAGCCTAGTTTGAGTAGACCTCTATGTGTCAGGTTTTATTCATTCCAGCCCCTTGCAGCATATCCATTTTATTCATACTAAACAAAGGAGCAGAAAGTTACTGTATCATAGATCATCACTATCTTTATTCATACAATATCTTATGCAGCTTCTCTTTCACCTCTACGCCCCTCAAGCCCCTTAGTAGCGTCTAGCTGGAGTGAAATGGCTTGCTTATGTTAATGGAGCCAAGAGACAGACTTGCCAGGTAATTGTGATGCAGCAGAGCTTCTTCGTGGCATCATTTAGAACCACTGCGGGGGACAAATGTTAGTCATTGAGTTCTTTGTTTGCAGAGGACTCACTTTGCCCCAGCAACTCATTTACCCAGTGGCATTCAAATTAGGTCGTCTTAACCATACTACTAATTTACTTTACTTATCTCATTTCACTTCATTGCATATTGTGGAAACGCTTTGGTAAACGTCATAAAATCAGCATTTTCCCACAGACGAACAGTGTCATTTTTTCTCACTGTACACTAATTGGCTAGCAACAAACTCTTGGTGTCTAGCTGGTGAACATAGTGGAGTATTTAGCAGCTCAATATCTGCTGGATGTTAATTAAAAAAAAACAAAAAAACAGTTTGCTTACAAGTTTGCCATAAGAACTTTAGGTAATATCAGCATTGTGTTTAACAGTTCATTCTACGGCTCCAGGTGGACAAAACAATCACTTACTGCAGGTTAAAAGAATCACACACTCGTAAAACTTCACTTTGCACCTTCTGTGTTTCATAATTGTTTTCACAGTCTTAATAATGTGATAATGCATAATGTTCAGTTTGTTTCCAAGGTGACTTGCTTTCTCAGTTCAGTCCGGTGAATCATTCATTTGAGCCCTGACAGGGGACAAAAATTGATTATGGAGTTTGGGATTATGGAAACAGAAATCTTCTTGCTTGAATATGTCCCCACTTGTCAAATGAATGATTGAAAGTCTGTCTAAATTTTCCACCCGGGTGCTCTGTCAGCACTAGCTGAGGTCTATTTGTCTTGTCTGATATGTCTGGAAGAATCTATGCAGCTGCTGTGCCGAGGCAGCACCGTATTGTCTTATCACAGCTTTATCTGACAGCAGACGTCTAATAATGGAACTTAGGTTGAGATGTCGCAGTTAACTGTTCATCACTATGCTATGTAGAACACGACACATGAGATGGACACAGCTGTAGCTGTAGAAATATAAGACAGAATTTCTGTGTGGTTCTCACATTACTATGTATCTTATATTAAATGTGCCAGTCACTTGTACTGTAAACAGCAAGAATGCTGACAGACTGTTGAAAATGCAGTGGGACAATTAGTATCCACCGGCGCTGCAATGTATCTTCATTTGCCACAGTATCTCCAGCACATGTCAGGTTCACTGAACATGGCTCAATGCCCTCATACCTTCCTGCTCGGCGCCTGTTGGCCAGGAGAGTGAGAGCATGAATGATGAGGTGGCACCTGCATGTGTCTGTCTGTAGCCTAATGACCCAGAGGAGCTTTCTCTCTCTCACACACACACACACACACTGTCTTTCACCTCACCTTTATGCTCTTTATCTTAGTCGTTCTCCGGACACCCCGTCTGCCTATTAGCTGCACAGCTCATCTGCCTGCCTCGAGTTTTATTCCTATCTTATTCTTTTTACTCGTAAGTCAGTTTCCTCAGTGCCAGGAAAGACACGTTTAACTTCAATTATCTTGGGAAACTGAGCAAAGCTGGCTGTGTTTATTTGAAAGGAAATATTATTTAGGACCTCAGGCAGGCAGGCAGGCAGGGTGTGTAGGATTTTTTCCACCTCATCTCACATCCCAGAGGTTTAAGTGGTAGGAGCTTCTCAGCTTCTCCGACAAAAGACCTTTTGACCTGCTTTCTGTAAGTTTTGTGAGTTGATTTCAAATGAAGATTAATGCCTGTTCTAAGGAGCTTGCTCAATTTTTACCCCGAAGGCATCGACTAAAGTATGAGGTTGGCGTACATGTGTACAAAATAAGAGTGTTTTTGAAACGGAGCTGATAGAACTGCATACCTTTCCACATGCTGTCTTTGATCATAACATCTTTTCCTCGTCCTTGTGGATTTCAGTCCTCTCCAAGGCATAAACTGCAAGGCACACATGCTAAATAAAGAGTGCTGGAACTGTACTGATATATGCACCTCACCTCATCTTTTATCTGAAGATTTTTTTCTCTGTCCTTGTGGAGTTCAATCCACATCAAGAACCGCAAGCTTAAGCTCTGTCATGAAAGACAAACAAAAAACATCAATTTTTATACTTTTGCTGTGGAGCTTTTACATTTGTAGGACATTCAGGCAAGTCAGGATGCAAACCTATTTCATCTCACACATCCTAAAGGGGAAAGCATTTGGAATGTTAGTACCCACATTAGGCCCAAATGCAATCTGTGTAGGTTAATGTATGCTAACATGAATATTGATGACATTCATGTTTAATCTCCAGGTGCTGTTTAAAATTTTACTTACAGTATAAACATTCAGTTGTGGTATGGGGCTGTTTTTCAGGGGTTGGGCTCTGCCCCTTACTTCCAATGAAGGGAAATCTTAATGCTTCAGCATACCAAGACACTTTGAACAATGTTATGCTTCCAACTTAGTGGCAACATTTTGGTGAAGGCCCTTTTCTGTAGCATGACTGTGCACAAAGCAAAGCTCCATAAAGACATGGCTGGATGAGTTTGGTGTGGAAGAACTTGACTGGCCCACACAGAGTCCTGACCTCAACCACATCCAACACCTTTGAGATGAGCTGTAATGGAGATTGTGAGCCAGACCTTTTGGTCCAACATCAGTGTCTGACCTCACAAATGCTCTGCTGCATGAATGGGCAACAATTCCCACAGAAACACTCCAAACTCTTGTGGAAAACCTTCCCAGAAGAGTGGAAGCTGTTATAGCTGCAAAGCTGTCTGTGTATTTCGAATGCGATGTCATTAAAATCCCTGTTGATGCAAAGGTCAGGTGTCCCAATACTGTTGTGTATGTCATACTGTAAAAAATGATTTCCTTATACAAGATAAATGCTGTTTTTTTTCTCCATTGCATTCCTGTAACTGTGCGTGTGTGTGACTTGTTGTAAGCATGTAATGAAAGTTTGCTCAGCAGAGCCAGTGCGCTGTGCTCTTGTCAGGATCAAGGGCTTTAGTTACGCTCTCTGCAGATGCAAAGAAGCACTGTAACAATGTGATGTTTCGCTGAAGAGAGAAGAAGTACCTACCTCTGGCTCACTTATTGTATATTAGCTTTTAGTTTTACATTCCACCTCTTTTCCTGTTTTGTTGAGTGCGAGCACAGAGCTACACTCACATCTCGACACAATCCCCCTTATTCTCCTTGATGCAATTAAGGTTTAAGTCCTTGATTTAACATGAATAAAATACAGAAATGTTTTGTCATATATTAAGTGCAGTCAAGCTTGGATGCTACAGTTTCACACTTTTTTTTTTTTTTTTTACAGAATGCATGTCAAGTAAGAAAGCTGGCAGAAAGAGAAGAAGCTGGCTCTGTCTCAACACCTCTGTTAGTCACAGTCACCAGCATTATTCTTTAGTCACTTTATGTCACCGTCCCACACCTTTATTTTCTGTTTGATAGAGGGATATGCTCACACGATGTTAGTCTTATAAAAATTCCTTTCTATATGAGGCAGCATCACTTTAATGTGAAACATGGCTTTAGTTGGCAATGGCAGCATACAGAGGAGCTGTGCGCATCCTGTCAGGACAGTCACACCAGACCGGGTCTCTGTGCAGCAGCATGTTGCTGTCATGATGTTATTACAGTTTTGGATGATTCACATGAGAGGGCAGGCAAACAGGCAGACAGCATCACAGTTTTTTTTCTCCACTCTTCAGCAAATGAGAAATGTCACCCACAGCTGCAGCAGGGGCAGACTTGAGGGGGCACACACTCAAAGGGCTCTGACTATTTGTTCCACTGGTGTAATGCAGTTGCAGGTATACACCAAAGGGTAAAACAATACACACGAAGAGTGGAGGTGATAAAGAGAATATTTAACAAGAGGAAGGAGGAGGGCAGAGTGGTGATAAAGATGGAAACCCCTAAACAGGGTTCATTAGAGGCTGCAAAAATAAGTTTGACACAGAGACTATTTGTTTCTGACAGATTGCTCTCTGTTCTGATGTTGTGATATCCAGCCTATAAAAATGTATACAGCTGTAAGTGTTGTGTATGCATATGTAACCTTTCGTGTTTCACAACATTGTGTCTTTGGTGGCTGAAATGTGTAAAACGAAAAAGTTCCAATGAAGCACCTTCTGAGGTGCAATAGTGTTATCACATTTGCAACCCTGAACCTCCTTTTAGATTGTACAGCAGATTTTTGTTAACTTGGTGTTAAATGTGTCATACATCTTCCAGTCCACACAAAACTGTCAGACAGCCTTTGTTGACTTTTCTTACAACAGAATAGAAGCATTGTACACAGAACCGTATCATTTTCTTCTATTGTGTGTACTTTATGTTGCAGTGTATGTCACCTTGTTACTAAACGCTGTGTGATTATTTTTATTTACTTATCTTGAATAGCTTTTATGGGACAAACTTCACAAAGTCAAATCTGGAATTTAACTGCTGTTCTGGCTCACAAAGACAACTCAAATAAAGACAAAGTGATGTGGCAATAAAGTTTATGGCAGCATGATTGAGAAGGTTTATCACTTGTAGAGACCAAGTCCTCCTATGAGGGATTGAAAACTCAGTGTTACCCAGTCACCAAAGACATCAGCAGTCAGTGTATAGTTTTGACCTGATCAGCCAGCTATTTATCTTAATTCTCTACTGTTTCATCTTATTTATTTTTTTATGTCTTGTTTGACTTGCCTTCATTAAGTAGAGCAATGCAGTCAGGGCGTTACTTATACGTTATATAACATTTTACCAATGCGTTTGTTTTTAACCAAAGTATAACTTGGTTCTAATCATGTCACTAAATGCTGCAGTGGTCGGGGCTCAGTTCTGGTGAACAATAAATCTATCTTGGTTTTGATTAAAACTAACTCAAATAATGTGCAGATTGCTTGATATTGAATGTAATTATAAGTTGCAGCCCCATTGGCCTATACTTTATATAAAAGTAGCTGTTGCTTGGTTTTTAAGTGTAAAGAATCCCAAACAAAACACAATATTCAAGTACATAATAACCTAACGTATTGAGCAAGACCTTTGATTGCATTGATGTCCTTAAACAGTGGGGAATCATCCTCTCAGTATCAAAAAGTCAACAGTTTGTGCGCTAAACGTTTCACATACCGCTGCCAGACTAGGAGGAAGAATCCTGGAATTAACTTGAGTACCACTTCAGCGCTGAATCAATGAGTGGAGATTTTCTGGAGCCTGAGGAGATGAAAGCCCCACAGTTGCGCCTAACAGATGTTATCCAACACCAGCACTGGAGATGAAGGGCCCACTTTTTCACTAGCCAGAGGTGTGCTGTGCTAATGTTAGTGGTACTGGTGATATTGGGAGGTGAATACGAGCCCCTTATAAGGTCTTACAGGCTCCTGTGAACACGCCATCTCATCCTGAGCTGAATTGGATGAGTAGCGAGTACAGATCTCGTAAGTCCCCTCTGGAGTCACGGCTCTCTCTGCAAGGGCACTCGTAATAGATGTCTTTCACATGGGACACCAGCAATAAAACGGCCTCATATTCCTTTTCATGAAGAAAAGGTGATTATGTAGTCTTAAAGGAGGGATGTGTCTCTCATTCTGTGCAGATGTAAGATACAAATAAACACCAGATAAATTGCAGGTCTAATTTAAGTAATGGTGTAAAAGAACCATAAGGTAATGACTATAATCTTGTCAGTCTCTTATTCCTAGCCAGACAGAATGGTTGTGCCTATGATTTGTGGCTGAAAACAATTAGATTCACGTCTTCTGTGGATGTGTGGATTGTGTTCAAATCTTGTTGCCAGTTGGAGGAGGCAGCAATCTGTTTGAACAGTGAGAAAATTTGGCCGATCTCACGTCCCCTGTCCGATGACTAGACTATCCATCGATCATCCTTTGCCCGTTACATCTCATTCCCGACACGATGCTAGTTGCCATCTTGTAACTATTTCCTGCGGGCATTTGCATGTCTGGCTGAATTCGTCTCTTTGTGTGTGCCTGTGTGGCTCTGAGAAAGAGGTGGGAATGAGAATGAGCAAAAAGAATGAGTTAGGGTGTGTCTGTTTGAGCCGGCCAGCCAGCTTGCAGCAGTGCTGTAGCTGAAGCCTGGCCAGACAGATGGCATCCATTTGATCAGGGAGATGCTGTAAGAGTGGGCCAGGAGTGGCTGCTAGGCTGTTATCAGGTCTAGATGAGCAGGTCATTCATCCAGTCTGCCAGGCAGTGAAAACTTTAACCTTTTTAAAAGCTTACCTTCTTTCCCCTACTGCTGCACTAATGTGTTGGTTGATGTGCCAGATCATTATCGGGACCATCCCAGAGCTCTCAGTGTTCATCTGTGTTTGTATGTAGACATGTCTGTCTATCCACACTGGAATGGTGCTAGTCACTGCTGTTATTTAATGTTTTTATTGTTATGAACAAAGGCTGTACGAAAATCAGCCAAAATGCACATAGAATTTAAAATGGCATGCATCTTTGTAACCACAAGTCGTGGCTCCACACCATAACCCATATTGTCCAAGACCACTAAGAGTCTACAGCAATGCTAGTAGCTCTCTGAAGCTACAGTATATGCCACAGTAGTAGTTTGAGCGGTATGGTAATATTTTATAATTAGAACTCAACATAATGCATTGCTGAGGTCGATCATTATTTGGTCCTGTTGTGAAGATATTCCACCTAAAAGCCAAACATGTCTTCATGGTGATGCTTGGTGCAAAGTCAGGTGATCGCTTAAGTCCATAGATTTCATACTCTGGAGATCTTGACTCATCCATTATCTTAAAAGATATTCCAGACTGGAGCTATGTGGTGGACTAACTGGCTCATATTGCCAATCCTAAAAAGTAGTAAAAGAGAATAAAACAGCCATACTTTTAGACTGGGTCATCATTACAAGGAACAGTTATGCTATCGAAGAGTAGCTCCATGTCGGCCAAAGGTGTGGTTCTGTTCCAAAAAGAATAACCTATGCTGTGAGTGCTCACGTCATGAAGAAGTACATTCAGTTTTATGATTTTTTGATGATTTTTTTTTGTGTGTGTTCTTAAATCTTCTTGGATGAATATGTAATAGTTTGGCCTGGTGTCATTGACTATATCAGGCTGGTCGTACATTGTATACCGCCTTGGTCTTTTTATATTAATTTTTTTGAAAATAATTAAAAGATAAAACTATGCAAGGCTTGTCATTTCAGATTGTACAACTGTGTGTGGTACAATATTGTGCTCATAATGAGCTCCAAATTATCTCTGTGACTGATGAAAGAAATAAAAAGGAAAAAATTAATTTATCTATAAAAGTGAGATTACAGCTATGGTGCTGTTTGGTAAAGTCACCCAAACGAGCCTGTTTTAACTGTTTCCCACCACTTCTACTTGTACACATGGTGTCCAGCTGTTTTCAAAAGTGTTAGATTTTAATGGGAATAGCTTTATGCACTGACAAAATAGCTTGTTTTACTTGGGTACAACACAGAACATACTGTATGCTAAGCACACATTTGTTATTAGATGAAAGATGACATGTTAAGCTAACAGTGTTCACAGTTAAATTTTACTTTGAACACTGTAATTGTCTCCCTTTCTTTTCCTCTTGGTTACTTGTCACGGGGCGGAGACATTTTCGGGATCACATTCGGCCCTTATCTCGTCACACTCGCAAATCCATTTTTTAAAAGGTTAGACATTAATGGCAAGAGTCTCCTCCTTCTTCCTCCTCCTCCTCCTCTCCCTCCCACTTCTCAGATAGGAGATTACACATTTCACCCTGAGCAACAGACAGAAACTAATCCGTGGCCCATGCTAGATATTAGGCCTGTGCTCGCCGTGTGGATGACAGCTCTGCAGGGCCAAGTTTTGATATTGGGCATTTAACAGGCCACTGTAAAAACCCAACTTCCGTTAGGCACTAAACCACACACAGATGCTCAAACAGACACGCACCCACACACTTGTTTTTGCACCATCCATGTGCTCAAATACAAAAATGTGTAAACACATGCTTGAACTTCCACACACACAGCAGATGTTTCATCCAAATGTTGATGATAAACTATGCGGCGTGAGTTCAAGCACAGCAAATGTTAAATATCAAGAAAGGCATGGGCGCTATCAGAGTAAGTGTGATAAGTATCCCATTAAGTGCCCTATGGCTTCCACTTTCTCTCTGATTCAGTGGATCCTAAGTGGAGAAATTAATATTTAATGCCTCTGGTAGAGTGCTACAGACACTTCCTGGGGGATTGCATCAAACTCGCTGTAGGTTTGACAGTATGAAACCCACCTTTTGACTCGCCTTTCACAGCAATTGACTGTATGATCCAAAATTTGAGGCACATTTACAGCCAACACTTGCTTATTGCTGCCACCAATTTCACATTAAATTCACATTTATTTTCATCGAGTAGACACGACTGCATGCATTTACCTACAGTGCAGCATAGTGCCTACATTATTCACACTTGCATGTCTACTACTCTTCATGTATGTGAGAGGCTTTTTGCTAAGCATACACACTGCAGTGACACTGAATAGTGGAGCCTCTTGAAAAATGAGCTGCGCAGTCCTGAAAACAAACACTTAAATGCTTGCTTTCAGTATTCAGTTTGTGATGGCTAAGAGAAGGGCTGTGCTAATAGGAAATGTTACCAGTGAATCATAGTGGAAATATTTATGAAAGCAGTTTAAAACAGGAAAACAAACCCACACGAACTGTTGACAATTTGTCCATTGGCTTCAGTGCTTTACAACATTAACAATGGCAGCAGCATCAAACATACCCTCGGTATGGGATGCCGTTCACTCCGAATGAAAGATACACTGGACTGCCTGTATTATCAGCCTTTCACACGTGTCAAATTCATTAACATCTTGCAGCTTTTAGAGGTATGTGGAATTTCAGATTTGGCTTTAAACAACAAGAACTCATCCTTATTAATAAATTGTAGTCTGAACCAGAATTTCTGTGGTTTGAATAAATCATTGCAGGGTGTTAAAACACAGCACATCTTTAGGTTGACTAAGACTTTAACACTTGCGTGACACTACATGTGAGGTTGTTGTGTTAAACCACCCAGCAGTGTCTGACGTTGATTGATTTTTCAGCCATGTTTATAGTTTTGCTTGGTGGCTCTATTCAGGCCTTAAAACAGAAGCAAAAGAAGATGTGATTTTGAGGCACACACTTCTTTTTTCTTCTCCCAATATTTTCCCCTTATCGCTCACTATATTAAAACCTACAGCAATATTGTTAAACTTGCATATCGAAAGCCACAAACTGCCAAACTCTTCTTGATCCCTGAGTTTAGATTAAAAGCTGCTCACTTGATGTACAAGATCATATTAGCAACAAGACACGAGTTTTGACGTCTGTGGATATGTTTCTCTGAGACCCCATCATTCAGTGCTGTCATGATGAGATTAAAGTGGCTTTTGTCTCTTTAAAGAGCAACATGCTCCCTGTACTGCTCCACGTACCACACAGAAAGAAAGTCTGATAGACAGCAATTTTCCATTATACTTCTAGAGTGAATACAGCCGCGAGCTCGGACCACGTCCATGAGTTGCAAAGAGGAGTGGCGATGTCAGTGTGTGTGTGTGCTAAGACCCTCCGTTCACACCAGTCTGCTGGTCCAAATCCAATTCATCAGCCCTTAATGGACTGCACAAATTGTCTCTCTAGGATCTTAACTCGAGATATGGATGGACTAAACAGGAGTAGAGTGGGAGCATGTGGCAGATAGTGTTGAGCACAGCTTTAAGACGGCAGAATTTTTGTACCCATAATTGAATTAAAATTTCAGACTTTTTTTGTTTTTTGTTTTTCAGAAAGAAAGGCATTCCAGGTAGCTCCAAAGAATTATTGGCTTCTAAATCAAACATTCACTCTGGATTCTTTCTGAATTCAGACTGAACAACAAACTTAGCGAAATCGATTAACATCTATTAGTTTCTTAAATTGTCTTTCAGAAATGCTGAGAATCTCAAGAAAAGTGTGTCTACATCTTGCAATTAACACATTTTCATTGCAATCACAGTTTGGAAGAGCTCAACAAAAGTGTGTGGCCATGGTTGAGTGGCTGAATGTCACTGCACACATTTCCGGGTGTATGTGCACCTGCAACTAAAATTACAGATGGCACGTTTCAATAGCAATTAGAATTTGTCACAGAGCAGTACTCAATAGGCCAGTGGATTCGGCTATGAGCGGCGTGGTGGAGATTGTGAGAGCCATCCTTCCTGCTAAAATCCATTTGCTCCTTCCATTTCCCTGCATTTGAACATGATCACACAGCTCACAGGGCACAACAGCAGCAGCAGCAACAACAACACTAGTAAATTGTCAGTCATTTACTCAGGGGCAGCAACACTTACTGGGCGCTCTGCTCAATTCTATCATGCATTTGATCCCATTTATGAATAGTGTGTATTTATGTGTGTGTGTGTGTGAGTATTATACACAACAAAAAATACATTGTAAGAATCCAGGTGCATAATATCAGGCATTTTAAACAGAATAATTTACTGTAGAAATTTCACTGCAAAGATACTAGATAAGTCTAAGATAAGTCTTTTGCCCCCACAGTTTCTTTTTTGCTTCCCAGCTTGGTGTGTCTTCACTCTCTCCAGCTGTCAAATTGCCACCCCTCTGACTTGTTCTCACTACAATTGATTACTTAGTAGAATTTGGAAAGGAGAGTAGCACAGGTGGTAAACTGTCTCCCCTTATTTCTTTTATTTCCCTGTATGTGCTTTAAATGAAAGGGAGAGTGGGTGAGAATGAACCCATCTACACTAAAATGATTCATCAGTCCTTTTCCATGGTTGATAACATCCCTAACAATCTGTGAGCACAGAATGTCCCCCAGCCAGTACCACTACAGCATCACCTGTTGTCAAACAACAAGCAGCAAAATCCAGCCTGGACTGTCTGTCAACACAGAAGCTCAGCAAGAAAGCTAATATTGGAAAATGTGAAGTTGAAGCAAAGTCCACTGAGGCACTGTGATTTGTGATTTTGGGCTATATGAGTAAAACTGACTTGACTCTTTTTTATTCTGACCCTGAAGCATAATTATAATTATGCATTATTGTGCTGTGATATAAGAGTCATGGGGTCGATGAGTTTTTCCTCTTACAGTGATGGAGTGTTTCCTTCAATACCTCCTTGGAATGAAGAGCTCTCCTCATCCCTCACCCCCCATCTCCTCCTCTCTGCACTCTTGCATGCAGCTCTCCTAACCTTTCTTCACGCTCCACATGGCAGGAACACTCAAAGACTTCCTCCATCCATATACTGTCCCTCCCTCTCTCACACCTTCACTCTCCCCAGCCCTGACATAACTGAGGGGATTGACTCCCCATGATTTTTTTTTTGATATTTCCCACATCTTGGGAGCAAAGGTGAAGAGTGTATTGTGTAATCAGTGTTTTCCAAGCTCTATGTGTTGTTTTAATCAGGATATCATCTTTCTCTCCTTTTTTGCTTTCTCTCCTAAACCTTTGGTCTTGCACTTTTCCCCTCCACCTCTTCCTTTCACTGAGATGTGAGGATGCTATTCGTATTTTTCCTGTATGAGGATGCCCCAGGGCAAAGGCAGATAGAGAAGGTGTATGATGCAAAAACAACAGGGGCTTTGACACAGAGGTCAGAGAGTGGAGAAGGTCACAGGTCAATGGACGTCGATCAAGGAGAGCAAATCCTTTCCGAAACCATAAATATCTCAACTTTTGCTTTACTTTAACCTTGTATATTACGTGCCCTAAAGGAAACACCTGTGATACCTGTGAACAGAGGGTAGCAGTTTAGGATGCTAAAATAAAAGACACAAGTGTGAGATTTTAGTTTATGCTCACACTATGCTACTGTAACACCTCACTTGGAGGTGCAAAGCTGTCATATTAGCTCAGTTCCAACACTCCAGAGCCATAAAAGCACCAAACTTTGTTCCAAGTTGGATTATAAGGCAAGGTGTCACAGTGACACCACAAGCTAAAACTCCTTTATAGGTTTTTGTTTCTCCTCTTTTCCTGCAGTAGTAGCTTAGGTTTTTTTCTTCCTTTTTGTCGATTCTCTTTGAGGTAAACATTGTCATTTTAGGGATTAGAGTTGCAAATGGTGTACAGTACAGTCTATCAGAGGGGTTTTACCTCTCCGGGTCCCTTAGCTTTGGTGTGGGTTGGATCAAAAGCACTCATCAGATCAGAAGGATGCCAGAGTAGGGCCGAACCCACACTGCAAAGGTCACAGTTCACTCCATTATTCATCAGGTTCCTAAGAAAGCAAAGAGAAATAGAGTGAGGCAATGTGATTGAGAGACTGATTTAGAGAGGCATCCCTCTTTTTGTAGCCATCCTCCTGCAGAGACCCCTGCCAAAAGTCCTCCTTCACTTCTCCAAAAGCCCCAGCTCTCCTTTGGATAAGGGACAAATGATGGAAGCAACGTGAATGAGGGATCAGAAGAAAGAGGGAGGCAAACCCTTCTTGTGTGGTGTGATGCTGCTATCTCAAAGACCACTTCTCTTGATTTAGCCATCTCTCATGTCTTGCACCACTACCATCCCTCTGAGGTAGGAGGCCAAAACAGAAAGATGCCCTTTATCTCCCCCTCCCCCAGATATGGCACTTACAATGCCACCTTTATGTGAGCAGCTCCCTGCTCCATTTTGCTCCAAGATCCCCGACCACTGGCAGAGATGAGTAGATTTGGCAAGAACAGAGAGAATATTCATTTGGTGGTCTTCCCTGAAATGCTCAAGCCTTCCTCCTATCACCAGCAGCACCAGAGGCAGCTCGGGATCCAACAATCATCGTGTCATCTCACCCCTTTCAGTAACGCGAGGTACCTGTTATTCTCTGAAAAGGATAGAAGAAAAAGCTGAAAACACAAAGCTGTAGATGAGGTGAAAGACAAAAAAAAAAAACAAATTCACACTTTCCCTGTAAAAACTAAATATGTCTGGGGCCCTTGTTGTACATTCTGTTCAGCTCTTGTATTCCCCATGGTGCATATATGCTGTAGCTGTTCCAGGCTGTTTTATTTTTTTATTTATTTTTGATACAGCAGCGGCCATCAGCAATGTTCTCTCTAAACACTGACCCTCACTATCTAGCCTCTCTAGAAATCCTGACATCTTCTCTTCCCAGGGGAATAGTTCAGGAAAAGGAGCATGAGAGGTGAGATCTATAACTGAACACATATCACTTTCTTCTCCCCATCCACCCTCACATTTTCCTGTATCCCGTCAACACAGACACACACACACACACACCACCTCCGCAGAACAATGAGAGAATTCTGTGATCCCCTGTTGTGCGAAAAAAAGCTCACTCCCCCACTCAATTTTTTTTTTAATAGCAGCATACAGTATCAGCAGAATTACTGCGGCTCGGCTCTGGCGCTGCAGCAGCCTTGCTAGAGTGTGTCAAGCCCAGAGGGGTTTATGGCTTTGATCTAACGCACAATACCCAATGTGTGAGGGGAGAAAAGTGTGCATATGTGCAAACACACCCACCCGCAAACGCTCGTGAAAACACATGCACCTCTACAGACACACACATCCCCTTTGATATAGTTCCAGGCTTTTAGTGGGTGATTAGGAGAGGCGACCCAGCTAAGGTCTAGAGTGATAGGAGGAAGCAGGAGCCTGCTGCTCTTTAGTTAGAGGAAACCAATACTCTGTCTGTAGATAGAGGAGTAATTATGCTCAAGGGTTGAGGGAGAGAGGAGTGAGCATTTTGGAGCAGAAGCCAATGAGGGGAGGAGGATTAAGCTGAGGGTGAAAGTGAGGAACACTGTGCTGGGGTGGAAGGGGGGGTTGTTTCAGATTCCCCACTGTCAACTGAACAGACAGCAATTAGAATTCCTCCAGAGGGATTTTGGTGTGTGTGTGTGTGTGTGACAGAGAGAGAAAGAGAGGTTAAGAATATGTGTATTTACATTATGGTGCAGGGTGCATTTGCAGCACTGATTTCACCCAGTGGTGCATAAATGCAGTTGAGGCTGCCGCTGCAGTGCATGCACGTGTGTGTGTGTATGTGTGTGTGTGCGCATGCCTGTTTACTGAAAACACTCCAACACTTGTTGATGGTCTAAGGGCTATGAAATATTAATGCCCCATCTCTCTTAATGATTCATAAATTGTATTTCGATACTCGCCACTCTGCTGCTCCTCGTAACTCTGTATAATTGGACCGTTGGCTTGGTTAAAAAAATAGCAGCGTGAGAGATGAGTGCGAAGCATGAGATGAAAATCAAGTTTTCCTCCCTCCTCGCACATTTCGGCGTGCCGCATGCAAGAGCTGAGGGATCATAATGTCAGTAAATAGTATTCATGAACAAATGCTCTCCCAGGGAATGTGTTTTTAGCATTCACACCGACACTGAACTGCGATGTGTATTTGGCTGGGGAAACTGCTGCAGACTGCCAGTGACACCTTACAAAATATCAGCTTTATATCAGCAGACAGGAAACGAGGGAATGCCTTATTTACTGTATTAAACTCTCCATTATCTGGAGAACATTCAGAACATTTTTTTTCTCTCTTTCTCTCCTCGCATTAAGATATGGCAAGGCTTCACTCTAATGTGTGCTAATCTTAAAGAAACAGATTCACATTATGTTTGTTTTATTTATTTATAACCCAGAATCGATCAGAGCTGCAAAAACACCACTCAGGACTAAATGAAAAGAAAATAAGCTTCGCATTCTAAAGCTTCTTTATCTGCTGTTTCTGTCGGTCCCCCAGCCTTTAGCTCGCTCTCTTTTTGATTCAATAACACTTTGTAAGATAGTCACATTAATATTAGGATAGGAGGAAATCTCCAGTGGGAACCGATTGGCTGCTTTAGATGCTTTTTCTCACCCCCCCCCTCAGTGCATCTTTAACTCTCTCATACACACACCTAACACACATGCAGTGGCATAAGTGGCTCATCTGCAGGACCATCTGGATGTCTGTTTACAATAATAGGTGAAGTAATAAAGCGTAGAGTTGTAGAAGCGATTGGCTTTCGATGGTGACGTGTCTACACTCAATGAGAGCATACATTTGCGCTGTAGATGAGCTTCAGTGTAATCTCCTTCATTATACACACGCACATGTGTAATGAGGGATAAGCTGCTAAGGCTTTTGTCGCAGGTGGGTTGTCATTCTGTTAGAAGTAGAAGAATCAATGAAACATAAATTCGGCATGAAAAAGCAGATAACTCCAACTTGCACAGCCACAGACTTCCCTGTGTGTAAGATATAAGGACGAAGCCTTACACGTGTAAGTTCAGTCACGCTCGCCTTCATTCAAGGATTCATTAGGAATTATTAGTACAACCGTAATTCCCTCCTATATGTCTGTCGTGAATGGAAAACGTACTGGATATTGCTGATCATCAATCATTTATACACTGAAATATAAGTGGATCTTATCACCCTTATCTGTAACACACACAGATTTCAGGTGCATCTAATCGTGATTTTTGGAAAAAGAGAGCAACCGAACAATCAGCCCAAGGATTTAGCAAGAAGTACTCAATAAACCAGTAGCTCCTCAATCACTCGCCAGGCCCTACGGACTACAGCAAAGGTCAGTTCCTCTGAGAATCTATCGAAACAGCTGGTCCTAGAAATCTTTCCTAGTGACAGGAGCCTCCTTTTTCCTCTGCCTGAACCCACGCTGACCAATGACTAATGAAGATTGAGCCAGTATATTATGTGCAGAACAACTTCCAGGAGCTAATAAATCCTGCCAGTGCTGTTGTACAGACAGCCAGAGACAAGGGGACAGAGAGACAAGTAGGAAAAGGCAAAATGTTTGTGGCTTTCTGATGCACCTTTTTTCCTGCCTCATGCTGTAGATGTTTCCCTTATGGGATAACATGGAGCTGTGTGGGTCAGAGGCCAGGATATGTGATGCAACACCATGCTTCAGGACTGGAAATGTTATAAATTTTCACTAAGAAAAAAAAAACAGAAAGTTTGACATGGAGTGGTTTGCAGGTATGGTCTCCACACATGTGAACGCTGTAATGAGCATTTCACCTGTTTCACACCACATTCAGTGAAGGAGGAGTAGCCTCCCACTTGCTTCGTGTTTTCATGATAATGTCACCCACGCACAAGAGAGACAAGTTGTCTCAGCTGCCATGAAAATAAAAGCGGGAGTGTCCACTGTAGGTAATTACAACTAATGAGCATATGACATACAGTTACATCCGCCATGCATTCAACACATGGCTTAATAGCAAAGTTAAGCCAAGATTCTCTACAGGACTTAAGCATACGCTCGTCTTCTTTATTTACACAGTATTGTCTTTTATAAGTTTATTTTATTATAATTATTTTTAATGAGGCTAGCAGAACAGAGTCTGGCAAAGAAAGAAAACAGATAGCTCACAGGGAAAGCTTTTCATCACTGGGACAAAAGTAAAGGTTGGCTGGCCACCAGCATGATGCAAGATGGTGACATTTTTATCATTTGTCCTTATGTAAGCGGTTCCTGAATACAAGAGGTACTGTGCTGTTTTTTATTGAGACAACTCACCAAACTCTCACTTTTCTTCACAACGTTCATCCTGTCCTTTACTTTGGTTTTTCACTGCCTAACAAAGAAACAACGCCACATCTGTGCTCTCAAGGGTAAAGCACAGATAACAAACAAGTCATTAACTGCCCCCACAATCCCCATATTTTCCTCCCAAAATGAGACACAATACAATCTGAGGCATGCAACTTCTTTATCTAAGTAATGTGTTCAAGCACCCTCCATCACACCCCCCTCCATCTTTCTGCCCACTCTGGGGGTGTGTTGTGATGTGGTTGGAGACATGCAGCACTCGAGGCCCCTGGGTCCTTCCACATCTGGAGCCTGCCACTACTACTCTGTTCCAGCAGGCTCGCGAGATGCAGTGATGACCGCCACAGGCCACCCCTCACCCAGCGTTCCTGTCGCTGCAATCTCCTCTGGGTGGGTGGGGGTACATATCCGCCAGTTGACGTGCATGTTTATGTATGTGTTGTATGTGTTGATACGAATAATGTTCAGTTTCACTTATGTGCCAGGCTAGACAGCGGTAGACCACCATCGTGTGACTTGTCTTGCACTCTGACTTGCCTGTCTGATACTTTTCTGTGCTGCCAACACAGGCATTGACTGAGCATTGTCTGAGCCTTGTCTGTTTATTCACTCGCCTCAGGGTGTTCCAGCACAAGCTGCTGCATCGACTGTAAATGCCTTCCCTAACGTCGCTGTCGCTGCCTCCCACCTCCATCCATGTCAATATGTCATATTTATAGTATGCACTGCACAGCATAATAGCAAGTGCTAGCTTTTGATTAGGCTGATGTCTCACGGTAATCCACTTTGATGTTATGTATAGAGGGAGAATCGAAAGGAACCAGTCTCCCAAGATGCCCTTCAGCACCAGACACTTAGTCTGGACCATGTTCAAGGTAGCAGAGGAGAGGGAGGGAAAGGAGAGCAGTTAGAAGTGGAAACCCTCCTATAGTATAATAGTGAGCGATGGTTCCGTGATGCAGCCCTGCAGAGAGAGATAGCCCTCCATCTCACTTATCTACTGTTTGCTCAATTTCCTCTGTGTACGACAGTGCACCTGGGGTCTGGCTGCAGCCTCCAAATGCTCCTCAGCAGCAGCCCCCACGAGATAATAGCCAATCCCACTCTCCCCACTCCCAAATCAGACGGGGCCGAAAGACCTTATGCTTTGTTTAAGATTTCCAATGAACAAACCCAGGTCCCTGTGGCAGCAAGCCATTACAAAACCAGACAGACTTATATCAGACTCCTTTTTGCTCAGCTAATGGCACAAATGAAACGAAAAGCTCTTTGGACTCGGACAGAGGTCATGTCAGCTAAAAGGGGGCTATTTGGCTATTGTGTGCTACAGGATGATTACTCCACAGATGATAAAGAAAAGTATTCCACTATGATTACCTTCAGGCCCGTAATCCACGGAGTCACCTCAAATCAGAGCATTACTTACTGTATGATTGGCTGCTAATGGGCGTGGATTGTGTGAGCGACACGATGTGCTGATAACAGCGATTGTAAAGCACTCTGTATACAAAGTTGCGGAGCTGCCACTGATGCTTTGATGTCCTCTCCCATTATCTTCCCACTCGACACCTTGTCGTCTTTGTGTTTGCTGAAGGAGTCAGATGCAATTATTAGACGCCTGCAGCTGTGTCAATCAGTCTCCCGTCTTGCAGATAAATAATTCCTCTTTCGACTCGGACGTCATATCTGTCATTATAAAACACAACAGCTGCCTTGAATGAAAGGTAGTCACACTTCTTAGTTCAAGCCTTTCGAATTCATGTGACTGCTGAAGACCTCTGCTTTCGCAAAAGCATGAAGAAAACAGCTTGCAATTGGGTATTTTTTTTTAACATTTGTGAACTACTGAATTGATAAGCAAGCATGAATTCTGAATTAGTTTTCCTTTCTATAGATATAATGCACAGGAACCAGTTTCATCAAAATTTTCTCTGCATTTGTAACACCAGCCTAAGTCTTTTTATAGGTAGATGTAAAATGCTGATGACCATTGTGCCTGTTGGCCGTCCTGTGGGGCACCAGGCTGATACTGTGCGTAGACAGATCTGTCCGGTCGTGTCTCAGCCTCACTGCAGCAGAGATGGGCCAAACAGATATAGCATACAGTAACATCCCCAGGGCACGCTCTTTCTGGTCAAAGAGGAAAAGAACCGCAGGTGAATCGTTAGGAAATTCAAACCCTCAAAAACCCAAGCACAAATCAATGAGCAGAGCTGCTTGTAAGGAGCGCGCAAACCAAACAGACTTCGACTTCCCGATTGCCGCACTATCAACATTTCATGATGATGTGATGGAATCAGCAGCACGCTGGGAAAACCACTTGGGCCCCGTCTGTCATGGTCAAGACATATGAGCAGCTAAGACCCCTCAGAGATGAAAACAACCTGAACCCACTCAGGCACACATTCACATATACAGTCATGCTCGCTCACACATATAATGTGCAACAGAGATATCAGAGCTTGTGAGCTGCAAATCCATGTGATATGAGAAATTCGAACAGAACAAGACGATAATCAGCAACACCATGCTACAAAGCTCCTCTTTCACTGATCCACAGTACTTCCCCATTTTTTTCTGTGCTGCTTAGATGTCTACCATAAGCCTCACTGTAAAGGAATCCAATCTTAATATGTAGCATAGTTGTGAGGGCTTTTAATGTCTCCTGTTTCTGCACTCTAAATGCCAAATCTTTGCTAACCTATTTAACCCAGCACCTCCGGAAAGGATGAGACATTACAGCACACTTTTATCCCTCTAGTAAAAACCACACTTGCCAGGGAGAGGATCGGGTGGGGTGGTTCTTTCTGAATAGGCCTCTTTCTAACTAATGCTCTTAAATGATAGATTAAACAAAGAGACACTTGGTGGTACAGAGGGTGGTGGGGAGATCCAAGAGATCCGTGATCGAAATCAGAATTAGAGACACATGATGGGAGGGAGATGGAGAGCGAGACAAGCACGAGTGGGAAAAGGCAGTCGGCTAGAATTGAGGTTCAACACACAAATAATTCAGGTTTAGACACAAACCCTGTGCAATGTTAACTTAAATGTCTAACGACATGCGGCTGCCTTGCTAGTCAATTAAAGCTTATGGTAATGAACCAAGATGATACAAGAGAGTTTCAGACTTTAACGTGAAGTGCATGTGGTTCTTTAAAAGTAAGGCCGCAGTTTCAGAGTTGTCTCTGGAGAGATGCCATTAAGAAGTACAATAGCAAGTTAGACACAATCAAACCTGGGATAATAAAGAAACAGATGGTGCTGGGCTGCCTGTTTACACTACTAGTCTTAACTGCTGGGACATTAAACACACCCACTGGTATCACTCACATTAGCGTGACTCAGACAAGTGAATTGGGCAATGTCAAGAGAAAGTCAAGAATGCTTGTTAGCATTAATGGAATGTCTGGCACCATTGTAAAATGAAGCAACGTGTCATTTAATGTTTTTCCCTGCCACTGCTGGGAATGAGCTCGGTGATAACACATTCACTGCTCTTGTCTCTTCACGACAGCTGGGAGGTGTAAGTTAACTTTTCCCGTTGAAGAGAGGCACTTAACATTGATGTGTGCATGCTGAGATATTTGCTGGTTCATTTACTTGCAAGTGGACATGCTGTGCTCGCTTTTTGTGCAAATCCGCATTTGTGTGGTGTGTGTCTGCGTGCGCCTGTGCATAGATGTATACTATACAAGTGTACGTTTCAGAATCAGAATCAGAATCAGAATCAGAATTCCTTTATTAATCCCTGGAGGGAAATTCTTGTTTCTACAGACAATTGCACATGCAGTATTCCCGACCAAGAAAGGAGAAAAGTGCAGAGTATATAAATAGGATAAACAAAAACTAAAATCTCAAGTACAGTAGTATTTACAAAAACTGTATTCAAGAAATTTTTTAAGAAAATTTAAAAATACAGGTATGTACAATGTGTAAAAGTAGCCAATATGTACATTGTATAAACAGTGAGTGTGTCCGTCACAGTGCTGAGTTTAACAGTTTGATGGCGACAGGCAGGAATGATTTCCTGTGTCGCTCTGTGGTGCATCGTGGCAGTATGAGTCTGTTGCTGAACGAGCTCCTGTAGCCGATCAGCACATTGTGTAGAGGGTGAGAGGGAAAGTCCAGTATAGTTCTTATTTTGGACAACATCCTCCTCTCAGACACCACTGTCAGAGAGTCCAGTTCCTCTCCCACAACATTGTGTGGACTCTCAGTGCAGGACTCTGGTTGCAAACACTTTGAATCAACCCCTCCAAAGCTTGTTCTCATTCAGTCGACGGTACTTTGTTTGTCTGTGCCTCCCAGCTCATTATACATGCTGGTCTCTTTTGCCACACAAGTACTGTTATCTAAGAAATGAGCAAATACACAAATAATGGCTCATCCACATGCAATTATGTCAGATTATTGTCATATTACGTTCATTGCATTTGATTATCAGCCTCCTCATTATCATATGTAATCGATGCAAAACTCCCAGAATTATCATCCTGCTTGTTCTTCTACAAGACATGTGCTCTAACACAACGCTACATACAACTGGAAATAATTGGTGATGTTTCATGAAGACCTTATCCTCCCAAGAGTAGCCTGATGGTTACTCATTGAGATGTATCTGTTGCTGTTCAGTTTAGGAGTCACACTGACTGTCCTCAAAAATGGAAAACTTACTCTTGATTTTCCAGACAGGATACCATGAATTTTTTGATTCAATTATGCTATGCTGGGAGTCCTGTCAAAGACAAGGAAGCTCTTGTACGATTTTCTTTAAGAATGAATTGGCAAATTAAAGGAATTAAATATTATTGGAGGGCGGCACGGTGGTGCAGTGGTTAGCACTGTCGCCTCATAGCAAGAGGGTTCCAGGTTCGAATCCCGGTCTGGGCCCTTCTATGTGGAGTTTGCATGTTCTCCCTGTGCCTGCGTGGGTTTTCTCCGGGTTCTCCGGCTTCCTCCCACAATACCAAAAACATGCACATTAGGTTAATTGGCTACTTTAAATTGCCCCTAGGTGTGAGTGTGAGAGTGTGTGGTTGTCTGTCTTTGTGTGTTGGCCCTGCGATTGACTGGCGACCAGTCCAGGGTGTACCCTGCCTCTCGCCCGTAGTCAGCTGGGATAGGCTCCAGCTCCCCCGCGACCCTGACGGATAAGCGGTATAGAAAATGGATGGAAATATTATTGGATGTTATGATGAAACAGAAAATTGCTAAAGGAAAGAGAAACTGGCCCAAAGTTTAAAGTGCAGAAACAATAGAGTGTCATCTACAAAAATGATATTGATCAAATTTTTTCTTTGCCTGTGTCAGATAAAAGTCAGCGCTGAATTTAAACATGAATCAGCCTGCATTTCTTACCTTGTTCTGATCCTCCACAAACTAAACACCAGCACTTTAAATGATCAGCAGCTAAACTGCTCGGTCAAGCTTGGCAACAATATGTCACCATTTGTACTTCGCAGTACAAAAGTCTAAAAATATCCTGACTTTGCTCTGCTTGTGTAGTAATGGGCTCAATTAAAAATAATACTTTGGCAAACAAAAGTGTTATTAATCCCTTCTTTGGTTTTTAAAAGGACATACGTGCCTCTGAGGGCAGACTGCAGCTTTTGTGATAGTTAAAAACTGAAATCTATTAGACAGCCAGGCCTTGGAAGTGTAATTAGGCAGCTACCTGGCAAAATTCTCTCTGATGCCAAAGTTTTCAAAGCCCACCCGGCTTCAAAGCAACAGACCCCTGAAGAAAGGATTCAATTAATTCATTATTTATTATTTACTGAATATACACCGGAATAAACAAAATCTTTTTTAAGCACCTAATGCAACCTCTAAGCTAGGCTCCTCAGAGAGTAAACAATGGCTGGTTTTAGCCTTCCATTTCTGCATCTAGTCACTGCATTTCCTTTCTATTGTGTTTGCTGCTCACTGCACTCTGCAAGCCAGAAATGTTCAAAACATATGTGCTCCAAAGCAAAGGACATTGTCTGCTACCTGCAATTATATGACTTATTTATATGCATGTGAGAGGAAGAGTGGTATTGAAAGGAAATAGATGGAAAGCTTAAAAGAGAGGAGCGACTGAGACAAAGCACCATAGAAACAAATGGTAGGTTTGACTCACCTTTGGGTGAGGGCCTGGTGGACATTGGGTGATGCTAATGTTTTTTTAATGACTCAGAAAAGCAAGACACACAGTTCTATTAATCAACAAACAAGTGAGTCCTACAGTTTCTAACCCTCCTCTAGACCAATCTACAAACCAAAATAATAATAGTAATGATGATAATAATAATATTAATATTTTCTTAATGCAACTCTTGAACAATATCAGTCATAAATGTTATTACTTTGCTATTTTCACTTGCATCTCATAGCTCTGGTAACAATGCAATGTTAATGCTGTAGAGTGCCACTGACAGAAAAGTAAGACAACACTGATTACCTTAGAGAGAAAAAAATAAAATGAGAAAATGTGGTCTTCATTTTCTCTCTCTCTCTCTCTCTCTCTCTTTTTTTTTACTTACTTACTTTTCCACTGATACCCATGTTTCAGTGCATTCTGCCACATCATTTTGCAGTCCTAAAGCTACCTCTTAATCTTTTCTATTGCTCCAGTGATTCATTCTGTCTGAACTGGTGTATTTAAAGCAATCCAGTTATTCATGAGACCCTCTTTGTGACCATACATATTGAGAGAAAGATATTTTTATTCTTTGATATGTTGCTGAAGTTATGCAAATCTCCCAGTTTACATGACTCTGGTGTGAGTAGAATGGCTTTATTGGTGTGGATCACCGTTTGCTTTGCTGTGCCAAAATTGAGCATTCTTTCAAACTTGTGGTCAGTGTTCATTTTTTTCAGTGGAAATATTCTTTTTAATAGAATTGCTGTAAAGGGATGTGGTTTCAGTATTTACTTTTGGGAATATTATGAACAATGATTAGTTTAATAAAGGTATTTAAACTGTTATTAAAAAATACTGGACAGAGTGCCCTGATTCCATTGACTTTTCGTCTATTTTTACATGATTTTCTATTAGAGTTTTGCTATAACTGCGTTAATTTTAAAAATATTAAATGATGCTTCAAATATGGTTTTACTTGATTTTCTTTGGAAGCATTTTCATAAAATACAGACATTTTGTATTAAAGCTAAGATAATACAATTTATTAAAATTAAAGCAACACTGATGTTGAGTGACATGCAGCTAAACAAAGCATCCCCTTCACATATTTAGTGACCAGGCTGAAAACAAAATCTTCCTTTCTGACCATGCATTCACATAAATGTTTATAATTTCACAAAGAATCTCATTTCAGTGTGACATGGATTGTAGCACATCACAGCTTAGAAATAAATGAGTTTTTCTGTCTTAATATTTTCAAACGTATCCAGGCATAAATGCCAAAGATGCAAACTTTTGTGTGTAAAAATAATGATGTTATTTAATGTAATTATTGCGATGTCAACATGATAAATGTGTTATTCTTTAAGTTTGGAAATAATAAATGTTCCACTGGCCATCAAGATGAAAAACCAAAACCTCATGATTAAACAGCAGTAGAGCACGCAGCCAATCAGTGTCTTTTGAGGTGAAGCAAACTTCGCCGACTAACTTTGTAATAAGTAAAGTGAGGCCTTTTCACTCAATCAGCCATCTCTCAGTCTGTTTGAAGATTCAGCTGAATTAAGTTATATGCAACAAGCAGCAAACGTTTCGCTGATCACTTCACATTCGGAAAAGATGAGAATACGTGAGAAGTTTGCACATATGACTGTGCACGTCTGTCGGGTTCTTTATTCATCTCACACAGTAATTTAATGATTCATTGCTCATGGAAATAGCACCAGTGCTATAGAGAGTATGAACATGCTTTCACAAATGTGTGTTCTAAAGACAGGATGATCTGACATGATTGCCATCAGCTCTCACTTTACAGGAGCTCCAGCAGTAAATCTCTACATGTGGATGATTCACAGATGATAAATTAAGCGTTCAGCATTTCAGGGCAAGTGCTGTTATTGTAAATAATGACCCTATCAAACTTCCACATTATGTACCAAACCTGCTCTTCAAACATTACAGCACGACTGATGTTGTTATTCAACATCAGTCGTGCTGTCACACTGCTTTGCCAGAAGTAAAGCCTCCTCTGACAGCCATGCCCTTACTGCCAAACACTTAATTAGCTAGAATCTTTTGTCTGCTGTCTGATTTCAGCAGCTATTGAGCAATGAATATTTTGAGAACAGGATCCTTGAGCTTGTGTAAGGGCTACACCAATATCACAAGGGGTCTGCAAACGGTGAATAGCCAAGCTAGAAGCAGGACAAGGTCCAGTGACAGAAAAGGTGATTTCGAATATTAAAAAAAATCAAAGTTACTCTTTATTTACTTCACCCTGAACATCAATCAAATTCTCATTCTTCTATCATCAATTGTTCAGGTAGTGTGTTATAATTGTTGCCTTTAGATGCTGAGAAACATGCAATGCCATGCAGTCCTGCGCATTATGTGCTCAAGGGTTGAGGGTTGCCATGGAGACAGATATCTGGACTACCCAAGTTATGATTTATCAACACACCCTCAGGTATAGCCTCGATACTTGAGGCTCTCAGAGGAAGAAACTGGACTCAACAAAGCGTGTGGCCAGTCAGAAATGCAATGTGTGTCTGTCACAAACACAATGACGGTTTAAGAGTTGCCCTTTGAGACCCTTTATATCAGGGAGTCCAAATGAAAGCAGCATCCTGGCTTTGTGAACTGTGTGAACTGCCAGGTTCTTGGTGTGTATGTTCTTATCAACTGGTTGAGTTATGCCAACTATGTGAATCCACAGCAATTAAAGAAGCAAAATCAGCCACGACTTTTGGAGTTTGAGCTGGCTCAGGGGCTGTGACCCAAGTGAAGTGAAGTCATTACAACCTCTTGGGCTTGGCTCAACAGAAATATAGCTCCATGCTCAGAGCTGGGGAAAAGGAGGTCAGGGGCCAAATGGTGGCTGGGGAATGGGTCAGTGATTACAGTAAGAGGCCTGGTCGCTCATCGATCCCTTGGCTCAGGCTAGAGCGGGTGAGTGACTGGAGGTCTCACAGACAAAAAAAAAATGAAGCTGATGCAAGGAAACAGGAAGAGATGGGGGCCAAGGAGAGGCCAGGGACACTGAGAAGCAGAAGCATGCACTATGAAGTCTTTCCAAATGAGACTAGGAAGGGCCGTGTCAGCTAGTGTTGTGTAGACACAACATAAAATGTGTGAAGTGAACTCAAACTGAACATCCCTGGAGAAATGCTCTGTTCTTGGTCTAGTGGTAAACACAACAACTAACTTAACTTCAGTGTATTTAATTTGCTTCTTGGAATATTTGTGTACACGCACATATAATATATATATATAAGCTCTGCCTCGACATGCAAAATACTTTTGACTGCACCAAAACTTTAATTACTTTCTTTCTTTTTTTCATGGTCGTGATTATCTTGCAACCATTTTTTTTTTTTTTACCAAGAATCACAGACTAATGTAGTCCAGTAATCACAGTGAGTAGGGCTTATTGAAAAGCTAATTGCCTATTAGTCTCAACTTGTTGCCTTGGATTTTCCTTGGCTGGTTATAAGGCTGAGGACTAAAGGGCTTGAGAAAAAATATGAGGCGATGTTTTCAAACTTCAGAGAGAAGCTGTCAAGCTTTAATGGAAAATGCCAAGTTCTGCAATGATGGTTTTACACAGCCAGAGCAACAGAAAATATTTATAAAGTTCGAGTCACTCCATCATGCTCTGCTTGTGTGAAGTGACTATAATAGAACAAAAGTACATTTTCTAAAACGCTTACACTAAAGTAAACATAATTATTGCATAATATGCAGTTGAACTTGCATGCAAATATGCAACAAGCGATGTTAAATATGCTGCTGGTTAAAATGAATTTGTTGTATTTAATCGTTGCTTTCAAGTGGCTTCCTCACACAAGACAAACAGGTTTGTACTGACACACAGAACATATAGTATTTCAACACACACGCATACACACACACACAAAGTGAACAATTTGATCAAATTGCCCACCCACTCCCCCAGCCAGCCACATCTTCTTCTCTGCACTGTTATTTTCCTTTCTGATCCCTCTTCATCCAAGTCCCTACGAAGCCCTCACAGTCATTTCACCCCTACTGAGTTAATCAGAGGTGGAGGCCGCAGCAGTATACCTGCAGACTATACACTATAATCTACCTAAACATACACATTCACCACAAAAACACACACAGAGACACACACACGGTACCTACACTTGTATAGGTTATAATCATGCTGCTTGGCTCTGTCCTGTGGCGAAGAGAAGAGCAGGCTGGAGCAGGCAGCACTGATGATGGCCTGAGTGGACACTACCTGATGGTACTTAAAGGGAGGCCTCAGCTTCTGGTCCCTGCATCCCATCGCCAACCACATTTATCATAAAAACAAACTGATACATTTCATACTTCATACACCTTCTTTTTTCATTTTACACCCTGAGATATCTTTGCCCATTTGCTTTGGTGTCAATTAAGGACAAGAAAGCAATTCCTGAAATCATGGATTACCATGCCTGTCGAATGATGGTGTTTAAAAACAGCAACTACCAACGTTTTATCCCAGTGCTCACAGAAAGCAACGTGAGTTTGTGCCAGAGCCACCCCCAACTGAATGCTCGTGGGTGTGCTAAATATAGAAACCATTTTCCATATTTCTTTTCATCAACACTAGGGCCATTGCCCAGCATATCATTTTCTCATCATGCAAATTGGCAGAAACTTGTACCATTTGAGTTGTTCATCTATTTGGCAGAGACAGCCTTTTCACTTTATGCGACATTGCCACAAAGCTAGCAGGTTCTTGCTTGTTTACTTGACTTCAATGCATTGTGGTCGAAACTGAAAAGCGAGAGACAGGACTGGAGGAAGTTTGGAATTTTGAATTGATCTGCTGATGCATATTTATGAACTTGAAATGGCATGTGTGGAATAGAAGAGAATACAATTTAATGACTCTAAATTAAAATGGAAATAATATGTCTTGCTGGGTAAAAACTGTCATCATGATGAGAATAAGAACAAAACCGCAAAGATCCCATTTAAACGACTACCCTACACAGGTCTGCTGCCCCCATTGTTTCTGGGTGGGGTGTGTGTGTGTGTGTGTGTACTTATGAATGTGTCAATAATTCATGCTTCAGCTTCAACAATATCCAAAATACTTATATATTCATTCTAGGGAACAAAGACGAGTGCCAGCCAAACTGCCAGAGGCAGTGAAATGTGTAGAATGGATACTGTTGAGAAAATTTAAATAAATATAAATAAAGAAGTAGCTGATGATGATGGGATGAAAATGTAACAAGAGGGGGAGGGGCTGTGCTGTTTGCAGGACCCCTGCAGGACAGTGCAAGGATAGAAAAAATGCTGAAATGGTAGAAACAGTGAGGCCTTTTTATTGGGTCCTTTTGTTGCCTTGCATCTGCAGCAGTGTTCATTCAGTCAATCAAAACCCGCGTTGTGTACCGTAGTGCGGAGGGAACAGCATGGTTACCCGCTGAACACTTCGAATTTGTTTCTTTAATGAACAAAATATTGAACTAAAACACAAGCATGTCAAATTTGTAATTAAGTAACTGAGTAAATGTACTTTAGTTATATTCTACCAGGCTGCAGAGTTTTTTTGGTGAATATCTTTAATTGAAGTACGTGATCAATTCAAAATGGTTTGATGGGCTGTGGTGAATAGAATTTAATGAATTTGCATATCAGGTGTGTCGTAAGTTAACGATGTATTATTCAAATGCATGAAAACAAGTGGTAGACGTCTGCATGATTTGTTTTCAGCAAGAAATCTTCATTCATAAGTTTCCCATCAAGTTAGTGTGGCCCAGTCCCTGGACATCACTGTGGACTGATTATTGTGTCTATTTCAGACATTTTTTTAACTGAGACCCAATAGAGCACTTGAAAAAAAATGTCCATAACTTTCTCAGTATAGGGGAGCTAATCCAGCAGACTTTTGATATCTAAAGATGTCAACAGCATACATAGTAAAAACCTTTGACCAACAACAGAATTTTATTCAGACTCACGTCTTGCACCATATTGCTATTCCCCAATGCAGAATGCACTTTTTGCAGATGCCATAGTTTGAGAAAAATGTTGGATCAAAATCTTAAGTGAGATTTTTTTTTTCTCCCAGCAAGTATGCTTTTTTGACACTGGTAAAGTTGCCACAAACATCCAGACTTTTAGCTCAAGAAATTTCAGCATTGAAAAGAAGTTGTGCACGCTCAGCGGGAGAAAAAAAAAATGTTCCCAGGATTATTTCGTGAGGTGAATGATAAAATGATGCCCGCAGGAAACAATATAGCTGCACAGTAAGCAGAAATTTCACGTAAATTCTACTAAACATGTGTTTTTCTTCCTGTGGTGGGTCCTAGGAGCTTGTCTGACACTTAATCCACACTGATGTGTCTGTCTTTGAACATATTTCCTCTCCCACATGGCTCTCCTGATCACCTACCATTAAAAGACTTGTGGTTATTTTTTTCATATACGACAATAGAGGAGAGCAACACTTCCCTCCCCGTGTCTTCGCTCTTAATTAGTTATGATCACTCATCTCAGTTCTAACAGCATCTATTCGCAGCACCCCAACTTGACAGGAGAGATGATGCTCTTATTGTGGGGATGGAGAAGAGAGGAAGGAGGAGGAGCAGTGTGAGCGTGTACGTGGTATGTCAAGTCAAATTGTTTTTACATTTCATCTTGTTGGCTCCTTATCTATTCAACTGTTTATCTGCATCTCTGCTGGGGTATGTGCAAGCTCCTGGCGTGTGTCTCTGTGTATGTTTGTGTGCAGCAACTGCCAAAGTAAGGAGGCAGAAGGCTTGCTGTGTCAAGGGCTTTAGGGGGAATGTTCAAACTCCAGTCAGCGGGGGATTGTGTGTGAAATACAGATGTTAGAAATGGCTCAACTGTTTGCCTATTGTTATCACTGCTTTTTGGCTAAGAGAAGAACAGTCTTGGGTTTTGACTTGACAAGGGAGAAACAGAATGATAAATTGTCCCACCAGCTTTCATCCAGCCCACCGCCCCCACGCTTCCCCCTGCACAGCCTCCCCACCCTGCAGTAGATATCATGAAAAAAACAACAGATTACAAAGTAATACACAGACAGCGACACAATGAGGAGAGGAGATAGGAGTCCCCGCCCTCATGTCTCACCAGCTGCCACACAGGAAAACAGGGCATGTGTTAATATGGCAAAAAGGGAGTTACAGCCCCCCCCCCCCCCGAACGATTTCTGGAGGCTGGATGGGAAAGTAGAGAGACTGAGAGAAACAGAGAAACATCAGCACAGTTAAGTATAAATATATCTGCATGTGTCATGATGAAATTAAGAGAGTGGAGCGCTGTGTCAAAAATAATAATGTATTCTGAGATTTTTCCCCCACATGATAATGACTCTTAACAACGCTTGTTTACCACTACTGTTGCATATACATTCTAATTAGCCAGAAGAAAAAAGAAGTCAGCTCTCTGATCTCTCCCGCTGAACGCTGACGATGAGCAGTTTGGCTACTGCAGTAATTAAGTCCAGTTGCTCAACAAAGCAACAATGTAATGTTACTCTGTTAAATGAGGTTTGTTTGTTTTAAAGGGAAAAAAAACTGGACACAAACAATGCGTAAGTAAAATTTCAGACACATCCTTAGCAGATAACTTCACCATTTGAACTGTTTGTGTGGCCTCAGTGCAGGCTGACGCTGCATAAAAGATATAGCAAAACAAAATTGTTTGTCAGTAAAAATAACATAGAACAAAGAAGCTTGTGGCTAATTAAAGGGCTGGTACATAACGAGAACAAAGTTAGGTGTCTGAAGGTGGGGATGTCTATACACTAATTAATCTGCAGAGATGAAGACATGGTTGTGGCAGTGTTGCTAATAATAACTATCCATGCCTTTTCAGACAAACTTATATTAACACATATAAAATGCTTTTGCAGAGATCCAAACCTTGAAAAACAAAGAAGAAGAAATACAGTGTATGAAAATCTGAGGGCCATTAATCCCATTTGAAAATGTACCATATAACTCCTAAGTAGTCAAAAGATCAACAATATAACAAGGGGTTGGACCCATCTGTGTTTTAAAACTAAGCTACATAACATAAAAAGAAACAAAATACCTATGAATTATGTGGCCTAATGGAATCATATAAAGAGAAAAGAGAATAGGCCCAAGAATAGAGCCCTGCAATACACCACAGATGATATCTGCTGTAGATGTCATAGTCCTAGCATATACCTAAATGCTCAACTACAATGGTTAAAACTAAATATTCTTCATCATCATTTACTTTAACAAGGGCTGTTTCTGTACTGTGTAATGATCTAAAACCTTGAGTTAAATCTTATTTTCATAGTTCAGATAAAAGATGAAAAGAAAGTGACATATTTTGTCATTGGAGGGAACTCACTCCAACGAATTTGTGTTATTTTTTAAATTTGTGCTCTGCATTTAACCCACCCAAGTGACGTGCACACACACACACAGCAAACCCGGGGCAGTGGGCGACCGCGTGCAGCGCCCGGGGAGCAGTGGGGGTTAGGTACCTTGCTCAAGGGTACCTCAGCCATGGACACCAGGACGGGGAATTGAACCAGCGATCCACCGGTTACGGGTCCGACACCCTAACCGCTGATCCACGACTGCCCCAAAGTAATTGGTTAATTGGTTAAAAGAATTAAAAAACACTTGTTGGAAATGCATCTAAAAATAGTAAGATCAGATGCATCAGAGCTTGGCTTTTAAAAATGGTTTTTACATGATTTAAATTGGGGAAAAAAAGCTCCTGTGGCCAGAAAAGTGCAATAGAATAGTAGCAGAATAGTAATTATTATCATTATTTTTATTATCAAATTATTTCAAGCTTAATTGGAGAGACAATATAATTGAAAGACGATAAAGAGACTTAGTTAAAGAAAAAGAAACTAACAGCTGAACTTGTCGTCAGGTGAAATCTGGCATCTTATATTGTTAACCTTTTGAGTAAAGTACACTTGAACAATTTCACACCTCTCTGTGGAGGCTCCAAGGCCAAAGCACACGCTACAGTTCTAACCATTACCCACCCACCCACACACACAAACAACTGTCAACCTACCATCCACCATTCCCAAAGGAAATGTAAAAGATCAAATTCCTCCACCCTGAACTGCATGAGCACTCTGGCTGATGTGTAACATTAATTTCTCATGATGTCAGTCGGCTTTCATCAGCGTTAAACTTTAGCATACCCACAAGATGACCGTCCGGGACAGACGTGGGAAGACACTGGAGGGGCTATGTGAGAAGATGGCTGTCCCCTTTGCTCCGGTGGTGGCATACCCCCACCCCACTCTGAACTGCCCTCACAACAACAAAAAAAAAAAAAAAAAGAAAGAAAGAAAGAAAATGAAACTTATACATTTTAATATCTTCTGCCTGGATGCCTTCCCCTAGCTGGGTGGTTATGTTTCCCAGAATGCCTTCACTGGCTTTCCAATTACAGAAGAGAACAAAACAGGAGATGGGAACAAAAGTGTGCACTGGAAACACACACGGTGTTTGCTAGTGTGAGGGGGAATGAGTTGGTGTAGGTGTGTGTCTTGGCTGCTTGGTTGGTGTTATATCTTGATTTCTTTCACTGGTATCCAGGTGAAGGTCTTAGACACGCTGTTCTATAAAACAGTGATGTAAAGCCTTATGAAAATCCTAACAGTGACACTTGGATTATGGTCTTTGTGTAAAGTGGGATCATCATCAACATATGCCATTGTATCGATTGGAATTATGGTTGTAAACATGTAGATTTATTCTCTGTGTATGAGGTTTTGGTCCAAAGTAAATCAGCATACAGTGAGAGTGTTAAGGCTTTGTCAGGTTGCTTTTCACTGCATGCAAGAACATAAAAAAAATATTCAACAGATGTTCAGTGTATGTGATGAAGCATATGAGCTGACTACCATTATGCAATGAGAACGCTATCTTCTAGCTACAGTCATGGTTGGTTTTATTCCAGTGAAGACAAGTTAGGTTAGTGGTGTCACACTATTTGACCTGAGTGAGTGTGGGTTGACAAAAGAATCGTGAACCAATAGATATGTGGCAGATGTAACTTAAGAGGCTGACTGCAGAGCATCCTCCTCTTTTCACAGTATTCAGCCTTTGGGCTAAACAGCATTTCCATCCATCATGCATCACCTTTTCATGATCGCATAGCTTCCACAGCCAGATAGTTTTACATTATGTATTGTGAGCCAAGTGGTCTTATGCAGTCTTATTGCCACTAAAGGAACAGTAAGCGCCTGTCTTAGTAAAAGGCTTTTTTTGGTCTGTCTCACTTGTTTGCCTTTTTGCATTTCTATGAAGAGGAAGAGGCTTTTAATGTAGCACATACGCTTGCTATATAAAGAAAGACCTTCACTTTTCTATTTCATCATTGGTTCAACTAATCCAATTGGCCATAGACAGGAGTAGAAACATGTCTGCGTTATCTTACAGTACTTTGAGCTCTGAACTTCAGTGATTTTTCTTTTTGGGTTATGTGGGAGAGTGTGCTTTCATCTACCCCAGTGATAGTATTGGTTTATTAAGAGCCTTGAATAATCCTTGAAATGATTCCCAAATGCCCTGTCCCCAAAAATAGGAGCAAGGTAATAAAAAAACAAATTGTTAAAACAGTTATTTTTTTTTTCAAATGGTGATGTCTGTTATACTCCCACAGTTGAAAAACCACCATCGAGCAATACAGAGTGTTGGAAACTCTGTTTGTTTCAGGCTGCTCTCAAAGAAGTCTTTGCTGTGGCACAGAGGAAAAGAATATCACCTCACACACTTTCAGTGGATGACTCAGTAAAATGTGGTTTACCACTTAGTGTATAAATATTCAGTCAATGTGCACTCCCCATAGGGATCTATGTGGACTATCAATATGATGGATTAGTCTCTGCCTCCTGGAGAAAAAAAATAATTACTCAAAGCAATAATTATTCTGGCCCCATGCTGAATTGCACAACACTCGGTGAGTAGATTTTGTTGTCAAGTGCTGAAGTGAATAACATACAACTTGAAGGACAAGCAAGCTAGAGATCGACAAATAGCTCAGTTATCAGCGTGGATACGTGTCTGACTCTCCTGTTTCTTACATATCTGACTCAATGGAGCTCATGTGCACCAGATTATCTAACAATTCTTCCCTGCTTCCACCTGAAACTTCAGAATTCAGCTCCCCACAAGGACATGTTCAGCCAAGCCTCTGGTTTCCTCATGTCCCCATTGAAGCTGTTGCTTTCCACGTCTGAGCTCTAACATTACAAGCACAGAACATCAATCCAGTAATTGGATGCTGATCTTGATTAGCTGATCTTGTATGGCAAACCTAAATCTGAAGTTAGATAACTGAGTAAAAGTGTGAGTGATTTCTAAATGCCCGTGCAAAATCATTACAGCATCTTACAGCACATTCCTCTGGTGAGCTGTTGGGTTGTTGGTGCCCATTAATGGTCATCGTGCTTGTGGGTTTTTTGTTATTTTACAATATACAAACACACACTCAAAGTTCTGCTGTTGATTTGTTCGTTAGGTCACTGAAGTCAACACCACTAGCAGATTCAGCAGTTTAATAAGCTCTTTAATGGGAGAGAAAGCGATTTGATCAGGACTTTCCACCGGGGGAATGTGGTGCTTTGGACCTGTGCTTTCACTTATGCTTGCAAGTTCATTGTATGGTAGAGATAAGTCTGTAGCTGGTCAAGAAACAGGCAGTGCCCCAGTAATTAATTTATCACTGAGTGACAGTTAAGCTGTGGGGCATATGCTCACTTGTCATTAATAAACAGATAGGAGTTGATTTATGTGGACGTCCAGGGCATGTGCACTTATCTGTGCGTGTGTTTCCCTGTCTGCTAGTTTCATTTTAGCTGACATGCATGCATGTGTGTTTATACATAATGCAGTCACTACAGTTGCTGCCTCAAGCTGTGATTTTATTTATATTCGTAAGGGCTTTGGAGTCTTTCTAAAGTTGTCTCCTAGTGTGGAGATCCATCAAGCCAGTGCAGGGAAAACGACAGAGGAGCGGAGGTCAATCGAGAGTGTGGTCCACGTCGGAGGAAACAGTGGTTGCTGAATTTTTTAGGCCTTCCTGTCCCATCAGCCATTTGTTTCTGGTCTAATGTTTTTTGTTGTTTTTTAAAATTGTTATTATTATTTCTAAAAGGCAGAGTGATATAAGCGAAGGAACTTAATTTCTTTTTCTCTGAGGGAAAGAAAAAACAAAAAGCAAAAATGGGATTTCCTCTGTAAGACCGGAGTTTCCTTCCTTGGTTTCTTTAGTTTTTCAAAATTACTTGTTTCACCTTCTCTTCGAGTTATCACATATATCACACAGATGGAGAGGGTGTTTTCAGTACACTCTCACATACACATGGATATGTGCTGAAAAAGATGCATTGACTGACCAGCCGTCAGCCGGTGCTGTCTGCAGCCATAGAGGCGTGTGTCTGCAAGTTTCTTCGATTAATCCACACTTCCCCGAGCTGCTGAGATTTAACTCCCATCAGTCGATATGAAATCATCCTACACAAACATACACATCACTGCATGCACACATCATAACTGTGACCAGTCGCACAGGAAGAAGGTAAACTCACACACACACACACACACACACACACACACACAGAGCTTTCACACCTTTCCAGAGAATGTGTACGCTCCTGTGGGTTTTATTGGGTGGGTCGCCATCCAACCATGAGTTCAGGAATCTGGTCTGTCAGCTGGCAGTCAGGACTCGGCAGGTGTCTCCTCAGCTCAAAAGCGAAGTCAAGGGCCAATAAACAACCACAGCAGGAGAACTCAGGGCCAAATCAATAGCGAGACCATGTATTCTCCATGTACTAGCAGCAAGATCTTCTTAATCACATAAAAACTCGCCTGCTTCTCGCTCGGGGCTGTATATTCACATGCACCTCCGCCTCAGCGACATGGAAGTGACACGCCGTGGGCTGCAAATGTCTTCTCTGGAAACCGTGCCATCAGTCGGTACGCTCGCCCAAAACTACAGCTGTTGTCCCCCTGTGTCTGTTTTGGCGTGATTGCTGTCAGGTCATTCAGATCAGCACATGGAAAAAGCAGCCCTTTTTCTTGTGCTTCTTTTCTCTCAGTGTTAGCTGTTCATTTTGCTGAACTGGTAATATTTTATACGGTAGCATGCAATGTTCTCAAATGGAAAGTAAGTGTTTACGTGCTGAATGCCAACTTGTGAGATCTGCAAATTCTTCCATGACTGCAAATGAGTGGAATAAATGCATCCAAATATGTTCCAGAGTCAGTTTAACTGAGCTTTGAGTGACTCACAGTGAACTTGGACGCACTGAGGCATGTGGTTTCCATGCTGATGTTGTTGAAAATAACTCTTTTAGCTATCTCCATGTTAACTCAGAGTATATGCTGAATGTAAAGTGTGGTTGCGCTTGTAGCACAATGAATCTAGCACCGATGAGGACAAGATATCAAATAAATTAAACCGCTACAGTGGTTTTAAATAAGGCATGGAGATTGTTACATAAGCTCTCATAGTCGTGCAGCAATTAGATGGCTAACTAGCATTTTGCAGCACAATATATTTGGAAATATAAAATGAAAATCTGGTGCAAAATGTGTGGGTCTGGGGCTGCTGATTGATTTCTTCTCCATTTCAAGTGCTTTATTTTTACCCAACCTCAAAGACTGATTTTGTTTCTTGGCATAAACATTGCATGAATTCATTAAACCTGTTCTTAAATTAATAGCCACTATATAACAGCAGAACAGGTTGTTGTTGTGCCCTGAAAAAATAAATTAACAGCCTTTTATTAAGGTTATCTCCCTGCCTGAGAGCTTTTAAAGACTCATACATTAGTTGGTTTTATCATGGTTGGAAATGTACTTTCCTTGTCTGTTCTTTTATTTACTCTCATGGGGCACATTCACTTTTTGGTAGTGTATGCTTGCAGACAAACAGCGTCAGACTTTAAAGACACACGCTGTCAGCAGTAATCAGCTGACCAGAAGACGTTAAAGTATAGGGCTCCCCCATAGATTACAGTGAAAAGTTGCATAGTAGCTCCACAGAGACATACTGCTGCTCAGCTCAAGCAGTCAGAAGCAGTGTTGTGTTGGTTAATGAAAAACAGCAATTAGTTAAGGTTAATAGTTATCTCATTTAGAAGATAGCTGAATTACTTATAATGATCACTTCCTCTAAAAAATAATGTGTTACTGTGATAAGTAACTTTTTTGTTACTTTTTAAACATCTACTGGAAAGACTGCAGTCATTTTCCAATATTTGAAACTGACGATTTTGAGAGATTTTAATATCAAATGTTTTCTTTTACACTTAAGTGTTAGGCAATAAGCAGTTAGAATTGGAATTGCTCTAAATTTAATGTTCCATTATTTCGTTTGAATGAATCATAACGAACACTTGTTGTATTTAGTAATCAACATTATTGTCCCCTTAAATAGCAGCAATTTTTGAAAGGAAATCACAAAATATTTAACAAGTCTCATGCTGTAATGCCTTCCTGATTATATTTTCAGTGTGCAGAATTGCTTGTTTAAAATGGCTAGCTGTGCACATAACATCGCAGAAGCATTTAGTTCCCAAATTTTATGCGGAATACATATTTTATATTTTCTATAGAGTTTTATGGCTGGGAAAATGCTTTGTGGATATGAGCCAAGAACTTCTAAGATAGCCCTTCCTTGAGCAGAAAATAGAGGGAATGGAATCCCTGTGTTGGGTCTGTTTAACACATCATTTAACTGAGAGATTGCGTTTCTTTTTTCAACATATCTTAGTAGCCATTAGTGAGGATTTGCCAACACAGCTAGAAGTTTTGGTACGCTGGCATTACAGCCACATTCCTAACTGCTGTTATCATGACTTGGGATCCACCAGAGCCCGAACAATTACAAGAGCCCGTGTTCTTGTGAATATGTGTCACATTAAATTTACTCTGACAGGAAGGAAGGAGGGAAGTGAGGACAGAAATGCTGTAGGGATTAATGTTGAGCTCGGAAGCCCATTTCTTCAAGGCATTAGCTGCCTGGTGGAGCGCTGAGGTCCTGACAGGGAACTATGACACAGCGCGTTGAGCCATTTGGGAGTGTTACAGCTGAACACACACACACATTTTCTTGGCCCTCCGAGTGTGTGTGATCGTAAGCCACTGCACAAATCAGACACCTTGTACCTCAGAGAGAACAGGTAGCTCTAAAGTACTCTTGAGAACTGTTGCACGTCACCACACATGACCAATTTCAGCGGTGCCATGTAGAACACACCTTCAAAAATTTAATTTTCTATCTAAAAAATGTCTAACAATTTAATTATCATAACACAGCATGAAACTTTTATAAATGGGAGAAGACATATTGCCAACAAGACCCACGGGCCAATGAACAGCAGAGGAAAAACAGAGGTTGATAAATGATGCACAAGTGCGTATATCTACCCACAGCCGTCTGAGCGATATGTAAATAAGTCTGGCCTACAGGTTTGGTCTATTTGAAGGGACAGAGCTCTAAAAACAGGCCAGAGGATTTCAGATTGGTGTTTTAACGGTGTGACCTTTGAGTGAGTTGAATACATGCAGACAGCAGCGTGGAGCCTGATGAATAGCTTGGGTCTTTTCCCAGCTGGGAGAGCAGATGCTGAGAGGAGAAACAGAACATGTTTTTCTATCCTCTTGCACTCTCCTTTTCTCCCTGCTTCTAATCTTATACAGTATTAAAGATGTGGGGAGGGGCTGGGTGGTTGGTTGAAAATGGGAGGAAGGGGGTGGGGGGGCTCAGGAGATGACACACTATTAACTCTCCTGGCGTTAATCTTAATGCCTCATGCTAGAGGACTATACACAATCCATTTTAATGCAATTAGCTCTTGCCAGGAAGGATGAGTTATTCAATGGGAGCATAATTGCATCCTCAAGTTTTTACACTGGTTCATTCCAGGGATGTAATTACTTTCATACATGGTTTAACACATGGCGTCACTGACACATACAGTATGTACACACATTTAGACACTCATCCAGATAAATACACAGTCGTGTGAAATTAAGCTGATATGCAATATATCATGCAATTTTACCTGATTATTCAAAGTAGAGAGGTAGAGTTGCCCAGCATCAGGTTTCATCACTGTTGGTATTCACACAGAATTTCTAAGCACCAGACCCAGACACGCCTCATGTGGAGATTGATGGGCTGGCTGTGGATTGCCACCCTGAGGGGGACAACTGTGTCTTCCTGCTGTCCTACAAAGCCGTCTAGCTGCTTTGTATTAAAACCAGGATGACAAAAGCTCCAAACATTACCCTTTTATATTTCAGAGGAAGATAAAGTAGGATGCAAAACACACATGCTGGCATTTTTCTTCCTCGGCCTGTTTTCTCCTTCCTTTCTCTCATCACTCTCTTTGGCTTTAAAAGTCTGCCTTGTCTAAAGTATTTCCAAGGGAGTTGGCATCCCCACTCTCAACACCTCCCCCTACCCCACCTAGCTCTTTTTTCCCATGAGTCTTCTGTTTATTTTTCCTTCTTTATTCATTTTTAAGTTTGATGTAGCTGACTGATTAAGTTTTTTGAAAAATGAAAAGTTTCAAGTGAAACTGTAGCAAATTAACTCAGGTTTGAAGCTGCTTTCTCAGAGTTGACTTTTTTCTCCCTTATGGATAACAGACTTTGAAGACATTGCAATATGACAACATCTAATTAGTTAAGCCCACTTGCATTCACAAAAAGTGGCTTCTCAAAACTTAATAAATTCTCTTACTGCTCACAGTGAAGAACACTAAGTCCCTGTTCCTTTCCCTCATATTGTAGCATTGTATGAAGCCAAAGATGGAAAGCTTACAGCGTTGTCCCTGTGAGGCCAGTGCTTAACCAGTGATGTCTGTGTAAATAAAAGTTCTGCGTAATGGGGTGGGCAGCAGAGACATATTGTAAGCCCAATGAACTGCCGCAAGGGAGACTGTTTCTCTGCTCTAAGTCTATAAATAATGGAGATGAAAGGGAACTAGGCCTTGAAATAATGTTGAGAGGCCGTGGGCAGCCCATGGGCCCTTGTCAGAGCCAGAGGGAAGCAGGCACCACGTCCACCCACAACTCCAGTCCCAAGCCTCCAGTTAAATTTGGCAAATGCTCAGTCATTTACAATGAGGGGGCTGATCAATTGTTATGCAACTGTTTCACTTCTACCATTGTATTTTGTTGAGCTAATATCTATCTGTGGAAAGGCATCGAAGCAACTTTAAAAAGTTTGCAGCAATTGTTTTGGCATCTAGGAAATTACATTTGGAATAAAACAGTTATGCATGATGTAATTAAGCCTTGATTATGCTAAAGTTTAATAAAGTACATGATCTCAAAGTAACTCACACATGCTCGGAATGGTCATCTTTCACAGCTCCTGAAAGGGATGTTTGCACTCACACCCCAATTCTCTGACCTGCTTGACAAAGGTTGGGCTCTCGGTGCTCCTTGTATCAACCATGTGCCCTTCATGGTGTCTTTCTGCAGTCAGCAGCAGCAGCAGGAGCAGCATGACCAGATGCACTGACCCCCTACTCTGTGGAGCAAATTGCTGACAAGCTACTTTTTCCAGCAAACTCCACATATTTCCTGTTGCTGCCTGAGACCCTTAGAGGGCTTTGCCGATCTCCAACACCTGCATCACACGTGACCTTGACTGCAGAAACTGGAGGCTCTCTAGTGTACAGACAGATGTCAGAGCTGTCGTGACAGAACTGTGGGTGGAGGTCACTGATGGTGGGTGGTTGCACACCAAAACCCCCAAGCATGTGATGCATAGTATGACTGACACTTGCACGCCTTCAACCTTCAGGTAGCTGGATCTGCCATCCTACATGCATGACATGTCCTTTCCTGCCGTGTACTATACACATTTTATCCGGGTGAGCTATTATGTCTTGGCACTGGAGCATCAGATGTCTGTAGTTGGGTTTGGACCAAAACCCACAGTGGACCACACATACAGCATATGCACGAGTGTGCATAGACACACACAGGTCTGTCTTAGCAATCTGACAGTTTCTTATTGCCTTAATCCTAGACTGCAGTAAGCCATTATACTGTGTTTCTTACTGACCTGCTCTTAGACCCATGTTGCTTTTCTCTGCCTTTCTCAGAAAACTGACAGGATTATTTAGATGTTTTTCCTCTAAGATGAATGGATGTTACGAGAGTGCATACACACAGAGTTAAGTGTGTGCTAATATGAGTGTGAGAATCAAAACATCCTTTCTGCCTATTGCTTCATGGGCTATGGCTGCATTTCACACTGAAAATTGGCACAGAAGCCCAACATGAGGAGGAAAATTTGCATTGCTGCTAGTGTGATTCTACATAATAACCCTCACCGTAACCCACTTCAGTGGAGAAAACTGACACCCAGCCAGAGCTAGTGTGTCTATTATCGTGCTCTCGCCGTGCTCAGGCATGTCTCGTGATGCAGACATCCCGCCAACTCATTTATAAATGATCTGAGAGTATGATACAGCCCTAGGAAAAAAAATAGAAAAACGTGTAGCTGTCCAAGTGAATTTCACTGACATGGTGCTTTATATAGAGCAGACTGGACTTCAGAGTGGAAAAAGCGAGAGAGTGAATTCCGTTTGGTGTCGAACTCCACTGTTGTACCTTCAGGCCGCAGTTCTCACTGTGACATCCATTTCATTAACTTGGTAGTGCAATATTTACCATGTTAGTCCAGCATACTGTATGAAAAACACCTTTTCCAGTCAATGTCTTCGTCACCAGTCCTATGACATTCATTCATTCATTTATTTTCTATACCGCTTATTCATCAGGGTCGCGGGGAGTCCTGTGACATATAAAGCATTTTCTTGAGATGAAGAAAGTATTGCTGAGACTTAACTTTCACCAGTACCCTATAAATCTTTCATTCAAGTAGCTGTGTTAATTTACATCAGCACATGTATGCATAATGACAATGCTGTTAGCACCAGTCATCTCTAGAGGAACTATCTGGAAGTGGAACGCTCTACTTTTGTTTTTCCCTTACATGTCCCAGGGAGGCATGTTGAGAATGTGACAGTTGTGTCCCTTGTAAAACTGCGAACACAGAACTCCAGCTTTGGCAACTGTATTAATAAACAAGCTGATAAACACATTAGCGGATCCACAGTACCAGAATAGAACAGAATGACAAAACAATGAGCCTGGAAGTCGAAACAAGGCAAGCTCCAAGACTCTGATGAAAATATCTTGGTTAAGTATCACAAAGCTCTGAAGAATACTTCTTCACTGCAATGAACTTTGATTTTAATATCCCTCAGATCCATGACCAGTTAACCTGCTTATTGCAGACTTTGTCCATCTCACCAGCTTTCCAGTCCACTTACCACTCCTGGAGTCCGTATTTGCCCTCTTGAGTTAATCCCTGCTGAACTTTTTCAATTGCTCCCAAATCATAACCAAACGGTTCTCATTGTAGCATTATTTGAACTTATTATGATTTGTGACAACAGAATGCCCTAACTTTAACCGAGTAGCAGTCATGATGTTTCCCGTGCAAGTCACGATTGTTTGATGGCTTCACCTAATCGGACCTTGTCAGATCATAATACAGATTCGTAACTTTCTTGCAAAGCACTGACAAATGATGTTGCCGACAGGGATGTCAGATCAGTAAACACTTCTGTGTCATTCTAAAAGGCACAGGCGACTGAGGTGTTTTGTAGAGTAATTTGAGTGACTTCTTGCAGTGTGTCTTTCTGCTTAGAACGACTCTGCCGTGAAATAAAATACAATGAAACTGTTTGTTTCACTAGCTCGGCATAGTTCACGCATGTCAGCACACAGGAGGAAACATACCTTGGCTATAAAGCATATTTGAGCAAGTTATAATTAAGGTAATTCGAAATTTGCAAACCTCTCTGCAACCTGCTTACTATGAACTTCATTCAAGCTGTCCTCGGTTCATCTTTGACAAGGCGATGTACCTTGTATACACATTAACCTTGCCCATTCTCCTGGAGCATCTATTGCAGGGTACCCTCCATCAAGGCTACACTTTCACCAGAGGAGTGACAGGTCCTCTGTCACACTACGGCCTCACATCTTGGTGCTGAAGATGGATGGATGTGCACTCAAGTGCCCAGGTGAACTACAGCAGGTCCTGTCTGCCATGGTACTGCTAGCTGCCAGCCCACCAGCTGACCTGGCTTGAGCTGACAGCTGCCTGGCTCCGGCACAAAGCTGGATTAGGCAGGAGAAAGCTGCCAGCACCCTTTGGGTAGTAGGACCACAGGCCTAATGACAGTTACTCAGCAGGTATGATTTTGAATCAAATCAAAAAAACGTATCCTGACAGTGTAAGTTTGAGCAACCTGGCATATCTAGAGTTTGTTCACACAGTTACTTTAAATACCCAAGGTGACTGGAAGGTGCTACCCACTGCCTATTGTTGTCTGAATGGGGATGTGGGATAATGAGCTGGCATGATTGATCAGAGGCTGTCAAGGAGCATCAGCTGGACTCTGGCCAGTAATTCTCACCAGTCAGCATGTGACCGCCATCAGAGGGCAACCGTGCTCGGACAGAAGCGGCAGGGATGTCCTGCATCACACTGCTCACTACATCAGACCTCCAGAGCAGGAGAATTGAAGAAATACCACATACTGCTTTTCTTTTTCCTTCTTTTTTTCCCTTTGTTTGTTTGTTTTTCAAGGACTAGTCTGTACTCCATTGTCATGAAATCTTCACTGTGATGTGTTCAGATCCTTCAGGGTTGGTGTCTATGCTGGTGCTTGTTGCAGCAGTGTTATGTTTTCCTTTTTTGCTGAATAACTTTATAATGTGGTAATTGCATGGAGCCACAGATAATAACAGCTGTTAAGCTTGTTAGAGGAAAAACACATTTGTCTTTCTTTTCTTTGTCAGTTAGCCACTGCCTTCTTTTTTTGCACCATTTTGTTTTTTCCCTGTTGTTTTCACACTTTTCTTTTGTGTGTCTCTCAGGAGACAGTGTTCATAGGCACAGTAAGATTGCCTCTAAACGGACCGCTGGTCTCTCTTGGTTGGAGATAGAGTAGCTATTATTCAGGCCCTGGCCTCCTCCCAGTTTGAATGGTCTCCCATCCCCAACTGAGTGACAATGAGACTGGGCAGCAGAGGAGGCTCAGGCAGGCGAATATGACAGGGAGCAGGCGGCTGTGAATATGGATGGAAGTGCTGCTGGGGAGGCGTGGGTGGTGTTTGGTAGGGGTGGAGGAAGAGGAGGAGGAGGAGGAGGAGGAGAGCCACAGAAGCCTGGACCCAGGGACCATTGCTCCTGTCAGTGAGGTGGCAGAGCGGACAGCCTGCCTCTGTGCTGAGCTCAAGCGCCCAGTGACGCTTAAACACCATGGAACATCCAAGAACGTTACTGCTCAGTGACTGCTCAGCACAGTGACTACACATCTGAAGAGCGACTTGGCCCAAAGGCTCAGCAGAGTGAAGTGTAACTAATACAGAGATAATAAATAAATGTGACCACCACCGATTTCAAAAGTCAAGATGCTGTTAAAATGGCTGCCTTTGTTTGGCTTTTGTGATGCAAACTCCAGTTCAAATATAAATCCTTAACTTTGCATTGAATATTTAAGCATAGATAGCGAAATATTTTTCTCAAAAAAAAATCACAGATGTGGATTAAAGTCGCTGCTGCAAGTCACCAGGAAGGCACTTCATGCCAATGAATCAGTTTAAATTGATGATACACATGAAAATGGTTGATGGTTCACCGCTGATGATGTGGGTTGTAACAATAAAAGCAAACTTACAATTCATGTCTCACTACCCTGGCTTTGGTTACAGCCTTTGTGGACATTATGGGAAACTCTTTGTGCCTCTTATAATAGCTTTATTCAGTATTGAGGAAACTGAGACTGTATCTGGGATCTGTAGTTGAGCTGAGCCCACAAGAATCCAGCTGCAAACCAAGCAATTATTGCCACAAGTGATGTACACACTAAGGGACGGGAATGAATCCTTCCTTTGAGGGAAACACAATGACTGATACTGTATACCGGGTGTGTGAGTGCATCCATCCAGGTTCACTAAAGAGGTTTCTTTGCTTCTTTTCTTCTGTAGGATGCTTTTCTTCTTAAAGGTTAATTGAATTTGTTGACCCCAGAAATACTCCTTTTTTTTCATTCAGGAAAAACCCATATTAGCCTCACTTCAAGCAAAGAGCAAAAACAGATAAACTGAAAGCAATACGCCGACATTTTCTAGCCATGCTAGTGTGATGTTTAGCATTTAGCAATACCTCTGTAAAACAAGGTATCCACCTTTTAATTTATCACACAGCACTTAATCCAATACTGTAGGCAGAAATCAATGCACAAAACCATGTGAGCAACCCCACATGTAACTGTGTGTACAGCAGGTACAAACATTTCTTTGGGAACATTGGGTTTCTCTGAATTATGCTCCAGTCATCCCTACCATCGATCAGCACCTTTGTGTGACGGCAGGAAATCACATCATATTACTAGCTCTTCGCTAACGTCGTTAGCGGATATTGTTCTGAGGCAATGTGTGGACTTGCCCAATGTGATTAGGCCCTATGATGAATTTGCCCTGTTGTTTGGAGACCGTTAACTGACTAGAATGATTGACCTGAACCGAGAGCCTTTTGAGCATTTATTGATGTTCCCCGAGTGTTATTCCTTTAATGACTGCACTCTGATCATTGCCAGCTTTATGGCTTGGGGGAAGCCAAGTTTAGTTGTCAAAGTTAGACTAAATGGAGTTTTAGAAAGCAGGGTTACAGTGCACACATGTGGGCTGGCAGTGTTTTTTGCAGCTGGAGTGTTTGCTGATTACAGTGAATATTTGTGATAACTGGGAAGCTTTCAGATAGGTAGAGGAGAGCCAGATGCCTGTAGGGTTCAGATTTTGTTCATTTGAGTATGCTGGGTCTCTCCTGGGGTGAAGTCTGGCAGTTTTAGCTAAGACAAAGTGGCCCTGATACACCATTTGTCCACTAGTTTTATTTTAAGCAGCATCAGTAGGTACAATGAAGGGAAGATGTCAGAGGGTTCAGAATTACGAGTTTTTGAGATTCATCAGAGAAAATTGTGTGTGTGTTTGTGTGTGTGTGCAAGCGTGTTCCTGTAGTTGTGGGGACAAAAATCAAAATTACACAGTCACATTGTGAGGACCTGCCTTATACAATGCAAATCCCCACAATGTAAATTATTAAATATTAGAGTGAAGACGAAGAAGAGGTTAGGGTTAGGATTAGGCAAGTAATTTTTATTGTTATAGTTAAGTGGTTAAGACTCCAGGAAATGAATGTAAGTCTATGCCCCCAAAAGTGATGGAAACACAACTGTGTGTGTGTGTGTTTTGTGTGCGTGTGTCCACAAGCTCTTGGAATAGCCTATGGCCTGCGTAGGTTGAAGTTTAGTCTGTCAATCGGTGCACTCAAGCACTCCCAGGAGTCAGACCTTTTCGTGTTTAATTGACTCCCTCAGGCCAGTGCCTGAGAAAGAAACATACAGCAGAACCATAACAATTCTTCTGAACAGAAGATGGGTAGCAACCGTATCACCTGCTCACCTGAGTTCAGTATGCCCAGTCAAGACTGGTCCCACAACAGGGAAAGGCGGTGCAGGGAAAATGAACACAAGTTTTAGCTGGGAAAGAGCAAGGCCATACACCATTCACTTATCTTAGTGTCTCAGGAGTTGAAAAATTTGCTCTGGTTTGTTGTTGTCGTCCTCACAGCAGAGGACATTTGTTGCATCTCTGTTTCTTCCTTACCTGTCATTCTTCAACTGCCGTTTCTTGTATTAGTAGTAACATTTATTGTTTCTGCTATTGGTTTTGTCAGCCTTTGTAGATGGACACACGGAAATGTCTGGTGCAACTGTTATGTTTTCAGAAGTTAGCATTTTGCGCTGACTACGGCAGTACACAGTTAAGTAAGAGCCAGAAAAGAGCTCAGTTTATTTCATCTTAAATATTCAGTTCCGTTTGCAATTGTCACACATATATGAAATGTGTGCAGTTTCAGTTTACAGAACACTGTCAGGTATTTCTGTCTTAGCATCTGTGTTGCTTTCTTAACATTAACAATAATAACATCTGCTAAAATGTGAATTGGCTTGAGTTATTTACTGTACATCTACAAGGTACAGTTTGATTGCTCACCATGCACGCAGTAGATACGTTACCAGTTTCTGCCTTCACATGTGTCTCTCATATCGACTTCCTTTTCCATGCTTCTTTGGCTGCAGGAGAGTCGAAGGTTAAAAGGAAATGAGAGCTGAGGAAACTGATTTATTGTTGCTGCTGTTTAGTTAGCACAGGAGGGGAATAACCCTCATAGAACCAGAGTTACACTATTCCAACCTCTCATTCTACCTCACACAAGCAGAGTCCTCTACTGGGCTCACTGAACCAGCTGGGTGTTAACTGCCACAGTCCACCTACCCATAGTATAAGCCACTTCAGTAGAGAAGTAGGCAGCCTCAGTCAACCCAGCCAGGAGTATCTGATTTTGCTGGCCTTGGTCTAATCCAACAGGTGTCAATCACACAGTCGACTGCCTCTGACCAACCCTGCACTCTGAAGAAATTCACCAAGTGAGCTATTGGAGCTCTTGTCATATGTGGCTTTTGCCATGATGCCTCAACACACTGTCTTGGAGGGGAGTTGAGGTCAAGGCAGCCTGAAAGTGGACAAGCCAGGCCATAGAGAACCTTCATGGAGATGGCCCACTTGTCATCAGTTATACTTCTGCATGAAACTGAGGACTGAGGAGGTGCTGTCATCTCCAACAAGAGATGAAGCTGTCTTCTCAATGGGGATGGAGGGGTGGGTAACAGCCCCCATGTATCAAACTGTTTGTAGCTTGTAAATTACTCACATAGCCAACACCTCTGCGTGAGAACACTCCCTACATGCCTTATCAGAATGTAAACCTTCCTATCATGTACATGCGGTCATGGTGACCTACAATCCCCCCCACCCCTCTAATCCTTTCACCTGCACACACAAACACACACTGTGTGCATAACCACCATAGAGATGTGTAGTTGCCCACCAACAGGGAAGAGAAAGATAATCATGTTGCATGTTGATTTGAAAACAGTAATGGGCCTGACTGTCCACACTGTGAAATGAGCTGAAGCCTACAGGTATACATGTTTAAAATGGCACATTGTTGCTGTACAGTGAGAAAAAAAGCACAATGCAAACGTGTTTATATGTTTCTGGCATTATTAAGTATTGTATACAAAAAATAAATAAAAATCTGAGACCAACTGTGGTGACAGCCGAAGACTTTTTAATAACAGCCATCAGAGTGCAGAAGCACATTATCATTTATCACTTGTATTCTGAGTGTTTAAGTGCGCACTAGTAAACACTATCCAACTCGAGACGTAGAGCATCGTTGCAAAAATAAATGAATGTGACGTTTGTTACATATTCATGATTATATTACACAAATGATGAATGCATGTGTCCTTAATGGCATTATTTAATTACAATTTATCCTAGATGCTGTCATTTTGTTTGTATCCATATTCCATAAAATATAAATCTTTAGAGACTTGCATGGAGACTATTTTTACATTTTGCCCTGTCGCTTTCAGTTGTTGCACACACAGCAGGGAGATTATGGCAACTTTAACAATGTAAGGATTGAAGAATCCATGAATATTTAAGTGTCTGGTGAAACTGATGTAATGGTGATGTAAGCCACTGAAAGCCATTAGTCAGAACAGTTAAACCTGAACAATTCTCTTTTTTGTAAGATCCTTACAGTCTTCTTTGTGTGTCTTTCTGTGGTGCCTGTACATACAACATAATGGGCCCGTGGTTTAATGTGTGCTCGTCTGTGTTAGTGTCAGGAATACTTTAGCGCTTTAGCAAGTGAATGATAGCAGACCTTTGAGATTTACTTATTCTATATGATGGACTAGGACAGTGGGCCTTTGGTATTCACTTTGAATGTGTGTTCAACACTGATATGACAGCCTTTCAACTGCTGGAATGAAACAGTGGAGATCCCTCACACAAGTAGCCCTGAGCTCAACCATACATTAGCATCTGAGCCTTAACGGAGCTGACAATATCACATTTATGACTCACTGGACGCACAGTGGCAATGCTTTGATCCCCATCACTTTGAGTGTTGGATGTGAGACACACCCACACACACCCACACACATTTCATAGGAAGGAATTGGCTCTCACCACAAGGGACACTGATACACTCAATAGCAGAGGTGAAAAGTAACTACAAACATTTGCTGAAGTACATGCAGTTATGATGTACTTGTACTTAACTTGAGTATATCCATTTTTCTGCCATGTTATACTATTGCAGTACAGTTCAGAGACAAATACTTTCTTACTCCACTGCATGTATTTACTGTTACTATTTACAGATTCTGATTCATTTAAATGAAACCCCCCTTTTACCAGCTGCAACATTAAGTTAATGTACACATTAATTAATCAATAATAATGCTATCATTGTATGTACATTTTTACTTTTGGTACTTTAGTATGTTAGTCTAATTTAATGCTAATACTTTTATACTTTCATTTGTATAGAATTTTGCATGCAGAACTTTCAGTTGTAAGTATTTCTTCACTGTGGTATTGGTACTTTTAGTTATGTAATAGATCTGACAACTCCCTTCAGCACAGCTCAATAGAGCCAATTAGAACAGGAAGCATTTAGTGATTCATGCAACATCTGACACATCCCAGTGGATCTCCCCTTCCCATCATTTCTCTCTCTCTCTCTCTCTCTCTCTGACTCTGTCTCCATTCTCTTTCTTTCAGCAAATCCCTCTGTGCATGCGTACGTCTCTTACAGGCAGACGAGAATGAGACTCCTCCATCCTGTTCGACTCCATTGAGCAGCTAGTGTACCTCAGTTCACCACAAATCATAATCTGCTCATGGTGAGAGTAACTATTCAGCATGGATGGGACTTGAAGCCACAGAGTCATATTGAGTTTAAGTGAGGGAGTGTGTGTGTGTTTGTATGCGTGTGAGTAACTTCCTTAGAGAGAGAGAAAGAGTCGAACTCAATTACTTGCACGTCACATCTAACACACATCATACCTGCACTCGTCGTGTCGTCTCTTGAACCAAGCATGTATCGCTATCACAATCGCACTGCAGGTGTGACATTTCTTTCTGTTTCTTTCAGTCTTTTCCACTCCTAACATGGAGCGTGTCAGGGCCTCCTCCTCACCTCAGCGGGAGATTTGCGGTGGGGAAGGGGGCGCGGTCAGATCAAGGCCTCCCCCTGTGCAGACCTCTCAGTGGAACACAACGAGACTTGTCAGCCACCACTGCACCATGTTATATTGATGAATCTTGCCCAAATTCAGACGCGACAGACTGGCATGTCACTGCAGCAAATAGCGGTTCCCCACATCTCCCAAGACAACAAGACAGATCCACTGCTATGCTGCTTCAGTCAAAAGTGCTCATAAGGTTTTTCTGTATTTGGAAGCTTATCGTAGAATTTTTGTTGCTGGAGTGATTGACAGACAGAGTAAAAATCCACAGAACAAAGAGACTGAAGGAAAAACAGAAGCCAAAGGGCTGATGTTATGGTTGCTCTATATTTTCTCTTTACCCTCTTTCTCTCTTTCACCCCTCTCCAAGGCCATTATTAGCATGCATGAGTCTTCCGTTCCTCTGTGCTCTTGGGGAGGCTCTCACCAAGCCAGTTCATATTTAGTATCCTGAATGAAACATTCATAACTCAGGTATGTGGGCTTAAAAACAATGAGTGCTGCTGCTTCGGAAAGGCCCGCATCAATCACAAGCCTGGAGAAGCCAAGCATGAGATAAAAACAAGCACCCTTGTCGAAGCAATTTGGGCTCACCTCAGGGGTGGCGTAGGGGGGTCACGGGCACAGGGGTCCCACAGTGAGTTCTACAGGAACTAACAATATAATTTGTACTTTCAGAGGCCACTAATGTCTCAGTGGGATTATTATTTTTGCCTTTCAGCTGGTTTCTCTCTTAAATACACAGAGTGGTGCGGCTTCATGTTAGCCTGCCTGGTTTATTTTCAGACTTCAGCCTCCCTCAGTTGTGTAACCTATCTCTCAGCCCCCGCTATTTTTCTAAACACATTAGAGCTGAATTATGTGTGTGCATCATGCAATTATTGAAGAAATGCCCATAGAAAAGGCTCCCTCAAGAGACTCAACTGTTGTTATTGTTGTTATTATTATCATCATTAGTGCTATCAGCTTGTCTGCAGAATAAATATTCTGGCTCTCAATTGAGGGACAATTGCTGATTAATCCGGTACAAACAAGCCCTTGCAATTTGTACCTTAGGAACAAGCACAAAGAGTTCCTCTGCTCAGTAACCTCCTCTATCTTATGCCACATCAGCCCTTCTTCCATTCTCCCTCATCTTCTCCAGTGCTGTTGAATCTCTAATTAAACCACTGACGGGAGGAAAACGGAGCACCCTCAGATGCTCTGACCCTCCCAGTGAAAAACCTCGATGGGAAACTAACAAGAACTCCCACCTCCCTCTCTCTCTTCTTTGCCACGTTCCCTGCTGATCTTACTTGCAGTCAGACTCCAACTATTTGCTTTGATTATAGTAAATAGTGCACTTCCAATTTGTGGTCCAATTGAAACCCCGTCAGACCCCCTACCTCCTTAAATTTCACACCCCTACTGCTTTCTTTGCATGAGTAGGCAGAAGCTATACACAGGAAACATGCACAGTAGATACATGCTGATACTAGTGCTTTCAGTAAGTGGTGAGCAGTTGCCTACATCTAGCTGCATGCCTCGACTGTCTTTCCTCTCCCTCTCTTTCAGTTATGAAATATCACAGACAGTTGCCACATATTTCAGCATGTGATCCAGGTGCTGTTTGGTTGTCTAAAGGATTCCCAGTGCTGGAGAGAAAGTACAGGGCACTCCCCTGCCAGTAAGGAAAGGGAACAGGTGAAAACAAATAAAGGAAATTAGTAACAGTCTGCTCAGGCACACACACACGCACTGGTAATTGCCTTGTCCCCGAAGAGTACACACACTCCTCAAAAACACAATGTTGAACAAAGTGAAGCGAAACAGGGGTTATATTGTACATACTCAAAACCATTTGGTAAAGTTCCAGCTGGTGTATGCAGCCGAGTTCTTATTCCAGTGAAAACATGCTCCAAATGAAAGCTTATGCACTGCTTCAATCAGAAATGAGAGCAAGAATTCACTCAAATGTGGATATCAGACTTGGATTTTGTATGTATGATGTGCAGCAAAGGTTCCCGGCCTGGGAGTTGAAGTGTGGACATTGCAGTCATATAATGTGAGCTTACACATCCAGCAGACAAAGAAGACATTAGCATTTATTTGGAATTGTTTTGGGCCACCTGGCAAATGTAAGTCCAATATTCATTCTCCTTTGAGTTGAATGTTTGGTCTCCAGCAAGTCCTGAGGGAAATATCTGGCTGGCGAATGCTTCACTATGTTCTCCAGCTAGCCACTTACCTTGTCTGTCTGCCATTTGGTGGCGGAAAGGTTTTTAGTGCTTTTATGCTGAAAAAAAGAGCTGCCTGTTGTGATGGAAAAAGAAGCTAAAGTATATCAGCGGAAACATTTTTTGTGTGGGATTTCAACCTAAACATGATGTGAGAGAATTGTCTTTAGATAGACTTGAAAATACACTATATAGACAAAAGTAAAAGATACCTGACCATCACACCAACAGAGACTTTAATGACATCTCAATCTAAATACACAGACAGCTTTGCAGCTATAACAGTTTCCACTCTTCTGGGAAGGCTTTCCACAAGATTTTGGAGTGTTTCTGTGGGAATTTTTGCCCGTTCAGTAGAGCATTTGTGAGGTCAGACACTGATGTTGGACCAAAAGGTTTGGGTCACAATCTCCATTCCAGTTCATCCCAAAGGTATTGGATGGGGTTGAGGTCAGGACTCTGTGTGCGCCAGTCAAGTTCTTCTACACCAAACTCATCCAACCATGTCTTTATGGAGCTTTGCTGGGGCACAGTCATGATGGAACAGAAAAGGGCCTTCACCAAACTGTTACCACAAAATTGTAAGCATAACATTGTCCAAAATGTCTTGGTATGTTGAAGCATTAAGATTTCCCTTCACTGGAAGTAAGGGACCCTGGCCAACCCCTGAAAAACAGCCCCATGCCACTCCTGAATTCAATAATCAAGAAGTGTGCCCCGATACTTGTCCATATTTGTCTATACAGTGTACCTGAACCCTTTAATTGTGATAAATAATGTATTATTTTACCCAACAAAATCATTAATATGCATATTCTCACAAGGGTAAATGTCATAAATAAATGCACCCACCTTGTGTTGTTATTTCCAGAGCTTGAAAATACAAATCTTAGTCAGCATCACTGACTGTTGCTATTTTTCTGTCTCAGTGCTGGCTACATTCGTGATGCAGGTGGATGTCACCTTAGGATGCGTGTAGGTGTTCATGTGTAGGTGTTGCTGAAAGAGGAGAGACAGAAAAGCAGACTGGGTCCAGTTGTGACAAAAGTGAGTCAGGCAATGGAAACAGGGCTGGTTGCTGCCTTCCTTCTTTCCTCCCCTCTCCTCCTCCTCCTCCTCCTATCTCTCTGTAACTCTGTGGGGATTTAGTTATTGTGTATTTTCTCCCCTTTTTGGCAGGTAGTTTTGCCTGATAAATGAGCAGCGTTTGAATCGAACAAAGAGAGCGGAAGAAATTGCATTCAACAGTAAAAAAAAAGTTTCCATTTCCTTCTCTTCTTTCCACCGTCATTCCTCTATTTTACTTATGTTTTGCTTTTCCTTCTTTGACAGTAACAGTAGAGCAGAATAGGTGACAGTGTTTGGTGTTGCTAGTAGAGGGGAAAGAGTGTGGGAGGGGGGGCATCTTTATGTCTGGCAAAATGGAAATGTTGAGAACTGGCACTCACATTCTCTACCTACTCTCAATAGAAGAAAGCTGTAAGCCCTGTTCCTACGCATGCCAGAAGCAGGCTCATTTTTGCACTGAGATGAAGAAAAAAGAAATGTCTTTCAACTTGCATCCGCTCCTCTATGCTGAGAACAAGGGAGTCTTTCAGTTTAAGTGGAGTATTCAGGAGAAAGAGCGAGTGAGAGAGGAGCAGACAGGGAAGGAAGAGGGAGAGTGAACGAGGCAGTGAGCTTGGTTTGGGAGCAGTTGCATCACTCATTGTGCTGTGAGACTGTCCCACAGCTTGGGCTCAGGGATGCCAACTGTTCAGAGGAAAGCATCCTGCTGAGAGCTGTCTATTGGCTGCCACTCTGAGAAGATTTGAGGCAACATAAAATGGGCAATTTTGCATAATGCTAACCTCATTTCTACTGGAGAAATTTTTCTAAACTTCTCAGCTCTATACTGAAGTCAAATTCTCAAGAAAAACTGCCACTTTAAGCTTTTTTGGACAATAATGTTTCTGTAGTTCAGAGCCTCTGGACTGAGCTGAACACAGTCAAACCCGCCACTTCGTGATTTTTTTATTATTATTCCTTTGACTTTAATTCAAACATGGAACATTACAATTGAATATTAGTTTCACCACAGCAATGACTTGGTGAAAATTGCATTTTGAATAATGACTCAAACAATTGAGCCTGATTCTTTCATTCAGTTCTTTATTCTTCTTTTTTTTTCCTTTTTTTGTTCACCGCTCAGTTTTCTGCAGGAGGTATGAGCATGTGAAAAGAAAGCGTTTGTGTGTACCCTTCTTCTCATTTCTCAGTTTGTACATCCTCCATTCCTTTCCTTGCCTCCTCTACTTGTGTCTTAGTCACCTGAGATGAGAGCTGAGAAAGCAGGAGACAGACGCGAGGAGAGAGGAGTCGAGGTATTAGACATTTTTAAAAAAATCTGACGTGGAAATAACAGCAGTAGGCTGTAACATAACTGTGTTCATGGCAACTTACAGTTGCATATTTATTTTAAATTCCTTTTACAATGGGGCATAAGGTCAGTAATAACAATAATTGTAAGTAATATTGAGGTGAAATGACAAGGCACTACACAAACAATGAAGAATAGAACATCTGTACCTTAAATACAACTTAAGGATACAAAAGGAACATTTGTGGAGTCCTGCTCCCATCATGGTTTACATATTTTAGCTGCGTCGAGTCTCTTTTATATGTCACAGGTGCCAGAAAGACTCCTACAAATATAAACCTGCGCATCCTCACTCATAGCTCCTCCACCAAGAATCCACCCTCCTTGGTTCTCGTTCCTCAACGAAAATTTTAGGAACCGAGACGTCCTCCAAGATGACGCACTGAGATCAGTTTCCAGGTCACAGGCAGGAGGACGGAGAAGATGAGGAGACAAAAAGACATGAAATAGAGAAATACGAAGATAAGAAGACTGATTCCTTTGCAGCCAGCAACGTGACCCTTCAGTCTAAACTGAAAAGGGTCACCAACACAAGACCTTCATTATGCCACAACTCCATGCAAATCAACCACACTGACAAACTTCAAGTGTTTCGGAAAATAATAAAAAGCATCTCTGAAAAGGTTAGCAGAGGATCCTGTCCGCCTGTCTCTGATTCGTCCTTTTCCAAGGTGAGCTCCCCAGCCCCATCATAATTGAAAATTAAATATTTGCAGCGGTATAATTAAATGGTGACTTTTGAACTCAAATGAGACCTCAGACGCATATTAAAAGATTAGAGGGCTCAGATCTATTCACACACACATGCTCACACATGCAGACATGCACAGCCAAACACACACACACACACACACGGCAATGACAAGGTAACAAATGGTGACAGCTTAATTATCACACCGTCTAAGTCGTTACAGCACAGCCTCCTACATCACCTTTCGATTTCTACAGCCCATAAGTTCAGGGAATATCTCATTTATTTTTAATTAATTATCACATAGCACCATAAAGCTGATGGTAATGATGAGGGAGAGGGCCAGACGGCTCTTCTGGGGCTAATTCGGGGGGCTTAGTAGGCCTATTGGAACTTTGAGTTTTGGGTGAAGAGGAATTAAAGAAGCTGTTATTCTCATGAAAGCTGTATCTGCTCAAAACACTATTTTTGGTACCATGTGGATCAACAGTTAAGGCTACACCATGGGTATTTTCACAAGCTTTGATCACTTAGACATGCATACAAAGGGTCCCTGCATTGCAGCTTAATTGAAACAGATTAGTCAGGGTAACTTCTCAACCATCTTTTGAAAGAACTGCTCACCATGTAATATTATTTTCATTTACTGACCACTTGCTACCTAATGTCTCAGTTCCAATTATCTCACTCGGCAGAAAACTGTGAAATACTATTATTACTCTCGCTATTATGGATTCCTAACGAGTCATAAATTAAAGCGGAGGATATTTTGATGTGTGGAACAGAGAAGAATATACTGAGAGCTTTTTCCCATTCCTAAGAAATGGGATCATCAGTTGAGTTTGGTTAGTATAAATCTTTTAGCAGTGTTAATATAAATATGATTAATGATAATGGATGAAGCCATTTTTATTAATACAGAATAATTTGATAGGGCTCACTTAAATTCATTTCATTTCTCTTTTGTTGCCTTCTGTTTGATTTTATTCTTTTTAAAACATTGATTGCCCAAGTCAAGTTTGCAAAGATCATTTCAGTGTATACAAAATACTTTAGCCAAAAATATATAAATACCAGTTGCATACAGCATATCAAACGTGTATAAAGCAAAAGTGATGCTGTGTTCTATTTGGTCTGCTACTGATGTTCTATTTGAGTTTTGTGGGTCAATTGACAGATGGGCTTCGGTCTAGTAATAGCATCACTTAACTGGGATCAGCACAAAACCATAACACACATATCAATCCCTTCACACAAACTGGGAGGGGATTGTAATGCGTGATGCTTTGAGCGCAGCAGTGGTTTAAATTGATTTGCACGCAGAGTCTCCTACTTAGCCAGAGAGGAGGTCTGCATTTAAAAAAATCACAACAGCTCTTAATCTTGGACCTGAACGAGGGCAGAGCATAGGCGATCAATAGCATTAGATTGTAGTTCTTACTCCCACTTATCTTGGTCTCTTTCTGTTATATAAGGAGTAGAGAGAACAGGACCCCGAAAAGGTTCAGTGCATAATTCAAGCCAAATGTCAGCAAGCTATATGGTGATGTCCTGAAATGTGGCTCGGCCCACAGCAGCTCAGGGAACCTTTAGCACAGCACAGGACCATTCAACTGAACATCCCGACTGGCTTCAACCAGAGATTGAATGAAATCTTTTGATATTGGCTGGATTTTGGACTTATGCGTTTTTCCCGCGGCTCAGCCTTATTCACCGACTGCATGGGAAATATTTCAATGACATATTGCGCTTCATTTTGTATTTCTCGCCTCTGTCCACTGCTGTATATAACCGCCTGCGCACCGGGGATAAATCACTTCCCAGCCAGCTTATTACATGAAATGAAGGAATTCATCATGGTGACAGTTGGCCGTTGCGAGGCGTTCACTGAGATTTATCTGAGAGAAATTGATTGATTCATTAACACTGAGTGAACAGTGCTTTGCTGTGGGGGCAGTGCGGCGCACCTTGCCGCATGCGGCTGTGCGTGTTGAGGGAACATGTCTCCAATATGGAGGTCTTAGCTGGGTGTCCCCTGTGGCAGCATACAGGAGTTCCTGTGTCCCCATCTCAGCTCATTACCTGGCCAGTGTAGTCAGTGGCCCAGCGCTGAGAGCAGGCACTTTGCAGCAAGGAACAGAGGGTTGCTAATTAGTTCATCCATATGCCTCCCAACATAATGGAGAATGCTTCATAATATCACAAGGCTTTCTGATTTAACGGAGCTCTTGCTCAGAGACACCATAGAGTGAAGAGCACAGGGTCCCATTACTTCTGGTAGTTTGGCTGATGCAAGTTCTACAATGAGTCATATGTGACTGTTATGAAGGCCTCTTATAGTACAGTATATACACTTAAATAGTTGGAGGCTTCGCTTGACTGAGCTGAGTTAATTTCCACGTGGTTAGGTTTCTATATGTCCTTCAAAAGGCCGTATATGCACTTCCACTGGAAACCGCCCTCATTTCCTAAGGTACATGGCAGAAATTTTATGTTTAACAGCCACAGAGTTGATTTTATGATGGTGTCTGGTTCCTCTCCTCATTATGTCACTGATGCAGGAGGCGTTAAGTCCCTCCGTCTGTCTCACTGCATTAATTAGAAAAATCTAATGGTTTTCTTAAATTTTTGATCTGATATTGATTAAAGAGATTTTCAGGTGCCTACTATGCAGCCAGATTGCGCATCAATAGTTGTGCAAAAGTCTTTAGGTGTTAACAGCAAGGTCGACCCATATTCCTGTTTATCTTCCGAAGAGAGGAATAAATAAATACAGTGAAAAAGTTTTGTTAAGCTGTCCTCTAAGAAAAGTTTTACTTTAATGTTGTGACAAGGTCAGCGAAGGTCCTCGTCTTGATGAAGAGAGGAGAAAAAAGGGATGTGCCTTGTGATGAGTTACATGAGGAGACACAACAGTATGGCGAGCTTGCTGGCTGGCAGCCTCTTCCATCTGTCTTTTTATCCGACTTCCTGTTCCTCCGTCTCTTTTCATCCTTTTCATCTGCTGCTCTGGTAGGACTGCAACTGATGATGATTTTCATGATAGCTGAATCTATTGATTACTTTTAGGATTAACTAATCTGAAAAAGGACAAATTGATGTAGACATTAAATTAAAATGAAAGGATTTCACATTTCTCCAACACATTCTTCCTCTTCAGGTAAAATCTTTAATTTGTCCAACACTTTGGTTTATAACCAAATCAAAGCAAAACTGATGAATTTTCCTTCAGCCTCAGCTGTACGTTGTTTGAAGTGCTAATTAGCAAACTCTCAGCAAGTCACATCATTGGTCTCATCACTCAGAAACAGCTGTGGCAATCACAAAAAAGCATGGCAACAATACCTCGACAAATGAAGAGACAGTCCTTCAAGAAATCACTTTGTTGTCTGGATGGTGCAGAGCAGCACAACAGGAAGACACCGAGCCATAAATGTGCAGCCAGAGGATGATGACATTTTTGGAAGGAATTTTTACAACGATGATAGACCTAAGTAATAAATATGTTGATGAAGCAGAGGTCTTTCAGCCCATTAAACATTAATTTTCGATGCCACTTTAACAGCATCTGCTTGTTGGAGTGTTATTAATTTAAAAGGTTTATTTACATTTTTTAAAAGATTTTTGTCCATCATTGCTGTGAATTTTTTCTAAGTACGCAGTTTGACAAAATCACCAGAAAGAGAAAAGTGTTTGTCACCAAAATATCTCATACCAAGTGAATTCCAAAATGGAACAGGAGAAAACCAAAAGGTTGGAGCGTTGCTTGCATTGGTTGTTTTATACATTTCTTAAAGGAAAACTTTGGTTCATTACAACTTGTGTCTTGTCTAAATAGTTTTCATTTCTATCAGCCATTATATTCATCAAAATAATTGCTATCTTAAAACAAAGTAAGATGAGGACAGATAAGACATATTATGACCAATAAATCAGAGTCAAAGCTATGACAAATAAGACATAGGAAACCATCCAGTAATGAACTGAATTTCAGAATTTGGCAGCATGTTCCTTCCTTCCAGTCTCCTGTAGGAGATGCTGCTCTGCTGAAATGCATTGAGAGTAGATACTGTACGTTCAGTGTCTCACCCTGTTCGTCCTTATCGGAGCCCTACAGCTGATGCCAACTGAAGTGTGCAGACCAAGGAGGGCGGGCCAGGATTTATCTGTGACGTCAACAAAAAGCTACACTATTCTCAGAAGGCCACATGCCAAATCTGAAGGTGATTAATTAAATTCCAACGGGAACAGGCGGGTCTGAAGACATTTTTATTTTGAATAGAGTTGGCATCTGCCTCAGCTGCAGGAACTCTGAGAATGAAAGATATGAGACCTTTAAAACACATTTAAACAAGCAGCCATTGTGTGCAGCTGAATGAGTCTGTCTGGTTTGCAGCAGTTTACTTTTACAAAATGCCATCACTTGTGATACTGGATAAATAATGGAGCTCTTGTAGAAAAGTCAGTGGAGATAATCATAGGAGTGTCATAGTACAGTAACTACTGGGGATTTACTCTCCTCTCCATCAACCATCTGTTGCTGAGCCTTGAGAGCTGCACTCAAATTTAATTTGAGCGTGAGAAACAGCTGGCAAATATTGTTATTGCATTTGCTTCTGTTTAGAGTGCATAGGTGTTGACAGATCAGAGCAATAATGTGAAAATTAATGTACAAATTACCCCATGATGAAATTAATCAAAAACACACTTCTTTGTAACAGTGTCAAGCAAAAGACACCAGCACAACTCCATTATTTGCCATTTAGGAGCATTTACCTGCGCCTTCCTGAGTGCCCCTTTTGTATGACACACTTAATTGCAATATGACTTCAGATGACTTGTAAGAGTCATCTGAAGTTTTATTTGTGTGTGTGTGTGTGTGTGTGTGTGTCCATAACACAAATCTTTTTTTCCTTGCCCTCTTGTATATATCACATCACCAGTGAATGTTTTTTAGGGAAAAGGTACATTTTGATTGCAATATCTGACAGCCAATAGGGCTACTGTGTCTGAATGAACTCAGGTCGGTGACCTGTGGTAATGAGAGCCCATGCCTGGTGCGGACTGCCTGCTTTGAACGTATCATATTTGCAACTGGTCCCACATACACTCTGCCACTGGAGATGTCTTTAATGAGAGAGAGACATGAGAAGGGAAGACAGGTAGTGAGAAAAGTGAAATGGAGACATTCTAAGACAAGTATTAAAGTGAAAGATGGTGCTGCGGTTTATGTGTGTGCATGTGTGCATGTGTGTGTGACAGTCAGAGAGCAGCTGATGAGTCTCTAACAAGCGGCTTCATCAGAGTGAGGAATGAGCTGCCAAGCAGGATCTTTCTTTTGACCTACCTTGGAAAGCCACGGATGGATGGGTGGAGGGATGGATGGACAGATGGGTGGATGGATGGACACAGGGAGACAGAACAGAGAGAAATAGGGAGAGCCTCTACCTCTAGTGCTTTGCAGAGGCTCCTTTCTTCATTGCCTGTCAAGACAGCTCGTCTGCCTGCCAGGAGACGATCATTTATCTGTTGGCTCTGATTCCACAGTTACGACCAGTACACAGGCAATGACCAGAGAAATGATGCAGCATATATGATGGATAAAGATAAACACGGTGACTGTTGTATTGGCACCATACCAGCCTCATCTCTTCACAAGTTGATCGGTTAGGGATGGGAGGTGGGGGTTGGATTGTGGATGAAAGGTATGTATCAGCGTGGAAAAGTAGTTAAGACAGACCTTTATGTACCCGAAAATTGTGTTTGACCTTATTTCTCTCCTGGATAAAATATTTACTAAATGTCAACACAATTCAGTTTTTCCAATATATTTATTTTTCTTTGAAGGGAGATTTTCTTTGCTTGTTTTCTTGCTCCTTCCCTCCTCTCTCTCTCTCTCTCTCTCTCTCTCTCTCTCTCTCTCTCTCTCTCTCTCGTCCCATCACAGAGCTCAGTGCACGCTCTTGCATTAGTATGCACACTGAGTGCAGTCACACTTTGATGTGCAGCCACACGATTTCACAGTCCACCCCGGTGGCACAGATCAAATTTACAGGTATGTAGAGGCAAGACTGATGAGGAGATTCAGGTTTTCATTTCATTTCTGCTTAAGGTTTTCACAGTTATGAGACAATATAATGTCCAAGGTACATGCACATTATATGAATCTCAGGTGTTAGTGTTAATACAATCATTTTGTCACCATAACTTTTCATCAGCAAGTTTTGAAGCAACAGAAAAATGCTTTTACAAATGCTTTGACAATTTTATGTTATCTCTGTATTTCGTGCAAGTAAGTCTGCTTACAAGACAGAGTGACCTTGAGAGTCAGCATGGACACGAGTTCGACACAAAGTCATGATTCTAATCTTTATAATTAATGGGTTGAAGAGTCTGTGTCATTCATTATGACTGATATTTAATCTCGTAGATGGGGGATAGTTTCTGTGACTGGATTATGGGATATTTGAATTTATGATTGATTCCTCTCTGCAGAGGATTGCTTTGGAAGACGGAGTAATCACTCTCCGTCACAAAGGAAAAGAGTGAAAGTTGGTGTTTTTTTTTCTTTTTGCAGAGCTTCAGAAAGTCAGTGGAGTGTGCTGCCAGTGTTACAAAGTTTGAAAAGAAGCCACAGGAAGCTTAAGAATGTTCAATTGCAAAATTATCTCTTCACACAGAGAAATTACGTGATTCATATAAAAACACTCTTAATAAACACTGAAGTATCAATTCAAAGAGACGTCAGATGTAGGGAAAGTTTGTTCGTTTTTGTCCTCATCTCTGCAGGGATGTGAGAAGATGGCGGCTCGTTAATGATAAACTCGTCAATCACTTTTGTAATGAATCATCTCACATCTCGGTACATGATTCATTTTTCTCTGTTGTGGCCTCAACAATGGAAACAGATGAGACTGAGACTCTTCTCCCACTTGTGTTACCGCATCAAGATGTTATCTCCAGCTTAAAAGCTTATCAAGGCGACAGTAATGATACTGAGTGACTGAATTGTGTGTTTTGATGGATATCACTGTGAGTAATCTGATGCCAAATTGTGTTCCAGTTCTCATATTGTTCCGATTTTAGAGTCTGAAAATAACTACACTCCCCCTCTCCTCACATTCATAGCCCCCCCACCTCTCTTCTGTCATCTCGCTTATAGCCATTTGTCATAGCTGTGATTCTTTCCCACAGGTAGAGAAATAGGTTGAAAACCCATTTTAGGACTATGTGATACAAAAATAGATTATCATTGTCTGATGTCTATTTGGCCCCTAGTCAATCTGTTGCACATTGTGTACTGTACTGTAATTTCAATAGTCTCCATTATGTTCTCTGGTAGATCCGAGAACTTGTCTTTAAAGCCATCTGCAGTGTTTTATGAGGAGAGAGAGGACAATTAGCTTCCACATTAAAGAAAAATCTCTGAGGATGGTGAGAATTACCAGCGAAGTCAAATCATTTTTGACGCAACCGTTCACTACAGTGACATTTAAGCATGTGCATGCTTTCTGAATGGCCAATGGAAAATCAATTGAGAAACATAATAATATGAGCAGATGCCGGTGCTTTGTTTAATCCAGCAATCTAAACACCTGACAAGTCAAGATACTCACATTGGTGTTACAATCACATAAAAGTCCAATATTGCCATTAAACAGTCCTGCACTGCAACAATTATATGATGTCTACCTTGGTATAAACATTATGGCAAAATATCTGATGCTTGAGAAATTTAGATAATCTCAGAGTATTGATCGCCATGTCGTCAAACCAGATCAATGTTTACTGTATATTGTATATGAAATAGCAAAAGTAGAAAATGTCCACCAATGAAACTGGAAGAACCTCATGGCAAACGGTGGTTGTCTGAATTAAACATCCCTTTATTAGTGTATGACCTATCATCATAGACAGGTGGTGAAAAATAGCTGTGGCCTGATCAATTTAAATAAAACATTTTCCGTCATAATGAATTATAGCGTTGTATGACAGCTTCATGTCCCCGTCTTCGGTCATAGTCCACAACACAGTCTTGTCCTTGTCGCTACCGAGAGCAAGGTCAGGTGCTAAATGCCACATCTGACATCGTTACTCTGCTTTGTCAAACAGGAGCTAAGTGTTTAGCACATTGATTTTCCTTGGGGGAGTGATCAATGTTCTGCCATACAATTATCATCTCACGAATGTGTCATTTAAAAGCCAATATCCGTTTTAATAAGGTGCTATGTGGAAACTCTGTCATGTACACGTCAGGCAAAGGCAAAGCCCGGAACTTATAAAGGCAATGAGTCATAGAACATTTGAAAGATATTCGACATGTGAAACAACTGTATGATATGTAGTTAAAGCGACAAAGCACCTTGTAAATGTTGGGGACTCTTCAGAGGCTCATTCTTTTGCAGGGAAACAGGGTCACTTCTCCCAGCTTTCTACAGCCACGTTTGCACTAACAGCCTGGAGTTATGTGTTTGTACAGGATGTATGGTAGGGCATTCAAAAGGCTGTGCATGACGGTGTTCGGAATAAAATTAAAAAATGAATGGATAAATAAATGAATGAATGAGAGAGAACATTAACAGACACATGGAGAGATGTAGCCAACTGCATTAATGCAAAATCGTGGTGTTAAAACATGCAAACATTTCAATGAGAGGGATTTGAGCCTATTAACATTTATTGCATGTGTGGCCCAGTAATGCAAAATCATGCAACTCCCTGATTGCTCGGCTTTATGGAAAGTGGGCAGATTATTTTCACAGCAAAGTGCCCTTTCTCTACATACACTACTCTGGGAATTTTTTGCATGCATCCATAATTTGATGTTAAGTGCCTCCTGATGCATTATGCATATTCGATAATGCATTGTGTGTAATCCAGGCAGACCTCATGTGAACCCAGAGCGGCATGTCGCTCCTGTATGGCGTGATCGTTGGATGAGACAGCCACTATATTCTCTGCATCACACCTCCTCTGCAATGTCACACAATATTCATAATAGACCTTCAACCAGACAGAGACACATTTAACACATGGTACGCAGTCTACCAGGAGAGCTACAGGGATGCCTCATTTTATAGACTTGGTTCCTTTCTTTTCCTTTTTCTCAGAAGAGGTGAGCTGAAACAAATGGTCTGTATTCAGGCCATTTTCCAGGGCTCACAGCATTCACTTTTTGAAGACTGCACTACAGTGCTGTCCGAAAGAGCAGTTTTGTGGTTTTGAATGGACAATTTAGTTTCTCATTTCACCATCCGACTCTCATTTAGAGCGAGCAGTGACCTGTGTCATATGGACGTTGGATAGAGGTCAGGTAACGCCAACTGTACTGCAGGGTGCAGTGAAACGCAGAGAGGTACGGCTACACCTGCGCACTTGGATCTGATGGTTGTGTTGCATGTGGGGCGGCTGTGTCTCAGGACGTGGAGCCGGTCATCCTCCAGTCGGAAGGCTGGTGGTTTAATCCTTCTGCAGTCTGCATGTCAAAGTGTCCTTAGGCAAGATACTGAACCCTAAAATGCTCCTGATGGTTTTTCCATTGGCGTGTGAGTGTTTGTGTGAACCTTTATTTGTCCCAGTGAGCAGGTGGCACCTTGCATGGTATCGTCTGCCACCAGTGTATGAATGTGTGAATGCTGGCCCATGTTGTAAATCGCTTTGATTGGTCGGACAGTCAGAAGAGAAAAGCTCTACATAAGGACAGCTCATGTGCATCGGTTCTTAATGACACACAGAGGCACACAGTAAAAGAGAGGAATGAAGTAAGAAACAGTCATAAATAGTAAAGTTTGCTGACTTTGTCTAATGTCCTCTTTATATGACCATGACAGCATGTAGTAAATTTTCTACAAAAGTGTTCCTGGGACTGCACTAAACTATTTTTGGCTTCACCCTCCTGTCGTGGAAATAAGATAAGCGGGATGTAGGTGAAGGGACGCGAGCCATCTTTCCCCTTTACTGCAGTTTTTTATTTTGATACCACATTTAAAATGCAATGAAGTCCTTCCCCATACAAAACATAACTGTCATGTCCATAAAAGAGTATCCTTACATCTGAAAGACCATAGAAGTAGGTTACATCCTGCATATATTTACCATAATCATCCTCCTTTTTCCATTCGTCTCTAAGGTAACTTCTGAGAACTTTTAACGTTCCCTCCAAAGTGGTGTTTTTGTTTTTTTTGTTTTTTTGACCTGATATCTATTAGTTTTTCACTGCCTTTCTGAACAACCATGTGGATAATAAAAGCTTGAATTGACATTTAAGCTATAATGGTTGTCAGCAGCCCCTGTAGTGCCCCTCCCTGTTCTGGGCTTGAGCTTGGCAGTGGGTCTACTTGCAGCGGTCTGAGTCCATGACATGGAGTGTTATATATGCCAGGGCATTACAGAAACCTTCTTAATCCGGTTTGTCACGCTGCTCCCTCTGGACTGGGGTAATTTCATGGTGCTGAACTGGTATTGATAGAGCCTTGGTAAATGAGGCACGCAGCAATCGTTAACTTTAATAACCATAAAGATGTGAGCATTGGAGTCATACAGGCCCACGAGAGGAAACCCATACAGGTGATTAAGAATCGACCAGAGCCGTGGCCAGCTGCACCTCGCATCTCTTATTTGTACTAATGGAATTACCTGTTAAAGATGTCAAGACTATTACCACCAATGGTGCAATTGCTGCAGTATACTTTTCTGTAGGCAATTTCCACGTCTCCATGCCTGAAAAAAAAAAAACGACGTGTATTGTGTGATGTGATTTTCTTTCGGAGACTCTTTTTTTTCTTGAATTTCTCCTCATTTATCAAACCCATTCATAGTCAGTTTTTGTAAGTTGGGCCCACTGCAGTTGAGCATTATTCAGTATTGAGAGACTGTGAGACTGTAGCTAGATTCAGAAATAAGCCATACCAGCAGAGGGGAAAAAACAACATTGATTCGTGTGACTCCAGTATAGCTGGGTCAGTGGTTCCTGTCAGTCAGCTTAAGCCCCGGAGTGTATCTCTCCCCCTCTCCTCCTTCTTCCCTCAGGTTTGCGCTAGCTTCAGGCGCTACTATAGCTGCTATGTCCACTTGTTTGTCTACTCCCATTACCGTGGGTGATGCTGCCTCAGGAGGAAAGTGAAATCCAGGCCACAAAAGGGTCAGTGAGAAACCAGCCAGAAGCCTTCACACTGGCAGAGGCCAGACAAGCCATACGGGTCACTGCAACAGGGTGTCTGATGGGTACTTGATAAACAGTGAATCCACTCCAGCCCCTGATGCATCTGTGACACATGGGTCAAAAGGTTTTCAGACTGGATAAGCAACAGTTAGCAACGCCTGTGATTAATATGTTTGTTATTCTTGGAGACAGTCTACACTGTAAAACGTCCCAAAGCTAGCATTCCTCCCACTTCTCCTTCAGATGAATTTAGTGGTGGAAGCTCCTTCCTCCTTGAGGCTACCTTTTTATTATTCATTGGCGAGAGTCAGCTCTCTGGGAGAGGGTTTTAGAGTGAGAACAAGTGGCTGGTGCACAAGCCTTGGTGGACGATTTACTCTGAAAAGTCAGGAGAACTTCAGCGTTGCAAAGGAGTACTCCATTTCCAAACCATAAGATTAATGGTGTCTTTTTATGCTTTTACCAACAAAGGACTCTGTCAGTGTCCATGTTAACACCTCCTGTCAGGGACACGCACAACAGCATCGCTTCAGTGTGGCACATACACAGGAATATGCACTATGCATACAGTCATCTTCTCTCTCTCTCTCTCTCTCTCTCTCTCTCTTGCAACTTCCCACATCTCACATCATACTCCACGAGGTGTGATTCAGGGAGCATTGGCAGTGATATACTCTGTCATGAAAATATAACAGTGAGGTCTAATTCTACTCCTCTCCGGGATTTCTCTTCACACACAACTCATTTTAACTGGTCCGGTTACAGAAATAGAGCAATTTTAGCAATAAATGAGGGTTGTGTAATTTCTGATAAAATATATAAAATGTATCACTTGCAAAGAGGAAGGACATGAAAAGTTGTTCCCTGGCACAGCCTCTAAGGCCTCCATTTGGGATCCACTCGACGGTGCTTTGTAGCATGTTTAAACATTATCCTAAGTAATCGAGGGGAGATTTCATGAAGTTCCAACTTGATGTTTAAGTAATGAAAAGCTAAATTCTGATGAGCATCATTAAACATATATGCAGCGGGACAGCTGGCCCACAGTCTCTTTGATGCCTTTGCTTCTTGAAAAAGATCATTAATATCCTTCTCTTTTCCCCTTGAATCTGTAAAACATAAAACTAATCAGGGACAAACAGAATATAGCTTTTTGAATTTTGGACAGCTTTTCAGTCACTTTCATTCTATTTTTTTCAAAAACTGTGCATCACGTGTCATTAAAAAAGGTCACTTTCTATTATGCATGATTTCACAAGAAGGAAAAAAAAAACAACAACTCAACAAACAAATTGCTGTTTATTAAAACTTTGTGAGGGTTTAAACTGAATCTCCTGGCTCACAATACAAAGTGAAACTGTTCACTTTCAAAAAGGCATTTGGCTACTGTGAGAGTCTCAGTTTGTCGTCCAAATGTGCAAAGTGTTCAGCAGCTCTCCCTCTGCTTCTTGAATAAGAGCTGAGTGTCAGATTTACATTTCTTAGCTTGATACATGTCTACATTTATTTAGTGACAATGGGGAGCATAATTCCTGTAGCCATCTGAGATGTAAATTCACAAATTAGAATCACTAAAACGGTGGATAGCTGTCAGTTACACAGACGCACCGGGGAACAACAACAAGCCTACGGAAAACTGAGAGGAACTGTGAAGAAAGATGGACTGTGGTTGAAGCAGCAGCTGCTTGTCTGGCAAAACAAAACAGGCACTCCAGCATGCAGGCGGAAATGGCTCATTTTCACCCGAGTATGCACTGATTAAGTTGTTATGACGAGTCCTTGAGAGGCTTAAGTTTTCCCGGCTGCTGTGTTCCTTCCCTCGGCCATATGTCATTACTTAATAAGTGTAGCAGCGAGAGTCGGAGTGTGAGAGAGAGAGAGTTAGCAATGGAGGAGGTGACAGAAACGCTTGCTGATGGTGAGCCAGTGATTACTGCTCTTGGCCACTATGCATAGATTATAGCTGTTGACACTGAGGCTGAGCCAAGGTGTACTGGGAAAATTTTGTTTGCTTGCTTGTTTTTTGTGGTGACAAGTCACAAGCACCTGCATTTATCCCTGTGTCAAAAAATTGCCAGATGCAACGAGATCAGAAGGAAATCGGTTGCCAGTAGAGTACGTTCTTTGTCACTCAGAGGATGAAAAAGAAACTGTCACTTTCATTACTGTGAGCCTGGAGTCTTTGGTTTGATAAACTGTCATGGGTGCGTTACTGTGACCTTGAGTTTAGGCACAGAAATAACGCAGCCCATCATCAGTCACTCTTGGTGACCCATGTATCTATATAACACAAGCCTTCAGAAACTCCTGTAGGTTTAACTGGACTAACAGAACTCTGTTAGAGCTGATTAACTCAATAAGTAACATTATAAAAGGACATAAAAGACCCAAGCTTTGTTACCATGGTACTCAGTTTAACATAATCCTAAAAAAAAAAATAAATAAAAAAATAAATCCCAACTCAGTTAACATAAAAATTTTATATTCAGGCCAATATGATACTTTTAAAGTAAGGTTTAAAGGTTATGTACATGTGCAACACTGCATTTTTGCTTTATTCAAGTATGCGTAAATTTCCCCCATATATAAGCTCTCAATGATCTGCTGCAATTTGTCTTGAGCTCCCATTCCTTCCTCCACTATCTATCTCCACATTTTACAACCTTACCTCATTAACAGCTCCTAATTGGCCGTTGGGCTAAGCTGAAAACAATGAAGCATTGATTTCCTCAGACATAATCACCTCGTCCAGTCATTTAATGGTTGCTGTCACTGTGGGCCGCCAAGAGAAAAATGACCAGTCAGTGGTCCCATCGATGCCCTTCACCTCCCCTCACCAAAGGCTAGAGTGCACAGCCACCCACTCCATCTTAGCAGGTTGGTTTAACCCCTTCAGCTGCCTGACAGGTCCCAAGCACAACATCCATCACAACCTGCAGTCATGTCTCAAGTTGTTATAATCTCGTATTGCAGTCACAGTTGAGCAGTTCAGAAGCTACATGTAATGAAATACCACAAAATATCACATGCATAGATACACAAACAAACTGATACGAGCACACGGACACAAATTTAGACACAGATAATGGATGGTCATTTACCCCACCAACTACCTGAATGGGATTATGTCTGGTCCAAGTGGCTATTTGTCGCCTAAGGAGCGCTCTTGAGCGGCCCAGTAGAGTCATCATGAAGACATTTAAACTGCTCTCTCCTCACATACCAGATGGTTCATAGTGATCACGCCTAATGTCCACAGGGCTGATGGCTGGACCTTGCTCCACAGCTGACACACACGCACATGCTTGTGCATGTGTGTTAGAGGCAATCCCAGATTCTGATTCTGAATAATTAGAATAATAATCATAATGATCATAATAATCATATGTTCTGTCGAAATTAACTCGAATCATCTCTCTGGTGATGCAGGTTTGTTCAACTCATATCAACACACCAACCTCTTTTATGTCACTGAATCTTTGGTATTGTTGACATGTATGTGTATAGCTAACCCTGACTATGTACAACTGCGAGTTACAAGGCAACTTATGCTGCTGCTCGGGTTCTTTAAGGACTCCCTTAAAGAGCAGAGCTTTGCACACCAAATGTAACTCTAAAAGCATTTGCTGTTAATGGTCAGTTTGTGAACTTAAGTGTAAGACTGAAATACATGATTACACATAATTTTGAATATTTGATACACAAACGTGCTGCTGTAATTTAAGTTCCAGTGAGGAAATTAAACCAGAAGTCACAGATGAGGGCAAATTGCATGCAAGTTCCAAAAAATTTAATATGAACGTGACAGGAGTCGCCTTTTGTTGTTGCTTATCCGATGTTTGCTGGTTACAGCTCTGTAGTGCTAACCTGCAAATAAGACACTGAAGCTAGCTGAAGGGATTCAACAGAATTCAGTATTCTGTGATGCAACATAAAGGCCTCACTTATTCAGAGACTGCTATGACTTGAAAGCAAGTCTGCAGGTCAGGAAGCTGTCAGTAAAATATTCAACAAGCCAACACATTGTGGGGTTGGGGGTTTTAGCACACTCAAGGGATTTTTCTCCTCACTTTTATAGTCTGTGTTCTGCATCCTCCTGCCCAGAAATATCTAACAACAAGCGCTGAGAGAGTGACATTAATACTGCACGACAGCACGGTCCACCAGGACTGCAAATGTTTGCCTTTTAATCCGGGACTCGGCGGCCTTTGGTCTGGCCGCAGCAGACATTGATGGGAATGGGAGAAGAAAACTGTTGCCAAACTTGTTGAGGCTGCTGGGAGCTCAGTTCCGTAATTCATGACCTGAGCCATTTCAAACATTTGCGCAGCCAATCCAGCTAGAGAAACACACACCAGTTGTTGTCATGCCAGTTCAAGCAAATGCATCTTCTCGCCACAGAAGGATGTTCTCTTTAAAACTTGGTACAGCCCAGCGAAATAAAGCTGAAACAAACAAGGAATGTGGCATTTATTTGTCTCTCTTTCTTTTTGCACTCTATCCACTCTGTGTATTGGAGAGGATAAATTCAACCCTGCCACTCTCCTCTCCTCTCCTCTCCTCTCCTCTGTCCGGGGATGAGCTCCAGTTTAATTGTTGGATGCTGGTGTCTGTTGCGGTGGCTGTCATGGGAAGATAAAGAGTTTTTCCTGGGGCATAAGGAAAGGGGAGAGCGGTGATGGAGGGCCTCTCTCCTGCAGCTCCGCTGGCTGCATTAGCCCCACGCTTTATAATTGTGTGAAGGGGGCACTTCCAGTGGCTCCCTCATTACTCACTGGCATGGCCAGTCCCTGGCAGCCAGACACACCTTGTCCTCTAGCTTTCTCTCTCTGACTGTCTCGCTCATTTCAGGATGTCCCAAAGCTCCAACACCACCTTTCCCTCCCATGAGCAATCCTTCCTATTGTTATTTTGACCCAGTGCCGCCATTGGCACAAATCACCTTCTCTCTTTGCAGAATTTGTTTGACATCCTCCTTTGTCAGACTGGGACCTATTGTACAGCATTTTCTCTGACTGATGTCACCTATGCTTTCGAGTTAATGTTTTACTGTAGTATAGCCTGGAACTGTATTGGCTCAGTCATGGGACTCAATGGTGACAGCCACCTCAGTCTATGGCTGAAGCCTATGAATGTCAGGTCTTCACTGGTGAAATATATTAAATAAAAAATATCTTGCCTTTTTCATCATATTGACAACATGTGGAAGATATCAAGGTGCAAAGGCAGGCACATTAATATGTAATAAGGGCATGATGTGATCTTCATCATGGGCTGATTGGTATGGAGTGAGAACAGCCATCACTGAGTGAGAGGCAATTAGATGACATAATTGAGATGCCTAGAGGGCCAATTTGTTACACATACTTACAGTGGAAGTGCCCAGTGATTGCAGCATGCCTCACACTGAATGATGTGAGGTAGGCGAGTTTCCCTCAGCCTTTTTTCACATCATTGTTGCTCATTTGGATTTCTGATGTGATGTTGATTGAAAATACATAAAGAACATAAAGAGTTTGTGAAACGTTCCAGGATCTTTCTATGTGAATCTCTCACACATGGGCCAACCATCTATCTCTTTTTCTGTCCATCTGCAGAGGGAGGTACGTGTGAGGTGATCGCAGCCCACCGATGCTGCAACAAGAATCGCATCGAAGAACGCTCTCAGACGGTCAAATGCTCCTGTTTACCAGGGAAAGTGGCTGGGACGACACGCAACAAGCCCTCCTGTGTGGATGGTGAGCAAGTCTTATTTAAGTCTAATTTAGCGAGTCTTATTTTAACATTGTGTATTTATTACTGAAGGCTCATGCGTGGGAAAAAAGAAAAGGGAGGAAGAGTCAGGAAGTGACGGGATGGATGTTCTAGGTGGTTGTAGCCCCTTTGATTTTGATGCAGGAGGCTGGAGTTTACCTCTCACAGAGACCTGACATCACTATGATCTTTTCCTCAGTGTTTTTGTGGTCAAACCTTACTGGCTTTTGTTTGCCATAATTACCACAGTTGCCATGCACAGATATTATTGAATTGAATTCTGACATTGGCAATGGCTGTGAAAAGAAAATTGCATTTATGTAATCCAGAATTTTACAGACTCTTCCAATACTGATGTTCTTTTGTACCAGTAAGGTTGGTTTTCCACTATTTACAGGGCTTGATGTTTTTTTTTTATAAGGCCACTTAGTGAGTTTGTCATTAAACAAAATTAAGCTAAAAAAAATTGTCAACAAAATTGTATTGCAATCAAAATCATCTAAGCATTAATTATTGTAATTTGTATTTAAATTACCTTAAATTGGTGGCCCAAATAACGCACTATGATGATATTAGAAATTATTGTTTTTTTAAATTACACTATCAGTCAAGTTCATCTTTAACTCAATTACACTTACAAAAGGAGTGTAGGGATGTGAAGAGAGTCTGTAACCATACCATACATGAAAAGCAGAGAAAAAAACAATTACACTGAATGCAAAGTAAAAAAAAAAAAAAAAGGAAACCAGATCTGAACTGATAAACAAAAGATCCACAAGGGCAGACATCTGCGTTGGATTGTTTACATATTATCCTATTTGTATGATTAACATGATATAAATATTTCCTTTTTAAACTCTCTTGGTTATCACCAATACTGCGACACATCAACATGAGACTGAGGAAAGAATGCTAAGAAGACGTTTTGCATGTAAGCAAACTAGAGTTCAGTGTATAATTCTAATGAATTTAGTCCCTTTTAGTATCACTTTGACTCTGAGTGACTCAGCCTGTCTAAGTGCAGCTGTCTACGTCACAGGTGCCGTATAAATTACCTTTATATTTTAGAGAGATGATGGTTTCAAAGCAGTGGTGGAAGAGGTATTCAGAATGTTTACTTAAGTAAAAGCAAAAATACAAAACCGTTAGCTTAAAAATGTATATGGTATGTAAAAATGGCCCATTTCAATTATTGATGCAGTGCAGTTGATAAAGGTGGAACTCAGTTACACTACAACACTTACTGCACATACTGCTGTGTAGCTTAACCCATAATAATAAATGCTAATTTATAAAGAAAGCAATCAAATAAGAGTGCAGTGAAGTAGCGCAAAATTGCAATAATAAAATTAAATACGTTAAATTTTCACTCAAGCACAGCACTTGAGTAAATGTACTAGTGACATTACACTATTCCAATCCAATCATCAGGCTTATTTAAAAAAAATAAATGACAAAGACATACATCATATTCTAACATAACTTCGTCTGCTAACTTCTTATTACTCTCTAACTTTCCTAATAATAAAAAGACATTGAACCATCAAGATCCCAGAAGTGCTCTGTGCTGCTGGGCATCATGCGAGATAGCAGATGATCCGGATGGGCTCCTGAACACCTGAGTGGGGAGCACGTTGCAGACCACATTGCCTACGGCAGTTCAGGCTGATGGAAATGAATAACTAATAAACACAAGTCAGGGAAGCTACAGGCTAGTGCACCTGAATTACCTCAAGTGAGAAAAACAATCATGCAGAGGCAGCTACATTGGGGAGAAAAGCCGACAGGAAGTCACAAGTCTACTGAGACAGAACTGCGATGCCCCCATCACTCCATGGATCTGATTTATTGCTTCTCAGTCTTGATCTTTTCACCCACACCTTCAGCAGAGACCAAAGTCACCTCTGTGACTGCCCTTTTGCAAAGAAATGACAGCAAAATATCTTCATAATGGGGCATGTTACATGACGAACCGGAGAGGCCTGCTTAGCACGTTTCACTGGGTTAGATATCCACAGCTGACACTCCAGAAGATCCTAGAACATGAGCCAAGAATGACTCAATAGAACTTTCTCTTGGTTTCATGAAAAAATCATCCATAGTGCTTTAAAACTTTTCAGCGAACAGATGAATTTATAGTCCTTGGGACATTTTGTTGAAGAAACGAATGTTTGCCCTGTGGTTGGAGGCATCACCTGAATGAAACATTCACAGAGCTGACCTTGAGATGCAGCTGTTTTAGCAGAGTGCGCTGTCCTTGAGACACACACGAGCCAGACGCTGTCTCCTCCACAGCACGCAGCAGACAAGAGAATCTTTGGAATCTCTTTATAATCATTCAGATTGTGTCTTTTTCACTAAACATGGCCTAGACAGACCTAATCAAATCTTTGAAAAAACTCATTCAACCCAAACATTAGACTAAGACATTTAGTAAAAAAAAAAGTACAAAATGATAAAATGAGATGTTAAGAAATCCAAAAGAGGATGCCAGTATAAAGTAAATGGGAGATGTTGATATTGCTTTATGCCCCTATGCCTCAGCCTCCCACAGTGAGAGAGTTGCAGCTGTTCGTGTATTGATTAACACACACTTATAGAGGGAGTGGTGATAAAATTGAGAAAGACAAGTCACTGAGCAGCAAGCTACAGTATTGAGCACCATTGCACCACGCTGAAAGAGTTAAGGTGACCTTATTTCAGAATAATTTTCCTTCTTTTATGTGGGGCCAACTTCACCTACTGCCTTAGAGCATTTTCACCCGCTTGAAAGTGAATCAGACTGTTTGCTATTTATTTAACACTGAAACCACCACGGGATAAGGGCTGAAGGGCGGACGCAATAATTATGTGATTATTCATAAGAGCTCATTTGTAGTCGGAAGTGTCATGCATTGCAAACACGCAATTTAATTACAAGATCTTTTTTTTTTTTTTGTTAGTGTGGAAATAAATGGACCCAGGGGGTGATGGTACTGTTGGAGGTGGTGGAAGGGGTGGTCCTATGTTGTCTGTGTAAGGCTTTTGATTTTCTAGAAAAGCCATATCTGAGTTGCAAATGTTTGTTAACTGGGCCCTGCAGGCTGCCGTAGCACTATGTGAGGGATTATAGACTTGTGGAGTCAGTGGCCTGTCCCCTCAGCAGCACACCGGGCTGGCCCAGATGGAGCTTTCTCCCCAGGTCCTGGTGTTATTAATGTTCCATCCAGATGAGGAACGATGCTGCAGCCCAGCTCATCTCACCACCCTCTGGGGGACACCTGCCGCCACTGTACCATACACAGGTTGTGTTCCAAAAAAAATAAAATTATATAAAGAATAGCTGGTGCTCTGATAGAACAAATCAAAAATATATCTTCAGAAGTCATTTGGTTTGGACACGCATACAGAGCCTGGAGGACTGAACACTCCTTTATCTTTGGCCAAATTTGCAGAAACAGGCAGACTCGCTGATATGCTGTATTATCAGTCATTAGCATCAAACTCCAACATCAAAGCACACAGTGAAGATCAGTTCCATTGTCGAGTGTTTACTACCTTGTGAATACGAGCCACATGGGGTTATTTCAGTTGCTATTGGTAACTGTTTTGGGTTGTTATTAATATACGGGGATGTGACGACAGCTTGCGTTGGGAGGTGTCATGCTTACTGGGGGGTCTGCTGTCAGATTATCCCCGTGGTGGGAATTGATTATTAGATTTGACAAGGAGAACTATGTCCTAGTTATGTCAGGGCCAGCAAAGCTCTTAGTGAAAAACATCCTTTTTAACAAGTCAAACGCTCATATCTCTCCAGCCTCACTGGGCCGATCACATGCACTCAGATTAGGCGCTCATCACTGCACCGCTGCCTTTATCCCAGTGTATGAGACATGTAAGCCTTCAGCCACATATGAGAAGCTGCCTGGGCCAAGACTGAATACTGCACTTGCACATACAGTATATGATATTAAGCAGCTGCATGTGCATGCATACCCTCTTGCATGTATATGGTGGTTGTGTTTTAACTGATAATTTTTCTAAATGGTAGAGTAAAAGCAATCCAAAATTAGTGTAGTAATAGCCTACACATAGGTCATCATGTAGAGTAACTGTTATCTGTTTCTTTGTTTTTTTGTTTTGTTTTATTGCCAAAACTCATGTTACCTCTGAGATGAATACGCTCACTGGCAATGGAGAAGGAGGCGTAGGTGTAGGATTTGAATTAAGAGCAGTAGGGGACTATCACTCCCCATCGCACCTTTTGATTGTTCAACCAGGCCAGCTGGACAGCCTCAGGAGGTCAGGAAAGAGATCCAGGTTGGCTAAGCAATGGAAAAGTATAGACTATTGTGCACACATCTTTGCAGAAACCTCCCTCCACTGCAACATCCCGGATCAAGCTGATGCACTGGATGGGTGGAACCTTTTTCTGAGTCGAGCGAGCGCAGGACTCCTGCGGGACCAGGGGAAGCAGAATCAGTGCTTGCATCACTGTTACTTGGTGCTCAAATGCAATGAAATGTCATATTTTTAATGAGCCCAAACATATTATCATTGCCATCCAGTTGCTGCTGTTTACATTCACCCAAGTGCAAGTTTTAAAAATACACAGAATTATTTTCTGGGTGTATGTATAAAAAATATATTGTTGAATTTTATTATTTATTTTTTTTTTTTTTTTCATCCAGATCTATTCTAAATTCAATTATGTCTACTCCAGATTTCAGACACCAAGGTATTGCATGTGCCTATTCAGTGTTGTAGCCAATATTAAAAAGAAAAAAAGAAATTAGTCAAGCTTTGCCAGTTCAGACTCAGAGTCATGCAGTTTGTACGGATGTGATGATACAGGGAGAGACAGGTTTTCTGTTCTTTGGTGTCATAAAATTAACTTAATATTTGATGTAAACATCCATAAAGAGTCTCTAAAATTACAAGGTTCTCTTTGGCCTCATGCCCACCTTCTAAGGTTTCTAGTGGCAGACAGAGTTGAATCAAGGGCTCGGGTGTAATCATCAAGCAATTTGCAATGTCTCTCAAGGCTACCTGTTATTCCCTATGATCTCAATGCAGCTTAATAAAAACTGAAAGAAAAAAAAAATAGCAAAGCTTTTTTTTGCCTTTTGAGAGATGATCTGCAAGCCAATCAAAACAATTACATTTACCTGCACATTATTCATATTTGAACACAATATGATACACAATATTTGAACACGTCTGCACCTTTCAGAGTAATCATTGTCACCATGGGCAACATCGTGATGTTGTCATAGCAACTTACATACATAGTGATACACATATACATACTAAACACATATGTACTTTATATACACACTCAAAATCATATACCCTCATACTATCACCTTATTCTTATGTTATGCATTCAGCTTTATGTATGTATGTGTTAATGTATGCTGTATGTATATCATGCTCACCTGCCTGTATGCATATGCATATTTTTGTGTATATGTATACACATAGAGCATGTTTGCATTTGTAAGTGCTTAGTGCTGGTAAGTATATTGAATTTTGGCATGGGCAACTTCTCTATCTGAAAACACACACACACACTCATATGCACTCATTTACTCAACACATGCACGCAGATGCTCTAATATGCACACATGCTATCACTTTGTGTTGTCATGTAGCCGCTGTAGCAGTAAACCCGTTCAACAAGAGATGCACGCAGATGCCTTCTCGCTGCTGATCACTGATGGGGAATGAACCCTTCTGTTTGGCTGCAGGCGCATATAGCTGAGCATGACAGGTTGTCATGGTACATTTGAGATACATCCAGGGGAGAGGTGCATGGACAGTACTTGAGGGGAGGGAAAAGAAGTGCTGCAGTTCTTTCACATACATTACTGGTCAAAACAGATGCAATCATAAGCATGCTTGAATTCAGCGCAGTTTGAGACGGTCTTTAGAAAGTAATAGTCTCATTACAAGGAGGGCCGCTATTGTCATCAGCAGGAATAAAGTTTATCTTATGAAGCACTTTCTTGTTGGCAAACCTTGTCCTCAAATGTAAGAGTTTATTCATTACTTGCTTGCAGAGCAAAGTCCAAGCTCATGACACCCAAGAATATCCAAGCAAACATCTCATCCTCCTTTTATAAAACCTCTGCCCCCCTCCATCCTCACATGACTCTCATATTATTCCACAGTGCTCTTTTGCTGTTGGTTGGCAAGACACAAACCTGCTGCAGATGCTGCCTGAGGCGATGGACAGAAGGAGCGCATTATACTGTACAATAGAAAACAATAACTCGTCTTCTCACACACAAAGGCGGACATAAGGAGAGACTAACAAACAGTGAAATCCTCCTGGGTCAAAAAACATGTTTGTATCTTTGGAGAAGTTGAGGATAACGATTATGAAACAGGTTTTCGTCTCCATCTTTGTCACATCCCACTGAGCTCTCACAACCTTTCTCAACCTTCAACCTGCCAAGAGACAATCTGACCCGTAGCTCGAGGTGGAAGGGCTCTTTAGTTTTGTTTTCTTCTCTCAATCTCTCTCTCTCTCTCTCTCTCTCTCTCTCTCTCTCTCTCTCTCTCACTGTCTCTCTCTCTTTTTTTTTCCTCTCTGCTCCTGCTGGTGTATCAAGTATGTGATGTTGCTAAGAGAGGAGTAAAGAAACATGAGGCAGGTCTATGTCAGCCGTTAGCTTTGTGAATGTTTTTTGTACCCACATGAAGGAAAGGAAATAAGCACACAACAAAAGGAGTCATTGTTCTTCTATTAAAAGACATGAACGTACATACATATTCATACACACACGCACACACACAAGCACACGCATGTCAACTCCACAGGTACAAAGTTACACCCACTTACTGATGCTCAAAACACACACAGACACACTCAAAGGGGATTCATAATGTCAAATAGAACATTTAAGCCATGGGTTTTAGTGAGATAATATACTTAGTATGTATCACTATCCCACATACTCTACATGTCAGTACTTATATGTGTATTTTTTTTTTTATAAGAATTAACTTGAATTCAAAAACCATAATAAAAGTAATCAAATGAAATGAAAATGGAAAGTAATCAGGAATACTGCTTCAGCTCTGCAGGTGCCGTGGAGTCCATTACACATTCAGAAATTCAGAAAAGCTGTGTGATTAGAAAGCCAAACGATATTTTCTGAATAGCTAATCAAGCTCAGCTCTCTCTTTCGTGAGAGGGGCAAAGATTAATGCAGAATAATGACTCTCTGAAGCTGACCTCGGGTTCAGGGGTCCACGTTTCAGTCCTGCTGTAATTATACACTTGCTTCATTTGCTTCATGCTCCCGTGACCCTTTCAGTACTTTAAGGCTGTTGCACAATGCTTGCTCTCATTCCTCTGTCTCATTAAGATGGAAACGTGTCTTCTTTTTTAATCAAGCATTTCACTGTAACTCTTTTTGTTTACGTGCATGATATTGTGTAAAAGCAATTGATTGGCTGTTTGGTTTGGTTATTGACTAATGAATAATTGAGTAATCAGCGTGCTTTCTGAGCACTAGCTTTAACTGTTCAGAAGGTCGACAAGGATTTTCTTCATATACTATATAGACAAAATTATTTGGACACACCTCTTAATTACTGAATGCAGGTGTATTATGGGGCTGTTTCTCAGGGGTTGGCCTTGGCCTCTTACTTCCGATGAAGGGAAATACTTCTTCATACCCAGACAATCTGGATGATGCTTATTCCTCCACCCCACAGCAACAGCCCTGGATAGCCCCCCCTCCACCCTAGCACACAAAGCAAGGTCCACAAAGACATGGGTGGATGAGTCTTGTGTGGAAGAACCTGACTGGCCCACGCAGAGTCCTGTCCCAACCCAGCGGACACCCCAGGATAAACTGGAGCACCCATCCAGCACCAGTGCTCGACCCCACAATCGCTCCATTGCAGCCACAAAGGAGGAACCAACTCCACTCCAAGGTCCAACCACTTAGAATGCAATGTTGCCAAAATCCCCATTGGTGTAATGGTCAGGTGTCCCAGTACTTTTGTCTATATAGAGAGATGGCTGATATATAGTAGATGGCCTGAATGAGTGAAATACATGAAAGGAAGCTGTTTGTTTACCATTATCTGGAAGCACTGATCCTGCATCCCAACCTGTAAACTTTAATAAACAAATGGTGTGAGAATTCAAAAGCTAATTGCTTTCTGCCCCAGATCTTGGCTGAAGGCAACTAATTTACATGACTTAGCAAAACAGACACTACGGTTGACATCATTGGATTCACATTTTGACACAGGCAGAGATCAATTCTCTTCTTCATCCGTCAAGGTGTTCAAACATTCTGCTACCTTGCAGGGACGGGGCCGCGAGTTCAATCCATCACACTGCCTGCTCACCAGTGATCTGACAGATGCACTTGTGAAAGGTCCATCGCTTCATGTTTTTCAATCAATTCAAGTTCCAATCTCGGTTGTTTGTCCATCAAAGCTGAAGACTACAGCCTGCTACATGGCTAACATCTTGAATCAAACACTGTTTCTGTGGTTGCTTTCTGATTATTCCAAGCCAATCTGTCATCTTTGACAGTATATAGCATCTACTTTATGGCAACGTGAGATTAATTGGTGTTGGTGCTTTAGATCACACTGAAGGCTTTCAGCTTGTAAACAGATGGATTTGAAAATTAATAGTTGGCCCAAAAGGGATAACTGGGACCGTAGTCAGTTGTAAGTCACCCCTCTCCTCTCGCGCCCTCCAGCAGACACAGAGGAGGAATAAAGTTGGCTGATGCTGGAACAAAGGTCACACCCTCCATGCTGACGGTTGCGCTGGGAGTAGTTAAAGTAAAATGACTGTAGTAGGTGAGTGGTCAGCAGAGAATGATGCATGGATCCCAGCCCAGAAATGGCTCTTCTCCAGTGGTCAAGGTCAGAGCCAGATGTCCTGGCCTGGGTACAGCCACAGACATGAAGTGTGTGTGTGCTCACATTAAGCTTGCCTACATTTTTTTTTTTTTAATCCTCCTGGCCACCAGACATGCCATTTACTGTGCATTGTCAGGTTTTCTCCAGTGAACCTGTTGTCAAGTGCCCTGACTGAAAAAGATTTTTGAAGCAAAGATCAAATTTGAAGATAAATATTTATAATACTGTATTGGAGTAAATAAATGTAAATAATGTATTTCATAGTCATGCTCATTAAAGTTTTGATCCTCCTTTTAGCGCAAGATGGGAAGCTGTCAAGATATTAATTAGGGTCTGGCAAGGCAAGGCATTTTTTTTTACAAATGGTGGATTGTCCGCATCATCTGGTCTGTACTGTGGAAGAACTTAAAAGTGTTGCAGCTCTATTTTTCGATGTCTGGATGATGTATTTTCTGCCTAATACACTGTAAATATCATGAAGTTAAGCACAGCTTTGAAAATGTTGTAATTAGGCACTTCATTTATGTTCAGTACATCACGAGGTGATGCATGCTGCCATTCTTAAGTTTATAAATGTAAAGATCTCTGCAGACATTTTTAATTTAATTTTAATTATTTTTTATTTTTTTCAGAATTTTAACTGGTATGCACAAGATGTCTTCTACTTCGCTGAAAAGTTCATTCTCAGCGCATTGTGAGCTGGAGGTGTTAAGTTTCCACATCACATTTTTTGTCTATGTTGCACAGTGGACCATGATTGATTTCCAGACAGTTGTGACCCAACCAAATTAAACACAGATTTTTACCATCATTCTGTGAAGGTTAAACAGCTAAGTGAAGTAACAAAACACATCATTATTATTAGGGGACTTAAAGTATAATAATTTAGATCAAATGTGCAACCACAGGCTTTGAAATCCATTCTCACAAAGTCACAAAGTCTCAGGGCAGGCGAAGCCTTCACTGCAGCAGAACTTATAACAACACAAACAAGGAGACAAGGTGAAAGGAGGAGGCAAATAGTTTACATGTGATGGTGATTTTTTTTTTCCTGGTTTGACTCGACATCACGTTGTTATTAACACCAACTACTGAGCGGTCATCACTCTGTTTCGTGCTGCCGGCTTAACGCTGCTTTCACGGTGGAAAATACACTGACATTTTTTACTGGCCAGGACAAACCACAAAATAATATTAGCAGTAAAAACAAACAGTCAAAATCAATAATCCAGGTTGAGGAGTGGACTACTGAACAACCAGCGTTCTGTTTTCTCCCTGATTCAATAACGTTGTACAAGAATTTAATAGACATTACTGAAATACATTTTCAAAAGTAAGAAAACCTGAAAACTTCACAGGTTCCTGTAATGCAGCGATTTTCCAGAATCCAGCTGTATAAATTATCTATGCGCCATGTGGCACACATTTCAGGGCACAGAGGGTGACGTGAATTTAGTTTTGTGTAATAAGTACAGTGAATTCGGCTCTCATGCAAAGCGGTTCCTGCATTTAGCAGCTCAGGTGAGGCAGCCTTTTAATCTCCCGCATTGGTTTTTCATCCTTTTCCTTTCTCTCCCTCTCTCTCTTTTCCTGCTTTCTCTCTGCTGCCATATGAAGGAATTGATTTTTGCTTTGCAGGTATTACTTCACCATTTTCAATTGCAAGTGGATTCTGCATTCACACTTTTGAATATAAATCCTCCACGGTTGGTGGTATAATGAAAAACAGCTCCATTCCCCCTCGCTCAGTTCCAAGAAGAAGGGGCTAAACAGAGTGGCGTCACATCATCATCACTTGGCAGAACTGATTAAACGCATCTCCTCAAGCCTCGTCATAATTTGCCACTTAATGAGGACTTCCTGCATAGTTACGGTGTTTGCACCTAAAACACAGCTGAGTGTAAACATGATTAATGATGTGAAAGGCATATTTAGCCCACGGATGAGGACGGAGGGAGAAAAGGAAGGAGGGAGTGCAGTGCATGATGGACCAACATGTGGTAATTAGAGTAAGGTAAACAGCCATGGGGGGAGCCAAAGGGCAGGTTCACAGCCTGTTAGTGGATGGTCTGATTCTGGCATTGAGTATCCTCAGGGCTCATGGAGAGAAAAGCGTAATCAGGAAATGCATGCAGTTCACTGAACAGTTCACTGAACAGCAGTGGGGTGTTACTCTGTGTCCAGTCTTTTTCTGCTCTGTGTGTGTTTGTTTGTGTCTGTGTGTGTGTGTGCACGCGCTTGTGTGTGGCAGTTCACACACACCGTAGCACGCTCTGTGAGGGACTGCACTTTAACCGTCCTCTTCCATCAGTTGAAGACGGCATGTTGCTCATACTCACAATTGATTGGCAGTTGGCCTGTATCCTTGGCAACACAAGCTGGAGGGGAAGATGTGTGTTTTTTTTTTGTTGTTTTTTTTTTTTTATCTTCGAATGGTTAAAATAAAACGTGTTCAGGAAATGAAATGATACTGGTTTGATTGATTTGATTTGACCCTCACGTTTTATTTTATGTCAATGTGATAAATGGAAAGATGCTCTTTTAAGAAAACAGAGTAAATGCTGAAAAAGTCAGTGGGGGAGAAATGACTTACTATTTGAAAAGCTGCTTAGAACACATCAAGTTTGTTGTCAAAACATTAATATGGAGTGTGAAAATCAGAAAAAAAGAAGTTCCTCACACATCACGGTTATTAAAAGATTCAGAACTCAACTTTGGAAAAAAAAAACAAAAAACTGTAGCTGTGATTTAATTCAAGGTTCCCACTGCAAGACGCAAGACATCTTTTAATAAAAATAAAAGAAAAAACAAAACTGCTAGAAAACTTTATAAATAATACATTATAACAACAGAGATTTTTAGCTTGTCCGATAACAAGTAATGCAGGTTTTCATTCAACACGCGCTGCATCTAAGAGAAGAGGGTGGAAGTACATTTCCTCTTGAGATTAACTGAACCTATGGACTGTGCTAAATTAATTAAACAACAATAATTTATATATATCTTAAATGACATCTCACATATCGTGAAAGGTGATTTGTTTGTATCATCTAACACCTAAAACAAATTTTCAAATTTTTCAGATGCACACACACACACACACACATAGTACACCCAGAGAGAAAGAGAAAAGGAGGGAGGGAGATCTTGATGAGAGGATGAGAACATATTTGTTTTTGTCAAATAGCTGGAGGAAGAATTCAGTCGATGTTAATGAGAGGCAATTAGTTTTGATTAAAAATTAGATTGCTCCCCTACATGCAATGTAGCTGTATCAAAACAAAATAATGATTAATTTCTGTTGGTATAAAACATTATTGAGAACAGCAAAAGTACCCATGCAGCAACGATACAATTGCTCTGAGGCAGGAGAGGAGGGAAAAACATTCATTTAGGGACTTGGCTGGATGTTCCTCCGGAGCTGCTCATAATAAAGTGTGTCTGGGAAGAATATGCACACAAAATATGTTTGTGTGGGAGGTTTCACCATATGTTAAACTTTTTGTAATCATTTTGCCTGCGCATTTAAACTCTGGTTACTCCTCGTGTTTTTAATTCCATGTTAGTCATTTTACTTTTAAAGCTCATATAAGGTTAATTTTTAACTATGCCCCTTAACTTTTACCACTTTTATCTACTGAATTCTCGACGTTTCATTACATTCTTCTTCCGCTTTGTCAGTATTATCAATATTCGTATTGGCTACTGCAGTGCGTGCGTACTTAAATGTGTATGCGTGTGTTTGTGTGCGATAAACCAACCTGTATTTGTTTTATATCCTCCCCAGCATCCATTGTAATTGGGAAATGGTGGTGTGAGATGGAACCATGTCTGGAGGGAGAAGAGTGTAAGACTCTGCCTGACAACTCTGGATGGATGTGCTCCTCTGGGAATAAAATCAAGACCACAAGAGTGAGACCTCACACACATTCACGCTCACACACGCACACACACACACACACACTTTGGCACACGTGTATGTGCGTGTTCACACTTACGCTCACAATGCATAAACACACACTTACAGTGCATGTACATTTAACCCAGACATACAGGCCAGCACACTCACACCACTTTCAAACAGCATACAGCAAAATGCCAGACAGACTTCACTTTACCATTCAACTGTTTGACTTGAAATGAGGAAATGACTGCAAATAAAAAGAGGCTGTGTCTTAATACTTTGATTAAATGCTTTAAGCTTCTCGGTCAGCTGCCTACTTCATTTTTAATTACTCAGCTCATCATTTAACAATCAAACATGCACAGTGCCAAACCTGTTAGCAAGAATGTGCACAAATCACACCATAGAAAAAACTCAGAAAGCACAGCATGTCTGTATAAAAAGGTGGATTCTGTTTGGTGTAAGCAATTTATCTAAGAGCCCATAGTAATAAAGAACAAACATAAAGCAGGCAGTAAACAAAGAGGTGGGCTCTGCCTCCGGCCACACTCCTCTCAGAGATAAAGTTAACGGCCACTCTGTTTCTCCACTGCCTTTTGGCTCTGTAAACTGACTCCAAATGCGGTATGCAAAAATAATGAAGGGAGTTAAGTCCTCGAAGCCGGCAGTCCAGCACTCTGTGACAGGTTGATCACCCGATTTGTATTCATTTAATTGACTCGCTCCCCCACCTGCTCGCGATCAGCAAACCGTCGTCTCCTCTCAGTGCTTGGCGACAATGACTTTGAATTGAAGCAGAGACTAATGTGATGGTAGGGAAGGAGGGAACAGCCAGTGAAGGTTAGACCACACAGGGCTTCCCAAGGTTGTTCTGCAGATTTATATGCCAGCAGACAGACATAAAGCTCTCACTGGGGCCGTTCACATCCACCACAGGCCCAAAATTTTCAGAAAGAAGTTGATCGAACGGGGCCTTGCCATCCTGCCAAGGTAAGGTGTAGTGCTTGGTTCACTCTAAAGAATGCATCTCTAATTCTCAATTTATTCCTTTGCACCTTTTGAACTAAGTACGTTTTATTGTCTTTACATAACTTAGGACAAATTGTTCTCTTGAGATACATTAATCAAGATTATACATTTTTGCAGACAAATGGAGAATGTGCATTAATACGTAGCTATGAGTAAAACGGCTTTAATTTAATATAATCAAAAAATCTTAAAGAGAAGAGGGCTAAAAGTTCAGGCCTGAAGCTGCATTTCTACCCAAATACACACGTGTCCTTTTTTCTTGACCCTCTCTTTGCAGAACACCCAGCCATACTCCCCTTTTTAGCTTCCGGAAGCAAAATGCAGAGGATGCGTCAACAGAAATTGAGCTGCATTCTTGCTTCTGTAAAGGTTAGTCTTTTTCTCAAGCTGTTGTTTGTGTTTCGTTTTCCCGTCTCTCTCACATCAATGTAAAGCACTTGAGTGTCGGGCAGTACGAGTGGGACCAACTCATGTTCAATGACTTCTCATTAACCCAAATACTCGGTGCAAAATAATCAAGTGTGTGTTTACATGCTGTGCATGATTGGGCAGGCGTGACACAAATACTGAACGCACTGCCACCCACTGTAAATATTTATCGCCCAGCACAGGCAGTGCACACATAAATAAAAAGTAAGTTGCTGCATTTTCATATGAAGGGAGGCAGGTGTATTATTAAAATCAGTCAGCACGTAGACGGGTTAACATGCTAAAGCACTGCAGCAGCACACTCATGGAGTACTGTAGAAACACACACACAGAGCCAGGTCCAGCCCTTTGCAGAGTCCTGCTGTGTGTAAACAGTGAGTAATGGCAGGATCAGACCCTCTTCCTTTCATTGCCTCCTTTGTTCCGTGTTCTGTTTTTGTTATTGGCCACTGTGTGGGTTTGATTACAATGCCTTGCACTGGTCTGCCAATCCCATTAGTCACTAATCTGTGACATGCTACTTGCTCCTCTCTGTGTGTGCTCGTAGTTGTGTATGAACACACATGTTTGATGTGTTTGATATGTCTCTATTTGTGTGCGTACGCTCACATTTGTGCACGAGACCCCCGGGCAAAGCCGCTTCTCTTTTTCGTCATGTGGCTTCTTATCAGAGGCCACTTGATACCCTGATCCCCCTCTGAGGGTCTGAAGCAGCTATCAGCACACAGCATAGCCCACAGGCTACATGAAAGGCCTTTTATCTTGCACTCTGCTTTCTTTTTTAATCAACATTCCTCATTCACCTGCCTCTCAGGCCAAATTGCCTCATTTGTATTTGTTCCGTAACAAGCCAGCAAGTCCACAGCACGGCATTTGGTTTTTTGGTTTTTTTTGTTTGGTTTTTTTTTTTTTTGGTTTGTTTGTGTTTTTAATTCTGAGCCATTTCATTTCACCTGCAGGTTTTCATTTTGCTCTGAAAAGTGTCACTGAGGCAGGCGCGCACACGCACACACACACACACACACACTGTTCACTCGGGCACAGACTTCATCACTATCTTTCAAAAAAAAATGGCATGAAAAGTAAGAAGCCACGCAAAGTCAGTGCCTGACATCCATGTTTCTTCTTTTCTTTCTTTATGTCTTTCAGAGAGGGAGCCCTTCATTGCCTGTTCTGTAGCAGCAGACAAGGCAGGCCCTTTTGTTTGTGGAAGTCACAGTGAGAGCGAGGCTGGGGAGCACCTTCCAAAACACTCGCCCACCATAGATCTGCATTATCCGCTCCACTCACTAAATAGATCAATCCATTTCTGCTCCCTCCGAACAATTATATACCGTAGGAAAGACAAGCAGAGTGAGAGAGGTTGTAATGAAAACATCTTTTCTCCCACTTGTTTGTCTCTCCAGCTTTTGATGATCATGAAAAGATTTACGTTTATTTGATATCCTCACTGTTAATGTGCTACACTGAATATGAATTTGCCAACAGTATCATCAGGAATGTCATACGTAATACAATCCTCATTGGACATTCAAAGAATTTTTTAATGGATTTTTTCAGTTAGTTCACATTACAACATAATTGCTCGTGTACAGGAATTCTTTTAACTGTTTGAGGCCACACAATTTCCTCTATGGAGTATGTAACTGTTCCTATTGAGTGCTAAGCACTGAACTCAAATGAACACACCACCATCTTTGACCTTCAGCAATGTTTGGCCTCAACTAGTCCAACGTGGTTTACTTGCTGTTCAGAGACTCAAATGTCCTTCATTAAGTAGAGCGGAGGGCATTTTTTTCCAAGCAAAATAACACGCTGTGACAGGAAGTAGATCGTCTGTGAGACAGTTTCAGAGCAAAAGTGACCCGCCAGCATCACCATCTAATTTGTCAAAAGGGAGACGCACGCTGCAGTTGATCAAAATGCCACATACAGTTCAACCTCACTCAAGAAGTCATCTGTTCCACCTCTGTGCTTGACAACACTTCTCCTCCTCCTTCAGTCCTGTATAATGTCATCATGAAGACAAACATACAGACATACACATATGATGAACTGTCCTTTGAGATGAATAACGGAATACTTGTATGTATACTAAGGATGAGATTATAAACCAACAGATGCTGTCCAAACTGGCCAAGAATGGCTAGACTGTCATCCTTATGACATTTTTATACAGGTTTAGGGTGGAGGACTTCATTCCAAGTGCTTCTGATTAATTTATATCCATTTTCTTTGCTCTTTTTTCATTGTCTATGTCACATTAAATGAATCTTGATGTATTTTGTTGTCTGGAGTCTTCTGTTTTTAGAGGGTGCTCTTTAGTGCTGTTTGAAGAGGTTTCTCAGCTAGCATGATTGATTTGTTCAGCACTAAACGAGAAGGGGGAAAAGGGTAGGCTGTGTTTGCACTAAATTCTCTTGCTAAGGCAATTGTCCTTGGCTCCTTTTACTAACTGAAGTCTGAGTAAATTGCGATTTAATGCGGCCACCAAATTAGAATGCAGACAGCTTAGTTGCCAGCAAAGATGGGATAGGCAGGAAATCCTTGAGCAATCCGCTGCTACCTGCTGCACTGTTCATTTGAAGAGACAGAGGACAAAAAAGAACAGAGGACACTTTTAGTCACGCATGCACACACGCACTTGCACGCACGTGGGTTGAAGTAACAGCATTTGCATACAACCCTTGTTCTGCCGCTAACAAACCCCTGGTGGCTCCCGCGTGACATGTGGAGTGAACCGTAATGTGTGAGCTGTTACTGCTCTAGTTCTGGCAGAGGTCAGTCTCTGCTCCAATATTTTGATATGTCGTCACACAGTGGATGATACAAATGCAAATGTTGGACAGATGAGCCCAGTGGATTACCGTGTTTAAAGATCATAGGGGAAAAGGACCAAAGATTTACAGAGTAAGACACTGTGACGAGACCTGGAGGAGAAATCAACATGTTAACTCTGAGACAGTGAGGCTATTTAGAGCTCACAGAGGAGCAGCTGCAGTACAACTACCCAAATGGGAATGATGTGAGAGTCTGTGAGTGTTGCTAAGAGCTTCTTTAAAATGGACTCACAACTCATATGGTCTATTTTTTTTTTTTAATCTGTCAATTGGGTTCCATTTGTTTATGGTGAAGCCTCCCTTGTTTCAGAGACTTTAGAGCATCAATATCCCCAAACAGTATCAATCTACTTCAGCTGTCCAGTTCTGTAAATTTGTTATTCTAGTGACTGGAAATGTTTAGAGGTTATTAATATGCATCAAGATACAAAGAACAATGGACAATTACAGGATAGGTGTCCCATTTGTGTGAGTGCAGAACTTTATGTGAAAATTGTAAAATTCCTGGATCTGCACCTGAACTCAAGTCTGACTTTAAAATCTTTCACCATTTTTTTTTTTTTTAGATAAATGTCTTTTAAAAGTTACATAAGTACAATTACACTTGATTACAGAAAATCTTTAAGTTAGCTGATTTATGACCCCAAAAGAGATTAGATTAGATTTATTTATTTTATTCTATTTTTGCAGTTTAACCAATTATTCCGTCAATTTAAGCATCGTCTGCCAACAATGCCATTGTACTGCAGTTTTTAGACATACTCAGTGCTGATGTGCTGACAAATTGAACCCACATTATAATGCCTGAGAGACTCCTCCTCTGATTGTTCCCTGAAGTTTAATGTCAAAAGAACGCACAATACAGTCGGTGAATGCAGGTGCACACAATTCTACCCTCAGAGGATGGTTAATGAAATCATTAGGCTAGCAAGTCCAACATTTTGGTGCTCTGAGACTCTCCGTGTGCTACAGCTCCCAAGCAGCAACCTTCCACAATCAAATTCACACACCTGGCTACCACCTGCCAAGCCTGCTGGAAATGTCATGGCTGTATTTTTTTTAGTAGAACAGGATTATGGGATTTCTAATTGGCCCCACAGTGCGCAGGGACATAACATTTCTTCACATCACAATCTTAAGCAGTATTTTACAAGCAGTAAAATAATTGGAAAGAGGGATGAAAGTGAGGGAAATCAACAGTCTGGAAAATGTGCTTTTGCTGCAGAGGCAGCCGTAAGAGGGCAAGGAACTCAACTGCATTAACTGTGGTAGACATCCTGCGCACGGTTTTTATTGGGCCTCAGGTTGAGCAGGATGCTGAAAAGCAGAACATTCAATAGCAGTCTTAAGGTTACACAATATACCATTGAAATGTGTCCAGGTCTGCAACTGAAGCTGAATAAGAGTCCCTGAACCAGAGTCACGGAGAGACAGCTCAGACTCCACCGCGGGTGCATGTCTCCCATTTAGCCATGTCAAACTTGTTTTATCGGGTCAGAGGGAAATCCGCACACATGATTGTCTGGTTTGGTGCAAAGGCGCAAATGAGTAAGGGGGGGTGGGGTGAAGGACGAGCTGGAGGTGGAACGGGATGTGGCTAAAACTAACTAAGATAAAGTCAAGAATATGCCAGCGTCAGTTTGTGAAACAGACATACACAGCATGGAAACACACCGGTCTTTTTTTTTTTTTTTTTTTTTTGCACAAAGAGCTTTGCTGATATATCCCGGTATACCTATAAATGCCAAACACACCTCAATTTTGAGCGCTGTTTCCACTTGTATAAGCTCTCTGTTTTTAGTAGCACCGGGAACCAGGAGGTGAGATGGGGCTGTACAAAGCCTCCACAGTTCAAAAGACTCCCCTTGTTTTTTGAGACACGCGAATGGAGCAATTCCTCTGGGTCTGATCCTCGCACACTTGTATGCCTTTGTTCTATCTAAGTGTACGTGTGTTTTCTCTCCTCTCCTCTTCCTCCTCTGTCTTACAGATTCATCCCAGGACCTAACAGAGAGCTCCTCATTGCAGGGCTGCGTGCCAGGCTTTTCCCTCCATCTACCGTTTCTCTTCCCACCGAACGGACTAAAACTATTACATCCACGGCTACTGACTGGATTACCTGGGACCACAGAAAGGATATCCACGCAGATAAAACAGCTTTCCTCGTGTGGTGCCAAGGATTTGAAACCAGACTAATCCCCTGTTTGATCAATGAGCCCCATGTTGGTGACTCTCCTCTTCCACACAGCTGCGATCAGTTTCCGACCTACCCCCTGTCTCCGTTTCCCTCACTTTGCCCACCCCCCTCCTCCCCAAAAAACAGCTTAGCAGGGGTTATTTAGAGGTTGTTAAAACATTATTTGATAGACATTCGCCAAGCTTGAAGGTAATAAAGGAGCTTACTTGGACCTGAACATAAACATGGAACTGAGAGCGCAAGGCTGGAAATTACCTTGAAATCTTTCTATTTCTGTGTGAAAGGCATTTGTATTTGACTGACTGCCCCAGCAGTACGGCCCCGCTGTGACAACACAGAGGAGATTTGGGTGACAAGCACTGGATTTTCAGTGACCACTAGCAGCCTATGACGAGTTAATGAAGATCTTTGAGAGGCTTTAGGGTCCATCATCATGCCCTCACTTTCATCCTTCATGATGCACATTTTGACTCATTTCCCAGGGTGAGCCCAATGTAAATTCATGAGCACTTCTTTTCTTTGTATGTAAGATATTTTGTGTATATATACATATATAAATACATTACACGTACGATGACAGATCCAAGAAGCTGAAACGTATATTTAAGACTCTATTAGGAGCTCGAGTCCCATGGTGGAATATTGATCAGCCACTGAATACAAGTAATCCAGAAGCTGTTGTCCTCATATGGTGTGTATTATACTGCTTTGCAGTGTATGCTTGCATTGGAAAAAGCCACAAAAGAGTCATAAAACTAAGTATTGGTCACTTTTGTCATTCAGCAATGTCTTTGGCTGAGCCAGAAAATTCTTGTAGTTTCTGTAAAGATGAGGAAAACACTGTATAGAACTGCCTCACGAAAGAAAATAGCACTAACAACAACCCCTGAGCTTTTCACTGGTACAGTAGGGACATGGAAAAGCGGCAGAAAAACTCGGACCATAATCGGACAGTTAGTCATGGCCGACTGCTTGACTGTGTTTCTTGTGTAGATTTCTCTCTTACACACCAGATAGAGAGAGAGAGAGAGAGAGAGAGATGATTTATTCAAAATGACAGTGAGAAAGTATTAGTCACACTGGAGAAACATACAGTTATCCCCCAGTAGATAAAAGTACATTACAGGACAGCCTTATGAGAAATAAAAATGGTTTTCTATACTGATATGCTGTCTCTTAGTCTTTCATATTGTAACTGACATTTTGAAAAATGTTCATCTTATGACAATTTGATATGTTGTAATATGTGGGTGGAAGATCTTGTCAGAGTTTCATTTATATGATATGTTAACATTGTGAAGTTTTTTGCTAGAGTGAACAAGCAATCAACAACAGCACAAGGCAATATGAAATTACTTACAGGCAGACAAATACACACACATGCGGGAAACACACAAACAAATCTGTGATGCTTCATTTATACAATTCCCTTGGTGGCAGAGAGGATTTATCAGAACAGCACATTCAATTCATTCATGCAATTAGAATAAAGATTTCCAATATCGTGCCAGGCAAAATTCCAGATGATTTTCAATATCAACCTCCTCTCTCGGCTGATGTGAGATTTATTTCTTCTCCCAGTGGACGCACAAGTTTACATTCATCACTTAGGAATTTGGCTGGTTTCATGGAGCCCGGCGCCTCTCTGAGCAGTCACAGAAGGTATGAAAAAGACAGACGCATCCATCTCCCAGTGGTCTTGCCAGCATCATGAAGGAATATGCAAAGAGAGAGGGAGCAAGAGTGTGTTTTTTCCTCCTCAATGAGCCATTCCCTTCTTTGTTTTCTCATATCTAATAGGATTCACCGTCCTGCAGTCTTATTGAGCTTGTGCGAAAGAAAATGAGTCAGGGAACCAGTTTGTGTACAAAAGTGTCTCTGGGTGCTTTTCTGCTCCTGTAAATGAATACATCCGAGCGTATGTGTGCATTAGTCTGTTTAGCCATGCTTCTGTGTGTATTTTTAGAGAGGGTACCAAGTGTCTGTGAGACAGGCGTCCCGCAACGACACACTGTGAAGATTATCCTCAAATTCAGTGCTTGTGTAGAAAATCAAGGGATTTCTCCCTCCCTACTTATCCAAGTTCTAAGTGGATTTTTGCTTAAAAGGTGCTTGGGGATCAGAAATGGAAGAGGTGCTTTTTCTTATTCTCTTTTATGCACTCCTTAGCTCTTTCCAAAAAATGATGGAGTCGTGCTGTGGAAGGAGGTCCTGCTCCATTTTAGGCAAAGCATAAAGGAACACAGCATGAATAGATAACAGGGGCCAGGTCCTCCTCCCTCCTCCTCCCCGATGGCTGCGCAATCTCAAAAGAGAGACATCCATCAAGTCCTGCCGACCTCCCACCGAGACACAGAGACAGCCATGTCCACATCACACTGGACGGCTAATCAACGCCTGACAGCAAGGACAACCTTTTTCATACAGCCAAGATGTGTGCAGAAGATGACAGAGAGTGTTGTTTATAAAACTTTCATTAGTAACTTCCAAGGGTATCTCAAGTAAAACACAAACTTTTTTCCCTGAAGTCAAATGCTTGGCTGCTTTTAGGAGCTTTTAGTGGGAGCCTCCACTCCCTCTTTGACACCACTGCCTCGATCTGCACTTTATCACATTCATATTCTTTAAAAATATTGCATAGCAACCTATAATTTGTGGAAAGGGCACACTCCATACCTGTGGGGGCTTTGCAGTCTATAATTACAGTTATTACGGGCATGAGTCACTTTGAATGTCGCCTTTACAATTAACATCCACTGCAGCTGGACATCTGAGAGCATCTCAAAATCATTAATGACACTAAAACTTAAAGTCTCAGTGTTAGCTGTTCAGCAACTTCAGGCGTTATTACCAGAGGCCCATTTGTCATGAAAAGTAATGATATCATGCAGTCTTATGTTAGAGGCGACTGCTGAATAATCATTTTTGTTTCATCAGTGGACATAACAAATGGGAAAATTGCATGTCATTACACACAGTTAATGATGAAGAGTGTGTGATCCTTTTCAAGACCACATCATCATAAAGATCAAAGGGTTTACACAAGCACATTTGTTCAAAAGTCTGTAAAGCTAAACAGCAAGCAACATAGTCAAACACACCAGTGCATTGCTGCAACACTGTTGTTTGTGACAAATGAACACACACTCTGATGGGTACACAATACATCACTGTCACAGTCCCATGATACTGCGCCATACCCGCCAACCACCAATACACTTGTCAGCGAAATGACTTACCAGTCTATGATTGTCAGCAGCTGCCATAATGACAATTTATTTATCGTCTTCTTTGCGGTTTTCGTCTTATTTCACCTCGTGCTTCACCCCAAAGTGTTGCAACTGGGCCCCATCAGGGCCAACAGTGGTGTCACAGATCAGCCTGCCTGGGAGAGTCTAAACATCACTCTTTCCCATTAAGCAGGAAGCATTTTTCATAGCAGCGTCTCCCCACAGCTGGACAGACATCAACGCACAAGATCTCGATTGTTTGCCACTTGAGACTGAATGACCAGCAGCTAGATCTGGAAAACAAAGGGACCAGGTCGAGAAAGCAGCTAATGCATTATTTCGAGCCTGAGGGGAGTAAACAGGCACGCTGTGTATATTTTTATAAGTCACAAAGGTTTAGACTTATTCCTGCCTCCAGCTACATACATCTCACCTAATGCAGAAATAAACTGTATAGTAATAGTGAAATGTACAGAAACACACTCCCAGTCATTTGTTTTTGTCACCTTTTCATGGTGGAAGACAGGGGACGCAGAAGCCTCTCTGGTGACAGTGTGAACAGTCTGATGTTGGATGAGGACACACATCACACCTTGCGGGCTTAAAAAGCACTTACCTGTAAAATTTTCTATTTCACATGTGAAAAGAAGTGAGTGTGGGGGTAGAAAATAAAAACCTCAGTGCAATACAATAAAAACATCTTTGTATATAGAGTTGCATTGAATTACACCATCAAGCTTATTGAAGTATAGCGAATTGGTATTTTTTTGAGCGCACCAGTATGTTAAAAACTGATATAATATTTAGAATAACCAGGGAGAGATTCTACTTTGGCATTTTTTTCAGTAGAGGTCAGATAAAATTTCATGTTATCTGCCCAAGCTTATGTGGAGAGTTCACAACAGCAGCTTGGCCTTCAGGCTGCCTGCCAGAGACAAAGCACTCTGCCGGCAGTCCAGTGCCGCCCACACACACAGCATGCTGCAGCAAATTCAAAGTTTGGACGACGGAAAGGAAAACTAGAGCTTTTTTTTTTCCTTGTTGCCTACACACTGAGTGAAAAGTTTTGCCATGTCACTGGGTTCATTCAATATCTCTCTTGTTAAGTTCCCCTTATTTGTTAGTCAATCATTTATTTTATTTTTCTGAAACGTAAACACAAAACCTGTTGAGATGAGACACTCACCTTAACCATTTCTTTGTGTTCATTCATTACCCAGCTCTGTCTCGTCCACATTATACCCCTCTCTCCTCAAGGATTCCTCACTGAAAGCCCTTTACAATCTGTCGCCGTCGCCTTTGAATCACTGTCTTTTGTCGTTAAAAGATATCACAAGACAGCAAGTATGAAACCATGGCGGTATTAATGTTGGCAACTGATTTACAGTCACAGTACACCGGAGTAAAGTAGTGCTAAAGTAGTCATTTAATATGCCTACCTGGCCTTAGAGCTACACAAGTATCTTCCAAACAAATTGTGAAATCTTAGAAACAACAGTTTGACTACTTAGTAATTGCAATGCATCTCATGTTCAGGACTTGCCACTGAGGTTTTTCTGGTAAGAACAAGTGAAAATGCATTTCCTAAAAAATACAAATAGGTACAGTATAGTCTCACCAAACGGGGTATGAATAACTCGCCAATGTCGTTATCACAACACATTTTTTGACTTTTGTGTGTACTAATTTAACGCCATCTACACTCAATCCATTTTTGTCATGTTAATTTATCTGTGAATGTCATACAAGACAAAAAAATGTCAGGTGCCATGACGCTGTGAAAGCCTTTGTAGATAGAGGAAGCAGATGAGGCAAACAAGCAAAGGACTTTATGTCCAGTGTGAAACCAAAAGAATTTAACTTAAAACTTAAATTTTAAGTAATGTTCCTAAGTTGACTCACCCACATACAAAACATAAGGTATGTCGCATAATAGAAGTTAACTTATTTTTCCCAAACCAAGATGCTTTGTTTCTAAATCTTAAGAAGAAGTGATATGTCATTAAAAGCAGCATGTTCATTACTCACCTCGACATGTTATAACCTTAATTGTCAAGATCTTCATGTTTTACCCTGGAGGACAGGCTCATTCATTCTTTTTTTTTTTTCACAAACCAAAAACTGGTTTCTATCCAGGCTAAGCCAACATGTCTTGTTAGCAAATTTGCTGAGCTGACTTAACTGACTGCCTTGTAACATTGACTGAGGTTAGCAGCTTTTATTATCAAAGATCGGTTTTAAGCTTGTCAACATCTTAATCAAGACAACCAAAGGTCTTTGAGAAACATTTTTGTAAACATCTTCATTACTAAAAACAACCATAACTACAATAATTCATAAATCCCTTCACACTGACACTACTAAAAACATTTAAGTCCTACAGAAAATGTGTGAGTGTAATATGAAAAAGATAAAGCAGGAAAATGGGCACTGTTTAGAGACAATGCGGTTCTAACTCCAAATAATGTCACATTTGGTGAATGGATTTGAAATAAAATTATTTTTCTTTATTGTGTCAGATACCACTTGAGTGGGTTCATATATCAACCCTGATCAGTTACGGAGTGAATAGTTAGCTGTTAAACACAGAGTTTGAACAGTCCTTTCATTTCTCTTTGCAAAGAGAAGTTCAGTTGGTACATTAAATCTGTATATGAAGTTTATTACTTAGATAACTTGCCTTGTGGAATTGAACTGTACCTTTGTCTTTTATTTATTTACTCTATGTATAAATTCATTAATGGTATATTAGCACACTGATGCAGTCAAGTTGGAAACAGCTCTCAGCAGTGTAGTCTGGGTTAATGGTAAAGGTGATTGTCTAATAGCTTCGTTCTCTGGTGTGCAAATGAGAAGCACAAGGGCAAGCGAGGATTGTGAAGGACACAGTCTTTGGGCCAGGAGGAGACAGAGCCACCCTGGAGGGCCAAACAGTCCTCATTTAGATTCAACACTATCATTTCACTTAGGCTGGTGAAATCTAGGTGCCATGCTTGCTCTCCATACAGTGCCAGGAACACAAGCGGGGGATCCATGCATTAGCTATACAGATGATTGTGTGTGACTTGCAGTCACTTTCCAAGTCTTGTTGAGGCTATTAAACCAGAATTTGGTATGAATTACCATAATGTGCTATCCAGGCCTTAAATGCATATAACTCGCAGCAGCCTACGCTGTTAAGCAAATCGCCATAACCTAGCAACAAGCACACAGACACACAAGCATGCATAAGGGCAGACCACCTTCCTTTAAGTAGCCAGTGTAGCAAATGCTGCTGCTAGGATGGAATGTTAACATGAGTATGGTGCAGAAATCAATTTAGATGTTATTCCCATGACAGTGCCTGGGTATGACTGTCCAGGGTATTTCTATTTTGTATTACCGTCCCCATCTTGTTTTTCCCCAAGCTATCAACCTAAATAGAATGGTGTCTGTGTCTCAAGGCGATGGCCATTGATCCACATTGAAAGTGAGATACTACTGCCTGAGCCATCAGCCCAATGCATTTTATTTGTCAGGCCACATTGTCGAGTGCAAATAAACCACACAAAAAATCCTGCTATAACACGTGGCTGTGTCAAAACCAGCTGCTAAAGTACACACTGAGATGCTTTCTCAAGAACTGCAAATTGGCTGTGTCATCAGCGGCTCTATACCAAGCCTCCCTCCTACTATGCTGTATGTTCACAGGTATAAAAACAACCAGTTAGAATGATATGAGTAATCATATCATTCACATCACACAAATGTGGTACTCTGTTTGATGTCATAAACATTTTTCATATACTTTTTCATGTGCATAATAGTTCTGTGTATTCTTCACCTTCATTTATCCAGCTTTTTTGTCCCTGTTCTTTGCTGTATTCTTGTGTAAGGAACAGAGAAAGAACAGTGAAAAGAGTCGAAACCCTTGTATGCACATAATAAAGCTGATTCTACATGACTCTATTACATGTAGAATCAGTGACTACTACACAACAATAGAATCTCAGGCTAACACAAGTTTGAAATGGCCATCATGTCCAAGCAAATATTATGTATGAGCACATCACTGAAAAAAAGTGTCAACATGAAAAAATGTGTACATCAGTTAAACGTATTACATGTTCATACTGCCAGACCTTTTTTTAACCTATCCAGATTGCATCCAGATTGATTAGCCACATGAACTGCAGGTTTTGGGAATCAAATGCAAACCACATTTGAAGGTGGTACAGATGCTGTGCTGGGCTCTCAAATCCATTTTCAATGTGTCTTTTGTGTCACTCACAGTATGACACGTGACCTCAAATACAGAGTGTCGTAAATGCGTCGGGGCAGCTGAGGAGAATCCATGCTGCTGCTAGCAGAACAGTATGCAGGACTACACAGAGATCAACAGTGGACATACACTGAAATAAATTGTCTTCTCCCGGGCTTGACAGCACAGTTGTTTGGAGGGTGAGATGATGGATCTTCATTTTTCATGCTTTTGAACTGGAAAACTGCAGCACCACCAGCTCATGCAGGTTGATTCGTGACACAAATCCAATCTGCGCACTTGCAAAAACAATGCATGCAGTCTGTCTGAAAGATCTTCTTTGAGAAGAAAATCTGATTTATCTGCAGTCTGAACAAAGCCTGAACATTATGTTTACCAATAATAAAGTATTTCTGATTCTTATGTTGTGTATACTAAATTCTTTAATTAATGTTTCTTTAGTTCACTAACATATTGACTTTTGTATAGCTAACTGGTTTGTTCTTTGTTATTTTGCAAAGCTGTGAAGTTTTTCAGTTGTATTTGGTCACCAAAGCCTCATATACCCACGACGTATCCCTGCATCAAAGACTGATATGCACTTCCATATAACTTGTTTGCATATATTTGCAAGTGCCGCAAAACATATCATGATGTTCAACATCACTGTGGCCCAGTGATGGTCAGCAGGGTGCACAGTTGAAATCCTGCTCCCTATTAGAGTGTGCATGAAGTCAGCAACAATGTTGCTTCACTTGCGCCATGTAGTGTATACAAAGACAGCTCTCATGTGGGGTAATTTTCAGTATAGCAAAGCTTTAATGTGAAAGATTCAACTAGACTGAAGCTGTGATCCCCAGATACAGTTCAATGCAGGGCTGTACGGGGATCTCCCCTGCCACTGCTCTCATTTCATTTAACACTGGTGCTGCATTTTTCTGAACCGCTCAGAGCAAAACTATTTAAAGTTGCTCCCCAAATGAACAACTTAGTAAATGAATGCCTGGACTGTGTCATCGATTAAACAGCACAGTCTTTCTCCTATGATTCATAGGCAGGGTGTGTGCATTCAGCCACATAATCTCTCTTTTTCATTTCAGCACCCCCAGAATTGCCGTCGACACACAAATAATGACAGTGGCAGCAAAGCTCTGCCAGCCTGTCTACGAGCTCATGTGCAATGCTTTGATCATTTGGCTGATTCATAATTTTCTGCTACCCGGAAGCACCATTCTGTGCTGCAGCGGTCAGATTTTTGTTTCGCTACATGCTTAATAGCAATATATTGAGATTACATATTAGTGACAATTAAACCCTTTAAGAATGCTATGCTAAAACCAGCTGCTAAAGTTTTATCTTGATCTTGATCTTGAGAGAGGATAGACTGCCCAAGGGGTGCTCATTTCAGACATGATCAGATGAATGAAGGAAATTCTGTTCAAAATAGAAAGCTGGCCATCAGATAATGTCAGTATCGACATGAACTGGTCCATGTTTGTTCCAAGTTTCAGAAAAACTTAGATCGAGACGAATCACCATACAACAGACAACATTTTCTGCAGTGCCTGTAATGCAAAACGCAAAGCTGACCAAGGCAATAAATCTAAGCTGAGTAAACCCCTGGTACAATACAAAATATATCTAAAAGCTGAAGATCATATAGTAGCCTGAAAGTCAAGTCCTTACAACAGCCACAGCTGACATTAGCACTCCTGCAGGCAGCAGAGCTGAACCCTCCAAGAACAATGAATCTTCAACTGAGGCATCGACAGCTTCACGTCATCAGTCAGCTAATTGTATAAGTTGTTGTTGGAGATCATGGCTTTTTTTTAACTGTCTTAAATTACATATGTGAGATTTTTTAGTCTGTCCACATCTTAGCATAAAACAACAAAGAAGAAGAAACACCAGCATAGAATGCAAAGTCCCTCCCCTATCAGTATTACCCATGGGACTTTATTTTAAAATAAATATGTTTAAGAGTAAAGTGTTAGAGTCAAATGATTTTCAATGCCATGTGAATTTAAATTTAAAGGTAATTTTGCAAGTCAAGAAAGTCACAATTTATCATAAAAACGTTCAGTTTTATATAAAACCAACCAGTGAACTACAACATCAAGTTGGCCGTCACCTTGGAACAGAAATAGTATTAAAACACGTCAGAATCACCAGAAATCTAACAATATAACCTTATTTTATAACGTTATTTTTTTTTTAGCAAATAAAGATTTTGCTTTTGCGCAAGAAATTTGTTTTTTGCTTATTGACATGTTTCATTTAAAACATAAACAGGAATCAAATGTTGTATTTGTAAGATTTAGCAAGACCAGATATCAATCAGCAATCAGATTCATCAGAGGAACAACAGAACTGACAAACAACACGTCAAAGCTTTATGACTCAGTGACGTGCGACCTGCTCAAACAGATTAGGTTGATTAAACATGAAAACATACGTATGCAACGTATAAAGATGTTGTGTAAGTTTGAAGTTAAACATACCTTTAATATATGCTAATCCAACATCTTTCTTTAGGTTACTTTTAAGAATAGGAGGTTTTTGTAATATATAAATGAAAGTCTCGGACAGATCATCTTTGCTTTATTTTTCACATCCAGTCGGGTAGCCCATTATTCAAATCTAGCACTAATATACCTTAGAATATTACTGCCACACTTCACAAGATGATGTAATGCCAATGTGCATAACATGGTGTGTAACTTTAAAGCCTGTCCGTGACTGTCTGCTGTGTAGCAAATGAAAGAACTGAAAACCTTCCACCTGAACCTCCCCCCATCTTTATTATATTAATCACACTCGCCCATATTAAATGAAATCCATTTGAATACCCCTGGTTGCACAAATAATTTGTGTAGCCAGGTTGAAAGAGTTGGGAGTCAAAGGCGGCATAATTAGACGGGACGATTCTGAAACCTAATACAAGATGTAATTAAGGAAATTAATAAGGTGCCAGCCCCCTTTCACTGGGTGCTCTGCCTGATGATTAATCACAGCCTGGGCTAATTTGATTTGTGACATGGAAAGGGATGACTTGGTAAGTCAGTTAGGAGAGCCCAGTTCGACAGCATATGACATTAATAAAACATGGGGGCCCAGAGAGCAGCAAAAAAATCCACTTGTGATTTACATGAAGTGATCAGATTAAAGAAGTCTTTGGATAGAGAGCCTCATGATAAAATCACTGACGGGGGGAGCGGTTGTAATTTAATCAACCATTCTGATGTCATGTTATTGTCATGGTCGACAGGACTCAACTCATTTAAAATAAACAAGTACTGACCAGAAGATTTTCTTATGGAAATGATGACAAGGTAAAACCAAACTAATGTAAGCTAAGAAGCTGAGGACAGTAATGTGACAGATCGAAGCAGTGAAAGAGTGAAAGATGATGGCAGGGCATTAATCACTGTGGTACTGGTTTGGAGGACGAGTGTTGCAATACTCGTTCAGGGACACAAAGATCTTGCCCCGAGGTTGAAAAGGTCGCAAATTGTTACAACATCCACACTCACGGAGATTAAGGTTAATAAAAGACGACTTGGACGTATCTATTGCTATGCTGTCATTGTAATGTGACACAGTTCACCTTGTGTTCTCTCCAGGTGACACCGGATGAAAGGCAAAGAGATTCGTTTCTCAAGTGAATTCAGATTTATTTGTTCAATATTTTGGCAGGAAAGCCAAGAGGTGAGGCGCGTTTTTTGTTATTGTGTTCACCCTTGCAGAGGGTAGACATGATAAATGAAACACGTGCATAATATGATGCAATGCTACAATTCTGCGTTAAACTCTGTCTTTGAAAAACATATGGCGTTTGACTTTAAGCTTCAACCTCTCTGCCTTACAGACGCTGACTGACAGACGTTGAGTCAATATCTTTAACTGTTAAAGTTGTTGAGGTTTATACTAATATATGAGTCCATTTGAGGCAGCATGTAGTGTTTCTGACGTTCGTGTGCACAGAAATGCATGCATGAACAACTACATTCACATGCAATGCATTATTAAATGTTTATGTCCTACACATAGAACAGCATACAGGCACACACAAGCACACAGCATGGGTGCAACTGCAATGAAAACAATTAGCCATTTGCATACACAAGCATATCTACAGATATAAACACCAAACACATGAAAACAGCCCCCACTCCCAGGAGTGCTCCCATTGTTACCAAACCACAAGTCCCCTCTTTTGTTTAATCTCCCAGGTTGACAGAGTCATGGCCTGACCCTGGAGTGTGCACGAGGGAGCCAACACCCCGGGGACTGCAGCAAGACCAGGCACAGAATGAGAAATAGTCAACAGCCATTAGAACCAAGTCCACAAAGACTCCGGTGACTTGGGGAGTTTGTCATACACGCTTACCGCTGTGATCCAGTGCAGATGTTGCTAATTAAGCTGTCATAAGCAGAGAGTATTATGCACAGCAACACCAGCTCTTTATCCCTTTTATATATAGGATGACATGTATGTGCTGAGACATGCCTACAGTATATTGTAATTGAGTATTCATGGGTATTTATAGAAGAGACATTTATCAAGGTTGAATCAAAGCCTTCTGTGATCCAAAGAGGACGTGTGTTCATTGAATGAAATGGAACTCTTTCATGCAACAGCTGAAGAATCTGCATAATTATTGAAATGAAAGGGGCAGAATCATGTTACTGGTGGCTATAGGATATATTTGGCTTTCACTCCATTTCTCACTTGTCACGTCATCGCTATATAACACACACTTATGTGAAGGTCTAAAACATGTAGGGTTTTCACACGTTTTTGCTTAATTCCTCCTTATTCAATTCAGTTCAGTTCAATTCTGTTTATTTATATAGCGCCAGTTCACAACAAAAGTTATCTTGTGACACTTTCCAATTAGAACAAGTCTAGACCAAACTCTTTAACTGAGTTATGAAATACAGAGAATCCAACATTCCCCCATAAGCAAGCACTTGGCGACAGTGGCGAGGAAAAATTGCCTTTTAGAAGTCCGAAACCTCGCAGCAGACCCCGGCTCTAGATGGGCAACCATCTAGACCACCTTACCATATTTTTCTTATTCAAAACCTAGTTCTTATTTTTGTTGCTTTTCCCATAATTACCCTCAAAAATTGGACCATTTTAGAATGCCACCACCAAAGCAGATGAGTTTAACACACATACAGTATAGAAAAATTTTCCCTCTTTGTCTTTTGTTAAGCTGCAAGCTGTTAAGCTGGAAGGAAAATGTCATCAGAAGCATGAATATTGTGGTCTTCTAAGCTAGACCACATCTTCTCAGTTCATTATGTTCAAGATTTAAGTCTGAAAAACATCCACTAAAGAAATGATTTAACCTTGTCTGATGTCTTCTGGACCATTTAGCAAACTGTTTTGATAGTGATGTACCTTTTTTTCTTTCTTAGGAGCTTAATTTGCACCTGTAGATGTAAGATGAAACATGATTCTGCAACTGCAAAGCCTATTTCCTCCTGCTATTTATTCCTAAACATAAAAGTTTGGTGTGCATGTAAGAAGTAATTTCACAATGAAGCCAGGGCACTAAATTATGCATTTCCAGTGGGAGCACTGAATGAAAGAACTAATGAAAGTCTGTTTCACTCAAGAAGATTATTTGTGTTGATGTCTGTGTGAAATCTGTTCACCTGTTATGCAACCCATTTCAAATGATGTCCATCTTGAGCTAATTTACCCGTGGCCTTGCTGGACCTCAGTGAAAGAAGCAAACGGTGTGGGCTGGCTTTGACAGAGAAGAACTGTGAAAAATGAGCTTGAGGTCTATAAAAAAAAAAAAAAAAATCTGGACATAATTAACAGTATTGACTAGACCTGATGATACATGTTGTAAGTCTGTCAACATATTTTCTCCAAGAAGTGTATGTAGCTGGAGGTGGAACAGAATGTGCTTTAAGAAATACAACATCTGGGATATGAGTGTAGTGTATAAAGCATTCAGGCTATCTGGCTGAGTTGTGTCATGCCCTGCCGGTTGTAATAGAGATTTGGATGTCCCACTGACAGCTAGTAGCCACCTGGTTAGGGTTGCTCATGAGGGAAATATTTACTTTAGTTTGAGGGAGATCTTCGGCATCAGTCAAGCATAGTCATGGCTCTAACATTTACCGTGAGCAAACGGCAAGATGTGTCGTGTGAATGAAAGTCAATATACCTGTCTGCTAGAGAGAGACGGACTGGCAGGCACACAGTCCGATCTCCTCATGACTCAGTCTGCTGCCTCCAACAGCTTCCTGCAGCAATGCACAAGGTGCACTGGCAGGCGCAAAAAGGTCGATACAAGAAATGACTTCTAGTTATTTCAGCGCAGCGAGGAGCACTGATGCTTCAAATAAGGATGTAAGAAAGTGAAAATAAACCAAATATTAGGCTACATCTGTTTCGCCTCGCTCAGACTGTCTGCAGGCTCTGAGTGTGTACAGGGCCGAAGAGCCGTCTATTTTTCCTCTCTCCCAGATGTCGGACACAAGGCCTGCTGCTTGGCAGTGGATGCAGATGCTGCTATTGACTCTTTGGTCAATGGCGCCAGCTGAAGCCGTCAGCCAGCAGCACAGCGCTCTCCCTGGCAGCGGTTGCAGGTTCTGCCCTTACTGACATGTACAAAAGTTCTGTCTCTTGCCAGACTGTGCATCATTACGCTGGCTATGTTGTTCAGGAGAATGTGGGGCTGTGACCTTGTCAGAGACTCAAACTATTTATGTTTCTTCTTCTCGGTTATTGTTCGTTTTCGGATCTACTGCACTGTGAGGTTGTATCTTTCTTTTGCTAATTTGCTATACACTTCCCTCAGCACAGATTTATTTTTATGAAGAATAGTTTCCTCTATTCCTCTGTCATCTGAAGTGTCTTCAAGTAATTTTGGATGATTTTCTTGCCCTTGTGAAGGGGTTGTGATTTTGTATCCAGGTCCAGTGCCAACCGGTGAAAACTCTGAAACAGTGACGGTGGTGAAATAAACTTGACAAGGGAAGCGTTATTGATTGGAATATTGGATCCAACAATGACCACAACCAAAATCAAAACAAAGGATTGAGAGAGTCCAGAGGGAAAACACATTCCTATAACCATGTCCGCTATTCTTCAGCCAGAAATTCTTTACTGTACATGTCTCAAGAATTCATACCAGAACCTGCCTTCTACAAGAGTTTCAACAAAACCACATTCAACAACTTAAGAGCATTTGTTGTTTTTTAATATTTTGATAAATATGTTCTAATACAGTGCTGTTTTTCTGTCAGTGAAGTCTCTAAGCATCGCGTAAAGAATGAGTTCCTATCTACGTGTTGTTTGTTGTTGAAGACATTTTTACAGAAAGAAAGAGATGGATAAATTAGTTTGACATTTGCGTCTAATAGTGTGTTCATAGATGTTTTCACTTCTTAGTTTTATGAATAGTTTTTCATATAGTACATATACAGTAACGACCCGCTTACCCTCTGCTCAGCGATGTAAACAAACAGTCAGGTCTTGGCGGTCAACTTCATCTGGAGTGCAAATTAATCACAGTGCAGTCGGTAAATGTCACATAATAAAATTGACTTACTCACTATATTTCTAATCCTTAGTCTTGTAAATGTTAAGGTTGTTATTGCAATTTACATACTTTCTCGGTATTTTCATTCCTCTAAAGGCGCCGGTTGGCAAACACATCGGTGTCTAAATGTATTCGCCTCTCAAATGTTCAAAACTAGATCAGCACTGGTGATCACAAGCAAACATGACAAGTTTTTCAAATAAAGCCTCAAACACAAGGACTCTTCATTTCCAGAAGCTTACATCATATATAACCACATATGCCCCAAACCACTGGAGGTTTACCCAAGGACAATTGTTCACATGTGGACATCTGTCAAGGCAGCTGAGAACAGGGCAGACAGTCTGGCCTCATGGGCTTTTTCCTATGTTTACACTGCTGTGGACTACACCATTTCACACAAGTAAAGGTGTGCAGGAATAATAATGAGGAGATGGTTTATGACTTTCCCTGTGGACATCTTATGCTATTACACTATAATGAGCAGTTATAGTTCCCTTGATCATGGTCCTGGGTTTCATGTGCACTGTCTGCCAAGCACACAACAATCAATTAAAAAGGACCTTCCCCGCGTGGGTTTAAATTACCAGCAATGATGGATACTGCACAGTGGACTGGTAGAATTCATGAAGAAATGCCAAAAAAATTAAACATAATTAGCGGTATGCAAGATTCATTTTTACCGCTTCATACAGAGACATCAAGATGATTTCCTGTCCAATCTTGCCTGGGATAGCTTGTTAACTGGTTTGTGATTGCTGTGGGGTATTGATAAGAATACACATGAACTTTGCTTTAACTCCACAGATGAGTCTTTATTCTCGACAAGTTTTCCTGTGCACTTGTGGGTGTGTGTATGTACATCAATTCTAAAGTAGAAGTAATACAAAAAAAAGAAAACAAATCACTTTGCCTGAATGAACAATAAATGAGTCAAATTGGTTTAACTACTATTGCATTTCTGCATGGATACAAGACTTGAACTTAAATAAGGCTTAACAGGGTATGCAGCAGATAAATACAAAGCACATAACCAACTGAATGCAAATACTCGACATCTGCATCTCTCACACAGTCAGTTAGTCAAAATCAGAATTCCTTTATTTATCCCTGAAGGGAAATTCTTGTAAAAAAAAAAATACTCTAATGTCTAAAACAGTGTCTAAAACACTTAACTCTACACTATAGCAAAACTGGACTTACCCTCGGCTGCATGCACAAAACCATGTTTGTTAATCTCTCTCAGAACTCTGGAAAAAATAACCTTTTGAAAGATATGTGTTGAGGTTCAGGCAGAATACTGTGCTGCCACTGCAAGGAAAATTTGTTCCCTCACCTGCCTGGCTAATTCCTTAACTAGTTAATTAAGCTGAACAGCGGGGCTCAAGCAGCTATACTATTCAGAATAAAATCTCAAATCCATCACAAAAATGATCTGCTGAACAATTCAGTATGGAAGGATCAGACACATAATACTTATAGGTGGTTTTGAAATACAAGATTAGAAATTTTAAGAAGTGACCATACTGTCATTAAATTCAAATCAATACATCTAACATAGTCTTACTATCAATTCGAAATTTATAGTTTGGCTAACTCACATATAAGTCTAATAATAAGTAATTAATGTTCTATTTATACTCTACAAGCTCAACCTCTCCTTAGTGTGATGCAGTCTGCTGAAATTTGCATGCACTTGTTTGGCCAATCAGACCAAATTCCCATCCAGTACCAGCTGTTTAAACATCTGTTACATCTACAGACGGGACAAACGTTTTTTCAGCTAAAAGAGCAAAACAACGAGTCAGATGATTTACCTGCACTCAGAGATGTCCTTGTCTCCTGCCCAAGTCTTGCATGACGTCCACTTGGGATCCAATGTTGACGCTGAGGCTCCCCTGTGGTCTTGTTCAGGAGAGACCAGTTCTTTTACAACGGGTGCGTACGGTCATTGATGTACTCTGTATTGTTTGTCTACAATGATATGGTAGTTTTTGCATAAAACTGATAAAATACTTGAAGTACACTGAGTAAGTAAGTAAGTACGATAATTATCACAAAACACATTTGGTTTATGAAGTATCTGGGACTGATGATTGATGACCAAGTGTTTCTTCACCAACATTCAGACTCTTGGGAATACATTCTGATGTCTGCATCTTCCCCCACAACAGGCCCAACTTTATTAGCTCTGTCATCTCTCATTACAGAAATGCTGATTGTATCAATTCAGTAATAAGCTATTAGTTGATGATTGTGTTCTCAACGCTCCTTTTGTTACAATAACTGTATTAATTATTGTGGATGTAATTATCAGCCCGTTGTTCCTCTGTAATTGGATTGTCACTAATGAATTTTAAGAACTTTGCCTTATCCAAAGCTAATTGATTCCTCAAATGTCTTTAACTGAAAACGTTGCCATTGCCGTGACTGTAAACATTCTCTGAACCCCCATTTGTTCCGGTGGCTCCACAGTGATGGCAAGCCTCCATTTTCGTATGAGCTCACCTCTCACTTTCAGTGACTTAGAAATGTTTCCAGGCAGCTTGACAGCCTGATGGACAGTTTAAGCTGACATTGCAGCTCACCATCATTACCACAGAGGTTAATCAAGGATGTTCATACTCATTTGAAACACATGTCAGCAGCAATGTCTGAAACATCAGCGCCACTGATATTATGATGGCTTCCTTCAAGTCAGTATCATTGATTGTTGCTAATCTCCTGCTATAGTGTGATTTCCCAATGAGATTTTCATTCTGATTGTGTAACTATGCAAATGGAGGTGAGGTGTGATGCAAATTTTATAGTCTGCTACGTGCTTTACTTCCTAAACTGGCAGCGAGCATGTTTCTGTGAGGACCCCAGCTTCGATGGAGCCTCTTTCTATGAGCATAGTTCTTGTTAATGAGTCTGACTATGGCCAGTTAGGGAAATGAAGCAGATGCCTAATTTTCCCTTTCTCCTCTCCATGGTGGATTGGCTGACTTTGGGATATTACACCCAAATTAGCGCTGTGAAGTGACAGTTTTTTTTCTCTAATTAGTGCAGTGTCAAGTGTGAATCAAAGTCTCCCTCTCGCTTTTATCGAGAAACACCAGTGCACATACACATGGACTCCTGAATCCAGCAGTCATTTGACCTTTGGCAGGAAGTGTGAGCCACTTCATGCACATTCCTGCTACTAAGCTAACCCCTGTGTATACTGAGTCTGCAGCAATATTGGCCCTAAAGGGCCATGGCTCAGATATCCTTGTCATGTAACACCTAAAGACAGTCAAAGGTCAGGCAGTGAAGGAACAGAAGGCCCACAGATGGAGCTGCACCGATTGCCCCTGCTCTGCCCCAGCGCTGTCACATCACCACGTGCCTAGCCCCAACCATCCCACCATATCACCCCCTGAGGGGGGGGGGGCAACTTCTTCTCTCTCTCTCTCTCTCTCTCTCTCTCTCTCTCTCTCTCTCTCTCTCTCTCTCTTTCACACACACACACACACACACAAGGACACACAGGCCTGTACGTGCATTGCTGGCTATATCACATGTAAATGCACACAGTGAGGGGATTTATGCGGGGGAATGTGCTCTTCAGTCAGATTCCAAGGAGTTGAAGTGGGAGTCTGCTGAATGTGTCCACAGTGACCCCCAGGGAGGATGGCAAGCAAGAGAGGGAGAGCAGGTGGTCAAGGCTCTGGACAGCATCCTCTCTCTCTCTCTTTCTCTCTCTCTCTCTATTTCTCTGATAATGTCAAGCCCCTGGCTTTCTGCCAGCGCTAAATACATAGACCATTACCACACTTATCACTAGGAAATTTCAGTGTGACCAAGAGAAACATTTTGTTTGTTACCATCAATTTAAAGAGCTCAGGCAGTGGATGATCTTGTACGATGTACACATTGAAAACCTTTTAGCTACACTGAAGATAGTAAGAAAGCATCAGCAGTGAAACACATCTGTTTTAGTATGTACCGGTAGGTTGTATTCTTTCAAAAAGGTTCCTCATTAAGTTTAAGGTTTTCTGCGATTTGCATAATTCCAGAGTGATTAGCCAGCTGTCAAAACGGCAGTCAGTTTGAATCGTCTTGGACATGGGTCTGCGTGCAGGAGGTCCAGGATATAAATGAATGATACAACACCACTGGCTAACTAACTGCCATGGAGCTTATCCCACACTTTGTTTTTGAAGTGTAGTCTGGACTACATATGTCAAGTGCATTCATCATTAGCAGAGGGCTTAAGCTGTAAACAGGCCACATCATTACCAAGTCTAATTACATTTGGGTCCAAGGTCTCACTGCAGAGAGAGACACAGGCACTTATACAAGGGCACCCTCAGAAAAACATACAAACAGTTGTCCAGTGTAAGAAACAGAGTGAAGAGAGGCAGAAAAATGGCCTCAACCAAAACAAGGGTAAACAAGGGTGTTTGAAAGGGTAAACTTTTAAACCTGCTACACAGTGAAGCTGCTGCTGCAAATGAAATGTTCACTGAGTGCTGATCCTAATCTGTTAGTAAACAAGCAAAAACATTATTTCCTGACATCATTTGAAGTTCACTGTTGCAGCTGGAAGCCAATATGCCTATCGAGTCGGAGACCGAAGTGAAGCAGTATGAAGTCAGTCAGCGTAACACTTCACATCCCAGTGGCAGCGCTGTCTCTCTTGGCAGGAACTATGATCTACAGTTCAAGCAGGTGACACCAGCAGAACCTGCAGCAGGTTTGACAGGATCACGCTGTATTACATCTCGGACGTCATCAGAGTGGAAGGTCCGGGTAATGATCTGATGCGCAATCATCAGCAACAGCATGATTAGCAATGACAGCCTGATGACAAGAGCACTGTGACAGCAAAAAGCTGTGATGAAAGATAGCGGGAAGAGTTTGGTAGACACAGACACGCTGATGAGAAAAAGAGAGGGAGAAGTGGAAAAAGTCTGCAGCAAGAATAGGTCTTATAACATAGTATGGCATGGAAACATCTTAATTAATGATAAAAGTCAGAGAAAGAGTGATTGGTAGAGATGTTTATGCGGCAAATACAAACATCCATTACAGCAGAAAACATAATCAATATGCCCTTTTGTACAGCCAGCTAGCGAACAGCACGATGTGCCCTGGTGTTTGATAATGCCACCAAAATTATTTTACCCTTCCATTTTCCTCTTTTTTTTCCAGCCCCTCTCCTCTTTTCCCCGTCTCACACACCCTCGCCGGGACAATATGTCATGCAATGGATATAATTATAATAATGCAATTTGGTTTGGAGGCGGATTGAGAGAATAATTGGACTCAGCCCCAACAAAGTGACAGGCTAATGATTTAGCATGGCCACTGGCTATTGTGAGAAGCGAGCGCATTCAACGCTACTGAGCTAATTTCCTCTGATGATGGTCTTAGCGCGTTGTCTTTGTGTCAGCACAGAGGAGCGCATGGCCATGAGGCGGACAGCTAGATGATGTAACCCACCCACCCAATGCCAAACAAACACATGTCTCTTGTCTGGGAGAAGCCACCCACTGTTCTCAGTTACTTCATGCAAAAAATGGGCCTCATTTGAAGTAAAGATAAAGCAAATCCCGGAGCAAGACAAAGTGCAAAAAAAGGCCCTCATCTTTATTCACTTTCCCCAGACACGAGTTCTGTAGGAAACCAGAGAGATGCCAAGAGGAGGGAAAGTCTTAGCATAGCCGTCATAGCTAATTGCAAAGTGTTACAGCAAGGTGAGACCACGACTTTAAATTACTGCGGCAATTGCAGTCAGTTTGCTATGAAGAAAAATGTGGATCTATATGACTTTGAAGTGGAAATTATTCTGGTGTTGTACTGTACAATATTCAAGTGCAATGTTTGTGATGTATTCTGATAAAAACAGGCAATATGCAGTCAAAGCGCCTGATGCTACAGCTGTACAACTTCGTTCAAAGAGAAATTTGCATCTGAATAGAGCAAGTGTCCATCACTTCCACAACAATAACAAGGCAGCGACGCTTTTACCAGTGACCAATGTAGAGAAATGTCACATCTTGATACCTTTTCTGTTAGATAAGATGAGAATGAGACTTCAATACATTTTCTCCTACTTCTGCAAAGTACAGCTCAAGTGAAACAACCACAGATAAGCTTGTTTCTCAGTCTGCGGACATGATGTGAATTTGAAGTGTGGAAAGTCAAAAGGAGCTGTGAAACAGTGTGTGCTTGTGTCTGTGTTTGTGAGTGTGTGTGTGTGTGTATTTGCACGTTTGCATAGTGTGTGTGGGTGTGTGTGTGTGTGTCTGTCTGTCTGTGTCTGTGTGTGTCTGTGTGTTGGCAAGACTAAGGCTAGAAACCTGGCTGGTGAATTTATTTATATCAGCGCATTTTATGAGCCCCGCAGCTGGTGAGATGAAAGGGTTACCACAGCATAGATGTGTGTGTGTGTGTGTGTGTGTGTGTGTGTGTGTGTGTGTGTGTGTGTGTGAGCGAGAGTGAGGGAAAGAGCAGATTATTAATGATTTTTATCCAGGTAAAGTGGGAAAATCTCACACACTTATATTAGTTGTTTTCTGACATTTTTTGCCAGAGGCTGACAGAAAGAATTGCTTTGCTGTGAGAGTGTTCCTCTCTTTACCCTTTAACTGACACAATATAATTTTTTCTCCTCCCTATCTCTCTATCCTCTTCCTGTTTTGTTCCGATTTTGTTTCCCTCTTCTTTTTTCTGTGTAGTTTGTCCTGTATCTTTCTCATTTTATCTTTTCCTCCTTTTATGTCTCGCTCTCTCTTGCTCTTAGCAGCCATCTGCTCTTTTGTTTCTCTCTGGCTATGCTGCTGTTATGCACTGGCATGATGGCTTACCCACCATTTCACACAGAAAAAGCATTAGAAGGCAAAAACATAAAGACAGTCTGAAAAGGCATCGAGGACGTCAGGAAAAAAACTATACCTGGCGAGCGTATGACCAGGGACTGCTGAGGTGAGGACTAAAGGAAAGTAAAAAGCATTAATAAAGGTTAGCACCAGGAAAGCTTTTCTCTCTCCACCCGCGTTTACTCCCTCTCAGCCAGAATCAATGCTCCAAAATCCCCCAAAGCCAGATCCTCTTACATCCTATCAATTATTCAACCTGCCTCTTTTGTACAACCACTCCTGTTTACAAGAACTGCCTGGCCAATTGTAAATGTTTGTGTGCCCGCTGAGCCCCCATCACCTCCCAGCCACACACGTTGATTACACAGTGATTTAGCTCTTTTCTGCCATCCCTCCGCCACCCCCACACCACTCACATCTGCTCTGACGGGGCATCTGTCACGCTGGCATGGAGGCAGCCATGGAGGCAGATAGCCCTGAGCTCTGAGGGCAAACAGGGTAGAGCGGCGTGAGAGACGCCAGTCATTGCCTGTGGAGCTTGTCATCTGGGCCGAGGGCACAGCATCTGGCTGCCAGTCCCGGCAGATGTGCAGCCACACTCAGGAGGCTCTGAAAATATGTGTCTGAATGCCTGCTCTGTACAACCAGCAGTATAGCTGGTGGACAGAAAATATGAGCGGCATTTCTCTTTAAAACATGCCTTTAAAAAGAGAGTTAGAGTTAGACTAAAGTAACAAGCCATCCATTTAGCTTCTGAATCTCTTTTTTCTCATAGAGGAGCTTCCTTACGGGCGGCACAGTGGTGCAGTGGTTAGCACTGTCGCCTCATAGCAAGAGGGTTCCAGGTTTGCATGTTCTCCCTGTGCCTGCGTGGGTTTTCTCCAGGTATTCTGGCTTCTTCCCACAATCCCCAAAACATGCACATTAGGTTAATTGGCTACTCTACATTGCCCCTCGGTGTGAGTGTGTGTTTGTGTGTCAGCCCTGCGATTGACTGGCGATCACTTGCCTCTGTAATGGTAATACCATCTCTTACTGAGGGTTTTTACATGGCACATGTTCCTAATATCATTTTCTGATAAACTAGTATCTAGTGCACTTTTACCTTTTTGTAATATTAACAAAAACAGTAATTAATTTGGTAAAATACAAAAACACCTATGAAAAAGCATTGTAGCAAAGACTGTTTTACTTTTTTACTTTTCTTTTCTTTTTTTACATACACCCTTGTGAGCTTATTCCAGCTTCTTCACATTAATTTCTGCTGTCTAAAAAACTGCCAACGGCTCTGTCCGTGGCTAAATTTTACTATGGCAGCTTTATTATATTTTGCACAGAAATCCAGAAACTAACCATAGTTATATGCTGATATACTGCTTAGCCTCAGGTTTAACTTTATGCCAGTTAGTTTGTGGGGTATTTTTTTTTTTTCTTTTATGAAATCTAGTGCTTTTTAAGAAAATGCACCATGTGGGCACAATATAAACAGGATTCTCTGCAGGGTTGGGCCATAACATCAACTAATGATGCTTTTTTTTTTTTTTTTTTTTACTAAAATTATGTAAAATCTGAAGTAAATTTGCAGTTAATTACATCACTAAAACTGACACATAGTGAACCTCGCACTTCTGCAGCAGTCGCTCACTTTGCTTTTATCCAGCCTCTCCCCAGTAAACTTTCACATCTCATCAATCAAGTGGCCTCAACCTGTTTGTTAAAAGCTACTAAAAACAGAGATATTACATAAACAATTAACCATCCCTGTTTCTAATAATGAAGTGAAATGCCTAACGGTGTTGTAGTGTTTTGTTCAAGTTATCTTCCACTGTCCAGCACTTTGTGTTTTGTGATTTGCAATATTACAAATGTCAGGGTTCAGCTGCTATGAGTGAGATTTTCTTACTTCTGTGACAGAACCCTGAAGTGAATGTTTTGTGTCAAAGTCTGTTCCAAATAGTGTTCCCCTAAAATTGTCAGCAGTGACATTTCGGCTTGTCTATTGCATAAGATGAGCTGAGGTTAGTGTTAAATTTAGACTCAGGTTTAAGTCAAACACATAATAAACAAGCTTCACCACGGTTTCACTTTGACTTTGTATTGGATCTGTAGCTATCAAAAACGAAAAACTAACAATAACTACAAAGGGAGGAGAAGCATTGATGACAAGGCACTATCCAGCACTGAAGCAGATGCCTGTTTAATTAAATATGTGGACGGAAAACCGCAGGAGCACGTTTCAGCTTTTCAAATATGAAAATATGAATGAAGGAAAGTTAGAAATGCTAATGAGAATGAAGGCTGGCGAGACGAGGAGGGGGCAGGAGTTTGGCTCTCAATTAGGCTACAAGTACCACAACAGTGTAGAACTTGTGAGGTCTGTGCTTGTATTGATTTTAAAGTTTAAAGCACAGACGCAGCGGAACTAATTGTTTCAGTGTGTTTGATCCTCCCTTGTTCTGTCTCATCACTCTCTCCATACCTCACCTGCCAGGGAAATTTATGAGGACACTGTTTCTCCACCCAACGTACCAGACAAGCAACATTTCTCAGGCAAACAAACCATTAATTTAGTAAATAAGGAAGGAGTAACATGTTTGGATAATTAATTATGAATAATGCGTGCATACTTAGCTGTTGTTGTCGCTTGCGTAAACACTGAAGCTCTTACTAGTAGGCAGTTTCTCTGCTTATCATAAATGCGGGTTGTTTTTCTGACAGTAAAATTCATATTTATGTGTCATCCTAATGTTTTTCTCTGCTGATGTGTTCTCATATGTCGGCAGAGCTCACGACATGGTTTGCAGTAATACAGTGTGACAGTAAAGTAAATGCAATTTTTTCAAATTAGAAACAGGCTTTAAATAGAACTGTTCCCATACCATATTCGGCAGTCGAGTGCCACAGGCCACGCGCCACACTATGGTCTCTATAGTTAAATACTCAACAGTGACAGCAAGCAACGTTTTTCCCCTGCAAGCACTGCAACTCATCATAGTGTCATGCGTGTATAGGCGTAATCTTATGGCTTCAGAAGGCGAAATTAATTCTGTCATTCCTGTCGCACATGTGCATCACATACCACATGATATAATGGAGATATTGTGTATCAAAATGTCTATTGCTGGCGTCTGATAGCTGCTGTGTACATTACCAGCGTTACTGTGCATTCACCTCTTGATGTTTTTTTTCTGCATGCCTTGCATAAAGAGGGCAGACAAAATTAAATTTACACACAAATATGAATTGCTTACGTTGCCTGTTTAGTCATTCACGCTTGCTGTCTCTGAGCAGGACTGCAGCACACACACACACACACACAACTCTTTGTGTGTACACAAACACACAAAGAGTATATAGTGCTCAATACAAATGGCTCAGTGGTAGCAGTCAGTTAATATGCATATATGTAGTTCCTATAACCCTAACAAACACACACACATGCACACATGGACCGCAAGGCTCCTCTTTATCAGGGCTGCTCACATTGGCACCGACACATGCATTGCCAAGACTGGCAGGCTACGGCCATGCTAATGTAGCCCGTTAGTCTAACAAAGGCTCAGGTCAATGGAGCCTCCAGTGGCTAATTGCTTCAGAGAGATAAGTGAGTTTGACGACGCAGCAAGGAACGGCTCAGCGAAAAGAGGCAGTGAGGGGGAAGATGTTAATGTCTTCCGTTCACTCCACCATCAATATCGGTCCTTTGCAGGCCTGCCACAAAATGAATATTAAAGACACTTTTGATTGTTTGTGCCCTTTTTTTGCTTGGTTTTACTGAATTTTAATAGACTGTGTTGTGGTGTTTTTGTCACATATTCTATGCTGGGTAAGAGTGTGGAGCTAATGCAATTAATCCCTACACCATCACCAGACAGCTAACCAGCTGTGGTAGCCAGTAAATTCACATGACCGTGTTTCACATATCTAATGTGCTGCACCAGAATACTGAATGAAGAAGACAGGCTACATTGTGTTCTCAAGTGAGCTAAGTGAATGATAATACAATAAAATGGAGTTTGACTGATATATTTTTGAGAGCTTTTGTGCACATTTCTGAGCCCATTTGAGTAATTATACAGTATGGTTGTTAGACTAAAGATTTGATCTCTTAAAGGAAACATTTTAACTAGAGTTGATTTGTTCCCTCTGATGTGACAGTGACAAGATAAGCAAGTGCCATCCGGCACAGATAACGCAGATCAGATCTTCTTCATCAGCTAATCTCCCTCTGACTTATATTAAATCAATGTCAGTTTCAGACAGCAGGACTAGAAGCCTGTTTTCTTCTACAGTGGCAAAGCTCTCTGTTCCTAGAGTTGACTCAAGTTGTCACACATCTTTCTGCTTCTGACAGACTCACTTCATCTGAAGATTACCATTCTCACTGAACATGAATCCTGAACCCACATTTCCTGGATATGGCTGGAGGCTAATACAAATTGGACTTGACAAAAGATGATGCATAAGCCAAGACACTGGTGTTTCATCCCTTTATTTCTCCCTCTCCAGGTACCAATTGCGTGAATTGCCGATGAGTGTGATGATGGACTATTGGAGGCGTTTGGTTTGACGATGCAAGTGACCTCTCGGGAGCCACCCAGGGTTAGTACAAAAACAAAAAAGACTTAAAAATACTCTTCACATACGCCCCCTCTCCCAAACACTACAGCTATACCTCTTTATCTCTGATTTTTCTTTTAGCAAGCTCATCATTATTCTGTTTTCAATTCTCACTCAGAATGCCTAACCTCTCTCTCTCATTAGCATGTTATTCTGTAGTCATGTTGGCCATGCTGTTTGTTTGCTTCAGCGTGTCCTGCCTTCCGGGTCCTACCAGTTGCGAACCCGTGGCGAGCAAAGCAACCAGTCTCCATGGGATGTTAGACCCCTGTTGACACATAAACTTCTAGTTAAAAGAATTTTTTTTTTTTTTACGCTGAAGAATGTTTATGTGTGGACAGTTCATACAGTGAATAGATTTTGCTCATTATTTCTTAAGGCAGCTTATTAAGAAAGATTTTAGAAATGGGTTTGAGGGGTTTTTTCTATGCAAAGAATGGACTATAAATTAACCCATGGATATGCATTGATGCCTGCTAAATTTGCATGCAATGCAACATCTCATTAAAGGTGAATATGGTCATATGAAATCCCTCCAAGATACCTCGAGGCCTCTTAGCAGGTTCAGTCGCCTCCTTTCTCATAAACTGGCAAAGGCAGTGGAGTGTGCATCCTCTCTGCTGCAGAGTTGGCCAGCCTGCACAGCAGTTGTAAATACATGTATGATGCACTTTGCAGATTTTCTTGTTAAATAGCGGTGACTTGAGACAAGCTGTGAATCTGTCCCTGGCAAGCGTGGGTGAAACTGAAGGTGGAGCTGCAGCATCAAACCCCAGCCACGAGGGAGCAGCGCAGCGCAAATTGTTCTCAAATATTGATTCTGCTGCAGAGAATGATGTAGGACGGAGGGAGCAAGGCGCCAGGCTCATCTGCAGAACATCAAACCTCTGGTGGTGGTGGTGATAGTGGTTGGGCGGGGACAGAGCCCTCATATTGTTTGATGTTGCACAGCTCTGGAGATATTTAGCCTCATGTTGGCTGTAATTAAGTTTTTCCACTTTCTCTTCTGATTCCAGCATTCAGTGTGTGTATGTAGGTGTGAGTATGTGAGTGTGAGTGCGTGGGTGGGTGGGCGTGAGGCTGTTTCAAGTTTAAATAAATACGTTGATGTGAATGTAGGTGTATTTGTTTGCAAGTCGGGCTGGTTGCTGAATGTCGTCGTATAACCACTTTAAATGGACCATTGTTGCCAAGATGCCGCTCTAGGAAAGAGGGCATTGTGGTGTGACTGGCCTAACCGCAGTGCTGCGCCGCAGGCCTAAAAATATTCCATGTCAGTGGTCCCGAGAGGGGGCCCAGTCCTATCCAGGCCTCTCAGTAATGAGAGAGTGGAGCTGCCTGCCACTGGTAGTCCTGCTGTCCCCCAGCTCCCTCTGGCTCAGAGCTCAGCACTGGGGCTGGAGAGGCAGCGTCTCAGCTCCCACAGATTTATCATTGCTCACAAAGCAGCATGTCTGAAAGCAGAGGCTCTCGTTCGCAGAAGAGCAGCCCCCAGTGGGCTTACCTCTGGGCACAATGACCCAACACATTCATGTAACAGAGAGGTAGACAGATACAGTTTGAGAATGAGATAAACATGGATTTGGAAAGTATGAGAGCAAAAAAGCAGCACACTAGTACAAACAACTGAGAAATAAAGAAACAGCATGCAGGACGGAGTGTGTGTAAACTAATTTAACTGTGCTGTCTTTCGTAAAATATGCAATGTAGCAGAAGACAGAGAGATTGCATAAGAGAGAAACAGAAAGAATTAAAGTAAAAGGGAGTGTAAGAGGCAGAATGGACAGAGATAATTGAGAGATGTAAGAAAGCTGTTTGGGGTACTACACTATTGTACTCAGTGCAGTAATGATCAAGCCCTGAAGGGAAAAAAAATATTTGCAAAGAGTTGAACTGTCATTTTCAGTGGCAATTATTTCAGTATATCTCTCTCAAGCATTGATGTAGAGGCGGATTGTGGAGGCAATCAATGTGCAATGTGTGCACAAAAACATATTGTATCTCCTGCTAAGACCGGTTAAAAGGACCCCTATTCATAAAATTGTCTTGTATTTACAGTGCTTATAAAGATTAAGAACTTGAGCATTTAGAGAGAGAAAAAAGAAAACATTCCCAATCAATTGAAATAACAACATAACGACAACTTGTCCTCCTCATTTGAACATTTTATGGGCCTCCTTTTAACACTTAACATAAGAGATGTCACAGACTGAATATAACAGATCAAAGATATTTTACTTTGAAGGCTGAGCTTGAAAATGTTTCTGGGCAAAAATGAGACAGATGAATCACACTTTGCTACTTCATATTGTATCAAGCTGTATGTAAGCGAGGCGCAATAATCTGGGACATTTTAACCAATAACTACTCAGGAATAATGGGGCGTGATATATATATATATATATATATTTATCTACTTCAAGTGTCAGACATTTTACAAAATGCTCACCTTCAATTTCATGTTAAATCCACAGCAAAAGATGGGAGATATCTAGAAAAACAAAACATTCCCAAACGCTTTCAACTAGTGCAAATATCTTACATGAATTTTTAATATGTTGTTATGATCCTACACTGCAATTCCTAATGAGAACTGCAAAATGACTCCCGCAAAACAGTCTTCATGGTGGCGACTTGACCCACAAGAGCAATTTGATGCTAATTTGCTATTTGCTAGTTATGAGCTGCTACCTCTTTCATTTCTCACAGATTATCTCCATTTGTCTCCTGTATGAGCTCTAAATGTTGACAGCAAGTCCGGCAGCACTCTAAGCATAGCGTTCAGTTCACATCTCACTCTCATCCACAACTGCTTGGTTGAAATATATACTTTAAAATGCTTAATCAGTGAATGTAACTGATCAATCCACACTTTATCCATTATTGGAAAATAAGAGTCCATTTGTGTCCAGATGTACCCTGGGTGTCCATGATTGTAGGCCGTTGATCTCAACAACCAGCATACTGTATATGCTTTTCATGTGGCTCCATGTAGACAAGTGCACGTAGTTTGTGATGTGTACATTTTATCCCATTGTTTTGTGATGGATAGCCTGACAGCGATCCTTTCCTTGATAATTTCCCCATCGGACAGTAAATATGTGTGAGTCATCCATCCTTCCCACATGGAGAGTTTCAGGTTTCCTAGTGGCTCAGCGGTTCTCTTGCTATCGTGTGACCTAAAGGAGAAACAATACCACAGATAAGAGAAGAGAATCAGTGTCACGGAGACATGTAATTACATAGAGTGACTCCATTTCCTACTTCACACTCGTTGAGTGAATGTTTCCATTTGAAACATCCAATCAGAGGTCAAAGGAGAATATTCCAAATCAAAACATTTGCTCTCTATTTCTGGCTCTATATCTTTTTCATTGGATTGAAAGCATTTGTTTGCAGTCTAGCAGGCTGATTTCAGGGACAAACAGTGTCTCGGCTGCTAAAATCTCCTGTATTTCACATGTCTTGGAACTGTAATGGTTCGTATACAACTGGAGAGAAAGTTGAAGGCATATAATTGAAGATGTATAGCTCTTGTTTTCCATTAACGAGCCCCATCTGATGTGCATTTATAAGGGGCAGCTATGCTCGTATATTAAAAAGAAAAAAGTTTTAGACCTGAAAAATGCTGTAAATGTTTTACCAAAAGGAGCAACATTTGAAATGGGACATATTAAAATATGTGTCTCATGGTTCGGTGTCTTCGCTGTGCCTTGTTAAACAGTGTTCCAGTGCCTTGGTCAGGCAATCTATGCATCCTTCTACAAAACACCTACGCTGTGTGGGAGTGAACCAGATGGACAAACACAGATCATCATGGTGAATGAGACACTGAGGTAGAGAAAGGAGATCATGGTTAGAAAGATGCAGGATAAAGAAAAGAGACACAGAGGGACTTAGAGGGCAGGGCCGTGCAAGCAGTTGCCAGGGAATCGATGTCTCATTGCAACTATCCTCACTGACATCTGCCACCGAGTCTCCAAGTAACTGCTCACCGGTCCCAAAGCACCTTGCAAATGCACAATTAATGTCCACTGATGCAGTCAGCCATTGGCTCCTCATTCCTCTCTCAGCTGATTGGCTAGTCAGACAGGGTGGGAGAAACAAAACAGAGAGAAAGGCAAAGAAGACAAGAGATGGCAGCATGCAACAGAATGAGGATAATTGAACCTATCAGTCCCAGAGTTGGTGTTAGGTCCAGGGTCATTAATTCCACTGCCTATGACTGAGCCCAGCACTGCCTCTGTTCCTCAGTCTATCCAACTCACCAATTTAATTATGACTCTTAATTGTAAAGCCTCTGTGGAAGGCTCCAGTCATAATGCATTCTAATGAATGCGACAGATGTTGTGCTGTTATGCCATCTCTCGAGCAATTACTCTTATGGCGCCTGCGCGGCCTCCCTCGCAACTGTTTCTTTTTTTGCATCTCACCTGTAAATAAACTGCACCTGCTGCATCCCACGACACGCACTCTGGCACGTACATACACATGCCCCAGTCATCAGTAACGCAAATTAACTTTCACACATCAACATTGTACAAAGGGCCATGAAGGACCCTCATTTAAATCAATTTATCTCATCTGAATAGTGTCGGTTTACATGCTACCACACAGCAATTGTGTGGGGTAGACAGTGTACATTGTTCTTGTGTTTCCTCCATCAGCTGTTCTGTCACCCTTGCCTGAGGAGATATAATTACAGCAGATTAGCAAATAAGGCTCACTGAGGGGCTTGTTTTGTTGATTAGCTCTGTATTTTCTTTGTAATTTTTATTGATGTTTGAAATTAGAGCACAGACGACGCTCATTTGTGGGCATCTTGAAGATCCAAACAACCTTTATTTGTAAGATAATTCTTCATTTGCTGGTAAGCACTTCTGAAATCCTTCTTTAAAAAACTTGCACAGCATGAAAAACTGCAGACATTAATTGAGGAAAGATGCTCCTTAGAAAATAAAAGCTGTTGAAGTGAAGATCATAGTCAATTCTAGCTACATCAAATGTTAGTCATGTTGGAAGACGCACAGTAATACTTTTGTTTATTCTTTCTGGACATCATCATATGTTTCTCTCGGGGCTTTTAGATGCAAACACTATCATGATGCTTTGTTGATTACAAATTAGAAGTTATAAAGAACTCTCCAATAATGTGAGTTGGCTCAATAGACATGCGGGTGATAATGTGCAAACACAGAAAACAGCACAAGCCGCAAATGAAAGGAAATTAGCTGCACGTGTCTAATTGCATATGCATAAAATGGACACACAGTGTCAGTAAATACAGTCTTAGACGCTGAGAGAAAGAAAGACAGGCATGCACACAGATCTGGACTCGCACACGTATATATGAACACAGAGATGAGAGTTCTTCTCACCTTGGTGGTTTTGACTTTGTTGCCAGTGCTGCAGGACCAGCCAGTCAGGTCCGGCAGGACCTTACACTCCTCTCCATCCATACATGGCTGCATGTGGCACCACCACTTCTGGGCTACGATGGAAGCTGAAGCAGCAAATGGATGTTAGGGCAAAAGAAGGACAGCAAGTTACTAAATGGCCACTAAAATATCATAAAGAGCACTGAATTGATCGCACAAGCCACGAATGGGAACATCACAAAAACATCACTATCACCAACACAAAACTCAGTAAGTTAGTTATACTCTACATTTGTTATTTCCTTCAAACTCCCAGCCAACATGAATTATTATTTCAGAATTACCAAAATAACCTGCTGCATACAGTGAAAACGTTACAGTCGCTGTCCATGGTGCTGATCCTGCTGCTGGTACGGCAGTCCAATCAACAGCCTGAACAGACTCTGTGACAAACACTCTGTTCAAACCTCCAGTATCTCTGAGCAGTCATGTGTTTTTTCATCTGTAATATGATTACTGTGATTTTCACTGGAGCTGAAATGTATAGCAGTTACCCCTTTTTTTCATTTTAATCAGATTAATGTAATCCCCCAATATGGGATCTTAAAGCTTGTACAGAACGATTGAGTGTGGCATCAGCAGGATAGAAAAAAAAACCCCAAAGACCTAAAGTAGACGAAACTGAGGAAAAACAACAACTGATTTCACCATCACACACCTACATTGGACACATTCAGTCAGATGCATCTGCCCAGTGAATTTGTATTTTTGCATCTGTGCAGATATATGAGTCACTTCCTGTAATTTAAATGAATCACCTAACTTGTTTCTTGTTTTTTTCCTATAATCAGTAAAACACAATGCACAGTTAGACAATGAGTCAATGAGTATTATTCCTATTGTTTAACACAGAGGGTACACCCTGGACTGGTTCCCTATTTATATCTCTGAAAAAATGAAGTGTCGATTTGCTGTATACCAATGTGTAATTGATAAAACACAGCTTGAGGACTTAAGAGCCTGATCTACAGTTAATCCAGTGTCAGAACCCAAAGTTTTCTCATGTCTTAGAAGCTGACACTCAAATCTTCCAGATAATCTGACCCACTGTCTAGACAGAAGACAGCCCGACAACTGAGAATAACTCAATTCAGTTCATCCATCCATCCCTCTGTCTCAAGGCAAAGAGAGATAAAAGAGCTCATCCATCTCCAACTTTATTAATCTGGTAGACTGGTGGTTTTAAGAAATTAATTTTGATCTCCTGTGACTATTGTTTGAAATGAGGTGGCATTGGGCAGGAAGAAGGGGCTTTCATCTGCATAACACAAAAGACAAATCCTCTCAGCCATCATTTAAGAGGAAAACACTGTGGCAGAGAGAAAGAAGGGGGAGAGGGGGAGGTAGACGACGCTAAACAATAGGTGTTCTCGGGAAAAAAAAACCCATCTTTGTAGTGTGGAATTGAGCGGCAAGGGGAACTGGGAGAGGCAGAGAGGCTGTTTGAGGATGACTATCACAAAGTCCAAAAGAGAGCAGAGCAGATTAAACAACGGGAACAGAGAGAAGGTGAGTAATGAACTGGAAAATAGGCAGCACAAATGCAACGACAGACATGGGAAGACACATAGGGAGAAGAAGAAAGCCGACGCCAAGTTTCCAAGTCACTGAAAAAAGAAACAAAAAAAAAAAAAAAACAACCTCCCAGTTATCGTGGGGCGTAATGTTGAACACAGTGTTATGAAACATGGGCACAGGGGCAGCAAGCAATTCTAAAAACCAATGGCTGTGTAATGCTCGTTAATGTGGCCATTATGGTGCCGACGACAGCGCTTTGCACTGCAAGACTGTTATTTAGTGCTAATGGGCATGGCCTCTGAGTGCCATTACGGTGTTAAGATCCCCTGCAGCTTATCTCACGCCATACTGGGAGGGCGGGGCAGGTATGACACACCAGCACCTACCTGTCAAAGTTAGAAAATTAACAGGCCTGTGATGGTCTGGTACAAGGCCTGTGATGTCATGGATAGTTCACATGTTGGACAGCACTTTGCACACTGGTCGTAACAGGTCAGTGATGAAAAGATTACAGAAGTACTTCTGAGATCATCACCTCTGGGACCACAGTTTCTTCTAAGCCCTGTTCACAGTAGGTGCCTTAAAAAAAGTCTCTTTATGCATGACTGTCTCTGAAAGCACAGCATGTCAACATTTGGAAATCTTTGTGCTGTTCGTGCTGTGTCATATGGGTACAACTACTCTTGTTAAAGTCTTATCTTGTAATCCATACAAAAACAAAAGTGTGAAAATGAGAAGTTGCGATTTCAAGCCCAACACATAATCCCCTCTAGAGCACAGTTTGTCATTTTTACACTTTAAGATGTCATGTGCTCTTTAATGAGCTTCAGAGGTGCTGGGAGGTGTGTTTTGTTTAACTTTACTCAGAGTCCGTTCCCCATTGTTTCCAGTCTTTATGGTAAGCTACTGTATGCCAAGAAGCTGCTGGTTGTAGCGTCACATTTGCTTTATAAACATGAGAATGATATTAATTTCCTAATCTAACCGCCAGAAAAAAAATTAAAAAATCAAATAAGCATATTTCCTACAATGTTGAACTACTCATGCATCCATTTACTTCATCGCCCCATCAATACTCACATTCACAAGTCGTTCATTATTCACATGTATTCACCATGTCTCAGAGAGCAGATAATACTTGAAAAGCAGTATGAGCTGTGATTTTTTTTAAATGACTGAGCTAATTTGAAATTGACTGCTTTATTTTCCCCACATTTACCTGGCTGTAATTTTTTCATTTGAATATTTGACAAGTGTGCTGGCAAGCACTTGAAATAGAAAGAAGATGCAAATTCTCTAGGAAAAACAAGTTTAACACACTGAGTATCTCTCAGCCTTCCTACTTCAATTGTATACTTGCCTCATTAAGAGTCACAAAGGCGCATATATGCTAATTAAATATGATTTACATCTCAGGCATACATTTCATCACAGTTGTTCTCAGCTCTTTACAATGGAATCTGCACCAAAAATGGCTCCCCTTTAAGCTTTCTCTCAAACTTTCAGGCGCAGTCTCGGCTGAGGGCAAACGTCTAGACAGCGCTTTGCTTAAGGTGCAGGTGATTAGACAACACAAAGGACTGGGGATATGTTATTCCCCGGGTTCTCGCTTTGTCTCTGGGGTTCTCTAAATAAGGTCTGTGGGGGTTTCACGCTACGGGGACGCCTACAGCTCTGTCTCTCCTACCACAGATCACAGCACATCAGTCTAACACACACCTGATAAATGTCACTCATTCTTAGGCCCACAGGGGTTATAGAATTTTGTTTTTTGCTTGAGTGTGTGTGTGTGTGTGTGTGAGAGAGAGAGAGAGAGAGAGAGAGAAACAGAGAGAGAGTGTGAGCACATATGCCAGCTGTATGAGCATTCACCCCATACATCATGTTCGTTTCTTCCTGCAACGCCGTCTGAATTGTCATTGTAATGTTTGTGACATCAAGTGGACAAAGTTGAAATTGCAGGCCTCCTCATCCACATGTTTGTCCTGTGTCTTTACGTGAACTCATAATTGATGTTCTGACTCCTGTGACCAAATATAAGCCTGCATGCATTATGTATGCATTGCCTTGTTAATGCTCAATTAACACATGCGGTAGAGGTAGAACACAACTCGCAGTCTCAGCATGCTAATAGGAAACACTAGTCGTCGCCCCCGCCTCCAAGCAAAAGCTTCCAACTTCTGCACATACAGGTAAAATAAACACAATAAACAACTTTACACCTTGAGCTTCTATAGTAGGAACTCAGAAAACAAGTGTAAATTAAGCTGGCATATTTCACACAAAGTCAATTTTATTTTTAAACCCCAAAATCACAAATCACAATGCCTCAGTGTGCTTTATGTAATTTATTCAAGATTATTAATTAGAACATTCCATCTATCAGTTCTTTTTAGAACCAAGTAAGGAAGGCAATGTGATGTCAGATCTGCCAACCTTATCTACCATCCAACAAAGACGTGGAAAACGTATGTCATGCGGTGAAATTGAATACGTCCCCAATTACGCATGCTCAGAAGGACTTCCTCCACCTGTAACCCCTTCATCTCAAGTCATTCAAGTCACATGATAAATAATAATTTATTAACCTTTGATATAAACCTAATTCACTGACTACATATCCCATTGTCTCATTCAAATGCAGCGTGTTTGATGTAAGGCAGAACACACTAATACAATATGTGCACTCAGGTGCAGAGCGTTTGCCCATGAATACTTTACAAAGGCACCGCCGGAGCTCACTCAGTGCAGAAAAACAAACAGCAAAAGGGAGTTTACTTTTACTTTGCATCTGTGTGTATGTGCATTAACGTGTGTCCGCGTGCCTGTCGTGCACACGTAGGCGCCTTTGTGTGTTTTGCGTGTGCACGAGTATGCAGCCCCCACTGTGCAGAAAGTGTCAAGCGTAAAAGCACAATCACAAGCAGTCCTGTGCCCCTTGCTCCCAGGTCATTAATATTTAACGGGAATATGATGTACCTTCATCACATACACACACAAACACAAACACACACACACACAAGAAGTTGGGGATGGACCCAGAGGTATGGATACCCCGAGGCATTGTAAGTGTTCCACTCAGTGATCCTGGAGTGCAGAAGCAGTTGGAGAGAGGCATCCATCTCTTTCTACAATGATTTACTAACACACTGTATCTCTCTTGCCGCAGCTCACACAGCCATGCCAGCACATCCAGGTATGCATGACGAGTAAACACTAGTGGAAAGTGCAGTGGAAAAACAGTCAGAAGAAGATTATATGCGGTGAACAGTTACATGGAGAAAATGACAAAAGCGTGGCATTATGGAGCAGATATTACAGTAAACAACAGCAGGTTGATGTGTGCTGATACACTAAACTAGATTTCTTAGCACAGCAATGAAATGCAGGTTTTTTGGGGCTGAATTCAACAAATCGCACACCAAACTAAATCCATTCACCCGGTGTTTTGATCAGGTGTCTGTGCTGCCTGCCTTTAACGCCCCTAGTTACGGTCCAAATAAAAGCATAAAGAGTCATAATCAATACACACTGCTAAAGGTTCAGAGATCGAGCCGAATATAAAGTGGTTCCATTTAGCTCAGCACGTGTCATCTACAACATTAAACTGCTCCTCACACAGTAATTAATTGGATGATTTTAAACTCTGAAAGTAATAAGAGCATCTAATGGTATTTTGTATATTGTTGTATCGATAATAACATTGATGTAGAATGTGAGGATTTCCTCAACTACACAGCACATGTGCACTACAGTGAGCAGTAACACACATACTGAGGTGAGGGTAGCTTTCTTTCTGGACATTGCACAGATTTACATTCCCTCCCCGAGGTATCCCCATCACACTCCAAACTAACCCTGTGAGCTTAACTAAACTTGGCAGAACCCAATTGAGACATTTTATTTATCCTGAATGCTGCTGCAGTAAAACAAAGCAGTGGACACACATTTTGTCTCTGCTTGTACAGGCTGGTTTGTTCCCCAAAATTTGAAATCTTTGAGACACAAACACACACATGGACCCAGAACATTTCTCCTGAAGAGTATTCTTAACAATACACAACTTGCATTTATTAGATATCATCAACTCTACCACCAGAAACACTCGGGTCTAGACTTTTCAAACAACCTTACTATTTACAGTATCTAAACCTAAGTGACAATAGTACACAATTAATTAAAAACTCAATATTTTGAAGAATGGGATTCATTTGAAAATTTTAGACTGACAGCAATGGGCCCCAATGCACAGCAGCCAGTGATGGGACCTGCTGCCATTTAGTCCTCTTCCAGCCAGCATCAATAATGTAACTCCATTTACACTGTGGCTTTTCAACAAGGCCTGGCTGCTGAGAGAGGGTTTGTCTTTTTCCATCAGCGCTCAAGCCTAAAAGGTGAGAGTAGCCTGCATGGATGTGTGTTTGTGTGCGTCAGACAGTGTTGGCTGAGGTGAGATCTTTTGTAACTGTGAACCCAGAGGTCAAACGTGACTCATGAGATAAATGCTGCTGAGCAATGGATTTAGAGGTGAGATGTGGGGACACAGGGAGGTGAGATGTGAATAGGAAATTAAAGAGCTCATGACTACCGCGATGGAGGAACTAAGCTGTTTGTGTGCATGCTTGTGTGGCATTTGCTGAGGGAGAAAAAGAAAGAAAAGGGTGATTAAGACCATGAAAAAGAATTTATCACTGAATGACTTTTTAGCAACACGAGAATAACTGTCGGTCTATTATCTTCTCATCATCTTCATTCCTCACTCTCAGCAAACTACACCGATCCTTTAAAGAAAAGTGAACAAACAAAAGCAAAGCATCAGGGCCTGTTCTGAAAGGTTTCACGTGGTTCCTTATTTATCCCAGCTTTCATTACAAAGCCAATCATCTTTGCTATGGTTGCCTGATTTTATCATTATCAAACGATCGTTCCCATCTAGGAACTCATCAAAGAGGTTAAACAACAAATCTACTTTTCTTATTGGGTGAAAATAGTGCTGAAATGAAGTAGAGGGTGTGTTTGTGTGGGAGATATTTGAATGAGAAAAGCTCCGTCTACTGGCCACATGCAGGAATAGCAACATGCCGGATGGATGTGGTGAGTCAGGCGCTCTGTGGACAGTTCTGATTACTAAACATGGAAGGAGTTTGGACACTTGAAGCTCATGCATGCTGCACAGGAAGCAAGCAAAAGTGTGTCAATTAGGCTGCAAATCAAAAACAAGAATAAATAATCGTTCATAATAATAAAAGTAGTTGCCCTAATGTTGTGTTTGGGGTCCTGGACACTGGACGAACATCTACAGCACAATATATTATATATAATATTGTTTTATCAGCTTTATACTTCTTTACTTTTCATGGATGAGAATTGCTCTTATAAACAACAGAAAAATAAGCTTTTAATTCTGTTTGGAATCTCAGAGAGTCCAGCTGTAAAACATGGTTCATATACAAGAGATTTTATATTCTGCATACAGGTATATAGAGAGTAACTGACCACATACTGACCAAATGTTTTTGTGTGTGAATGGAAAACCATATTAATATGCAATGTATTTGTTCAGCACTTATTTTTGTTGTCACAACAACGGTTTGCCTGTCACCATCAAATGTTCTGAGGCCAAGTTCTGCGAGAAAGAGAGGTGTTAATGCTCTTCTACATTTTGGGTTTTAATAGGGCATGAAGAACAGAAAAAAATAGTGCAGTGATTTATTTACAAAGCTAAATAAGTTTCATTTACCCTACTATATGGATAACTGAAGCACTACAGTCTTGGTTGACTGAGAGCTGGCCTGCTGCAGGAAGTCCTGGCCAGGGCAAAGTGAATAAGGTGTTTTTTTGTCTGTTTTCGCCCCCACCTTTTTTTCCGTATTATGGTGATAATGTGTTAATACTCTGTTTTCATAGGGAATAAATTAATCAAAACCTGTAGATATGAGTATCTGAGAAAATAAATCACATCTCATCAAAGTCTGTTGGTTTATCAGTCATGTGGGTCTGATAAACCACACACACACACCCGCCTAGCTGACTTAAACAGTGTGAATAACCTGCGACCTTCGGAGATTCGCTGGCTCCACTCACATATGAGACGACCATGTAACTTCCTGTAATACAGCGTGATTGGATCAGGTTGGCTGACACCGTGTGTGTGTCTGTGATCTCAGCTGAGCGTCTGTGGATGATAGGGGTCAGTGACACTGCTTGTTTCTCGCTGGGCAGGAGCTCGTAGATCGGACAATGAAAACGCAGCTGCAGCTTTCATCTGTCTATCACCACTACGTTCCCACATACAGGGCGCACATTAACAAGCGTGGCCACACTTATACGCATCAGTGCAAGCTGTCTGAGCAGAATTCCATGGATTTTTAATTTGCTCTATTTGACGTTGTGATTTTACACCTCTTTTTTTCCCCCTCAAAATTCTTGTTCTAAATTCTTTTTCATTCTTCACCGAAAAACACTTTCTTTCACACCATCTGTCATGTCCTCAAGTGGCCCGAATAGATGTGGAACGAAATGGTGTCCCAAATAAAGTTGTGTCTTCTATACTGCAGGGTAAATTTACAGTCTTTAAGCTGAGGCAGTCTCGGCTGGCAGCTGTCATTTATTTTCTCATACAGCATTAGAAGCCAAGGAAACACTGATGGTTTGGCTTCCATTACCTGCATTAGTGGCTTCCATTACTTTACATGTTGCGTGATCTCTTTCGGACAATAATAAATTTCAAATTAACTGATTACCATAAGCAAAGGTAATCATATGGTACCACGGTAAGACATGGTGGACATTTTCATGGTCTGAATTTCAGATAACTTTTGATTGTTTCTGTCTTTTTTGCTAATCCTCTGCCTGTCTCACCCCTTGTCTGTTACTTTATTGTGTGGCTTTGCTAAGAAGGATAGAAAGGCCGGATGTCACTTTTCCATCAGCTTTTTATGTTTTCAACCAGCTTTAAAAGGTTTAGCTCTGTTTGTGCCAGAAGAGGAGTTTCTTTCTCTTTGTTGTGCCTTAAAAAATCAGTTTTCACACCGAATCCAATCTGGCAGCAATTTAAAATAAAGTGCAATCTGTTGATTATTTCTGCAGTGAACCTATTTTTTATTTATGTGGCAAATATCTTAAAATGAATCTGGTAATAATTTATTTTAGTTTTTATGTAGGAACTTCAGAGATGCAATGTGACTAAAAACATTTTTATCCTCTTTGACCCTGTCAGATTCAGCAACGTGTCAGTCATTACTAATACATATTGTGCAGCCAAGCACTGTCCAAACATCCAAAACATCATTTCAAATTCTAAACATGGTCCCAAGGTTTGGCAGAATTGCTGCAGAACTGTGTGGAAACACATATAAAATGATAAGACATGACATCTCAAATGTTCTCAAACTGTGTGGCTTCATTGTAGTGTGTGCTGAAACAGGTTCATGCAGAATATAGTTTATATTTAACTGCTAGTTGAGGGTAAATTTAAAGAAAAGTTTTGGTTTCAAGCAGTTCGTGCAGCTGCAGGTGAAGCAGGAGGTGGAACTGCTACACGGACTCTTATAACCAGAATGACATTAGGAGGTTGCTCAATAAGCAGCCAGCAGAGTCAAAGTCATGTAGGAGAGACAAAAGTTTTTCTTCAAAATACTGAAAGTATTTAGCAGTATATTTTCAGTATAGGATGATGCTGTAGCATCTTCCTCTCACACATACACAAACACATTTGCACCTACTTGGAATGGTCGGGATTGCAGTGCAAATACAGTATTCACACACACACACATTCTCTCTCTCACAAACACACCAGGTTTTGAGTTTTTACCTTCCACACAGGAGGGTCTGGCTCTGGTGGTGCCAGCAACCTGCCCGGGGAAACAGGAACACTTGACGGTTTGAGAACGCTCCTCAATCTTATTCTTATTACAGCAGCGATGGATGGCCACCACCTCGCACGTCCCCTGCTTCACCTGGTATGAGACTGAGAGAGAGAGAGAGAGAGAGAGAAAAGACAAGAGGATGTGGGATTATTTGAAAATCATCAACTTTTACACAAGGCTATTTGTGTTTTGAAGGGTTCTTGCTCCAAAAAGGTGCAGTTTAATGTAGAGGCTGATCGACAGTGGATTTGCAAAGGCCAACAAAATAACAATAGCTTACTGCTGGAAAAAGCAGATTAATCAACCGATATCAACCCACCCTCCACAAAAAAACAAAACTCATGCCGTCAGAACTGAATAATCGTTGAATTTATTTATTAGACTGAATAGCTAACTCAAAATAATAAAGACCTAAACAAACAAATACATCTGGATCACTGAACACTCAACTCAAAGTAATGAATAAATAAATACACAACTGATTAAACCATAAAACCATAAAAAGGTGTGAGAGATTTTTTTAGCATTTACTTTCCCTCAAAGTTAGTAATTCTAGTTAAGAAGTTGGAGACTGTGCATCCATCAGCCACTATCGGAGTTCCAACGATATCATAAAGCATTCACTCGGCATCAATTAATTGGCTAAACCGATTAATCATTACGTTTAAATTCTAGTAAATGGTTGCTGAAAAGACCAATCACGTGTACTCTGCAACAGTTTCCCTGAAGATTAAACAAATCTCCTGAATTATTTACTTTTGTATAAACTCCTCTAGTTATTCCAGTCTCATACTCTTCAGTGATGCTTTGCTTTTATTCTCAGCTCAGTGCCCTCATTAACTTACACACAGAGGTGTCATTGTTTTTGTAATTGTGTGCAGAAGGAAAAAAAACACAAACAAAGGAGAAAATGTTGAAAAAATAATAATTTCTCTGGGATTCTTTCAGGCATAACGAACCACTTGATCTTCACATTTTATGAGGGAGTCGTGTGGTCGAGCAGCCAGCTATTAGGACTTATGGGTTTTGTGTTTGTGTGTGTGTGTGTGGCGCTGCATTCACACACGCCGAATGTTTTCTGTCTCTTTGTGTATGTGCTGGCTTCTCTGCGTTTGTGTGTCTGTGCTTGTGATCCTGAAAGAATAATTGCTTTTCACCTGACACCTTCAACACGCAAACAGCGTCTAATCTCCCTTGATTATCTTCACGTGTCCCTGGGGACCCTGGTCTGCTTAATTATAACGTTGTCTTGACAGAAATGGGACAGAAGGGCACACTTAACTTAAAGTAAATTTTAACGCAAAGCTCTCTGCCTGATGGCAAAATATGTCTTTATGTCCTCCTGTGTGTGTCTGTGTGATGTTACTGAAACAATATGCTTTTAATTAGAATTATTTCTGTTCAATCAAATTGTTCAAATAATCTGTGCTTTTCTCACCCTCACTCCTCCTAAGGGAAATATCTTTTGTTATACAGACTAGACTCCTTGTGCTTTAAGATATATGGCTTCTTAGCAATCAAAAGAACTTGCGGGGAGAGTCTCTCTGATGGCGTCCGGTCTGTTCACATGCAGTCCAACAGCACGAGGACGCTCTGAGGATAACGTGTGAATAGGCTTACATTGCATGTTGACGTTCAGAAGCGTGGAGTGTACAATGTCTATGCCGATGTTACATTTCACTCAGCACATTCAAATTTTCAATCTCTAAGGAGGAGGGTTTTGTTGCCACCTAAAAGGAAAATGTGCCAACAACAAATGTTGGGCAAAAGTCTTAGTGTATCTAATCTTTGGTTATGGTTTCTGAACAGATTCCAGCCACCTTATCTCTGCTCTCAAAGCTTGTTGTGCACTCCTGAGAGTGTCTGGCACCGTTTTCCCAAGCACAGCAAACCCTCCTGGCGACATTACTACCTATAAGCCTCTTTACAGCCCTGGAAAAACCTTCGTTATACTGTACCGTAAGCCCAGATTTCATTTATGTACGTGACTTAGCCAGACTCCAAAACTTTCATGCTCAGCTCAATGAGCTTTGTAGGCAGACACAAAAGTGCACACACACACACAGCTGCAAACACACAAGCATGAGCATGCACGAAGCACGCACACACACTCTGTAGAGGGTTCCATTTCTGCAGGCCATGGCCCCTCTCATCCTTTCTGATTTAAAGTTTGTTTGTTCACTTCTCCAGAGAGCCCCATCAATGATCCCAGGCTCTCTGAGGGCACCCCTACGCTATCATCCCTCCACTTTCATTTCCCTCACTCCTCTGTCTCAGGCTCTCCTGAGGCCAGAGCAGCTGCTGGATTACCCCCACATGCACACACACACACACACACACACACACACACGCAAGCAAAAACATATAGCCTATATCTACTGATAAAAACCTGGAATATAGTAAAACAGAACAGAACTCAATGGGACAAGGGTTATCAGTGCAGCCTTAATTACACCAGTAATAATCACAGAGAAATTATGTTTAAAAAAAAAAAGAAAATCTAAATCAAACACAGTCAAACAGTCTTTGTTTTAATCAGATGTGTGCCCTCATTATCTTACACTGTACTCAGAATTAATTCTCTGTTAGCACAAAGCGATGGCTGGTTAAGACTGGTCAATGGGCTGGCCTCATCTCAGAAAAAAGCTGCTTGTTAGTGAGAAACAAAGAGGGGGACAGAGGCAGTCACACAGGAGGAGGAGAAGTCTTGTTGCAGACAGCAGAGAGAACAAAGCCTCCTGTCGGCATAATGAGGTCAGAAGGTTCACAGGTCTCCTCGCTTTATTGCCTACATCAGCCAAGACTGTTTGTATTTTAAAACTGTACAGCTTTGAGGATGAGTGTGGGCAGAGGAAGATAAACCCACTTGAACGTCATTGACAATACACAGACAAAAGTATTAGGACACCTGATCATTACACCAACATAGACATAGACAGCTTTGCAGCTATAACAGCTTCTGGGAAGGCTTTCCACAAGATTTTGGAGTGTTTCTGTGAGAATTTTTGCTCATTCATGCAGTAGAGCAATGGTGAGGTCAGGCACTAATGTTGGACCTGGAAAAGGCCTGGCTCACAATCTCTGTTCCGTTCTTCCATACCAAGCTCATCCAGCCATGCCTTTATGGACTGGGACAGAGTCATGCTGGAAAAGAACAGGGCCTTCCCCAAACTGTTGCCACAAAGTAAGCATAGCATTGTCCAAAATGTCTTGGTATGTTGAAGCATTAAGATTTCACTTCACTGGAAGCAAGGGGCCGAGCTCAACCCCTGAAGAACAACCCCATAAAGAGGTGTGCCTGGATACTTTTGTCTATATAGTGTATATTTATTTTATACGTTTGTCCAGCTTTGAAGGTTAGTTTAAATCTCCTTATATTATTATGCTTATATCTGAAAGTGATTTCTGTTTTTCAGAGAAGATGAGTTGGGGGACCTTTGTTGGGTTTTCTTGCAGTTTTCATTTGCAGCTTAATGAGAAAAGAGAGACAAGGTGCTCCCCTTACAAATATTTTAGAAACCTTTCCTTCATGGTCAGTTCAAAGGGACACTCAAAACAACTTCAGTGTGTTTCAGATGCTGCTGTTTCAGATGACCTTCATCACAAACTACCATTAACTGGAATAAAATGATGAGTAAAATGTGTGGTTCTTTTTGCAGTCTGCCAAATATTCTGACAACTTAAGAAAGAATTTTACTTCAGTGAGATTTATATCAGCCTGAAAAGTTAAAGGAAATCATGAGCAGCGATAAAAAGGAGAGCTGCAAAAGAAAGCTGAAATGATTTTTATTCTCCATTTTGCTGTGCTTGCGGCCAGTTGCTTTGTGTGAGCGCAGACATGAAATGAGTGTGCATCTGAAAGACCTAGCAAATTAATTTTTTCAGGACTGCAATGAGCTACAGCCAACACATGTATCGCATCATATCTCAAAATATTGATGTCTTTAATCTTAGAAGTTTACAAAAAATCCAATATGTTACAGCTTGAGAACTTGAAAGTAGATGGACGCTCCAATACGTGCATAAACTTAGTGTATGTTTAAATCGTGTTTTTGAGCTTGTAAGTGTGGGTCTGTTTGGAAGCAGAGCTGTGGGTCTTTGAAGAAGCAGGAACGCTATGAATTGTACCCTTGAGCATCCAAGGTATGTAATCAATCAACAGAGGTTAGAGCCATAAAGAGTTTACAGCCAAATCTATTTAATGTGAGAGAAATAAACTCAAACCACCCACTCTTGTTGTCCAGGATCAAGAGGTTTAAAGCAATTTCTTGTCTTAAACAATCTTTCAGCAATCTCATAACACAAGCTACATAACGCCTGTGCATAATAAACATATCTGTATGTTTTGGTTGTGGTGAATTACAAAACACAGATGAGGCAGGAGCATTTTGTATTCAATTTGATTGGACTTGGCGCCTACGAGCTACTTCCGCATTATCGACTATATGGTCTCCTGAATGCTAACCTCTGCATGCTAACAACACAGTGCTAACATGGTGATGTTTAGCTTTTCCAAAGTGGTGGGTCAACGAACAGACAGATAAACCTATATGAACAGACCAACCTACTCTATATAGACAAAAGTATTCGTATGTATGGGTTTGTTTTTCAGGGGTTCTTAATACCAAGACACTTTGGACAATGCTATGCTTCCAACTTTGTGGCAACAGTTTGAGGAAGACCCTTTTCTATTTCAGCATGACTGTGCAAGGTCCATAAAGACATGGTTGGATGAGTTTGGCGTGGAAGAACTTGATTGACCCGCGCAGAGCTCTGACCTCAACCCCATCAACACCTTTGGGATGAACTGGAATGGGACTGCAAACCATCAGAGCCTGAAAAGCATCAGAGCCTGACAACACTATAACTCTACTGCACAACTGGGCAAAAAATTCCCACAGAAACAGTCCAAAATCTATTGACAGGACACGTCAAACTACAAACATGGTTAATTATGACTCAACTATGAATTTTTGATTTTTGATGATGGCTTGTTCCATTTAGAACAGATTGCTCATAAATGTTTCATGATCGGAGCAGCCATATTATCCTACAAAAATAGCTGTCAGACAGCAAAAGTATGATTTTTTTGAAAGTGAATTTTCAGAAGACATTTAGGGTTCCAGAAAAGAACAACATGAAGTCCCTTCAATATCTTGCAGTGGTCAAAACCAGTAAGTCTGAATCAAAAAATTACAAAACCAAGACAAATCCAAGACATCAGAAAAGTGCAGTCTGGAGTGCCGATTGAAGTACTACAGCTGAAGTGTGAGCCTTTTCAGTTTTGCCCTCCCTCTACCAGCCCCTTTTTAGAGTGCTGTTCCCTCTCACCCCTCATCTGCTTAAGATTCATGTGTTGAGCGGTCACCCTCCAGCTATATACACATAATAACAGTGTATCTAATGTCTCAATGTTGCCTTTAAACCATTCTGTTATGGCCATCTCAATGTAATAGAGCCCAGCACACGCAGAGATGAAAAGACTTCTCAAGCATGGCTAAATGCTTCTATTCCCACGGCAGGCAAAAGGAGGTGGGATGGGAGGCGAGGGAGGGGGGTGAGAAGGTGAGGGGGCTGGCAACAGTAGCTGGGCAGCCAACAAACCAAGCCACCTTGAACTGATGGGTTAGTCAGGCGATTGATGTAGTCTGACAGACACAGGCAAGCGGGAGCATTGTGCAATTTATCAAAAAGCTGTGTCTTTCCCCTGTCAATACCTTGACAAGCATGTCCACTGCTATGAAAGGCAAGATATCTCGTAAATCTGTCGGAGGTGCCAGAGTCAATGTAGAAGGTACAAACTGTACATCTCTGTAGGGACATGCAGGTAAGTTTCAAGAGAGCAAGATTACAGTGATCAGTGGTGTGGAACAAGATGGGAAACCATGTCAAATATCTCCCCACATCCTCTACAACAAATCAGCATAATTACATATTACACCTACTTTCTGAATCTCCAAATGGTGCTTTATTTTATTATTTACAACACTGCCTCTTGTCTTTTTTTATTTGCCCTCTTACCTCTCCTCTTCCTCACTCGCCGCATCTCCTCCTCACCCTGATCCTACACAGCCCATCAATCCTCCTGACATTATCAGTATTAAGCAGGCCCACAGGTTTTATGCTAATTGTCATAACAGGTCGCTCGTACGGCTGAGTACTCCAGCACAACAAATCTTTCCCCAATAAAACCTGCCCTCGAAGTCCTTGTCAGAGCTATTTTTTTAAAGAGACATCTTCTAAGCAGCCCAGATGAGGACACGGTGAGTAAACCCACGTGAAAACACATGCAAACAGTTGTGTCTAGAACAAGCACCCTTGTGCACATACACATAATGAGTATGGCTGTAGCCTTGCCACAAGTCTTTTTTCCACGTGCGCTGTGTACTTTCTTGAGCCAAAGAGAGCACACAGGGTCCCATTAATGCTCCATGAATTCATGAAGAAAGGGATCTCTGGGAATTTGACATATAACTTGTGATCAACAGCATACTGAAGCAGGGATTAGCAATAGAAAAACATTAGCATTGGAAAAAGCATTAGTTTTGCACACTAAAGTACATCATTTCTGCAAGCTAGTGACTGAACTGCTGGTCTCAGATAATCAAATTTCATGGATTCAAACAAGAAAAGAAAAAAAAGCCTTATGAGAATTTCTATGCCTGAAATTGAATTGTCAAAAATACAGAGAATGTTGCTCAAAGCTGTAAGAGCACAACCAATCACCTTAAAAGCAAAAAAAAAAAAAAAAAAATGCACACAATTGCTTGCCTTGCCAACTCCTGGAATGCATTTTATTGTGGGAGCTGCTTATGAACTGCTTCATGTAATTGTCATGATATATGCAGTACTTGCAATCTGCAGGTCAGGAGAAATGCAACAACAATTGCCAGGTGTCATGTGCTACAACTTGCAGTGTTGTAGTAAATCAAAAAGAAACCAGATTCAAATTTTCTTACATTTATTTAAAGTGACAAGTGTCAGCTGACTTTCAGTACCTGCTTTTCCATTATAGATTTGTTCTTGAGGTGAATTTCTGTAAAATTATAGCTTTCCTCTAAAAAATACTATTGAGCAAATGACACCAACAAAAAAAAGAAAAGAAAATCTACTTATTTCTAGGGAAGCATTTTTTGACCTCTAGAGCCCTCATGTGGTTGTATATGGTACATCACCAGCAGCATGGATCAAACAAATCCCTAAATGACCTGAGAACAAAACAGCAGTAAAAACACTTAAGTAGAAAACACGGAAAACTTATCTTGCAGTCATAATTTACAGCCAATTATTTTTCAGCCTCCAACTGCTGTGTTTGTCATGGTGATATTCTTAGCCAACAAGTCCTAAACTTCCACCAATTAAGGAAAACCCTCTTTTGAAAAGCACCAGTCAGTTTGGGAGCGACTCGAGCGAGTCATCCTGTTTCACAGCGAGAGTGAAACGAGAAGGCAGCAGACACCCATGCTGACCTTCACAATACACAAGGCCTGCAATTAGCAGTGTCCCTGCCGTAAGCAAGCTGCCTCCTCTCCGTCAAAAGCAAACTAATACAATCACTAGCTGCACAGGCTGGATGCTGGTAGCATTTCTGAGGCACATAAAGGTCACCTTGCAAAACACGGGCAGTGAGATCGTAGAAACCAAGAGATAATTAAGGAAATTGTCATAATTAAGTGTGAGAAGGAGGTGAGTTGGAAGGTTGTCGCCAACAAGTCGAGGAGCAAGACGCTGTGACTCAGCATACCGTCCCTGTTGCCAACCCCAGTGAAATATTAATAAGATTGTGTTGGTCATTTATTGGTTGCGGGGGAGTCCTGTCTCCATGACTTATGGAAATTAAAGAAAAGATTTAGCTGGTAGGCCTCAATTAAGTCAGTGCTGGCTATGGTTTCTATCTTTTATTTTTGGATTGCTCGGGGAATAAGTGAAGTGGCGCTTTGGTTGAGGACCGCAGAGCCATGCATATTAAAGTAGGCATTGACAATTATGAGCCTGAGGATTATAAGTCATGAGCCTACATGGCCTCTTATACATGAAGCTATCTTATAGCAAACCCTAAACCACTAACAATCAGGATGCTTGAGAACAACAGCATCGTCATTGAACTGTTGGATATCTGCAAACACTCTGAACAGATCAGATCACACCCACACTGATCTATTTGTGTTGACAGCTCCTGACAGCTTAAGTGCCATTTGTATCTGTATGGGTTCAATCACTCAAACAGAAGTGTGTGTGTGTGTGTGTGTGTGTGTGTTTGCATCCAAGCTCAAAATGAGGTCTCGTCTAGATTATATTATGTCATACTGAGGGACAGAGCAAATTGTTGCCCGCTCAGCCCCCTCCTCGTGGATCAGGATGACTCAGTCAGCGACAGGCTCGGGAAACATGTGTTGTACCTTTGCAGTGACAGTGTAATTAACCTCTCGTGGTGCTGGAAGGGGGGTTCGAGGCAAGACCTGGTGTACCTGTCGGTCCCCGATGGTTACGGCTGCCAGCGGACACCGGGTCAACGCAGAGCATCGCCAAGGCAACGAGCAAGGCCACCTGCAAAGGCCAAGCTGACCTTCCCCACAGTTTCATCCTGAGAGAGGGAAAGAAGAGAGGGATAGAGGGACAAAGAGGGAGAAAAGGGGAGCAAAGAGGACGAAGAGGGCATGAGAGGGGGTCAGAACCTCACCTCCCCAAAAATAGACAGGAGGCAGAACAGCACAGCAAACAGAACATATTGCTTTTTTCTGAACAAGTTGAAACAATATGAGAGGTGAGCCAGCAAAGGTCAAAGGAAAAAACGACAAGCTCAAGAACAGAGAGGACCCAAGGAAAATATTCTTCCAACACAGACACTCGTACTGAGGGTATGGCTAACTTACAAGCTGTGTCTGTGTGCTACCGTAAAGATTTGTATCAGTGGTTATTCTGTGGGCAAGGTTTACAAATCAATCAGTTATTCATCTTTTTCTATAAAATCTCTGCAAATAGTGAAAATCTTCCATCCATCCATCCATTCATCCATCCATCCATTTGCTGATAAATTTTGCACAGATCACCTCATCATTTGTTTCACTGATAGGTTTGGTATTTAATGGATTGACCAGTAAATTAAAAGATAATAACTGTGATAATGTTTGATTTATTTATTTTTATATTTATTATTTGTTTATTTAATTATTTATTTAGTATATAATTATTTATGAGTTAAGTATTAAGTGTTGGTTTTCTCTGTTTTATATCCATATGGGTGGTGTATCGCTCGGGTTTTTGAACAAAACAAGCAATCAGAAGAAGTCAGCTTGACTTCTGGGAGCTTGTGGTAAGAATTTTCTGGACAAAACAATGATTCATCTATATTTTTTTTTTTTTCAAAAAGAGACAGATTCATCAATAATGAAAATAACCCTTAGCTGCAGCATTAAATTTTTTCTAGGGTTTATCTTTCCTGCCATCATGTGCATCTGTTCAGGATGTCGTCTCACCTGTTGGTCGTCTCTGCTGTCTTTGATCTTTCTTCCACTCAGCAGCTCCTCTAAGGACAGGGTGTACAGGCCATGGCTGCATTCACTCACACCTCAGCCCTCCTCCTCTTCCTCCTCCTGCTCCTCCTCTTCTTCCTCTTCCTCACCACAAACAGAAGAAGCCCCCTGGAGAGAGGAGGTACAAAGACATTTGGTCAGAGAGGCCAGCCTGCCCTGGGGGTTCCTCAGTGGCTTCCGATGGCCTTGTATGAAGGTCTACACATACACACATGTACACACACACACACACGCACACACACAGGTAGAGATGTGAAGGCCTAGATTCTGTCAGATGCATTGTTTACAATGGGTTCACCTACCCCCAGGCTGAATGTGATCCCCTCTCTCTCCCTCTCTCACACAAACATGCACACACATGCACGCACACATCATGTACATACACACACAGAGATCGACGCACTAAAACAGTGTACATAATAACACTAAAACTTGATTCCAAATGGTTGCACATAAGAAAGACACACAGAATAACCTCATATCCAAAACATTCACTGGCAGCAAATCAGATGATCAAACAAGCCATAAGCACAAGGTGATGTTCCACACACACACATGTACAGTACATTTGCACAGTGTTTGCAAGGTAAATTCAAACAGTGTCGAAGGACAGCAGGAGAGACTCTCCCTAATTACAGCTGAGTGACAGCTTCTGATGCATGTTCACATCTACACACACACACACAAAGAGAGAGAGAGAGAGAGAGAGAGAGAGAGAGAGAGAGAGAGTAAATTATCACCCCGAGAGTGTGTCAACACACCTCTCTTGACAAAGGGACTAACTCTGCAATATAAATGAAAGACAACAGATTCACATTAATAACAAAATGTTCTCTCCACCCCATACCTTCATTATTCATCATGACTCATTGATATGCCGCTCAGTCTGCTGATATGTTCAGGAACTTCCCGCGAATGTGTCAGCCCCAGCCAAATCTGATACCTCAACTGAGCCATTAGTGTAGTGCCACTGCCCCCTGGTGGGGAAGAACCCAACAGCAACAGCCACAAATGAGTCAAAGATTCCAAACAGATAACCTCTGGAATCGAACAAAGATTTCTATAAAACAGAGGAACAAGCAGGTCAAGGAAAGCAAAAAATAAATTAATGGGTGTTGCTGTTTGTGTCTATTAACAAAGATGAATAATATTTCAAAACAACATCAAGCAGTGACTGAGGTCAGAGAAAAACGTAAGATAAAAAGAGGGCATGAAATGAAGAGAGAATGAAAGAAAGGTTATAGAAAAGGATAAAAATTAAGAAAAAAAAATTAGAATTTTAGAGGCAGTGGGAAAATTAAGAAATAACAGTTTAATTGTGAATAATACAGTATATTATGCCAGCAGAATGTTACACACACACTGCAAAAAGTAGGGGATGTGTTTGATTGTGTATACTGAGGGTCTCTTGTGTTTGCAATCCTGCAGGGGAAGTGGAATGCAAATGCAAATGTCAAAGCCATCTTTACAGTGGAGTGAAGTGTTGCAGCCATACTGACATTCACAGCATTTTGTGCATTTTAAATTTGCACGATACAGTGTGTGTTTCTTTGTTTGTATGCAGCATGTAACTGTGTCCATGTATTTGTGTGTGTGTGTGTGTGCTTCATTCCAGGAGGCCTTCAGTATGTGAAAGTATGCGAGGTGCATGTGCTGTGCGTGCAGCGTGATTAGGCATGCTGCATGGCAACACAGTAGCCCATTTCTTATTCTCTTTTTAAAGGCTGGGCTATGGTACGCATTTTTATCAGCTTTGTTCTCTGATACACTCATTAAAAGAGCACGCACGCACACAAGCACGTGTGTGTGTGTGTGTATACGTGTGTGGTCTCCAGATGCAGCTTGGCCTCAATAGGACAAAATGTCCCATCAGTCACACTCATATCGTCCCCTCTGCTTGATCGGACACATGGATTGTGGCCTTATAACTCAGTAATAAATAGGTTCGAAAAAATGTACTGATGTGCATGAAGACACAATCTCATACACACAACTTCTTAACAAAAAGACTTCAGCATCCCAGGGGACATTATGAAGGAAGCAGAGGTTTGTGCGTGGGGCTCAGCTGGTCGTCACTGCTGTGAGGAGTCGTTGGAACTGACAGCAGTTAGGACACACACACACACACACACACACACAAGTGAACAAACAGAGCACAGACATGCTCAAGATTATCTGAGAACATCACGTCTCTAAAATGATCTCTCCTCCTATATCACCCTCTCCACCTCCTCTCTCTCTGTCTCCCTCTCTGTCTCTGTGGGCTGATTTGTGTCATTTCTTGCAGTAATCACACAGGAGTGACAAGGGGGCTCATTGACATGCAATGAGATATTCCCACCTTGGCCACAAATATATCTGTGTGCCCTGCATCCGAACAGCATCATCCACCAGTGATCCCTGAGCACACATGCACAATTGCAAACAAGCATGCATGAATCCGCCAAATGAGGTTTGTATGCGACATGTCAGTGGCCTTATCTGACACATCAGGAAACACGAACGACAGGAATCAAAAATGGAACAGTGAGACACGTTCTGCATGACGTTACTGACACTCTGCTGTTTGTCAATCACACAGATCATATCATTTGTCCGGACAGTACAGGAAGTTCATCCTCAACAGAACTGAGCTCCTGCGAAGAATCGAAACTGCACCATTACCCAGTAAATCTCTGGGTCACCTGTTTAGTATGTAACAGGCCTTTTGTAAATATCTCCAGCTTATCTATCTGAAATGAATATGGTATCTCTCATTGGTGTAATTGCACTTCCTCACTGAAGTGCTGCTTATCAGACATCACAACAAAAACTGGGAATTAGTTTTGTGTTTGTAAAAGTCTTCCTTTGTCAAGATAGTCTCTTCATTAAACTATGACTGACTCTGCATCACTACTAACTTGAGATTTGGGTCAGCGTAGGAAAAAAAAATAACATAGTCTTTGCCTCTGACTGAATTGAGATATGTGAGACTGTCACATACTGCCAGCGGGGTCATGTGCTGAGGCTCCTACTTGACCGCAATGGCGTAAAAACACTGAATTCATCTATTTTCAACAATCCTTTAAAATGAATTCTTCAAAGTCAGTGTTGTGTTCCAAAATTTCTTCATAAGACAGATACAGAGGATCATCCACTCTTAAATGAAATAAATGAGTCACAAAATTAAAATAAAGCTCAGTAAATGAATCCGATACTGCAACAAAAATATCAGTATGGGCTTTGCATGAAATCCATTGTGCATGTGTGAAAAATAGAAAAGCAGTGAGATTGAGGACCACACAAGCATCACACCAGGACTGTGATGTCTGTGCCCAGGCACAGACCAAGCAGACAAAAAGCATATCAGTGTAAAACAAAGTGCATCTCCCTTAGGCGGAAAGATATTGAAAATGAAACAGGCGAAAGCACAAAGCCCGATGGAATCTCATGTGAAGCGTTTCAGATTTCTGCCGATATGCAGAGTATTAACATTCAGTTAGAGTGTGTAATGTTCTGCTTCTATATATTTGTCTGCCTTCGACTCGAAACCATTACAGTATTCTGCTCCTCGCCATTTCCTCTGGGTCGTTGGTTCAGATAGAGGGTGTGTGTGCCCACACACACAAAAGCACACTCTCTGTCTCTCTCTCATGCACACACACACGCAGACTCTCACAAACTTAAATTAACACGCCAGTATGTATTCAGAAGCCGGAACCCCTCACATTTTCTATTCCCTTATGTTCAGCCACCGCATAGTCCACAATTTTACTGGCTCTTGTTTTCTCCTTCGGTCTGTCACTATTGCTGTCTACAGTATCCACGCCTCCATGCATGTGTGTTTCCTGTTAAGTAAATACACCCCACATGTAAGTTCTAATCATATCCCAACATTTGTTTCTTACTCATCTTGTAAGAGAGAAGAAGCTTTTTATTGGTCACATACAGCCATACTAAGCACAATGTAGTGAAACTTGTTCTCTTGCATTTAACCCATCCCTGAGGAGCAGCGGGCAGCCACCACACGGTGCCCGGGGGCCAATCGCAGATCCAAGCCAGTGCTTCGGTCAAGGGCACTGATAACAAAATTAATCTAACATACAGGCTTTGATGGGGGGAGAAAACCACCCCAGCTGGGAATCAAACCCGTGACCTTCTTGCTGCAAGGAAACAGTGCTAACTTCTGAGCCACTGCCCTTATAAACGAGCACACCACCAGTGTTTGTGACTGCGTCGGTGAAATGTGGACAGGACTTCCTTTGACTGTGGTGTTAAGAGAAGTAGAGATCTTGGAGAAACTGCTTTTTGACTTAGACACAGGAAACACACACACACACACGTCCAACTATTCACAGAATGTGAAATTAGATCATTTAAATATATAAATAAGCTATGAAATTCATATGCACAGCATGTACTCTGATACACACTCTATCTGTTCAAATTGAACATAAATTAGTCTATTTCAGAGTGAGTTACTTCACATGTCTGAAGCAATGCTTCTGCTGATATCGCAGTACTAATACTTATTACCAGTCGGGTACTGTGAATACTTCTAATAAACCTGTTGTAGTAGTTTTGCTACTGATATGCATGCCATAAATATCTACTCTTAAATTAACATGAACAAATGTTCGGGCGTAATCATTTATGGACAGATATTGTAGGTTTATGGCATGTGATTGTTATAGGTTTATATATATATAGAAAGTCAGAAGACATCTAAGGCACATATAATAACATCGCAGCTGTTTACTGCCATCAACCCGTACCGCCACACCTCCTCCACTGTATTGTTTCCTCCAATAAACCAACAAGCAATAAAGTGGAGGATCCTCTGTTTGGTGAAATGGCCAGGTGGGGAGAAAGTGAGGAGAGAAAGTCATGAGTGAAAGTCTGAATTCAGGACCATTACCGGGCTCTGGTATTGACTGCAGAGTTCAGAGAATGGCTTCGGCACTAAGGTACCATTACAGCTAAATTGATCGGCCTACACTTAAGTCCAAATCCCACCTTGTTGCACAAGCCCTGGATCCAGTGACCACAAAATACACCTGTGTGTACATGTGTGTGTGTGAAAGTGCTCAGAAAATTTTGCATCTCTAGTCTTGTGGCTCTTTCCAAGGTTGTTCTTTGCCCACACTCTCTCTCTCTCTCTCTCTCTCTCTCTCCCTCTCTCTCTCTCTCTCTCTCTCTCTCTCTCTCTCTCTCTCTCTCTCTATCTATCATTTTCACCTCTTTCTTCTTTCTCTCTCTCTCTCCCCCTCTCTCTCTTTCTCACTCCCCTCCCTCACTTCCATGGATAAAAGTCAGAAATGATCAGAGTCCTGGTGTGTGTTTCATGTGTCACAGCAGGGACCCTGGACCCACCTCTTCAGCTGGTGTGCACATACAAACACTGTTGCAGACTCATGCTCCATTCACACACATGTCACACCTCACTTCCTCTGAACTGAAAAACACACTAATAGACACATTTCTGCATAAACACACACCTCTACAGATCACACTTCTTACACAGTTGACAGGAGCAATTGTTTCACAGTCGGCCTTTGCTGGATGTACCTGTCACATTCCCACATTGCTAGCAAGTCCCATTTAAGTCTTCTAACAACCTCTCCTACTAAAGCAGAGGAGGGGTAGAGGCATATGAAGGATTAGAGTTACTTGTTTTATGGAGAATGGGGGGGGGGCATAGATGCTAACGGGCTATTAAACATTGGCCTGCTAACACAACAAGTCTGCAGCCGCTGCCCAATCCCTGGTTTCCTTTATACAAGAGTGTCGTTTGAAACCCAGACAGTTAGCTTGGGCCGACGTAGATCAGAGCAACCCTCCTCAGAGCAGCTGACAGACAGAGGCAGGGCCCCGGCTGTAAATCTGGTGCACTCTAATAAAGCAATAAAAGGCCATTAAAAGTCAGTGTCCCTGAGCACTGGAAGATGGATGGAAAGGTAGAAAGCAAAGGAGACACTTTTAGATGGCTGCACGCACCCACACTCATTTTTGGCAGGTTTGCTTCCCTTCTCTGCTCCAGACAAACTAGCTATCTGCAATATTGATGCCTTTCTCCTGTTGTTACTCCTCTTTTATCCTTGCTGACTGCAGCTCGCTTTTGGTGATGAAAAAAGTAAACAATGTGATTTAGAATGGCGAAGCACAATCTTTATGTACTGTTCAGCTCACTCAGTAAAGCTCTCAGTCTCTGTTACTGATCTGCCTTCCTCCCTGCAAGATCTACTGCAAAGCTTCCCCACTACAATGAATTCATACCAGCCCGTGTGCATGTGAGCACGCACATTTCGCTCACACCGTCATGCACATATGCAAATGTAAAGTTGCTTTTCACATTTTGGCTTCGCTATTTTTTTTTTTACCACTTCCAAAGTTGCAGAGCCAGACGTCCTTATTAGGATGGGACTGCGACTATTCATGAGGACAGTAATGCAAAATTTAGGAAGGACGCTCTTTGGGCAATGGGAAAGCAACTCTTTTGTCCACAGTGTGCTTCTTTATCTTGCCTCTCTTCATTCTTTGCCTGCATGTGTCTGTTCTTTTCACGCCTTCTCATACTGTCCCCAAGTTTTTCTTCCCTTTGCAACCTGCAGAGGCATCAAAAGAAGAAGAGGTACAGAGGAGAAAAGCAGTGAACCACAGCAGGAGAAGAAGGAGACAGCAAAACCTCGCCAAGTAACGTGATTTCTACACACCCAGTCTCTGAGTCTCGTTCTTTCTGTGTGTGTGTGTGTGTGTGTGTGTGTGTGTGTGTGGGCGGCTGGACCCTTGCTCCGTGGCTGCTGGTATCGAGTGGCAGCCCTGAGCCAAATAAAAGCAGGCCGAGGCCCGGACAGCGAGTCTCCGCAGAGCAACGGCCATTCATTGTGTTTTGTGCTCAAATTATGATTAATGGAAAATAAACAACCTTGATGTGGAGCCTGCTTTGATTTTCTGTGAGCCTCAGTCTCGGCTGTAGTTGTAGCTGCTCCTCTGGCCAAGAGAAAAGTGCTGGACAAACACTCACTGAAGCTCTGCTCTCAGCCTCATAACAGCTTTAAATCAATGGACCCACAGATGAAGAAGCTGCTTTCACAACCTTTCTTCCTCTCACACACACCTGCAGACACACACACACACACAGACACATCCTTTTGCTATCGTGGCACATCCATATAAGCACTGTAACTCACACATGCAGACAAACAGACATCTTGATTTCATCAGTCCCCTCTGGTGCTAATGACCAGCTTGCGCGTAATTATATTAATTACCGTACGTGCCGCACCAATAAATTGGCAACGCAGAAAGAAGAGGGAGAGCTCGATAGGAGTAGAAACGAAAAAAAGAAGTGAAACTAAGGCAAGAACCCTACAGATGAAGAAGTTGGAGCGTGGTCAGAGTGAGAAACGGCAGAGAAGGAGGGAGAGACGGAAAGAGAAAGAGAGAGAGGTCAGACTGTGTGTGTGTGTGTGTGTGTGTGTGAGAGAGACAGAGAGAGAGAGAAAAAGAGAGAGAGACAAAGACAGATAGTGGGGAATGAGAGGAAACCTGATCAATTGTTCATTTTACAAAGTCACTGAGTCGTGTCAGCAGTGTCAATAAGTGAATTAATTTGTCTGTGGGTCTCTGGAGCATGACACCATATCACTCTGCTCCCGTGAGGCAAGCGGGACCTCTAAAGCTCTCACACACACACACACACACACACACACACACGCATGCACACGTACTCACCCAATCTTACAAAGTAATTCCATACGAGGATCATATCAAAAATATGCTGACACAAAAATATTTTCATACAAACGTTCTCATGCTTGTACACTCATATTCTCAACACAAACACATCTCCTTTCTTTTAAATCATTTGGTAGGACGGTACAGTGACCTCATTTTAATTCCCAACACAACACACATGCATGTTGACAAGTAATTCACCTTCATTTACATAAAACTTGAGATTTGTTATTTGATGGCAAACCATCAAATCTCAGCTATTTAACTGTGAATAGGATATGCATTCAAGTGTTAAATCCACTTCATGGATGATTTACACTCTTGATGTGTGTACGCGCACACACACACACACACACAAACCCCATGAAAATAATGATTCATCCTCATCTCAGCAACCATCCCTAAGGGAGGCTATTGTCTGCTGGTGACTGACATCAGTAAGCCACGAAGAGGGACCCTGGACCACTGGCTGCCTGCTGTTTTCATTACAAAGCCATCACCTCCAGTACACACACATGAACTGTGCGCACAAACCCAGACACACACATTTATACACAATCACTCACTCCTCTGACTGATTTGCCCTCAGTCCTGACTGGTCATACTGCTCTCTGTTAAAGCCTTTCCCTCACACATTCATTCAGACCAACGGCGAACATCCATATTAGGCCCTGGCTTCCTCTCTTCTTCCTCTCTTCCCTCCCTCTTGTTTTTTTATCATGCTTTGCATCCCACAGGTGTGAGGCCCCCCCCCCATGAGGTGCAGTGTTGGTTTTGGACTGCTGCGATGACCGCCCCAGGCGTCCCCGCCGCCACCACCATACCACTTCCTCGCCGCAGCTTCACAGTGGACCCACGCTGCAGAGCATGCTGGGAGCTTTTCATAATCCCACAAAGACACCAACACTCCCACACACTCACACCGTCGCTCACAGTTACCAGCACATCTGCCAGCTGCCAGAGGGGAGCGAACAGGGACGCGCTTGTCTCGCACAAGGGACACACACAGACGGACACACACACACACACAGGAATGCAAGCGGCAGATTGCATCCAAGGTGATAGATAGAGCACTGTGGGAAGGAACTGTGCCTGTTCAATTACAATCATTAGTATCACTTTGGGAGATTCGTCATGGTCAAAGTGAGCTGGAGCTGTGGAGAAATCACCTTGAGGCCTGTGAAGTAACGTTACCTTCACTTTCCGCAAAATGGTTCAGACTTCCTCAGAACTCTCTCCCAAATTAAAAAGACCAAAATTAAGCCTAAATTAATTACTCCAAATTTTCGAACAGATGTTTAAAAAATAATACCTCAACGGGAGATGACTACCTCTTTAAAAACACTTGGCACATGAAGAACAATAATCCACTAACCTCCAATCTGTCAGATACTTTCAAGCCATGAGGGCGGTAAGTTTGGAAGCGGCTGCTGTGCCTTTGACTGTCTTCTCTGGGTTGAAGGGTGGGGGAGGGCACGAGGCACTGTGAGCTATCAGTCAAAACAGGACCTGTTAGATGGAATTAGAGAGAGTCTGGAGGGTGTGATGGCGCCACACAGGAGACCGAGGCCTTGCTGTCACTGATTGAGTGACTGACAGAGAGGAGAATGGAAGACAAGGAACACAACAGGAGACCTCCACTGTTTGGGCCACTCGGTACCTGCTCTTAGAAAGCGATTGCTGTGTGAAAGTCAGGCTCAGTGTTAGGATCATCTCCCACACCTTCGCTTACAGGACTCTTTAAGGATTGGAACAACAATTTATTTTTATTAATATATACACTGATGTGAGTAAACTATGATTGGATGATGAGGATTTTCAGCCAAAATGTCTTCAGAGTGAGAGACAAATAGACGCCATATGAAATGTTAATAAACCAACAAAGCAGGTAACATGATTTAAGTACATCTATTGGTAAAGTAAGACTGTAAAGAAAATAGATGCAAAGGTTCTTTTTTTCTCAAATATGGGCAGAAGAGTACAAACTATTCAAGTAAAACGGAAAATATATTCAATTTTATTTTTGACAGGCAGTGAATTGTTAAGGCTTATGTCACTATTTAGAAGACTGAAAAGTCCAATCAATCCAACAATAAACCTTGATTCTTTATATTTGTTTTTTTGTTTTTTTGGGGTTTTTTTTAAAGAATTGCGAAGATCCACAATAAGTGGGACATTTTACAGTTCTAAAATAATCTTTATTGGAAAAACTATGTCGGCCTGATGGAGACATTGTTTCTAAATTACTGTTTCTACATTACAGGCTTTTGTTGCTTTTAAATGAGTGCTTGATTAGGGCTGTAAACACTAAGGCAATTATTTAAATTAAGATAAAAATGGACTAAACAAATAGCTGCTTAGTTAGCTTGTGTACTTCACTGGATCCTTAAATCATTACAAACAAACATTTGAGTTTCGTTATCTTACATTATTGATTACAATATATCCTCCTGAATTAGACTGCGGAGCAGCAGGAGAGTGTATGTGTGAGCGTGTGAACTATAGAAAGAGGTGGACAGTGGTTGTCTTTAATCCAGTAGGATTTTTAAAAAAATATATCAATCCTTCTTTTAATTGGGTATACATTTTATCCACAAAGGTCAGAACTGTTACCAGTCTTTTCTGTCAGCAACATCTGAACTTTGCCCTTTTTTCCAGCTGTGAGTCGTGACCTCTGTTCAGCTGTGGTTTTGTGGTTGAGAATAAGAAACCGATACACACCACGCTCATTGATCTAACATCTCCCTGTCCTCCAACAGAGTCATGGAGCTAATGTTTGATAAGAGACATCAGTCAGTCCCCGGGTGTATTTTTCTCATATCTCTGGACCTGATTTCATGAGGAAGAACGAAGGCGTTATTGTCCACCGCTTCTGCACTTCTGACTCGATACACCCAGAAACTGGCCATAGATGAAAAGCTGTCCAGGATACTGTCATTTACAAATGAGACCCCTTTCTCCATCTTTCTGCACATGACATGAAAAAAATTCCTCTCCTCTCTTCTCTTTTTTCCTCTCCTATTTCTCCTCCTCCTCCTCCTCTCAGCCAGGAAGTACCCATTCATCACAGTCAATCTGTTAATGCCACTGTGTGAGTGTGTGGAGGTGATCTCCAATCTGTTGTGTGCCTGTCACCTCCGCAGTCCTACATGCATGATGCCCGCTTATTCATCTAGCAGAACATACACACACACACACACATCATCATCATCATCATCATCATGATCTCAGTGTTTTCTCTCTGTCACGCATGAACAAGCACATACACGTTTACAAAATTCCATCGTGCAGAGTTCCTCCTAGTACTCACACACACACACACACACACACACGAGTTCCCTCGCCTCATCTCTCACAAATATTTTTTCTGTCTCTCCAGCTCATTTCTCTCGCCTCCCTTGCTCTACCTTCTTCCTCTCCGCCGTCCATCGCCCCTCTCTGCTTGGCTGTGTCCTCATGCACAATTACAAATGCACACAATCCATTCCCCCTCATTCCCAGCTAGTCATCCTGAACAACCCTCTGTGGGGTAAGTAGATAGGAGGCTGTTGAGACATACAGAGCTGAACGGCCCTCTGAGGATGCCGGCTGTCCCGCTGCTGGGAGCTACTGTGGGAAGAAAGCGAGGGGGGGGGGGGGGTGTCCAGATGAGAGTGAGCCTGGAGAGAGGAGTAATTGCCAAGTGAGTGAATTTGTGTGTGTGTGTGTGTGTGTGTGTGGTTATGTGAAAGGTGCAGTGGGAGGGAGGGGAAAGGGGAAGAGGGAGGGTGGGAGGAGATAGAAAGGGGTGACAAAGACAGAGGAGAAGTCATCCACTGCGGATAGGAAAAGCAGCACAGCAAGACGTCAGAACGCCACTCTGGTACAGGTGTGTGTGTGTGTGTGTGTGTGTGTGGAGGACAGCTTGGTGTGACAGGGGGTCATGATGGAGAGAGTAATCTCCCCAGGATTAAGAGTGCTGCTCCTGTGTTAATGTGACTGTCAATGAGAATTAAGTCCCTGGACCGATCCTCTCCACCGGGCCCTCCTCTCTCCTCTCCTGTCACAGTAATGACACCACTTTCTGTGGAGTGCCACTGCCGCGCGCGCTAAAAACAATGGGGAAATAATTACACTCCTTCAATACAGTACAAATTGCAGACCTGAGCAGCGGGACAGCGAGAGATATAAGCAAAGGGAGAGAAGGAAGGAATGGGAGAGGAGCGGGAGGGGTGGAGACAAGGATGACTAACAATTACAACACGATAGGGGCTGGGTCTCATTACTGCGCCCATTAACATGCACCGAGTAATTTTCCCCTCTCAGTTTGTGTGTGTGCTCAGGAGAGAGAGAGAGAGAGAGAGAGAGAGAGAGAGTCTCCGAGTGTGTGCGTGCGCGCCCAATAGAATGTGCCCATTAGGTTCTGCAACACACCTCCCTGCCTCCGTGCGCAATCTGAACCCGGCGGCACCTCATTTCTCTCCCATATGTCTGAGCGCTCTCTCTCTCTCTCTCTCTCTCTCTCTCTCTCCCTCTCTTTATTCCCAGCCGATCACGATCCATGCAAAGCGATTAGAAAGGCGCGTGAAAAGAGCCCGGTCAGCAGATCAGTCTCGCAGATCACTCAATAGGTACTAAGCAGCGCCGAGCGCAGACCGATCGCTTATTTAACCTCACAGCTGCGAAACACCGCATCAGTCTCACCTCAGTCTCCCCTGCCCCGGCCGACACCGCGCGCTACACACGGTCGGGTCAGCGGAACTGACAGTCGTTTAAGAATCGGCTCATCATTTTTACGCGTGGCAATCACCCGCCGAGAGGAAGCGGAGCCGCTTGGAGATCAGATTAAGGTTGCCGCTGGATATCCCGCTGTTCTTTTAAGAAATCGTTTTGAAAGTTGCTTTCAGCTCGCCAGTCATTTAGTGAGTCAGCCACCACACAGTCAACACCCCTTCACTCTCTGCTGCCCGTGGAAAAAAAAATGTTCCACATCTCTACAGCCCAAGTCCCCCCTCTGACCCCCATCCTCGTTTCATTAGCCTATTGACCGTGCGCCACGAAAGGACGCAGGGAATTACAATGTGAATCCACACTAATTGAATTTGAATAAAAACACAACCTTACCCAAATCTATAAACTCGAAGACATGATCACAGGGGATTGTAAAGGATCCAGGTGAGACAGTAGAGCGCTTTGCCACTTTCTGCTTCAACTCCACCGATTTTGTTTTCCCACTAAACTGGGAAATCCTTTTGAGCCTCCTGTCCACTTCCCGGAGCCCGCGTACAAACACACTGAAGCAGGGGTGAGGGGGGGATGAATTGGGGGGCGGGGGGCTACAGCCACGCCAGAGAAGCAGCCCTCCGGAGCCGGGTGAGAAAGCAGAGCTCTCGCAGCAGCGATGTGGTCCAACGTGCCATGGTCTCACCGTGTCCCATCTCAAAACCACAGTGAGGAGAAAGTCGTAAAAAGTGCGTAATTCCCCCAAGGAGACGCGGATAGCTGATGTTTTTTGGCGAACACTCCACACAAGTTCATCCCCCTGTGCGCGAATGGCACACAGAGGCGCTGTAGTCGCCGGAGAGATGCTGATGAGAGTGATGGTATAGTGATGCAGGAGTGATAGTTGCGCTCCCGTCGCTCCTCCCGAGCAGGGATCGATTGGACATGAGAAATGCGATGCGAGCCCGTCTTCCCCATTCAGAACACGTGCAACAGCGCCCGCCCAGTTCACCAGCTCCCAAGTACACCCCCCCCAACCCCACACCTCCTTCCTCACTGATGTCATGTAGTCTACAAGTAGTCTGTTGGGGGGGATGGAGGGGGCAATTCTGCCCCTGTACAAGGAGAGATGGGGTACATGACAGACATTCTCACACTGCAGAGAGTTCGTCGTAACAAGCTGTTTAGTGTCACTGAAATACTTGACATTTCCACTTTTTAGGGTTTCTTGCAACAAATATGCATTTACAAGGCATCACGGGGACAAAATGAGTGACCTTTTTGTAACGAGAAATGAAAGATTTAGACCTAGCAGGTGAAGCACTGTGGATGTACACCTGCTTGGCTTTAACTGTACATGGACACGTTCTTTCTAAGATATATGAATATAAAGTCTCTGAAAGGATTTTTGTTGAAAGTGGTGCCTAATAGTGGCCGAAGGCTGGAGGTCAGGTCTTACACTTAAGTGCTCACCACTTCAGTGTATAACTTGGGGGGGGGGGGGGTCTGGTAACCGTCAAAGCTCCCGACTGACTGACAGGTGCATGAGTCGATGGACCCCTCCTCATCACATAATAGCCCACCCCGCCTCTACGCTTCGATCATGTTACAGATGGTGTCTGGATATCAATACTTGGTTGTGTGCTCGGCTGTACGAGCGGACGGTGTCTCACCACCACCACCCCGCCTCCTGCAAGATGTTAAACAGAACTTAATCACCGCCGCCTCCTTGTTACACACCAGGAGACAGCCTATCAATTATTCCATCGCTAGAATATTCTAGTGTGTTGATGGCGATTGATTGCCTTGAGCTCTATCTGCTGTCGTTAAGACTTAGAGGAGGTCGATGTCTGCTAACGACACAAGTTGAGGAGTATCCGATACATTTAGAAGCGTTCCGTGTTTTCTTGCTGCCAACATTACCAAGAGGCCCACACTGTGAGCCCTGTGTCAGCGGAGTCACTGGAGTTGGGAGTAGTTTAAAGACTTTTAACCCACCTAAGCCAAAGAAAAAGAGCCAAGCACCATGAAATGTGATGACAAGCTCCCCTCCCCCCATCTGGTAGCGTCCTCTCAACCCCTTGTGACCACTGTGTTACTTGTGCAGGAGTAGTGAGAAACTGCTGCATGTGATTTTCAACTGATTAATTTAGACTCAAACCAATTACAAATTGATCTGTCTGACTCTGAGCTGAGAACAGATTAGTCACTGATGTGAGTCCGCCAGGACTGGGTTACATTCAGCCTGTTAATAGTTAAAAGATCAGAAGTACATAAATCTAGTTCCAGCACCACGGAAAGGGCCAGATGCCCCGTGTATAAATTCAGGACATTGGACAGCTCCAAACTGCCCCGTCACTGTGCTTTTCTTTGGGTTTACTTTGCTGCCAAGTGGCTAATCCGGGCTGCAGACAAAATACACAAAAGCCGCCTAACTGGGTAGTGCAAGTGAACACCAGGAAAGTTGATCAAACACAGACCTATTATATCCTGTCTGCACTGGCGACTGGTTTGTGCATACAGTGCCGCACCTGTGTGTGTGTGTGTGTGTGTCGCAATGGGGATAGAAGGCCTTTTATCTTAAAGTGAGGCAGCTAATGGATGCAACAGCCCACAGCACTTATCTCGTTTATCCTTCCTCAGAGGGGCCAGATAGTATCAGAGGAAACGCAACACGTGATACGTAAACACGGCCTTTAGGGTGTGAAGTTGAATGCTGTGAAATCTGATTTACTTCCTCTCTTCTTCCCATTACATTTCCTGTCGTTGTTACAGAGCCATCAGTTCACTTCTGGACATGTTATTACCGTGTTCCAGCCGTAAGCAGCAATGGCAAGTTAAAGTTTACAGAAACATCCGTTAATGCTGTGGACTTTGTGGAGAAGGTAAGAGCATATACAAGCTGAAGTCTTCTTAGCGTGTCAGGTATCAGAGGAGCAGGGTTATAGGATCTCCTGTGGGAGTATCCCCCCATTAAACATCGTCCAGGGGAGGGAAAATATTAAGGAAATATCTGCTCAGAACCTGAGGAATATTTCTTCCTAAATCAATATTCCTGCATTCATCCCCTTAAAAGACACTGTCTTCCCGATGTGGGGGGGACGCGTGGAAAAGTGACCAAGGTAATATGAGCGGACTGCGATAGATTTGTCTAGAGTTCAGTAGCAAGAAATGCTTGCATTTTGAGATAAAGTATATTCTGCTAACAATCCCTTTCTCAAAACGCAAAGATAAAAGATCAGCTTCAGGCAATAACTAAAGAAATAAAGCCAACGTATGCTGCTCTAGGATGTTTGAATAATGTCTGCCGGCGTGGCTGTCCCAGTGAAAATGCCAGACAAACTAAAATAGGGAACTAACAGTCACAGAAAGCAGATAGTGGAGCATCTCACACACAACAAAACCCGTTAAACCCTCCTGATTCTGGTGTGTGAATCTCGGCTCAGGCGTGATCTAATGACTTTACTCACAGCTTCCACCTCAGTGATTAAACCTCGGCCTTTGCTTGCAATCAGCTCTCCTCTCCTGATGCCTCTAAAGCCCATCTCTTCACTCCGCAAGGCCTGTATTAAGGGCGACAGAGATAAGTAATTTAACATTTCTGCAGGAAAACACACGATTACTTAAGGCGGAACAAAATAAGGCCACCCAAACGCGGCTGTTGAAGAACCGTGGGTGGTAAACTTCCAGCGGCCCCAGGCTGTAAATGAGGAGCCTGTTCAGCAATGATAGGTGAGAGAAAGTGTGTCTGCAAATGCTCTAATTACACAGGCACACAGACGCTGCGCCCTGGCATTGAAGCAAGAATAAGGTTGTAGGCTACCGTGAAGAGGAGGCTCTGTGGTTTTATGCTTTGCGTTTTCCTCGCGCTTCATACTTAAAAATGGAGAAGTGTGTTGGTGATCCGATGTGTTTCTCACGGTCCGATGTCTTCTTCATCTCCACTCAAATGCTCCATACATCCAGAAGAGGGGCTTTGTGTTAAAGAAAATAAGACTTAGTCATCGATTTGAGGCCGCCATGAAGGTTAATGAGAACAGACATCTTGGTTCCTCTGCTTTTGATCCCCCACCCTGCATAGAGATTCTTCAATTCTTTACGAGGTCACTGGCAGTAACCCGAGCAGGGCCATAAATAGTGTCCATCCCAGACAGGCCTGGTGTCTGTCAATACTCAGAAAGTTCAGACACAACATCCGCAAAGTGCGGGTGGCAGCAGCACGACTGCTGACTTCAAACTTATAATATTGGAGCAAATACATTCAAACGAACACCGTCTTCTCACGAGCCACTGGATTTATTTGTGAATAAACTGTTCTCACTGTCTACTTCGGAGCAAATCTGTCAGGGACGATCTCACGGCGCAGGGTTACGGTTTGGTTTCATGTGTGGTGTTGCACTGCCCCCATGTGGCTATGATGCGTTACTGCTAACTTGGGTCGTTTTTGAGGTCATCCAGATTTATTACGTTGACAGGAAAAACTGAACTAGTGCCCTTTTGCGAGAAGAACTCTCCCTCCTCAGACTTGAACTCACTAAAATAATGAAAGCCACAGCAAAGAGCTGTCTGGTATCAGCAAGAACCGGCAACACAGAGGCTTCAGTTTTTTTTCCCCTCCAAGGTCAGGCTTCAAAAGATGATTGATTAAATTAAGATGAATTAAATCTCTGATGTCTAATATGGTCTAAGACAGAAAGACATGCTTCAGCACTTTTCAGAATGATTTATTTCAAAATATTACACAGCTTTTGAATATGAAATCGCCTACAAGTTGAGCAAAAGTCCTGACCGAAAAGGTCTGTCTGAGTTCAACATGGTTTCATTGATAAATAAAACATCAAGCTCACAGAGAAGCCAAGAAACATGAAAATGATCTGCTGAGTGCTCAAAATACTCTTGTGCATTGCGTCAGACTGCATGCAAATTGTGCTCGTTTCATTTTACACTAATTTGCTGTTGAATATAAAGCTAACAGCATCCAAAAGGCTTCAGGAAAGGTGATGGACAACAGCAGCACCCTCATCACTCAACCATACTGACAAGGCATTTCCTTTGGTAAAATGCAAAGGAACTGAATATAAAAAACAGACATCAGTATCAGTGGTATATTCCATCAAGCCAACAACTCACACATAAGCTTAAACATTAAATGTTACCAAGTTAATTTTACCAATGTGAAAGGTACATTTAAAAACCCAGCCAAACATTTCTGATGTTTACATCATTTTCATTATGCTACGTGAGACAAAATGGAGAGTTGAATTTTACTGACAAACACACAGATCTGTCTTTCACAGTACTTACTATTAAAGTGTGTAAAAGTTTGGCTGTGCTTGCACACATACAAACGCTAATACTGATATAAAAACAAAATCCCTCTGGACAACAGGAGTGTCTTGTCTTCTGTCTCTTATTTTTAGAATCATTGATGTTTGTGATGAACTTAACTTAAAACCACATAAATTCAGGTCAGTCAAACTACATGCAAAAAAGTCAACTATATGCATGAATCCAGCATGTGAATACTGTAAGTCATATTAGACTGGCGTATGCGGGATTTGTTCAGAAACTCTGAAAACTGGCGTGATTGTCAACAGCTCTGAAGAGGCTCGCATCAAGGTGACTCTGATCAAATGTGACAAGATGTTGCATGTGAAGGGACACCGTAACAGCTGCTCATTAGCTAACTTTGTCGGCGCGGAATGAAGCAGATGCAGCGGAGGTAATGAAGAAACATAGGATGTATCTTATCGCTCTCCAGATACTTTGACTGTACGCGTCTTGTCCTTTAACTGATTTGACACTAATGGAGCTGGTGGAAGCTATTCAACCCCCACCCCAACTCGTCTGCCATACTGCTTTCCCCCATCGAGATTTCTAAAAACAGCTGACAGGAGGTGACAAATACTCAGTCAGACTGCTGATATCCACTGGTGGATGAGGTAAATTAAAAAAAATCTTTAAAAAAAAAGCTCTGTCGAAGTGAAGAAGGCTTTGGATCACAACATGCTAAAAACTCTTCAGCAGCCGGCACCCACCGTCACAGAGAGTCTAGAGTTCGTCATGAACGGTTCGACGCCGCCATTTGGGATGCTGTGTGACGTAATCAGCTGCCTCCAGCACAAGGCGCATGAACTCTCCCACATCAAAGGAGTAGTTGGTAAACTTTGGATGGTCCCCAAGGGTTGGGTGGTGACCCTGAGGCAGGTGATAGAGAACAATGTGTGCATTAAAAGGGAAGGGAAATGCAACATAAAAGAACATGAATGTTGGTAACACGACAGAGAGGAAATATGAAAAAGAAATGGTGTCTGTACATTTGTTCAGGTGTGCCTGTAAGTGCAGGTAATTAAATGTGTGTGCGTCCGTGAGATAGGTGAGATGGATTGAGGAAGCTCACACAGAAGCGGTGAGGAGCTAATGGCTGGTACGGGAGTTTCCCCTACCTTATCCTGTGGGAGCACTTTGTCCATTTTCTGCCAAGTCACGTATCGAATGCCCCGCAGCCGAGCCAAATCTCGATAGCAGCTCTCATCCTGACAATTATATCTAGGAGGGACAGATGCAGACACTTTATCTCTTGCTCTCCTCGATCTGCCTCACTTTCACTCTTTCTTGTCCCATCTCTCTCTCTTTCTCTCTCTCTCTCTCTCTCTGTATACACACTGTGGTTCTTGATGTGTCACTCACCAAAATGCACACCAAACATGCACACACAGACACAGACACATAGACACACACACACAGACAGACACACACATTCCAATCAGCTCCTCTACTCTCTGGGTAGCCAGGTGTGATGAATGCCTGGTTAATTAGACAGTATTTCACAGTCATACACCAAGTGTCTGAGGGGCACTTTGGGCACAGCACCCTGCCAAACCCATCGCTCTTCCTGCTCCCCTCTCTGTCTTCTTCCGCCTGTCACACACACACACAAACACAAAGGCTGCCAAATGTGTCACTCACAGCTCAAAGATGACAGCCCAGTCTGGGAGGAAGAGGAGGTGTGTGAGACCCGCCCCGTGCATCCCTATAAAGATGTCAGAGTTGTGGGTGATCCTCAATTGCACCAGGAAGGGAACATCCCTGAAAGACAGACAGGGAGTCACGCATCAATCATCTTCATTGTGTGAGCACTGTCACTAGTACACAACTTAAAAAGCTGGACACACTGAGCTGTGTTAAACAGCACTTTAATAGCTGCTGTGGTAACGTGGTGAGAATTGCACAAACTCACTTGTATTTGTAGTCCACCACACTGACCTCCAGTAAAGGCACGGTCTTCAGGGCATTTAGCAGCTGTAACAACAACAAAGGTACGTGTTCTCTGATCAATGAAAGAGCAAACAAATATCAGCAGTGACCACATAAATCACAAGACTTTTTTTTACTTGTACTGTTTGCAGCAAATAAGATCTTAAATAGGCACTTAACAGATGTGGACAGTAAATCAATGGTGGAGAGAAGGAGCTGAGGGAGTGGAAGAGGTCTGTGTAGAGTGAGAAAAGAGAAGGAGACAAAGAGAAAGACAGAGAAGAAAGGAGGACAGGTGGCAAAACAGGATGGCGGGAAAGCAAAGCTAACAAGAATGTAAGAGACAGAAAGAAAGGAGGAGAGGGTGGGGGAGGTGCTGAACTCACCTCCTCTTGGTTTAATATCCTTCTGTATTCTGTGCTGCGAGCCAGCAGGGTGACACGAACACGCCCTTCCTGAAAACAGCAATGCACCCAATAATCAATCAGCCAAGGACAGAAAAGATAGGCGCCTGGGAAAACATGATGCTCATTCAAACTAACTCAAAAGCCTCTGCTTATAAAGTCTCTCTTGTACAGCACAGAGAGAAGGACAAATTAGCTCAAATCCCATTACCAAGTATATGTTTTTTTAGTGGAATCAATGTTCTTCCTCTCTTATGTGCTCCATAGTTTATAGTTTGTACTAGGAGTCTTCTTTTTATATTACTCTACTGCCACCTTGTGTTCTGAAGGAGAATTTCGATTTCTGACCAGAGCAATGAGATTCACAGAAACCTACAACCCGTGCAAACCGCTGCACACAACCACCCCACTAAACTGCAGGTGACACCTTCCTATAAGCTGTGGACATATTCAACACAGACCTTATTACTTCTCCTCATTTTCATTATTACTCCTCCTTACAAGATATTTAAAAAAAAAAAAAGGATTGAAGAAGACCAGACTGGAGCAAATTATGACAAGGGGGGCGATAGGAGGAGAGGGGCTGGTGGAGGCGAACACAATAGAGAAGACCAGCAGTGTGAGTCTCTGTCATTAATCTAGGGATGAAAAGAGGAGTTGGGGAGAGGGTCAGGGCTGAAAAGACCTTTCATTCAGTCGCCGTCCTGCTATCACTTGGAGCACCATGTCTCGCTGAAAAGCCTCTTAGCATATTTCCAGCGAAGGCCATGAATAACCAATGAGCTGCTAAACTGGTCAGAGGAAGTTATTGGGCTTTGCTGTTCATGAAGACACAGTCAAGCACTTCAGACGTGGAATTATGAAAGCAACTGTGGGGATCGCTGCAGAGTTAGGAGATGAATAGGGAGGGGTGTGCATGGTTGCAGCCGTATGTAAGAGAACTACAATATTCCCTTGCATTATGTGTCTTTAAATATACCAAAGTAGATACTATTCAACAGGGTAATGTATTATTAGAAAACTGCTTCAAAAGGATCATCCTGTTGGTCTGGTGGTTTTTTTGATGGAACTTATACCTCGTTTTGTCCTCTAGCCCCTTGGCAAAGTCCAAGTGTATCGGACTATGATACAAAACTATCCGTCTAAAAGCCTTTGAGTGCATCTAACCCCGACTGAACAATTTTGTTTTAGAAATCTCTTCACTAAGAATCCATGATCAGCTGGGTTCAGCAATCAGCAATCATTACTAAGCTTTAAAAAAATAAATAAAATTGTAAATAAAACAAGATGGCGATGGTTACTGATTGACTGAAACCTCAAAAACAGGATTAAATTGGTGTTTGACAACAATCAACCCTACAATCACGGAAACACAATACAAGTAAGACTTTAGTAGAAATACACTATATAGACAAAACTATTGGGACACCTGACCATTACACCAACAGGGACTTTGCATTCTAAACACACAGACAGCTTTGTAGCCATAACAGTTTCCACTCTTTTGTGAAGGCTTTCCACAAGATTTTGGAGTGTCTCTGTAGGAATTTTTGCCCATTCATGCTGTAGAGCATTTGGGAGGTCAGACACTGATGTTGGCCCGAAAGGCCTGGCTCACAATCTTTGTTCCAGTTCATCCCAGAGGTGTTCAGAAGAGTTAAAGTCAGGGCTCTGTGCAGTCATTCATCCAACCATGTCTTTATGAACTTTGCTTTGTGCACTGGGGCAAAGTCATGCTGGAAGAGGAAAGAGCCTTCACCAAACTGCTGCCTTCTTCATGCTCAAAGAAGTGAGGGACTGACATAACAGTTAAGGACATTTAACAAAGACACTGGCAGAAAGGATCGAACAATTTTTTAAAAAACATATGTTTAGCTAATGTCAATATTAAATAAACAGAAAACTAAAATCCTTAAAAAAAAAAACACAAACAATAGTAATTCCCTGACCGGGAATCGAACCCGGGCCGCGGCGGTGAGAGCGCCGAATCCTAACCACTAGACCACCAGGGACATGGATTATAGCTTGTCACTCAGAAAATATGTAGAATTACTGCTGACCAATTTAAAAGCAGTGACATGAAGACTCTTTCAGATAAATCACAAGCCCACAAGCCACTGCCTTGTATGCCAAAGTTCTGTTATCAGAAGTTTCAGATTCAAATAATTTTTTATCATAATTATATATTATAATATATAATTTGTATATTATATATTATATATTATAATATATAATTATAATATATATAAAATAATAATTATATATTATAATTATAATACAATATTATAATATATTATAATATATAATGCAATATAATATATATTATAATTTTATTAATTTACCTTCCAGTAAACACAATCTCCCCTTCTGTTCCTGAGATAATAATCCAAAGGCTGAGCACTGATGTTTCGCATTGTGAGATGTGAAGACTGCTCATGTAACATGTAATATTAAACAGGGTTAGTGTCAGTGCGTGTTTCGTTACTGAGGCCAGCTGCAGTCAGAGAGAAACTCACTCTGTGCCAGTTGCTCCCTTCACTCTTGCTATTTCTGCACTAAAGGACAACAAATCAGCAAACTCACAGGCAACCTCTGCTGATCTGCTTCTTTCTGTCTGCTTAGGCTTTGGTGCTTTTACGTTGCACTATGTGATTTCTCACTACATTATGCAGAACTGTTTAGGACAACATGACAAGGCTGCTGGGCTTTTTATGGGAGCAGAATTAATCACTTACTCAACATTAATCATTCTAACGGACCCATGCAGGCAGCGAACATACAGTTGGCACACACAGCTCCCTGGTGGTCTAGTGGTTAGGATTCGGCGCTCTCACCGCCGCGGCCCGGGTTCGATTCCCGGTCAGGGAAAGCTTAACTTATGTCTCTGGCATAAAACAAGTTTATGAAAGCAACTGCTGATTAATTGCAAGAGAATATTAACAAATTCTGGCTTGTCTGTGTGCTATGATTTCAGAGCATCATGAAAATATAGACCAACAACATGAAAAATGTTCTTCATCTCCACCTCTGGGTAGCCAGAGGCCCGGCTGCGTTTGCAAAACAAAACTTCCCTTTTTTAGCTGATTCAGATGTTCAGTATATAGCTGAAAAATGGCAGAGAGACAGGACAAGCCTGTGATGCTCCATTAAACGTGGAGCCATGCGAGAGGATGAGGCTGGCAGGGACCAAGCACACCAACTGATCTGTTGTTGGCTGAAAGAACCAACACAAAAGTTTTAATCTACTCCTACCATCTGAGGATGTCAACACCCAGTGGTCACCTTCTGTAGACACAACAAAGGAGTGAACAAGCCCCTCCACTTCATCCACCAGCCCCAGGACCCTGTTTCCCTGTCCCCTGGCCTTCGGGTATGGTTTTAATACCATCAGCCATCATCAGGACAAACAGCTGAGTGTGCCTGAAGCAGGAACAACTGAACATACTGCTGTACTATTTACAGGACAAACAGAAACATCATCTCCCTGGTGGTCTAGTGGTTAGGATTCGGCGCTCTCACCGCCGCGGCCCGGGTTCGATTCCCGGTCAGGGAAATTAGACTTTTCAGTGTCAGAACAACCAAGCACAGTGTGTTAACAACATTATTTTTTTACCTGGGTAACCAAGGGGCAGGCTGCCTTCAAAAACAAAACTTCCGTGTTGTCTTCATTTTTACTGCAAACTAGCTACATTTTCATCAGTAAAAATGGCAATACACAGATACTTCCTACCTTTGGCCCATCTTGCGGGATGTTGAGTCGATGGAGGACATGCTGGGAGAAAGCCCTAAACAACCCCTCACTGTAGCAGTCTGAGATCTGCAGTCAACACACCACAGAAAATGTCATTTTCATTTCATTCATAGAAGTCATTTGCTTTTCATCCAATCAATTCAAAACAATGTATTGACATATTCTTAAGTTATGGGCCGTATATAGTCAAAAAATTAACAATATTTGTATTTTTAGAAGATCTACTCTGATTGAAAATGAACTGAAGGCAATTTGAACTGCTCTGGGTTGTGATAAGAAATACGTAACACACAGGAAATCTGACAATTGCAAACATATTTCCTAATCTCCGTGGAATGAATATCATATGAGCCTATGCATTTCTCAAGGAAGGAATTCCACATATACACCGTTGCACTGCAGCAGTAAATGTGAGGACATGAATATAAACATGGCATGTGCTGCAGGGACAATCAAATGCATCAGCTTGAGGCTGACCTATCAATATTTCACACCTCAAGGCTGAAACCACAGGACAACACATATTTACATGGTATCATCTTTATAGTAATCTCCTTGGAATTATCATTTAAATAACACAAGCACTTGCTGAGCTTTTGAATACATACCATAAATATTTGACCTGAAGCGAATGTTTATGACTAAACCGGATATCACTGTGCATGTGGGACGGAAATGCCAGTAAATGATAAAAAGAAAAAAAGATATCACAAAATGTGATAAAAACATATAAGCGCTGAAAGTATGAGGTACTGCAATTTGTTCAAAACAAATACATATGTAAACTCACACGCAAATATACATGAGAGGAAACTTACGAGAGGCGTGTTGTAAAAGAGGCCATATCTCATTCTCGGGAGGAGGGAGAAGAAGGCGTCTCTGAAGCACACCTACAGACAAGTGTGAATAAATCAGTGAAGCAAGCATACAGCATGGTACAGAAATTGCTTTGCGTGTATATTGTGGTGTACACAAACAAGCCTGCTTGCATACTTATTGGACATCTTTGAGTACTTTCAAAAGTATTGGAATGATGTTTTATTGTACATGGACGACTGGGAAACATGTCATTCTCAGAGATCACTCAAGAGTCGTACTTATCTGATGGAATTTTGAGTAGCTGTTCAGCCGTGGTTGATCACACTAACATCAGACTTTCTTACACGTTTCATCAAGACTATTGTTGCTTCTTGTGGATACACCAAACACAACATTTCCTGTGTACCAGAGGATTTTTCCTGTAAACACCCAACCCAATTCCAGGGGGTCTGTAACAACACTGTAAAGCCTTTAATTAACTTTCATGGACTATAAACAACCAATTTGGTTGGTATTTCTAAACAAATATACTTGAGTTAATGATGAGTTCAAAAACTTTTGAAAAGAAAGAGTCTGCAATGATGACCAGAGGTAACTTTAAACCTACTCTTTTCGAGTCATACGTCTTCAGGTGGATGATGTCATAGTCTGAGAAGGCCCTCCATGTCTCACTGAACAGATCCCCATAACCATAAAAACTCTGGGAAACAGACATAAGAAAAGAGGGAAACAAATGTTAATTCAATTAATGTTACATATAAACTGAAAAACAAGGCTGTAACATTAAAATCTAAAACTACAGCCTTTAGCAGTGCCAGAGTCAGTCGTCTGTTGGATGTATTCCTCTAAAGTTTTGGTTTTACATAAAGTCTGTTATCACACCGCGAGTAAGTAGTTTGTTCTGAAAGGTCACTGCTTTTCCTCTCCCTGACAGTTTTCTCTCCCTCCCATTTCTCTTTCTCTCTTTGCCTTTTCCTCTTACCCTCTATGCGCAGTGGAAGGAACAATGGTCCGGATAAGGCTGTCCCTAAAAGCATTTTGTTTTTCAGCTGGTGTTTCCCCTTGATGTCTTCATCAGCCACACATGCCACTGACTTCTTCAACAAAAGCTTTGGCTGCAGTACTTTGTTGTGGTACCCAAATGCAATCTCAGTTTTCAAACAGTATCTTCATTTGTCTTGTGACACAAAATATTTGTGTACCTGTATGTGTAAATGTTACTCCAGACAGTTCTGTCAGAGAAACTGTTTTATAAAGACAGGAAGCTAAAACGTGTCCCTCCATCTGCCAAAATAGTCTTAATCACGACAACCGTATGCATTTGTATTTTGAAAACTTGTGTGGTTTCTTTGTGATCCCAGAATAGATCCAATGTATGACTCTTTTTATATGAAAGATAAAACTCCAGTAATGTTTGATTTATTTTATGAATGTGTATGTATTTCTTATGTAGCTCAAAAAAGGGGCCACAAATTCACTGGAGGCAAGACACATGGAAAATCCCAATTTGTGTTGTATTTCAACAGATAAGTAAAGGTGTTGGTGAAACACCTGAATTTGTACAGTTACTGTACCGCTGGTTAACCTTACATAGACAGAACACGTGCAGAAATAACGTCACCCTGCTCTATACTGACACTGCAGTGAGAGGCCTCAGGTACCTACCGTGTCCCACATGACGATGTTGATATCTGAGCTGAAGGAGTTGTTAATGTGCTGGGAGATGTAGAGGTTGACAAAGTCACAGAAGTGATGGTACATGTTCACGCCTATTCAAAACAAAAAGAAAAAAACCCCAGAGTTGTTATTTTTTTTCCCATCATGTCTAAATCCTTGCTATTAGATACTGAAAAATTAATTGACTGCAGTTACATCTTCATCTGATGTCAAGCTTCAAACAAGCTGAATGTGTACCTATGTAGAAAAGCTGTAATAAGACCTAATATTTTATTTACTTATTGAAGTCACATAAGTCTTTGTTACTGACCAGCATCCAGTTTCATGAAAACAGTGGGTTTTTCAATGATGATGTCACAGTGTCCATCCTGTACAGGATGAAAATCCAGCTCTGTGTATGTCTGAAGCTCAGCATACCTACAAAAACAGCACAGCACAGCACAGCAGTGTAATATTGCAAATTGTAAAAAGATATTCATTATCATTATCATTACAATCTGCATCCTCAAAATCAGTGGCTTAAAATCAGAGTAATGTGATTAAAATAAAATTAAAATTAATATACAAGACCCTTGCTGTCTTAACTATACTAGGCCCTTTGATTTAAATGGCATTAGTGTGTTTCCGTGGTGTCCCCAGGTCTGATACAAACAATTATTTGAAATGTTGCAGATAAAGAAAAGTCCATCTCACTTCTGTATAACATTTATCGGCTGGTAACTGCTGGTAAGTGCTATGGAAGGAATTACTACACCAGGCTCACAATACCAGGCAATTTCAATGCCATAATACACAAGCCTGGCAGAGAGGATTGTTCGGTTATTATGAGTGGCAAGCCAAGTTCAGAATGCCTCCAAATAAGACCGTTAACAAGCAATGCACAAACCAACCTCGTTTGGATGCATAAACCATGTACATGTCACCAATGCATGCATGGCAGACACTGCAGACACTGTGCCCAAACCCACAAATCCCTGGTGGTCTAGTGGTTAGGATTCGGCGCTCTCACCGCCGCGGCCCGGGTTCGATTCCCGGTCAGGGAATGAAATTTTGGCCTCTTTCAGAAACCATTAACAAGAACTACAAATCAACCTCATTAGAATGTTTTATCCAATTCCCAAGCGATCAACGCAAAAATCACAAGCTGAGTGTGTGAATGAGTGTGTGCTGCCTCAACAGGACTGCAAGGGGCTCTTGTGCTAATAGAACATGTTTAATAATGACAGTAACAGACTATGCCTATTGCCATATTCGGTTCATCTTACGAGCACCATTTTGCACATGCTAAAATAAAACAAAAAAAACAAACACAAAGCGAGCCAGCCAGGAGTCGAACCTAGAATCTTCTGATCCGTAGTCAGACGCGTTATCCATTGCGCCACTGGCCCCCCTGAACCAGTACTGGCATTTCAACAAACTCCACCATCACACCCCTGACATGCCCTGCCTGCCCTTTACCCTTACAGTACAACACACGAGTACTTTATCGGCGTGGGCAAAAAGCACCATCTACTGACAGTCTGTGTGACTACATAAAAAAAGCTCTATCCTGCCAGTGGTCACACCTGCTACACAAGCAAGAAAATATGCTCTGAGCAAAAGGGTCACTTCCATGGTGGTCTAGTGGATAGCAATGGGTGCTGTCACTGCTGTGGCCTGGGTTCAAAAACTGATCAACAAAATTCATTTTGGAACTACTTAAATCAAATTTAAGTCATACTGTTCTGCAGACACGTTTCAGCACTGTCTCAACTCTATTCACAAATCAAACACACAAGAGTGGACATGCAGGTCATTCAAATTCATTAATGCCTCCATATAAGACCATTAACAAGCAATGCACAGCAATGCACAAACCAACCTCGTTTGGATGCATAAACCATGTACGTGTCACCTGTGGATGCATGGCAGACACTGCAGACACTGTGCCCAAGACATTAACCACAAATCCCTGGTGGTCTAGTGGTTAGGATTCGGCGCTCTCACCGCCGCGGCCCGGGTTCGATTCCCGGTCAGGGAATGAAATTTTGGCCTCTTTCAGCAACCATTAACAAGAATTACAAATCAACCTCATTAGAATGTTTTATCTAATTCCCAAATGATCAACGCAAAAACCACAAGCTGAGTGTGTGAATGTGTGTGTGCTGCCTCACCAGGACTGTAAGGGGCTCTTGTGCTCGCCCTTGGCAGCAAGCGCTCGCTTGTTCAGTCTGCAACAACCACCAATCTCACCAAGTCTGGCAGAGGGGATTGCTCAATTGTTATGAGTGGCAAGCCAAGTTCAGAAGAATAGGAACGGTCCAGTTGTCATTTGCGTTCATGCAGACAATAGCTTTTTCCCATCGGGTTAATGTCAGTCTGAACTGGCCTAATGGAGTTACAGGATAAGAATACCATTGCCATGCCATTACTAATTAAAAGCAAATAGAACATGTTTAATAATGACAGTAACAGACTATGCCTATTGCCATATTCGGTTCATCTTACGAGCACCATTTTGCACATGCTAAAATAAAACAAAAAAACAAACACAAAGCGAGCCAGCCAGGAGTCGAACCTAGAATCTTCTGATCCGTAGTCAGACGCGTTATCCATTGCGCCACTGGCCCCCATGAACCAGTACTGGCTTTTCAACAAACTCCACCATCACACCCCTGACATGCCCTGCCTGCCCTTTACCCTTACAGTACAACACACCGAGTACTTTATCGGCGTGGGCAAAAAGCACCATCTAGTGACAGTCTGTGTGACTACATAAAAAAAGTTCTATCCTGCCAGTGGTCACACCTGCTACACAAGCAAGAAAATATGCTCTGAGCAAAAGGGTCACTTCCATGGTGGTCTAGTGGATAGCAATGGGTGCTGTCACTGCTGTGGCCTGGGTTCAAAAACTGATCAACAAGATTCATTTTAGAACTACTTAAATCAAATTTAAGTCATACTGTTCTGCAGACACGTTTCAGCACTGTCTCAACTCTATTCACAAATCAAACACACAGGAGTGGACATGCAGGTCATTCAAATTCATTAATGCCTCCATATAAGACCATTAACAAGCAATGCACAAACCAACCTCGTTTGGATGCATAAATCATGTACGTGTCACCTGTGGATGCATGGCAGACACTGCAGACACTGTGCCCAAGACATTAACCACAAATCCCTGGTGGTCTAGTGGTTAGGATTCGGCGCTCTCACCGCCGCGGCCCGGGTTCGATTCCCGGTCAGGGAACACTGTTTTGGCCTCTTTCAGTAACCATTAACAAGAATTACAAATCAACCTCATTACAATGTTTTATCTAATTCCCAAATGATCAATGTAAAAATCCCGAGCTGAGTGCGTGAATGTGTGTGTGCTGCCTCACCAGGACTGTAAGGGGCTCTTGTGCTCGCCCTCGGCAGCAAGCGCTCGCTTGTTCAGTCTGCAACAACCACCAATCTCACCCTTCTGAATGAAGTCCTCCTTGTATCTGCAACATAAACAAGGAATGAGCTTCAAGACACGCTCAGCCATGTCAATGTGATATTTTTTTTTTGGTGCTCACGTCAGTTTTAAATACACCGACCTCTCATGACTTCTGTGTGGCTTACGCAAGTCCAAGTAAAGGTTGGTTGCTTTACAGAAGCGAGTGTGGCTACTGCATTTTAATGATGAATCCCCCTGGGAAAAAAAGAAATAATATTAGATGTTTTAGTATTTAACTGATATTAAGAAACTCTGTACCTTAGAGACTGTGGTCCCTTTACTATACTCTTCCAATGCTACTGCTTTGGAAGTAAAAATAAAGTTCAGGCCTATTGTCTGTAGATTCTTTTGTTTACCATTTTGTCTGTTTCTACCTGTTGTTTCTTCCTGTTTACTCAGCAGGCCTGTGGGAACTAAGGAAATGAGCAACTTACTGGCTTTCTGGCCTTGCAGAGCGTTTTCAGCTCAGAGAGGCGCTCCTTGACGTAACCAAAATCAGCCTGCTTCCAGAAAACCTCCTGGGCTGCGTCCAGTGAACGGGCCCTGACAGGTCAGAGATTTAGGCAAAAAAGTGAATGACAGCACAGTTTTACAGAAAAAAAAGATTGTGGTTAAGATAGCCATCATTTGCTATACTTGTGTTATACTTGATGTGCATTATACTTCAGAAAAGGACAAAGTAAGAATATTAAGTGTGTTAGAATGCGATGTGAGGATCAGTACCATCCAGAGTCAACTTTGGTACAGACTGGATAGCTGAAGCGCTTGCCTGGATCACAGTTTTTCTCGTAACCCCAACAGGCAGACAGGTCCTGTAATGCATCCTGTTGAAAAAACAAGTGTCAAATATATATTTTTAAAAAGTTGATTAAAAACTGTGGAAGAATATGAGAAGTAGAACAGTTGGGTGTTCCCTGTCTGACTATGGACAAAAAGGAGAGTGTGTAGAGCCGCAATAATTTTCATGTGCTCAGAAAGCCAAGTCAGAACACAACACCAAGTCAAGAATATTTGCTAATCCAGTTAATGAGCAAACTAAACTGATGGAGTGGCATAATAAGGTAAAAATAAAACAAATTTACACCATAGTAAGCATCTAAAACATGTTTTTCATCTCTTTTAACACTGTTCTTCCTAAAACAATGATTGCAATTGCAAAGTAACCTGCAGAGTAAACATCATTCACCAACTTCTCCGGGTAGGGTAGAAGAAAATGCTCTAAAACAAATAGCACTTTTTAAACAAATTACATCATAGTTAAGTAGCGAGAATGCATATCTTACATTAAAAGGGCAGAGTGGATCCAGGCGGCAGTGTTTGGCAACCCACTTGTTGCTGTAGAGGAAGTAGGGTACGTGCTCTGGCGGCAGGGAGATCCCGCTGTAGTTAAGCAGCGGTGCTGGTGGTTTGTGGCGGGTTTTCTCAGCCCTCTCGGTGGTGACCACAGTGCAAGAAAAAACGCTGCCCAGCACTACCAACAGCAGCATAGTCAGAATAACACAGACATGTGAGCTAGCCGCCTCTCTTCACAGCACCCTGAGGAAAACAAAAAAAAAAAAAAAAAAAAAGAGGAGGAGAGACAGAGACACAGACTCAGACTTGTACTCTGTAATCTTGGTTGAAAGCCTAACACCACAGTATACAAGCATGTGGGCACAAGCAAGTGTTTGTGAACTTAGCTCAAAGCAGATCTGAGCAGCGCATAAGGAAAGGTCCCACTGCAGGAAGCATTACTGACCCCTTTTCCGACTGTTGTCTGAGCGATCATATCTGAGGCTGAACAGGCAAATAAATCTGCTGGCTGGTAATAATGTGACCTGTACTCAAAGTTCCCAAACTTTTTAATATGATGCAAATTAAACCACAGACCACCTTTTGATAAGATTTTGTCCCAAGGTTCCCCATCTGATAAGAATTTTGTGTTTAAATGTTTTATTGCACTAAGTGTATAAAAGCCATTACCAGATTAGTCACACATCCTGTCATCATATGTAATTATAGTGAAAATGAATTTTTCCCCTTTTCTGCTGGGGATCACGCTTTGAAAACCACTGTCCTATACAGTTCAAGGTGTCCAAACCAGTACTTACACACAACACAGACAATCATATTTCCATGTCACATGCAGTTTTCTTAAGTCTCAAGAACACATGAGCTTGCTGCAAACATATGGTAAGAATATGGTGCGTTACTGTAGATTAAACTACCCAGCACAGCAGTATATGAAGTAGTTACAATTAACTACATGTTAAACAGTAGTAAAATACAACATATACATGAATACAGCAGTGATATCAAACCAAAAACATCACATACAAAAGCAAAACAACGACAGGAACTTTAGTTGCTTTAAAGAAACTTTGCTGATATTGCTGACAGACTTTTACTTAGTAAGATTTTAAATGCAGGACTTTTGCTTGCAGCGGGGATTTCGAGTGTGGCGTTAGTATTTTTATTCAAGTACACATGTTCACAAAAAACTACTTCAAAGAGGTAAAATAATAATGGAAAAACCTTAAACTACTGTGCCGCATTAAAACAAAAGCTTCATCAACGAAATACTTCAGGATTAAAGCTTCACTCTGACGGGCTTCAAAATGTCTTTTGGTACCATTAATTGTAGCTTATCAACCTAAGGTTTGCTATAATTGTTTATGTAAGGCAGACGATTTTTACGAGCTCTAATTTGCCCTCTAACTTCATACCCTCATGTATCAGTCTCGCATAAGCTCTCGGAGAAGAAGCAAACTTCATTTTAGCCGGCTAACTAACGCTAAAGTGTAACAAACTTTTAGCTAGCAATTAGTTATCTTAAACGTTAAGTGTGATCGATAACGCTGCAAGGCGCCAGGAACACCAAGGGACTTGATAGCCATGTGAAATAACTATTAAGACTGGAGGTAAGTGAAGGTAATAGCGTATTACTTACTCTTCTCTTTCGTCGGAGGCTAAAATATGAGAATGCTTTAGTGGAGGCTAATGTCTGAAATATGTATGTTGTGGTTAACGTGTGGCGTCAGTTCTTGAGAAAGCCAGGACCCCTTACCATTAATTTAAGCTGTACCGGTATGGCCCCGAAATAACTGGACAGGGAAACGCATTTAACATTTCCGCGGTACAAAACCTTACAACAGGAGGGGAACTCACCAACAACGATCGTCCACAGAAAGTTGTTACGAGTTGGAGCGAGAGGTGGCCTAACGTTACCTGAAGACACAGCCTGATATCCTCCAGACTACAGCGATGATGTTGCCGGTGGTCGCCATAACACCGGAAACCTTACACTGAAATGTAATGTGTAGCGAGGGCCACAGAGTGGCGCTGTGTACCAGACATTCTCTTTATATTACACTTATGCAGACACTGTAGGTGATCTTAAATGTTTCTTTCAAACACCATCATCTATCAAAAACATAATGGGCTGGATCCAGAAAAGTGAAACTAATGAAACTCATTGTCAGAAAGTTTCAAAACCCTTTGTCCAACATTTATACTTTTATCCAAATGTGACTGATTCAATGTTTCCCTTTACAATGAACATCTGTTGTTGAATAGATCACATACTTTTTTGGGGTTTTTTTTTAAGTTTGGCTAGTGTGAAAAACACAGTAAAAATACAGATTCAACATCTGTGGGAAGCTGTTCAGAACAAGATTTATTTGATCTCAGTTTTGTGCATTAAGATATTGTAGTATTTTGTGCAATCAAACTACTGACTTCTGTTTGATTTGACACAATATAAATTAAGAATCACCCTATGTTTCACCACCCAAATAAATGTTTATTCATTTACATATTTATACTGTTTAAAATCCAGTCTTCAGGATTTCAATCACAAACTACTCCCAGGTCTACAACATAGTGTCATTTGTAAGGAGTTGGGAACAATCCATAAAACTTCTCTGTACAGTATTTTCATATATTTCTAGAGTGCTGTAATGCATTAAGAAATAAAGAAGGATGAATTTGTATAGTGCAAAAAACCTTCACCATCTCCTACAGTTATACTAGACAATATAATGTGAAAGGTTCAGTCATGAGAATTGATGTCTAAAGCAAAGTTTGTACTAAGAACCAAAGATGGAAAAACAGACACCCAAATAATAACCTGTGGCTATCCTTCATACTGGTTCTGTAATTATGCATTGTATTTTATGGTATACATAACCACAAGACCCCCACTTACATATTAAATGAATTTTTGTTTGACCTAGTAATTAAACTTAGATTTGCTGCCTTTCTTTTTGCTGTGAATGCATATGATTGATTGGTTTGTGAGTGTTCGGAACTTTATTTCTGGTTTTGCAGCAGTTCATCTATCTGAGTTTTATACATGTTCTTCACATCTTCAAGGTCCAGCCTCAGCTCTTCTGCCTCTTCAGCCTTTTCTCCATACATCTGCAGGATGGTGTTGTGCCTCTGCTCCAGATCCTGCAACGCACGGCCACACAATTTAGAAGAGCCTCTGCAAATACAGTTCAGAAACAACCTCTTCAATGAATATTAACATATCCATTTCATTACATAGCCCTTACCTTGAGTTGAATTTTCAACTTGGGAATCTCCTTCACCTTCTCCTCCATCTCATCATTTTGGTTGGTGAGTCGGACCAGCTCTTCAGCCATCACAGATCGACTCCTCTCTAGATTGGAAATCTCAAGCTGCAGGAGGAAATAAAAAAGAGATAATACAAACCACTTAGACACAACTGCCTCTCAGTGATGGAAATGACTCATTTTTTTCTATCAAAATGTTAATTTTGCATGTAGTGTTGTTTCACATTTGAAGAAATTCTTTTGTTCTGCGTCGCTACCTGCAGCTGTGCTATCTCTCCTTCTCTGAGTTTGAGCTGAGACTGGAGGTTCTCGATGATGCTGGAGCCTCCAGACAGCCTGGCAGCCTCGTACAGATTGGTCCCGCTCACAGACATGGTCATGGTACTCAGTGAGTGGTCTAAAGAGTCATCCTGAGGACAGATAAAACAATATAGGGGCAGTCAAGCTACACAAATCCAAGCATGTACAAACTAATCTTCATTTTTGGATTTTAAAATTTTCCCCAGTGTGTACCTGGGAATAAATAGAGGTATGAAGACCAGCATTGTCTGCCCCACTGATGGAGCTAGAGCGGGACAGGGAGGGTGTGGAGCAGGCTGGGGGCTCTCCCACAGAGTGGGTCATGGCCTTCCGCTCCTGACAGGGAAAGATTTCAAAACTATTAGAGAACAGAATGTCTTGACTGCTTAAACTGAGAGATTTTGATTGAATGAAAACAGCTAAAGATAAAATTTGGTATAAATAATCTTTAAATTTTTCCTAAACCTTCTCCTTAAGTGCCTCCTGTGCTAGGTAACACTTCTTCTTCTCTTGCTCCACCTTCATCTTCTCCATCTCTAACTGATTGGTCAACAGCAGCTGGTGGAAGAGGCAATAAGACATCAGAAAGTTGTTTCACAGAAGATTACACGCAAGACTAGGAGAAAGTATTATGGTACCTTTTCTTTCTTTGCATCTTCTAGCACTCGGACGTGTTCTGCTCGTAGATTTTCCAGCTCAACGTGGTCCCTACATTGAGAGAGCGAGCAATAAATCTTTACAATCACCAGCCCCAAAGAGACAAATAATGAAGAAGGAGCAAAACTGTTTCTAGTGAAGATGAAAGGCTCTAGAGACATATTTTTGTAATATCAGGATATATTTCTGTGCTTTGTGTCACAAAATATATGCTTAGTACTCCATACGCCATTTAAATGTGTGCCATGACCTAAAAAAATTCACGAGCCAGCCAGGAGTCGAACCTAGAATCTTCTGATCCGTAGTCAGACGCGTTATCCATTGCGCCACTGGCCCTGTCAGACTAAGCTGCCTTCTCACAAAGGAAAACTCTTTTGCACAAAGGCCATGTGCACACACATGACTGCTTCAGTTGGAAGGGGGAAACCCCCACCCCCAGGAAGCATTAACATTAGCATTACAAGGGGGGGATGTGGTTAAAAAATAGAAAAACTTCTGTTTTATCCTACCCAGAGTTAGAATAGAACGAAGGCAGTAACGTATATGAACATATGAAGTTAGATATTTAGGATAAAAACCTAAGCAATAGGAAGACATTAAATGCAACATTAAATTCACTGTGATGTATATTAATGTTTTAAAATAAAGTTTCTGGTAAGAACAAAAATAAAAACCAAGTGCAGACAAAACAAAAACCACCAATTTTCAGTCTGCTTCTTAGTGACGCTTTTCCTTCTGTCCAGCAACACACCTTCTTAATGGTCTAGTGGTTTAGAATTTAGTAGCAACTCAACTTCAGCATTTGAAAGACATGTCACAGTTCTCACTAAACTAATTCAACTCATCAACCCAACCTCACACATTTCAGTCAGAAAGAAACACACGGGAAATAGACAATTCAGCGATGAGTTTGAAGTTGTAATTTGTTACCTGCTGCTCTCATCCTCCAGTTTCTCCCTCTTGTTCTTCTCAGCCTCCAGCTGCGCCACGAATCGAGCCTTCTCCTGGCGAATCAGGGAATTCTGGGACTCCAGAGAGGCCAGCTGGGACTTGAGGGACAGCAGATCTTCTGTTGCTGCTCGCTCCTTCTCCACAGCAATGGCCAGCTGTGCCTGAGCATCCGCTGGTGAAAAGAAAATGGGGATTAATGAGGTAACAGATGTTAAGCTTTTTGTTCACTTTGCACAATAATTGTTGTACACGCGCAGTTGAACTCCTGTCTCTTACCTAGTCTATCAGAAATGTTCTTCTCAAGTTTTTCCCAGGATGCTGTCTGTCCACCCAGTGAGGCCTGTAAGTTTTCTATCTGCCGCAGTAGGGGCCGTGTTGCTGAGGTAACACTCTGACTGAGCTCCTGGTTCCTGGTCTCTGCTTCCTGAAGTCTCTGTGGAAGATGAGAAGAAAACAAATGTGTGTATTATGTAAATCCTGTTTCTGTCACAGTTATGGCTGTTGTTGCCTCTTATAAAAGGGAACATGCCTGGTAGGAAACCTCCTAACCAGAATATTATGTTACCTGCTGCAGCTCACTGATCTCCTCTCTCAAATAATCTTCTTTCCTTGCTTGCTGTTGCTCAGCCCGCTGCAGAGCCAGTCTCAGGTCAGCCACCTGTACATAACATTAGAAAGAATCAATAAAGGATGTCCTGTTGGACTTGGCAGTGATCTTGAGTAGAAAATAAAGCAAGGGTGGAACAATAAATTAGAAGGTGGCTTAAGTTCATCTATGTTTAAATAAAATACACTGGAGGGCATGAAAACAGTTGCTGCTATATTGACAGTTTCTATCGGGCTTATTAGCATCTCCAAAAAGTTCTAAAGAATATAAGAACCCCGGTGGTCTCCCATAGATCGCGTTTTTGTGAATGAAAACAGGTGTAGCTGAACAAAGTCATAGTGGGAATAGTGGGAAAAACAAAAATCACACTTCTCCTCAGCACCACACACAGCTAAACTAGCAAAAGACTCGGTCTTATGAGTGATTGGTAGGTAGCCCTTTATTTGTTTTGTTTTTTGTTTTTTTTTGGTTTTGGTTTATTTTTGGTTTTTAACTACAGAACAGATGGGTTGCGATTTTATAAACTTCACTGCCTGACCACCACAGCAGTATGTTGCTTTCCTGTTCCCTCAACACCTGCAGCATTGGAACAACTAAAGTATGCAAGATGTTCCTCAAGGTGACTGATTAGACACCAACGCTTCACTTACAATCACAGCAAACATACTGTTCCATGGTGCGTGTCTGTCTAGGGTCTGAGCCTGCGTTACCTGATCGGCCAGGGCCTCCTGCTGAATCCTGGCCTCCTCCTGGGCTTTCTCAAGAGCCAGGCTTAGCTGCTCCTTGGCCTGTGTGTCCCTGTTAAGAGCTGCTTCTTCAGCCTCGCTAGCTCTGCTAGCATTGGCCTTGTGAAGTTCTGCCAGCTCCCTGACAAAAAAAAGAGATGCAGAAGCATTAAGATTTCCCTTCACTAGGAGTAAGGGGCCCAGCCAAACCCCTGAAAAACAGCCCCATACCACACCTGAATTCAATGATAAAGAGGTGTGTCCCAATACTTTTTTCTATATGGTGAATATGTCCATTTTTACGTTCTATCACATTAAAACTGCTGCACAGTCTAGGTAATTAATAGAAAGCACTGACACACAGTAAATATGTCACTAACCAGATACTTTGTCTGCACTTTATACACTGTAGTAATGTAATGAAATCAGAGGTATAATACAATGCAATAGTTGGCTTCTCAGGTTAGATTTCCAATAAGATGTCTATTTGTGACAATTCAATAGCAGCGTGTGTGAGTGTTTACTTATAAGAGTTGTCCAGAGCAGCCTGCAGGCTCCTGTTTTTCTCTTGTAGCTCCTCAGAGGCTGACTGCAGCCTGCTCAGCTCGTTCTCCTGCCGCTCCACCACAGCATTCAGCTTTTTGATGTTCTCCCTGTGCTGTTTCTCCACCTCCTCCTTTGCATCTAGAACCTACAGAATAATAGCCATGATTGTACTAAACATTATTATTTCATTTAATTATAATACCTTAGTCATGAAAAGTAACTACAGGATGGGGAAGGGAAATAGAAATCATGTTTGACATAGGTTCATGATGAGAGATAAAAAGATATCAGTAATGAATCCTGTTAAACAAATAACACAGGCATAGAGAGACAACATTCAAAAGACCTTGGTATTATCCAGTTTACCCCAAACACTGCAAGGGAATTTCATCATGTTTTTGCCATGTTTGTAAAGAGATGTTGAAACATTAACATCTCCACCCATACTCCACTCTAATCCACCCATTATCCTGTTAAGACTGCAAGTCAAGAAAACCAGCACGAGCAGCAATAATATGGTTCTGAGGAGTGTATTTATGCCTCAGTTTGCAAACTACTTTTGGGTTATGTTTTTGGATTACATTAATTTCTAAATGAAGGACCCTCTGGTGACATTATATCCTGCCTTTTCAAATGAAAATCTAAAATCATGTCAAACAATGGAACAATGACTTCAAAGCCATTTCATTGCACTTTCTAACAATACCAAACCCTGACTGGTCTACCTCGCTTTCTCAAATGAAATACTCCTGAAAAGAAAACTTGATAAACAGATGCTTCAGTTTCAATACAATGACTGCAGTTAGTCTCAAACCATCTGTATAAAAAATAAGAACTCATTAACGCAAGACCTAATTACCAAATCCAATCTAAAATTCTGCGAAAGTTCTGTAGTTGTAACTGATACAGAAAATCTCATCCATTTCCCAGATCAGCAAAAATATTAGTACTGTTAAACTGACTTTTGAATCTATGTACTACAGTCCTACCTGCTGCAGTTGCCTGAGCTCCTCATCCTGCTCTTTGATTTTCTTCTGCTGCTTGGTGATCTTGGTGTCGCTCTCCTTCTCCTTCACACGCAGTTTCTTGATGATGTTGCTGTGCTGCAGTTGCTGTTTGGACAACTTTTCACCTAAGGGAGATAGGAGCAAACACCTACTCATCCAACTCGGGTCAAGTCAAGATGACAAGAGCATTGTTTCGGTAACGAGGTGAAAAGTTGACTGGCTCTTCAACCATCCACATTATGGTCCTTCAAGACTGACATATGGAAGATTTCTGGGGCCATGATAATTCATTTGCTATAACTTTGAAATTACAGTGGTAACACATTCATCCATCCATCTATTATCCATCTATTACAGTCAAAACACGACAGACCTTGTGTGCTGCTTCAGCAACTTTATATGGGTAAAGTTGGATATATTTAAGGCAGCTGTATTACTACGCCAGACCTCATGTACAAGAGACTTTATGTTTAACAGTTTCTGAACTGTATAGCCTCTCCAGAGTTGAAATGTGCAGGGTGGAGGAGGTGAGGAATAGACTGCTACATCAATCAGTCTTACCTTCTTCCAGCAGGCCTCGGATCTGCTCTTCCTTCTCTCTGATGATCTCCATTGTATCGCTGGAGTTAAGTCTTGTAGAAAGTTCTTCTCGCAAGCCCTTTATTTCCTAGGAGGATGGAAAAATGTCATTATTACGCTGACATTTTGGACATGTACGGTTTGGGATTTTAATTAAAAGATTAAAGATTAAAGTGACATATTTTGTCATTGGAGGGAACTCACTCCAGCGAAATTTGTTCTCTGCATTTAACCCACCCAAGTGACGTGCACACACACAGCAAACCCGGGGCAGTGGGCGACCGCGTGCAGCGCCCAGGGAGCAGTGGGGGTTAGGTACCTTGCTCAAGGGTACCTCAGCCATGGACACCGGGACGGGGAATCGAACCAGCGATCCACCGGTTACGGGTCCGACACCCTAACCGCTGATCCACGACTGCCCCGGGTTTGCTGTGTGTGTGCACGTCACTTGGGTGGGTTAAATGCAGAGAACAAATTTCGTTGGAGTGAGTTCCCTCCAATGACAAAATATGCCACTTTAATCTTTAATCTTTTAATTCAGATCAAAGCAGATAGATATGGGTTAGCTGTAAAACAAATATATACAGACAGTTCAAGTGCAGCTTCAGATCACCAATATGTGAGTTACCTTCTTGGCTATGTCTCTTTCTTTGCATGCCAGCTGAGCCTTCCTCTCTGCATCTGCTATGCGCTGGGTGAACTCATCCTTTAAGGACTGAACAGTGGAGCTCTCCTGCTTCAGGCTTAGCGCTTCACTGGAGGATGAACAGATTCATTAGTGAAAGAGCTTAGCGTCAAAATCTATACAACCTCAAGAACAAGACAGCAGATGTAGATTATTTTAAGCGTTCACTTAAAAATTTTAAATTATATTGTAATTAGAATGATTAAAATAATAACATAATTACATAAACATAAATTAGTAAAGACTATTTACAATGTTATGGTAGCTTAACTTAAGAGTTCACTGAAACAAAATAGTAAAGTGGTACTAAGTCATCCTTGTCTGACCTTGGTATCAGCAAGGACTTCAATCTCTTTGTCACATCTCATGTTACAATAATTGTGAAGGTTTTCTCATCAAAGTTATTATAACAGTGCCATTGTGAACAAGGTGCAGGTACCATATACTTACTCTCTGAGATTGTCACACTCCTCCTCCAGCCTGGCCTTGTCTTTGCTGACTGTCAGCAGCTGAGACTCTCTCTTCTCAAGACGACTTGACAGCTCATCAATAACCTACCACATGTACACAACAGTTTTTTCTGTTTAGCAGTTGCACAAAAAGCCAAACAAAATGAAACTTAGAAGGAAAGCAGTATGATACTGTCTAAATATATAATACAAAATATACTGGCTGTCTTCTTCATACAACTTTAGTGTAAGAAATTCTTGGACATATGGGGAAAATTCTAATACTTGACCAAACTCTTTTAAAGAAAACTCTGACCACGTATCGGCAGATATTTTAAAATACACTGGTCTCTAAGTCTTGAACCACACAGCAACATTATGATTCCAAATAATTTGGACAAAACCTTGGAAGATGATATGGAAACATGGCCTGACAGTTTAGATTTTTGCTTTACAAGGATGGCTATGTAAAATTGTTTTTTTTTTAAAAACCCTATATGTTATTTTTTTAAATGTATAAATGTTGTTTTGTGATTACTGCAGAGTTGTACAAGTTATTTTTTCAGTGAATTACTTACGTTCACGTAAACAGCTTTAATTTTCTGAGCAGTGTAAGGGTCTTTTCGTGGCACTGTATACACAACTAATTTATAACTTCTCATTTAGAATTCCTCATTCTCGTTTATCAACGTGTTGTGGCAAAGACATACAGGATATAATGGAGGCAAGGTGTTTTAAAGTAGAAAAATAAACTCAAGTGTATGCAACATGATCCTCGTAGTGACAAGGACTTTTTCAGTATCTAAACATATGTATACTATGTACAGAAAACAAATATTTACAGCTGATACTCCCAAATGCTACCTTTTGAAGCTCCAGAATCTGAACTGTTGATAAACTTTTCATCTCTTCTGTGATTGGCAGATTGATCTGTTCTTCAGCTTTGGTGTTGGGATCAGACAGCGTGACATTAGCCTGAGATCCCTCTTCCTGTTCTGTCAACTCTTCAGGCTGCTCACTATTAACAGGCGTCGCACTCCGTCCACTCTCCTCCATCTCATCCAGCGACTGCTCCCTCATTGTTTCGGTAAAGCCCTCTTCCCCCTCCTCTCCCGCCTTTTCCACCACTCCATCTTCCTGCTTCTCACATACAGTTGATGATACTGTTAACGGAACAGGGCCAGCAGTGACAGATGCCAGTGTCCGGCTGGCAGGGATTTCATCGTCTGAATTAACCTCGCTGACGCTCCGGCTATCCAGTGACTGCACACTGAATGAATCTATGCGCTCAAATGCATCCGAAGAGGAGCCGCAGCTCTCTGTGAGTTTGGAATAGTCCTCCAGGCGGGGGAAATCTCCACAGGTGGAGGCAGTGAGTAGCTGGAAGGAGCCCTGCATCAGGTGAAGGCCAGCCTTGCCCTCCCCAGTTTCTTGTCGGGAGCTAGCTGAGCTCTCGCTCAGCACAGACTCATGGTCCAGCACTTCAATGTCACTGGTGGTAGAGGTTCCTGAGGAGAAAGCGCTGACCGGAGGAGAGGGGGTGTCATTTTGACGATCCTCTACCTTTGAGTCTTTATGCTCTATGAGTACTTCCTTAGAGGACAAAGGAGGTGAAGGATCGGAAGGGGCAGAGCTCTTAGGTTCAGAAGTGACAGCAGAAGGTTCAGTGGGAACCTGTTTTTCTGATGGAGTCTGTGACTGCTCTGTTTTTGAGTCTACAGAGTCTGCTGACCCATCATCTGTTTTCACAATGCTCATTTTAATGTCAGGGTTAATACAAAGATCACTAGATGAAGAAGCATCAACAGCGGGAGAAACTGGCTCCTGGGGCATTGTGTCAGCATGGGGTGTTGCCGGTGAGGACTCAGGCTCAATGGGCTTGCTCTCAGCGACTGTCTGATTCTCTTGATTCATATTAGCAGGTGCTGACTTTTGAGTCTCCACTTCCTGCTGGACCACTGCCTCTTCGATTTTCTTTTCCTTCTCCTGAAGTCGCCTTTGAGACTTAGTAGGGGGTACAGACACCACCTGGGTTTTCGTGACAGCCTGTGCGTCTCCAGGTGACAGAAAGGCACTGAAAAAGTTCTCTGATTCATCCACAACTGTGCGGGTAACAGGAGTCGTGATGGCCTCAGACGAAGGGGGAGGAGGGGTGGTCTTTTCCTCAGGGGGTGCTTCCCACTGCTCCATTCCCCATCCTCCACTTAGGGACAGCTTTCCAGGTAATGTAACATCTGGCAGAGAAGAAATGTTATCAGCTGTAGCAGTTATTTGCTCAGGACAACATTAGGCAGCAGTTAACCACCCTATGTCACCTGACTTACCGTCATAGGGCATTACAGCTGTGTCAGGCCATTGGTCCTCTTCTTTGATGTCCAGAACTCGGTCGATTGACTTCTGAGCTGATGTTAAAGCTTGTTTAGCGAAGCTAGACAGGTGAGATGCGTTGAACCAACTCATCCTGACTAACAGGCTAGCTAGCGATCACCAAGTTCGGAAACTGTTACACGGAAGGCAAAGGGAAATTTGGCGTCACCACACAAACCACCGTAACTTAGACTATCTCTGCATCTTTCACCCTCAGCGATAATCTGGTGCGAACAAGGTTTCGCAAATTCAAATATTATTCCGCCCAGAAAAGCTTTGTGGAAAGCCAGCTAACATTTAGCTAGTTAGCAAAGCTGTCAGTTAGCCAACGCATATCGTGAGTGTACAGGGGCAGCAATCCCAGATACAGTTACAGCTGGCTAGTTGGCACTCAAAATCGCATAATTTCCCTCATTTCCATTGTAGAAACACAAGTATTTCTAATGTCATTTGTATAACTCGACCCCCATCAAATCAAAGGTTTTGCCATCGTTAGTCCGTTCTGTTCTCGCCTCCTTTCCTCGGCCGTCATCGTTTGTTTTGGTCGGTCTCAACTTGAAGCTCGTCTAGCATTAGCCTGCTCGCTACTTCCTTTCCACGTAGCACCATGACGTCATGATCCGGCCTGACTGACACGCAAATTGCCCCTACAGCAAAGTTTTTTTTTTCACTCCCACGAATGCATGCACTTTTTTTTAAGAAAAGCATTTTATTACAGTTTGCACATCATTATCAGTGTCTGCCAAGCACCACTCCAGTGGTTACTTCAACTAAAAAACTGTTTTACAATAAATATTCAAAATATTTAAAATCAGAAAATGTACAGAGTAATATTTTGAAGTAACTAATGCTTGTCTCTTTGCACAGAGCATGTTTTAGGTTGTAGTGCAAATAATACATTAATGCAGAAATCCTTAACATTTGCCAGAAAATGTATTACCAAAACATGACAGGCTTTGAACTATGACTTTACCTTTTCAATGCAGAACATTAACTTTCATTATTAAAACAATAAAGTTAGCTACAATCACTTATACTGTCACTGAATGCATTGTAAACTGTTCTAGTTCTTTGCTCTTTTTAAATATTCTGTGTGCACATCAAGTCACACCTGGCCAAGAAACAAGAATGACTTCAGCTGGTTGTGGGAGTGCTTGAGTTCATCCTATGAGGTAAAGTTGAGTCTGAACAACATGGTCTGAGGTGTGGTGACATCAGCTACAGCCAGCTCTTGCCTGTCGGCCAGTCCCAGCTCTGGAAAAACATGTTCATAATATAAGTGAGTCAGCATATTCACAGTTTGCTCATCTGACCAGTTCAGAGTGTAGGCATTGCTGTTTTTTAGGAAACATATTGAGAAAATATAGGAACTCACCTTTCAGTGTTTTGGACAGATTTGACCGTGTCCTCTGTTCAATTGAGGCGACAGACTGCAAAATAAAATACCAACTAAACATCTGCCTAATTTCATCAGGACAAGACAGCTGCCAGTTCAGTTTACCAAGATATCATATGTTGTACTCTATAGGTATCTGTATCACTTTAAGAGTACTGGTACTGGTATCATAAGTCTTTAAACAATACTCAGCCATACTGTAAACATACAAACAGTGTGAAACCAGAGATTAATTACCTGTAAATATAATGTTTTGTTCTTTCCTTCCACTGTTGCTGTTATAGCAGGTGATTTCATTTGTCTGAAAAAAATGCATTATTTTTGCAATGTTAAAGACAACACACAATGCACTAGCAGAACTCAAGTATGATGGTACAGTGCAGTAATTGTTAAGAAACCAAAATAAGGCAGCTAAACCTACAGAGAGGCACTCTCAGTCAGGTAGTCCAACACCTCCTGGAGTTTGGAAGATGGAGAAAAGTGCAGGTCCAGAGGTACTTGGCTGCAAGCTGAACAGTTTTCCTGCATCAGATGGGAACATAAACATATTTGACAAACAGGTTAATTTATCACTGTCGTAAATTAACTAGCTGGTAGAAAAGAGTTCAGGAACAAACCTTCCGTTCTGCTTCAAAAGTGTAGGTGTACAGGCCATCAACATCATTGAAGACCATATAGTTGTTGAGAGGTATGTAGGCACTGCAGATGCAAAAGATAACAATCACGAGAAACAGCGAATGGAACGAGTGGTTTACACAGATCTTAACTTTGTGCATATGGCTGCCAAGCAGAACCTGCAAACTCACCTTGATGCTATTTTGAAAACTTCAGTCGCACAAGCAGCTGGGTCAAATAAATCAGAAAAACAACTATTACATCCAGGTAGACATTTGTTTTTACATAAAGTCAATATAGTCAGCACTGTCTGGAAATTATTAACTCTTATATGACAGGACATGCGATCTTTCACAAAGGCACAGGGTCCACAGGCCTGTGCACCTTCCCATTTACTCAGTCTTAGCTACTCACCAGCAATGACAGCATTTGTAGACGCTACAGCTGGAATTATCCTCTTAACAACACCTGGAACATTTAAATGAGACATAGAAAATATGTTTTCCTCACTTTTAGAAATGGACAATCAAAGAAATAAAAGCTACATAAGTGCGCCGATCAGAGTGAATATCCATAAGACACATGTGTAGAAATGTTTTACCATTCGTCTTGCACAGACAGAGACTGTGTTTTCAGAGACAGAGAATAAGATACCAAGCTTCCTGTCATTATTATTCAGACAGCTTACTGTTTTTTTATGTACTTTGGCTCACCTCCCAGCAGTGCTGCAAGAAAAGTAGCTGTGTTCTGGTGGTGACAGATAGATGTGCTTTGTGTGCTCACCCTGGGTTAGTCTGTATGTGACTCCTGTTATGTTGAACTCTGCTGCCCTCTCCAGAGATTTCTGGTACACCCACTGGATGTGCTCGGGGTCATCCCCATCCAGTGCCACAGCATCTAATTCACACAAGCAAAGAGAACTTAAACCTTGCTGATTTTCAACTAGTTTTGAATCATTCAGTCAATCTAGGTACTATATAATGTGTACACTTTTAAACTTCTCTTCACTTGGTCTGTTGGTGGAATTACAGCCGAGGGAGACAGAGTAACCCCACCCCCACCTCCCCGGATCAAGAGCGGGGGCATCTCGCCAAACTGTTTACCTGTAATAAACAAACCCACCCGCTGGAGTGTTTATTGGTCCAGTGTGGCATAGTGCATTCTGGATGTTGTAGGTTTTTTCATCCTTTGGGCAAAAGCGAATACTGAAGCCCCTTTTCTCAGTTTCCTTGTTTGTTATAGTCTTGTAAGTCAGGGGCAGTTTTTGTCGAGCCTCAAATCATACTCAATGATAATTCCAAATAATACAAAGATAACAGTCATAGATTTCATACCTCCAAAGGGTGTCTCTTTGGGCCATAGCAGCACTCGAACATACTCAATGCAATGTTCTGGCAAACGAGGCATAGAGGCTATTGTACACATGGGGAAGTTGACCTACAAAGGCAGGTATATTTTAATACGACCAAACTGATCAAGACTGTTTCTATAAGACCAAAAAGTTGTGGTTGTAGATATTATTTTATAAAAATAAATGCTTCCTCACCTGAGGAGGGTAAAGCTCAAGGGTACAGTCAATGCAGGCCGTCATGCCAGGGAGAATGACTCGAGCATTGCCTTTAAAGCCTTCAGTCCCACCATCAATTAGAGGAACAATGGAGCCAGGGTCCAGGACTCCATCCTCATACACTAGCAGAGACAGCTGTGCAGAAAGACAGAAGGATTGAAAGTGATTGCATTTCCTCTTAGCACATCTTACAGCTTCACCATTTTTAAAAGCAAACATTAGACAACAAAAAATTAGCAAACAGTTAGCCAAAGCATAGAGAAAAAGGACACACAGTGAAGAAGAAAAACTTACCAGCATACCATTCATCCATCTTCTGGCAACTATAGAGTCCAGTCCACAAACAACTATATGAAACTCTAGATGAAAACACAAAGATATTCACATATTCAAGTATAAGCAGCAATGTAACCAATTTATCTTCAGTCTGATATGCATATCTTCCCCTGGACTACATGAAGGCTCTGGATTACAAGCAATAAATAATCCTCTGGAATAGCAGACAAAAAAGGATACTGGGTCTTATTCTTGCTTTTCATCTCATCCTAACTAGATCCAGCAGGTTCTTCATTTACTACAACAGTATCAAACCAAATCATAACCAGACTGAATCATTACAGCCATTCAAACCAGACTTTAAGAAAGTTGGGAGTGAATAGTACTGATGATACTTACGTCTGTAGAATGTTTCATCTAAGTCTTGAATTTTCTTAAAATGTCTGCACAAAGCATTTAGGAGAAGTTCATATTTTGACAGAATGTGGTACATCTACACTCAGAAATTGTTATATTTCACATGGGTATTAGACGCTTCCAACATTTCTCACATTTTAATTGTTTAGGCATTTTAAACAACTGCATATATCAAGCAAACAAAATCTTGCAGTAGTTGCTCAATCAAAAGGATACGGCACTACACAGCATCCTGGTATGCGGCTGTTGATAAAATCAGCTGCAACATCTGCCTTGGATCGACCTACATCTTTTCCCCTGGACAACACACACACACATGCATTAAGAGAGCATATCTGCTAGCTTCAAACATTACATTAACTGATAATAAGGGCCATAAATCACTGTATTACATATTTCTACTCACCTAAAGAGGAATTGACGATTCAGGTTCGAAACATCAATGGTGTCCATATCAACAACATGGATGTTGCGAAAGCCTGATAAAGCCTGAGCCAAAGTATGAACAAAACCAAAGAACAAAGAGTTGGCCATCCATTAAAGCTCAATTCAAATTGCAAACAGTCAGAATTATAGTGCTCATACCAGGTCTTTCAGCAGCTCACATCCCAGACCACCAGCTCCAATGACCAAGATTTTGCAGGTTTCTAACATAAACTGCAATGACTGTGGCGAGAGGTGATAAAGACATATTATATACATTAAAGCGATACAAGATGGCACATGACCAAATGCAATTTAAAAAAGCCTGCATCATTCAACTCCTTATAAGCTTTACCTCTGTGCTGGGCTCAAAATCAGGATGCGTGAAGGGCCCGGATCTCTCCAGAAACTTTTGGATGTGGCTCCATCGTCCCTCCCACTCACAGGTGCGACCACTGACTCCATCAACCACCATCCTGAAAACAATAATATGTATATTTATGTTGTATCATCGCCTGCATTTATGACAGTCTTCAATGGCATGCATAATACATGGTTTGATATTACAAAATAAACTACAGAGACCATGCAAAAAAAAAATACGGTGACATTCAACTGTCACATAAAGTAGTAAGAGTCCTCTTCACAATTCACAACATATCATGCAATAACTTGAGCGGTTCAGGCAGTAACGTTATCCTAACGTCAATTTGTGTTTTTATGGCTATCATATGCCAGCGTCTTCTCTAGTATGCGCAACTTTTTGTTTAGTTAGTGCATGAAAATATACTGAAGCTGCACATGAGGGCGTTTCTGACCTTCTGTGGGTTTTCTAGCGTTATTCTCCTGCCTGCACAGCTCCCGGTAGCTAGGCTAAGTGAACAGCTAGCATGTCAACAGTGACAAGATTGCAGTAAAGACCTCTAACTTTGTGTAGATTCGAATGATATCTCATCATTTTTCACTGTATAGTCAGTAAAAAAACAAGCACATTTTTATCCGCGCCCTAGCAGTAAATTCATTATGTGTACAACAAATATTAGGTTAGCTTCTCCGGCTAGCTAAAGGTTATCCTTCCTCCCGTCTAGTAGCCTCAAACCTTCCGCCAGTTCTACCAATTCATCACTAACTTCTCAGTCAGCTCCACTACTCTCCTTCTTTTCTTCTCCCTAAAAAGAGAGAATAAATGAAGCTTTATTCATGCTGTGCTTTCGTGGGTTAATGAGATCTGAAAGCATCTTTCGGGCAGTTAATGACTGTTTCTTGCTTGCTTCTTTGGCAGCTACTTACGGCTCATCCGTGGCCGCCATGTTTGGCTACTTATCTGCCTTCAAATGCCGAAGTCAGCAGTAGTAAATACGGCCTCTCAGTTAGTAGCCGTATAGCAAATTGTCCATAGGACATAGATTTAGAGACAATTTTAATTAGAAAATAAAAAGCATAGTGTGTCGTACATCAAGGACTTAAAGCTGATAAAGCTTGCTAGTAAAATAAGCAGTAGCTATATAATTGTAGTTGAGTAACTATGTTTTCGATAGTTTTTGAAGGCAACATCATTGTCAGGTCATCACAAAAACAAATACGCCACAGGTCCAACAGGTGGCAGCATTTACCCAGTATTTTTGTATGGCTCGGATGTAAAGTACACAGCTGTGCACACTCACTGCAAAGTACATAATGAATTTCTGTCACAAATGTTAATGGTCACAGGGTGTATTTTTGCAAAGTTGTCCGAGTGTTTTTCACACACTTCATGACTTCGGCCTCTCTTAAACAATGTAGAACAATAGACAAGCTGCTTTAATGGCACAGAAAGCTGCCCAATTGACTCTACTAGTAATTACTCGATAATTGCTCTCCTCTGTGTGCCTCAGCCCTATAACTTTAGCAATTATCTATAAGACCAGTTAAGAGTCAGAGAGAGATAGGAAGAGAGAAATGACCCATGAATTGGTTAAACTGTCCAGATTGGCCCGGATGTACACTGCAACTGGATCAAAAAAATCAGTCTTTCATTTAATTTCTTTTCATTTCTTTTGGTATTATCATTATGATTATTATGTCTTTCACTTGCAACAAAGATCAGAACAAAACAAATGTGTAAAATGGCGTAAAATATGTTACAGCTTTATTGCTGTGACTTATTTTCATAGTGAATTGCTGTATGAGGCACTTAGCATGAATAAGACATAAAACCAAGATCCTGTTATTAAGTTTAACGACTTTAATAGTGACTACATCTCCCTCACGTCTCTGATTTACTGCGTTCTCATTGCTGCTAATGAATCTTGGTGTTTAATCTCTCATTATAGAATGATTAATAAACCTCGGGTAGACTTCTATGCATTTTAAGAGACACGCCTGTGGGCACATGAACGTAATTAATCCATCTGTCCACAAACCCTAAAGGAAACGTGATGTAGATACCTTTTCTAGAGGTCACCAAAGATCTGACTTATGTATGCACTGATGGCCTGGTGCTCTCAAGTTATTTGATGCTGACTGTGTGTGTGTGTGTGTATGAGAGAGAGCGTGACAGAGAGACAGAGAGAGAGACAGATATATATATAGAGAGAGAGACAGAGAGAGAGAGAAAGAGAGAGAGAGAGCGGACATGCACAGCAGGACACAGAGATTTTTTTCTCTGAGTTTCACTGATTTGAATGGTTTGCTCGAGCATCAAGATTTTTTTTTTCTGATTTTTAATTAGATGTTCCAAATGACAGCCTCTGAAAACTGATAACTAAAAATAACTGCTGCGGCCATGTCCTTCATAGCTGACTGCCTGCCGTCTCAGCCATCTTCTCGCTCTTTTTTCCTATTTGTTCTGTCTGTCTTGTCCTCTTTCATTTAACCTCAGCTATACTCTCATGTTAAACAGCAGGGAAATGTGATGAAATTTCATCTAATAAAGACGGAGAATTGAAACCCAGAAGACACTTGAAAATTGATCACATTATTAACAAGGACCATTGCTGTGGGAGTATTGCTCATGGGTACTTCAGCTGATTGTGCCCAGAAGCTCATGTTAAAGCGATGTCTTGAAGTGATATTGGTTTTGCCTCCATTGTCTTTTCGAAGGTCTTTAAAGCACTGAGCGTTGCTGAATGAACACTGGATCTAAAGTAGGGCAGCAGAGGACTAGAAGTCAAAACATCTTCCAGTGGTGACACATTTTTATGGATTCCATTGAAATGCCATCTGTCACTCCCCCATCTTAAGCAGGGATATTCTGAATGTCACTACCTTGCCTTTGAGGTGACCCAGCTCACAGCCATCCATCACAGCCAACCACAGTTAACACATCCATGCAGAGACTGAAGCGTCCAGAGGTGAATAGACTATTGAAATACTTGACCACAGCAGAGTATCAATATTGTGACACTTTGCTAGGAAGAAAACTCATGCTGCTCATGAGTCATTTCCTCCAAGTTCTCCAGAAAACAGAGAAGAAAATCCTATATTTTTTTTCATTTTCCAGATTCCCTTTACATGCACTGACATGGGAATCAGGGTTTGTCAGCTTTATGGCTCCATATATCTTCATATCCATTTGCCATTTGATGGCTTTCCGTCAGGACATCCAAAGTGGTGTTGATGGTGCTAATGATAATGTGTCACAGCGATATGTCCCATGTTAGGCACAGAGTGGGTCTGCCAGCCAGAAGACAAGGAGAAGCTACAGGCTGATGTTGTGTTGTGCTGTAGTAAGTGATTGATGACTCTCTCTGTTGTAGTGCTTTGATTAAGACTCCAGTGATTTATCGCCACTGCTCACAATGTAATTAGACTCTCTATATACACTCAACAAAATAGTGTTGTCTTTCTACATGATCCCATTTTGTGTGTGTGTGTGTGTGTGTGTGTGCACTCTCATGTTATCTTCATATATTGTTGCATTATATTGCAATGGTGCACATCTAAGTGTTTCTCAATCTGGATTTCCAGTATGAACACACATTCCTCTGATCACCTTTTGTGTATTAAAGCAGGAAATGTGTTGCAGTTGGTATTTATTAAATTATTTAATATGTGATGGATGTGTTTACCTTTAACTGAAATTGCCTTGAGTGTATTCACTTCACTATTGCCTAGAAGCTCCATAAATAGATCTTATTTGCTGCGAAAATGCACCCATGCTGCGCTGCGATAGTTCAGGGTCGTGCATTTTAGTTTATCTTGGTCTCTTTAGGTAGTCTGAGGATAGCTGATACCACGAAGGCTATGGTGAGGCAATCTAAAATGTGTGATCTAAAATCTTATTTTAAGTCAAAAACAACCACTGATGATGGAGAAAAATCTATTTTGTGAAGATTCAAATCTCTTTTAGTATTTTTATTTATTTTTATTTACATGTCGCATCATTATTTTTGAAAACTAAAATAATACATATGCATTAGCAGTATTAAGGCAACTACTCTCAATTTCACTATTGTAACATGTCCCAAAGTGAGAAGACTGGACCAAATCCCACATTTGTGGGTTGTTGCAACATCACCAAGGTGTTCAACAACACAATCCATCTTACAAGCATGTGGGGTGTGGCGTCATTGCTGGTTTGCACTTTGTTCTTCCTGTTTCTGATGGGCAGAGCCCCACAGACGGTTTGTGCTCGGCACTTCCTGCCTACAGGGGTGGAGGACTTGCCATGATCTTGTTGCACATAACTTTTTTTCCTGCTATTTGGTCCCTGAGAGTTATTTCTAAGATGGAGGAAAAGCTTTGATGGTGATCAGGAGTGATATGTAACTCCACGTTGAACTGTCACAAGCCCGATTCCAAACAAAAAGAAAAAAAAAACGTTTGGAGGTTGTGTAAAAGAAAAATAAAACAACGTGATAATTTGCTAATCCCTTTTGACATATACTTAATAGAAAACACCACTTTGTGATACACTTCATGATAGTGTGAAGGATATTACTGCATGGAGTCAGGAACACTTTGTAAATGTATTGTGTGTAAGGGCAGTTTGTTTTCAAATGATTTCATTCATTTTTTATTTATGTTTCACACTCCATCCCAACTTTTCTGGAATCACGGATTTAAATGCAGACACGTTGTTGAGGTGCATCTTATAGGTTCAAGTCTGACCCAGATCCTTCAATTATATATCATAATAATATAATTTCATACAATTTCATTTTACTTCAAAGCCAACCTGCCTGTGACCATAATGGTTCTCAGTATATCCACCACATACCGACAGCAGCCAAAAACTGTTTATCTGATACTCTAGAAACCAAACCATAGACAGATTAATATTTGCAGCTGAGAATACAGTACACTTTGACACATTTTTAGTTTCAGTATTTGAACTCATTAGTTACAGATAATAGATTGAAAGATCTTTGCTTTTCGCAATTCTGGGAAATAATTACATGGAACAAATGAAACACTTTCCAGAAAAAGTTTTGGCAGGTTTTCATGAGGAGACTTACTGTCAGGAGACAGACAGCCTGCATGCAGGGCAAAAGCTGTGTGAGAAGACAATAAACTGCAGTAAGATGCCAAATCGCAGTGCCAACAAAGACTAATGAAAATACACATCTGATTTTAATATCCATCATCTGTTGTCAAGATGAAAGGGATAGTCCGTCCTTTTGGGAAATATTCTCATTCACTTTCTTGCCAGAAGTTAGACGAGAAAATTGATACCACTTTTATGTCTGTAGTCCACAGTAAATATGAAGCTACAGTTAGGTGGTAATTAGCTTAGCTTAGCTTAGCAGGCGGAAACAGCTATTCATGTGAATTAATGAGCTTTTAGGTTGTAGTAGGAGGACATTTTCTTATCTTTGAACTGAGCCAGGCAAGGCACTTACCCTGTTTCAAGTCTTAGTGCTAAGCTAAGCTAACTGGCTGCTTGCTCCAGCTACGTATTTATGTGTAGTGCAGAAGTGACAGTATCACGGCAAAAAAGAAGATGTCAAACTATTCCTTGAAGTTTAATTACTAGTCATGACAGCCTGAGTTTTTGCAGCTACACCACAAGATTTGTACTCACGGAGACTGGCTTGTGTGCAGCCTACAGTCTGAACATCAGAACAAGCACAAGAACAAATATTGCTCAATAAAATGTCACAAGACAAGCAATTGAATTAGCCATGATATATTCCTTTTATCAAATCTCTCATCTTTGGCTTGCTCTCTGTGTCTTTCAAGGACAGCAGAGGCATTACTTGCAGGAGAACCTTAAGACAGTCAAACGGAAATTTCCCTCTGGCTATTTCAACAGCGTTTATTCCTGCTTGTACTTCCTATTTCCTGTCCTCCTCAGCACGCTTCCTCCTCTGCCATTCCTACAGTTCCTTCATCACTATTGTCCCCTTCTTGCTAAAAAGAGACATTGTATTGTGGAGACAACATCCACACTGTCAGCAGTCACACAACTATTTCCTCGCAGGAGTGAAACACACCTAGAAACAAAGTGGCAAACAACAGACACTACAAAGGTTTAGAGTTTCCATCTAAGCGGGATGTTTAACCTGATACATGTCAAAAGTAAGGTCCCTTCTTTCTAAATTTTATTGTGTCATGTATTTTATCCATGGACAACAGCTGATAAAAGCAGGGTCCAAGTGGAAGTACAGTATAATGCAGAAGTCTGCTTGGCCAGCAGCGCTGTCAGCCCAGAAACCCCCATGACCACCTCAAGTGCCGCCTTCAAGTCACCTCAGGGCAAAAGTGACCATAACCATAACCCAAGGGTGATTCTTCATTCCCTGCACACGGCTGAGTCTGTGATTTTCATTTTCCATCAAAACCACACATCTCCCATCAATTCAGTCATTTTTGGTATAAAAAAGTGGAGCAATGACTCATTGCTGATCTCATTTGGCCTACACAGAACTATTGCTTCAGAAATTTCCTCTGTCACAATGCACGCTCCTTTTTTAAATTTAAGTTCAGATCATAATCCAGCTACCTCCACCGACCCAGAAGCATTAATATCATTGATCTCTTCCATACTCTAGATCCAGTCTGTTTTGGCAAGACGTTTACTGCCTGGGTTAAACTACGTTTTCTCCAAGCCTCAGTGAGAACAAATAATACTCTGTCAGAATGCTTTCCACTCCATAACCAGACAAGGTTCCTCTTTGAGTTCCCTGCTGTCCAATTCCTCTGTATCACTGGCACAACCAGGAATAGTGTCAAACAGTGTTCAACTCAAAAGTCTTTACCGCAAATTACTTTTCCAACTTCGGACCATATGGGGATATGTTTTCATCTTTTCAACAGAGCTGAAACGATAGAATTGTTCCAATCCTAAACCTGTACATATTCCATCTGACACAACATAAAGTTGGTCACCCCACTTACTGGGCTAAAGTCAAGCTTTTCAGTATTTATGGCAGTGTTGACCCTCTCTTATGAAAAACGGCTTCAAAGACATGCAAACCACGAAGATGTGTTTTGTTCATGTGCATCTCAGCGCAACTACTCGACATTCAGTGTTCTGACTGGACTCATACATGGAAATCACCAACTCTGCAGATGAAAGAAAATTTCAGCAACTTGAAAAAAATTCAATATTGAAAAACTATTCCAAGAAATTCAAAAAGATTATGCAGAGAAAATTACCTTCCCAGTTACCCCTAAATAAAATCCCACTTTACATCACTGTTGATGTTGTGAGGTCCTTGTAGTTGCTGTGTGTTGTACCGACTCTGCGTACTGACGAGTGCTTAAACATTATTGGTACTTTGTGTGTAAAAATCAATTAAAAAAACTTCTACTTCTACTGACTTAATTTATTCATTTATTCCTCTGCTCAATCAAATCAAGTAAATCTAATGATCAAAATAACAGAATGAAAATGACGCACTCTTATGCTAAGGTGTGACAAGACCCAGACCATACCATATAAACAGCTGTGATTTATGATATATAAGCTCTCTGTGCTGTTCCCACCCTGAAAGGTTGAACCCCAGGGAGTTCCTTAGCCCTGCATTTTATGTTCTCCTCTTTCCTCTGCAGAGCATGGGGCAGGGTGGAGTTTTAGGAAGTGGGGTATATCCTTCCTCTCCACTGAGAACATGACGGAGGAGAGAGGCAGGAGGTTTGGATGACTGGGGCTCTGAACCAGTGATAGGACTACGAATACAACTAGCAGCATCCAGCTTATCTCATCTGTCAGTGGACTTAGATGTTTACAAGTAATGTGCACATGAAACCGTCACAGGAGATAAAGTATTCTCACATCTTTCACTATTATCTCTAAAGTAATAAACAGCAGGTCACCTGACAGCTTGGATGCCCTTAGAGGTCAACTGCCTGTGAGCTTCGTATTGTAAAAGTGACAGCTGAAAGAAAATGTGCTCTTCTCTCACAGCAACAGTTTTAAAATGTGTTTTAGTCTTGTAAAATTCTAGTTCTCTCTGGCAAGATTCACACGTCCCATCCACTGAAATAATAAATCATTTTTATATGCACTTATACTACTTGAAATCAAGTGTATCACCTAATGAAAAGAATAACATTTTCAGTCATTTTTCACTTTGACAAATAAAATACAAAGCGGAAAACCATAATCATAACTGCTCAGACTGTTGAACAGCTGAACGAACAATATGGCCAATATCACTCATGTTGACATATCACATATTACTGAATCATAAGATTATTCACTTGTGTTTTCCTTTGACTTTCAATCTTACGGTGACTGCATGCAGCCCGCATAAACAGTCATAATTTAAACCATGAATACACTTACAAACTTATCACCATATTAAACAACCATCATGACAATTTGATGTGACTGTTCACTTGTTAACATCTCTGGTGGAGACACTTGTTTCATTTCCACACACAAATGAATACCATGCCAAGAATAATGCAGCTCACAGTTGACTACAACTACAATGGGTCAAATGCTGAAGATGAATTCAGTGTGTGTATGTAAAAATATATATACTGTCAAGAAAGCTGATTCTTCTTTTACGCCCACAAATTTGCTGTTTTGGTTCAGTGCTTATAGTCTCATCAAAGCCAACGTTGGTCCTTGTCTGTGTGTAAACAGGCAACTGTTTGCAAGTTACCAATAAGACATTTAACATGTCAACTGTTGTTACTTTTAGCTTTTTCCTCCAAATGAAGTGTTGCTTTGGTGAGTGCAGTCTTTTCATGACTGCTAGAAAAGATGGCCAAAAATTTAACCATCAGGAAAATTGATATATAATGTACGATGATAACAGATTAAGCCCTGTTTGACGATGTAACAGCGGCTGCCCTGGTGCAGATACAAACAGCTTGCCAGCCAGTGATGAGTTCAATGTTCTCCCCAGCCCACCATAATGAATTCATTAGAGCGCAGCTAAAATGAGATTTTGATTAAAAACAATTTGGGTGTTTACTTATTTATTAAGGTGGTGGCCAAGTGGTGTTTATCAGCTCCTGTGGGCCACTCAGAGAAGTAATGGTCACTGCACAACTCACTGTGCTGAATGTGTAATACACACAGCAACACAGAGACAGTCACACATTCATTCATTCATATGTAACAATTGCAAACATAGCCACTCCCCCGCCTTAACTGATGACTCTGTTGTATTTTACTGTCTCCTAGCATCACCCTGAGTGATTGCCAGTCCTGACACCCACCTGCTTGTACCACTAGCCCACTCCAATGCCCGGGAAATTAAAGTTCAACCGAGGTAATAAAGAGAGTAAATCCTGGCTGTGCTCTCTGTCGACGACCTGGGTTTTGTAGGGGCAGGTATTACCATATTAAGCCCGGGGCAGACGGGATCACAGCCCAGCACTCCCTCATTGCACCTCATCTAGTGGGGATTTACTGCTTTTCCAAAAACAGCTTGCCTACAGCTGTCGTTTTAGCCTGAGCTGTGTGTGGGTCGTGTGCTGTCAGAATCAAAATTCAGGGATGTAGAGTAGCGTACATTGTACTCTAAACTATTGAATATTTGGTGAAAGTTGTGCTCACTGGCTTCATCGTTAATGGATTCTGTGTATACTGGATGGAGATTGTTCAAATCAACTGCCTATTCACGTCATTAAACCTTATCTACAATCATGTAAGATGTTTAAAATTATTCTTTATCCTGTAGGATTTTGTATCTTTGGCCATAACATGATATAATATTACATATAATATAATCTAATTTTCATAATAGTCATTCTGTCATTGTCAGTTGTGTATTAGCCAGTGAGGCAGTATGAACAGCTTGCACAGTCACTGCAACAAACATGATAAAACCATTCATTTTGAACAGGTTTTCCCTCCTGATAACAGCTGCTGCCAAACAGATTAATAATGAAGTAGAAAATGAGATTATGCTGAGTCATTAAGTTTATAACTCTCGGTAGAAGTAGATAATGATTCTGCTAGTGATCATAACTGCTGCCACAAAGTCACCAGAATGTTTGATTATAAATGAAGTCCTTGAAATCTTCCACCACCGGGGCCTGGAAGCCAGTTTATGACCTACCAACAGTTGTTTGTCTCTCAAAAGGGAAAGTGGTAAACAGAATTTTAATAAAACATTAAAGGATAAGACTGTTACTACGAGAAGACACGCACAATCTATAACTTATTTAAATTACATTTGAAAACATAAATGTAATTTGATTTTTTTTTTGTTGTTGTTGCTGTTGTTGTTGTCTATGGCCTGTCATGTGCGCTTCATGTGCACCCTACCATCACCTCGCCACTAAATGGATTTTCAGCTCACTGAGCCAAAGTCTGTGTCGGCCTCCTGCCAGGTGTCTACTCCATTTTCACAGCAAACTGTTTGTGCACGCAGGTATGTAAAACAAAACTGGCACTTTTACACACACAAATGCTTTAATGTCTCGAAAAACACATAGGAAACAGCCTTGGGCAGGCCTTCTGCAGGCTTGTTGGTGTATCTATTTGCATCGTACACATTGTGCGCTACAGTCGATCAACCTGGCTTATTTCCAAGTGAAGTAATCTATTGGCACAGCAGGGGGCAAATGGTTGTCATCAGCATTACGCTATGTTTTGAATAAATTAATTTACCGCAGGAGACAGAAATTCAGTTTAGGTCTTAACTTTGAGAATGCACATTTTTAAACTACTCGAACTGTACCATTTTAAAATCTGTGACTACGGTAAAAAGAAAGGCAGCAGTCAGTGATCTTTGTCCAAAATACCGGTCTGCAAATTTCAGCTAATTACCTTGGCAACAAACTTGTGTGCTGCTCTCCCCTTTTAACTGTACATCTGTGCTGCAGTAACCAAAATAGTAACCAAAAAAATAGTAACCAAAATTGCTGAACTTGTTTAGCAATTTTAAACTTGCATTCTACAAATGCATAACACATGTTTTTCCATACGAGTTGGATTTTTGAAGAAAGTCACGTTTTTATTTTATTTTTTATTTTAAAGCCAGACCTATCGCTGACTGATTTCTGCTTTATAACACACTCAACCCACAGGCAAATGTCTGTCAAGGGTTCAGTCACAGCTGTCAAGATGAGGATTTAGCATGCAGGGTGCTGATGGAGGATCAATACAACTCTATCATCACATCCTGTCACTGCTAATAAACACAGACCATTCACCACTTTATGATGTTCACGGACAAATCAAATCCAATGCACATTTAAAACAAGAGACTTGAGATATAAACAAAGAGGGGTGTTTCTGTTTTGCACACTTGGGATGTGATCACACTCACCCATCTTCTGCTTTGTGGGGTTTTTTTCATGCTGCTCAATCTGACCCAAAATATCTCGAGCATTTGATGCCCTGCCTGAAGCTATTATCAGCTTCATACTGCCTTGAATTCAGTGTTGAACTGATGCATCCTCTCCAAGGAGGACAGCATACTGTACATGCTTTGATATGAATTGTGAGATATGAAATAAGAGCAGCTGTTTCAATGCCATATTTTTCATAATGCAAGATACAGATATACACTACCTGCGAGTGCAGGCCTTTGCTGAATTATGAGGACCCTTAAGCTACTCTTTGATAAGAGCCATATATTTGTCTTGGTTATATTCTTCCCATGGTGATACTGAGGTAGAAAAATCCCACCATGTGTTACATTGAAAGCAATAAAAAAACCATAAATGGGCTAAAAAGGAAGAGATCATCGTTTATTGAGGTTTTGAAATTTTCATATTGCCTGAACCAACAGAGACCCCTTTGAGATTTTCAGGGTAGGTTATATGAAACATCAAGGTAGTCCGATGGTGTCTGCGGGTCCAACCTCAGGTGGATCAGCACAAGATAAGCTTTGTCTTTCGATTCATAGAGGTCTCCTGTGAGCCCACAAAGAAGCATCACTTTCTCTTTTCCTCAGCATAAGCCTTTATGTGTAGAGATGTAAGAGACAGAAAATACCGTAGCAATTAAAGAAGAAAAGAGGAGCAAAAGAGAAAGCTGCTAATGGGGGTTGACCATAAATCAAACCCATGCATATCTGAAAAGGACGCAGGAGAACATGGTATTGGGAGGGGGGCAACCATCTGTCCCTGCGGACAACATAGTACGTATTTCTTGCATTTAAGCACATGCTAGACTGATTGTGCATACAGGAGATCATGAAGGGAATGTGCTAAGGTGGGATTAATGTAACCAGATATTTATAAAGCAAAGAGAATATTTTCATAATTTTTCACTTCATCATTTTGGTTTTAGCTTTTGTTGTTAGCCTGGCCAGCCTCAGCTCTGATATTCTTTCAGTCAGTTAGTCTGTTGCTTGATCCAGATTGCATCTCTCCATAATTATTGAAAAAATATTCGTGGTCCCCAGAGGATGAAGCATAATAACTTTGGGGAAGACCCTTAAAGACTTGTGAACTCATCTCCATTGTCTGGCCTGAACACATGGGTTCAAGACCAAAAATCTGCAAAACCAATCTCTGTACAATGTGTTTAGTGATTACTAGCAAATGTTAGTATGCTAACACTATAAACCTGAATATGGTAAACATCTGCTTAGCATGTGAATGTTAACATTGTAATTATGAATATGTTAGCATGCTGACATAAGGATTTAGCTCAAAGCAGCACTCTGCTTAAGCGCAGCCTCACAGAGCTGCTACTTTGGCTTTAGACTCTTAGTTTTGTTTAATTACAGTTCATGCTCAGCATCCAATGTGTTTTTTTTTTATGTAATTTCAGGGGAAAGTCATAGTTTTCACTCAGTGCAGGTTGTCATTACAATAGGAACCCCCAGGGATTACTTCATTTGAAACACAATCAGGCACTTAGCAATTTTTGTAGTCTAATTACCGAGATGGATGCTACAGGTCTCTCACATGTAAAATTGTGATTCTGGCTAATTACATTTGCTGACAAAGTGTAAACTAAATGTTGGCATGATGTATTGTAGCCTGCCAAATCCCCCACCTTCAACCCCATGCATCACAGTGATTGAATAGCTTTAAAGGTATCAACAACATTCACCAATCGCTTGTCTGCCAGAAGTGAAAGTCAATGACATTATGTCTATTTATGTGTTTTGATTAATGGCTAGGAATTGCCTTTTTGGTGCGCATCTCTCTGGCGCTTAGAGGAGTAGCTGTTGGCAGTCATTACCATAATCATGTTAGTGTTTGGCTCTGCCCTTGTAGCGGCTCTGTCCCATTATTATTCCACACAGTAATGGATGCACATCAGAGATGAGATTGTGACAGCCTTGTCCTCTGCAGGTGAGGACGCTGGCCACAGCAGCGCAAAGCAAAACCTGTTTTCTAAATGTGTTTTAATATCATCAAATTTGATACTTCAAATCCGAGAACAAGCACCTTACTAAAAAAAAATTCTGTATGTGTGCACCCTCTTAGCCTGACATTGCTGTAGCATATGGCCTACCAGTGCACATGTGTCTGTCTTATAATTTACACTGGGCTCTGATGACAGTCTCTGCAGGGAGCTTGGTGCCTCTGCTGTTAGCTTGCTGCTATCTATCTGACTGAGACATCTCCTGTTCCATCTCAGCTGCCGCCTAAAGCTTCATTTCCCTGCCTGTCACCGCCCGCCCCGCTGACTGTCTGCTGCAAGGACGCGTGGTTTGATAAAAGCCACTTCGCCACATATTACATCTCATTTTACTGACACAAGTTGTACACCTACACTGTAAGACCCAAGCAGACCTCACCCCTTGACCTCACCTTATGAGAGTAATGAAAAGTGCAACTGTGGATTAATGTAGGCCCTCCCTGTATGCACACACACACACACACACATTCACACCTCCCAGAGGCAGGAGGGGAAATGTGCTGAAAGGTGTTGAAAGCAAAAGGGAGCAGAGATTTGTTTAGCACAATAAGCATGTGTCCATCCGGGAGAGAACAGGAATCCAATAGTGAGGTTTGCCCCAAGGATTATATCTCCTGTTTTATTGCCTGTTTATGTCTGTGTTAGCACAAACTTTGTAATGGAGCTCATAAAATGTGCATAGTGCTTGAAGGTACAGATTTTTGTCACAGTGGGGACCTATTGCTGCTACAGTGGAAAGAGCACTGGTGCTTGTGCTTCCTGAGTTTTATTTTTATCTCTGTCTTCTCCATTCTGCAACACAGCTGACAAAATAGACTTATTTTTGATAATGAGGCTTTCATAGCTACATTTTGAAATGGCACAATAAAAGCATTCAAATTATTCTGCCCCGCAACAATGACATGCTACACAACTTATGCCAAGGTTAAATCAGTTTAGTGTGGGATGCAGTCTACAGATTCAGGGAGAGCTGGAGAGACTATAATGATGATAACGGCAGTGATGCCATTTGAATAAATCCAGTTAATCCAATCAGCCACATTTCATTAGTTTAGTCTGAATTGTTGCCTCTATTGCAACATGTATTTCTCAATAACAGTCACATATGTTTTGCCACAACTCAGTACTATGGGTTGACTTTGGCTTCAATACAGGGGAACCAAACTCAATTGAATAAAACAAAAATGAATGCTCCAAATTATTTTGGCTGGTGGTCCAGCTATGACCTCAGCTGTGCTGCACCTCCAGGTGCCGTTTAACCTCATTAAAGGAAAATGAAGAAAAAAAAAACACCCACACAAAATATATATTTGTCCACCCACTTATTTGTCTGCACACACAGACACACATAAAATATAAACAAACATTTCAACCTTTACATGCTTAGCACTTAAGAAGACACTTTCTGTGCAGCGATGTATCTTTATTACCTACTTAAGCTTAAAGTGGCTCCATCACCTGACATTTAAATCTCAGTTATTGCACTGGCGCCACAGAGCAGAATTCATAAACCAGTGGGACGACAAAGAGCCAAGACCCTGCTCAAAAAAACAAGCGTGGGCATTACAGACAATGGCCACTGGGTCAATGAGGGGTGAGGAGAGAAAGTGAGTCCCAGGAGACGGAGCAAGAGGGATTTTCACCGCACCAAATAATGACAACTCAGGCAATATCACCCTGCCAATGTGTTGCGACGACAGTAACGATTGGTTTTGGTTTATTGTATCAGAGCTGACCCATTTGACCTCTGGGTTACCATGGAAACACGTTGTCTCTGTAGGAGTGATAGCTGCCTATTGACATCAGCTGACATAATGTTGGGACTGACACCCATCACTCGGGGCAGATAATGTAATTATAAGTGTCCTCTTCCTCCTCTGTTTCCCACTGAGGGACAGATGAGGACACATCCTGAAGGTCTCCACAGGTCAACGTGTTTTTCATTATCATCAGTTTAACCAGACCACCGGACTGTAGCAAAGCTGCGGTCTATGCATTGTTGTCCTGATAAACTACATGATCAAATATACATACTGAAGCATATTCCACACCTTGGTGGTTTCACAGTATCCATAAATGAAAATTTCCTGTGCTGTTTGTGCTGATGTTGGTAGAAAACCATCCAGTTTGTGCAAAAAGCACCCCCCCCACACACACACACACACCACCACCACCACCACACCCTTCACTGTGCGTGAGAATACACAAGAGCCCAGCTGAAACCACCTCAGCAGAATATCTGACCAGGGACAGGACAGCAAGGCCGATCGCGTCCCTTGAGTGTGTGTGAGAGAGAAAGAGATAAAAACAAAGCAAAAGGACGACTTAGATGAGGATATTAGTGAGAATGAAAGGGAAAACGAAAGACAAAAAGCTTCCTACTGGGTCCCGAAAATCCCATAAAAAAAACAAAACCAACAATAAATTACTCGTACTAACAATGATTGCCTGAGTTTACTTTCTAAAATTACTAAAAACACAGTAGTGAGCCAGCACTACATTACAATCAACATTGACTTGTATTTTGAGTCAATCCAACTTACATTGTTCTCATGCTGAAAACGTAAAGAAAACAGATATGTATTAATCCGCAGCTGGAAATAGTCCCCAATGAATTTATTATTTACTGCCATTTGCGTCATTATCAGTAAGTTGATGTCCAGTACAGAAATGCACAGTTCGGGTGAAAAATAAAATATGAAAGTGTGCAAAAACAGCACAATAATCCCAACGTAAGGCTGGTGCAGTTTAGATATTTTTGAAAACGTAAATGAAATTATTTTTCTTCATTTTCACAAATGAAATTTTTCTGATTTAAATGTCATTGTTACATTGTTGCAAAGACCACCAAAAACCTCATCTCATTTTAATGCAGATCTCTCATTTCCTGTCTGTCAGGGAACCTTCTTGATTAAAAAGGTCGTAATTATTTGAAACAAAACGCCTGGTGGTGACACAAAAGGGAGGCTGTGGTGCTGGCTGGCTGTTGATATTGTTCTATCAGACAGCTCGAAGGGAGGAAGTCCTCTGTCTGAGCTGCCAGGTCTGGCTGTTTTTTGGGCAGGGGGGGGGTCTAGGGGATAAGAGGCCGCCCTGTTATCTTTGTGTAAAAGGTCACATAGGTCTGGCGGAAGAAGCAAAAGCAACAACCATCTGTGTTTTCCACACACACTCTGCTCCACACACTCACTATCTAGACCACGGAGAGCCTGGCTGAGTGAGCGCACACAGACACACCGACATGACATCGCTCACTGATATCTGTGCACGCTGGCCGTATGATGAAAGATGCATTGTGAGGAGAAGTTGGAAAGCCCCCAGATATGTTTTCCTTCTTGTGATGTGTGCGTAGGAGTATCATTGTTTATACAATGCACACAATTTATGCACATGCTGTTCCTCAGAATGAACAGCACTGATTTATCAGAGGTTTGATTTATAGTTTGTGCTGGTATTGTACAAAATGTTATGCAATTTTTATTGTTTTTTTCACGTAACAAACATTCAAGAACGATATTTCATTTTGCAACTCTGATGTATCGCAAAGAGAAAAACTGTGTAGCCCGACAATCCTCTCTAGAACATTTAAGCCTTGTGTGTGGGCTTAAATATAAGATTTAAAGTTTCTCCTGTTGCGTGCTGTTACATAACTCATACAAGGTGCTTACACCCCAAGCTAGACTTGCGTGAGACTGTGTAAAAGCTCTGCCAAAAGACGTGTGTTCCACTAGCAGGAGTATCTGCATCCTCCCAGTCTCCTTTGGCTGAGAAATGTGAAAACACTCACAGAAAGAGTCGATTCTGGCCACGGGGCTTTTTTTTTTCACGATCCCATTGTTTTCCCTCTAGATCCTTTAGTGCCGTACACAATCAGAGAGGAGGTAGTGGATAGCACACACAAACACACACACATACACACGCGCTTCATGTATTCTCATATGTAGGCATGCACAGCACACACCTGCATAAACACACGTAACATGCAAACCTTACAAGCTCAGCATAGAACCCATGCAGGGAATTAATATTATATTGCCACATGGGACTTAAAGACCGTTGAAATGATAAACAGAAACAGACTGCAGAGTTGGAAGAAATACATAGTGCAGTAGAAACCTACAGACCGTGCAAACTCAAGAGACTCTCACAATAAAAGGCCTCGACACTGTTTGTTAATCTGTGACGCCAAAAGTCTGCTTATAATGTTTGGACTGTGCTATTGTGCTTTTAAATGGAGAGGACATAAATGCTTATTTTTTATTTTTTTTTTATAGGGCTCCTTGAGAATTTTATTTTGGACCCCGTAAATCATTGTTTTAACAGTGCAGCTTGGAGGATTGTCTCTGCACCAATAGGGGAAAAGAATAACAATTTCATCTGTTATCAAAGTTTGACCTACTCTCTTGGCTTCAGGCTAATTAACGGCAATATGACAGCTATTGTGCCCTATATAACCTTCACAGCCTGGCCTAAAGAGCAACAGTATTTTGCTTTTTTTGGTAATGAAGGAGTGCTGCCACTTCGTCTCAGGGCAGGCTAGACTTGAACACAAACAGCACTTCTGAAATGACCAGTTAATGTGACCTAATGTGCCACTGACGCCCTGCTCAGTCATTATTTAGAAAGGTGATGTGTCATTTTTGGAAAGTGCTTACATGTGGGGAAAAATCCACATTGCATTGACTACAGCACTGTAACAATAACACAGGCTGAACAGTTTTGAACATAATATAATGTGTCTTTGTTATTCAAACGACACAAATGACACAGGCCAGCTTTATTGATTTGCTGCGCAGTTCTGAAGGCCCTCTGGGGAACTGAATCTGTATTTGCTGCTTTTTGATGAAGTGCTGACTTCTATGGTCCACCTGTTTACTGCAAAGCTTTATTGTGTGTGTGTGTGTGTGTGTGTGTGTGTGTGTGTGTGTGTGTGGACATGTATTTGCTGTAGTCCATTAAATATTATGGTGAAGGCTTGCTTTAAGGTTAGGTTGAGGTAAAGGGTTAGGGTTAATAATGTTTATTGTTATGGTTAAGTGGTGGTTAAGCCTCCAGGACATGAATGTAAGTCTATGTAATGTGTCCAAAAGTGATGGAAACACGACTGTGTGTGTGTGTGCCTGTCTGTCAGTCTGTTTGTGCGTGTGCATACAAAGACTTTCTCTTGAGGTTGGTGGGAACCGTCCAGACTTTACATTGTTGGAAGAGTGGTGAGTACACTGCTGACAGCAGGGTTTTCTTATTTCACTCAGGTTACACAAATGCATAAGACACCTGAGTTCCGCGTGCAGCACCAGTTTATGTGGTTCTGTGAAATAATGCGTTACGTATCCTGTCACAGTTCTTCGTCAAAAACAACCAAACTCGATTAATCCTACCTCAGATCCTAATTTCTGCACACTTCGGTTTTCTGACATCATATAAAGGTCCTGTTATATACAAGGCCTCAGTTCTGAAGTCCCTTAATCAGAATGTAAAGCTCAGGGCAAATGCACAAGTCTCAGAAGAGAGGTGTGATCCTTGCTGGTTGTGCACAGCTGGAATCAATAAAATGTGTCAATAATGATTCGATCCATTACAGCAGTCAAACGCTTTGCCATCCAATTACAAAGGTGTTTGGGTCAGTTGAAAGAGTGAAAGACCTCAGCCTGATTGTACTTGATTACCACGTAAATCAATACGTGAACTTCATACACCACACGCAGTTTGCACAACAGCATTATTAAGGGCCTTTCATTCTGAATTCTGCAGTAAAACTGTTCCTGATGTGCAATATATTTAAAAAACGCATGGTGCCATGAAAGGGGCAAAAAAATCAAGCATGTGCTTTCCAGTAATCAACTGCATTAAACTATGATGTCACATGGCTGTAGTCTCAGAGGGGAATAAATACACTCAGCATATCCATTTAGTCCAGTGTCCAGTCACTGGCAAAGCAGGTGTTATGGATTGTCTCAGCTCTGGGAACGAGTTGCTGACCCCTTTCCCTGAACCCTTTCCTGTTTGGCGTTGTGTGTGCAGTTGAGGTGAGATAGAGTCAGTTCACTACTACTACGGCATGTTTTTCCTAATATCTCCATTCCCCTTTTCTCGTCCAGTCAAGTCATGTTCCAGGTGGGGTGACAGTGCACAGCACGCAGCTACAGGCGGTCCAGGAAATTTGTGTCCTCCGTCCAAAAACATGTTTTGACCGTCTGTGCCACATCTGGAGGGATATTTACTCCTAAAGCCATTCTTTTCTGCAGCCACATGACACAATACTCTTGACAGGTTCTATTTGCACGCCCTGAAAAAGCAAAACATATTTTGCACAAATGAAAGCAACAACAAAAAAAAAAAAAGGTCATATGTTGCAATTGTGAGTGGAATACTCTTGAGAGAGGCAATGTGGCACTGCCAAAAGACCAGAGTGGAGCTATCTTTAGTCATCCAATTCAAAAACAAAAGGTTACTTTATGGCAGCTATAAATGTGCTACTACTGACACATTAAAAATTGTCCTGGCTTTAACACTCCATAATGGTTACTACAGTATCACATTGTAATAAGGGGATGCAAAACAACTGAGTCACAGTGATTTAATTGTTTTGGTGATGTTGTAGCATTTTGCAAAATACATTACTCAACATCCCATTGACACAAGTAAACAGCTTGATTACTGCAGCAAACACAATAGTCGCATTTTCACCAGAAATTACTTCATATTTACTATTCTCTTTAGTGACCTGTTAAATAATTTAGAAATTGTATCACTGCACGCAACAAAACATGTACTGTTTAACGAGATGAGCCTTTTGCAAACGCAGAGATAACATGAGGTGATGATGACATGAACACTCTCTAACCACCTCTTTGTGTCTGATAAAGGCTCTGCACCTGCAGCGGAGCTTAATCCTTCCTGCACCAAACCATCTGGAATGGGAATTTTGCTGTGTGTATAATATATGGGTCTGTATGCCACTGCAGCAGCCAGGATTGGAGCCCTGCGGTGATACGGCACTGCTTTATTCTTTTATTCTTCTTTCCTATCCATTTCAACTCTGCTATAAAAATCCCAAAAGTATATTTCATTCTTTGACCTTCAGTGTGTGAGTGTTTAACCAACCATGGAAGATGTCAAATCAAAGACCCTGAGTGGGCTACGATCCCAGCCTCCCTCTGTGCTGCACAAGGTGCATCTGTCCTTGAAATCCCATCGTGAGTCCCAGACCTAAGCTGGTCAAAGTTTGTCTGTTCCTCGAACCATCACTCTGCACAGCACCACTCAATCGGCTCTGTTAGAGGTTACCTAAGGGGTTAACATCGCCAACCTTTCCCATCTGTTGCTAAGGAAGTGTTGCCTGTTGTGCAGGAAACAGGGAGAGCAGTTTCCTGTTATGAAGAGAGGTTTGTAAAGGGTTGCATTCATTCAATCGTGCAACAGATGCCGAGCCAGGAAGCCCGGCCAACAGCAAAAGCTTTGGTGTCCTAGAGAAACTGTATTTGGAAACTGCTTTTAGGAACTTTGCAATGTTCTAGTTCAGGAAATAATCCATGATCAACACACAGTGGAGGAAACACTGAGAAGAATCTATGCTTGATTTCTGAGTATCTCATAGGCCTAAATATTGCATAATCCTCTCCATACATGATGTTCCAGTCATTACAAACATGAAAAGTGTGTCATAATTGAACAGTTCATATATCTGTTTCCCGATTTTTTTTCTTTCCAGCTGTTCAGTTCAGTCCAATATCAGTCAAGGGACATGTGCCATGCATCAAAACATCGGCAGAAATCCAAAAGAAATCCTCTGCAAAAACAGTAGCTCCAGAGTTAAAACTGTCAGTCAGCACAACGGAACATTGGAGGTGAATTGTGGTTTACGTTTATAATTCAAATCTGTGAGTGGATTTGATCTTACCCAACTCTAGCCCATCCTGCTGTTTCTAGAACATAGCACCGTTTCACACATCTCTGGAGCAACGTCCTGGACCAAATGTGAATATAATAGCCCAGTGATACCCTGTGTGCAAAAACTAAAACTAATATCACTGAGATATAGTGGTGTGCGTTGAAACACAGGCTCTAGAGAGTGGGTTTGTTTCGCGCTCCGTGTCCGCGTCGTGCTGTAGTCCTGCCTCAGGAAGCGCCAAGTGGCACCTCCCGTCTCCACACAAGAGCGCATCAGTTTACTGTAGCATCAGCACTGGAGATGCACGCCGGTTGAAAGCTCAGCTGCGACTCTGCGAACACAGGCTCAAGCACATTCTCACTGTGGAAAACCAAAACAACATGTTCTGCAACTCTTCCTTCAGCCCTTGATATTCTCCGCAATGTGCTTCCATCTGGATTAAGTTTTCGTGTCATTTCGAGGGTCGCTGTGGGGAAACATGAGGATAACAGTCGCTTCCCGTGGATGATGATGTCCCACAATGAACGCAGGTTAGTTGTTAATGCTTTTTCTGTTCATGTCAACCGTAACCAAACTTTAAATGTCGTACAGCAAACGAAGTGGTGCGCGGCGGTGTGAGTTTGTCTTCATGTGTGTGTGTTTATGTGTGAGGGATGAAGGCATATTTCACCTGTTTATTTTCTCCATCCAGTGCGGTCAACTGTAGTGCATGAAATTGGCTATTCTATAGGCCTAAAACTAGGTTTAAAAAAATAAAATATATAAACTAAAATAAATGAATTAATTAACAAAGGCATCGATTAATCCTGCAGCTACTGAAATGTTTCCCATAAAAATAACGCAAGAGAGAAAATTTGAGTGAGTGAGTTTAAACTCATAGCTACTGATGAAGTTGCTTTCACTGGGAAATTTCCCCACTGGCAAAATTGTTATGTTCTGGGATTACTAGAGCACTAGTGTTAGATTATGGGATTATAATCTCTCTAATCCGAGTAGACAAAGCCATTATTCTATAGGGATTGTCACCTGTCTTGCAAGTGTCCTGTCTTGCGAAATTATGAAGTGAAAGTAGTTGCAAATGTTTCTCTTCTGTGATTTCTGTACGCCTGTCAAAGGAAATATTTACTTCAAAAACAATGCATCATTTAGTTCTATAGCCATAAATCTGGAGTCTAGACAGGTTATTAAGACTTGATGGGTGACATTTCATGATGAGGACACAATCTGAAATCATATCCTGTGAGATCTGCACAGCCAAGGACCCGGTGTCTATCTCTTCCTTTGTTTTTCAAACATTTGTTGTAATTGAATTCTTGTTGCATAATTCATATCCTGTTGTTTGCAGTTGGGTGCCTTGTCAGACTGGGACTCTTGTTTTCTCTCCCTGTTTTATTGTTCTTTGACGCACTCAGAGGACCTTTTCAACAAAAAAAAAAAAAAGTGTGCTTCCCTATATGTGTGTGCTTGTGTGTGAGGCAGCGTGAGTAAGTTTTGCGAGAATCGGCAAAGAATTACAAGAAGGAAGTCCATTTATGTTGTGAAAATCTGTACTCCTAGAGAGGTTCGTGGAAGAGTGATGTGGGGACCATGCTGTTAATGTCCTTCCCCCGATGGACATCCTGTGTGGAGTCCTTCAAGGAGACTCTGAGGGAGAAGCTAATGAACCTGAAATTCTTAAAAGACAGAGCGTTGTGACATTTATTGAGAAAAAAAATGTGGACAAGCAGGGGCAAAAAGTGATATATGGCAATTAAGGGTAGTTTCTTGAGAAAACATGATAGACTTATTTCTTGGGAGTGAGAGGGAGACAGTGACAGAGACAGAGAGAGAAAACACTCAGAGACAAAGTGCACACAGGGTTTAATAGGATGTGCGTCAGGGCAGGTACTAAATAACAGGAAGAGACAAGGGGTGTACACACTGTGTTAAGTATGGGTGTGTTTCATGACAGTTGTATATTTGGTAAGCAGTGCCCTTTAATGACTTAACAATTTTTAAAGCTTAACTAAGTGTAAAGTTAAAATTTGATTGTGAGTCAAAATCAAGAAGATGCGATTACAGAGTGAAGCTGAATAATCATTCGTCATGTAGCCATTTCAGTACATGTACAGAATTTCTGGAGTGATAAAATCATCTTTTTTGTAAATTCTGGATTAAAATTAGCCGGGCATTTGTTAAATCTGATTCTGCTATAAGCATCCAAACTGCATGTGTCATTTCCCAGACAGGGAGATGTTATTGTTCCTCCTCTAAGTACCCTGTGGCTCTGTTGTTTTTCCTGCTGATAATGTCCCCTGCAGCATTCTGCATGTCACTGACTTTTGTATAGGAATTGACTTCCTCTATACCAACACAAGACCCACATAGTTATCCTTATGTAAGCTTAGATGTTGGGTAGAGCTGTAAAAAAAAAAACAACAACCAAGAAATAAAATAATTATTTAAAAGCTTTCACTTTTTTCATTAACTTTTACTCTCTTTGCACAGATTTTCAAAATCCACTGCAAGTCCCTCAACCAAAGGTCCGCAGTCATCTGACCATCAAAGTGCAATCCAAACAGATGTCCAGGCCGCGTCCCCCCGTCCATGGTCCAAAACCTCCTGTCGCCCCCAAGCCCAGACATGTGTATGAGCCTCACAACCATGGGGAGCCTTGCGTCCCCCAGAGCCTGAGTAACGGAGACCTGTCTCACTCAGATGGAGAGGCAGATGATTTACATGAAATGGCTGAGGAGAATCGGGACAAAGAAGAGAAAAGTGAGGCAGAGGATAGGGTTAATGACAATGGCATAGGACACAATGACAAAGAGGACAGAGCAGAAGGAGAAACTGAAAAGGAAACAGAAAAAGATGTTGACGTATTAGATAATGACGGTGACAGCATTGGCTCAGAGGACACAGTCAAAGCAGACGATGGTTCGACTTTTGACACTACTGAGGACAAAAAAACTGACAATGACTTTCATCAGCCTGAAGGTGGCAATCACACTGATGATGAGGAAACATCAACATCTTCACTTCCTCCTGCTGACATGGAGGATGAAACAGGAGAGGACAGAGTTGTTGTAAAAAAGACTAAAATACATTGCACCTCTACAGGACACTCAGATGAACATGTAGAGGAAGACAACCTTGATCAACCACAATCACTCAGTCAGGGTAATGAGGACTATGATACTGGAGTTAATGAAGTGGACAGTGGACAATGTGAGGACTGTGTGCATTGTCCAGACGACACTGAGCTTGAAGCTGGAGGATTTGCGTTTGGGTTCAGCGTGCTTCCTACTGTTACTGAAGAGTATCCCTATGATGTGATTGGCCCCACAGATGATGCTAGTGATACATGTGAGTCATGTGACCCAGCTGAAACTGGAGATGCAGAGGTATGGCAACCAGAACGGGCCACCAAGGACCTCTCTGGCTGCTTTCGATTCACGTCCAGCACTGAGGATGTGTTTGGGCCTTATTCTGTCATTGAAGCCGTTCCAGCAGATATGGGCGACACCGCTGACCCTGAGTGGAGTCAGGATGACATTGATGACAAACCTTCAAATGAAATGCAGACAACAGATTCTTCTCACCAGGAACCTTATTATGTGTCATCAGATGATGTGGACAAGCCAGACCATAAGCAAGCCTTCTCAGACCAGGGTGAGAATGAGGAGGACACTGAACATTCGAATCAGCACAAAGACAACGCAAAGGACAGTGAGTCAGCAGATGAGTATGCGGACATTGATGACTCTCTCTGCCCTAAAACAGATGACTTTGAGCAGTGTGCGTCATCGGAGGATTATGTCGAGATAGGTGATGAAGACGAAGAGGAAGAAATGGAAAAGAAACATATCAAAGGGAAAAGTGCAAAAGAGAGAACAGCTAAACGAGAGCAGGCTTTCCTCAGCAAGCGAGCAAGCTGCCAGCCTCGCCTCAGGTTGTGCAACATCACAGTGCCAGCGGACTTAGACCTGGGCCGCACTCCAGAGCTCACCAACAGGGTGGTGTTTGCCCACACCACTGAAGCCTTTGAAGAAGACATTGAGGAACTGGACTGCCATATTGTGCCTTACTATGAAGACACAGACTCAGACAGTGAAGAACATATATACGAAGAGGCAGGGTTTGACTCAGAAGGAGAGAACTTTGTGACACTTGATCGGAAGGCTATCGTCACACGGTCCCGCTCTTACTCTGGCAAAGTTCCAGGTTATGTCCCAGAAACTGTGCCAGAGGAGACAGGGACAGAGTACCAGACTAATGAGTACTGCACAGTGGCCTTGGATAAGACCAGTGAACCACTTGGCAATTCACAGCAGTCTGGGGTCAATTGTGTGATCCCGTCTATGAAGTCTCGTCGCTTCTTGTTATATTCTCGGTCTGCAGAGGGTCCAGAATTTTCCTTGACATCTCCCACAGAGATCAACCAATCCCTGAGGGATGACACCAGGATGAAGAGGACAGGTGATACACATTCACTCCCATGTGTCATAACCTCTTCTGGAAGTTTCTCCCAACGTAGCCATCAATCATCCAGTGGTGTTTCCACACCAACCTCTCTAGTGGACATCCCACCACCCTTTGAGCTGGCATATATTACTAAAAGACCAGTCACCAAGAGTTCCCCATCTCTTCTGATCCAGCATGAACCCAGTGACATACCTAAGAAGAAGAAGTCCTCCTTCAAGCGCTTTTTGGCGCTTAAGTTCAAGCGAAAGACAGATTCGAAGGGTTTCAGTGATGGAAGTGTACGTTCTTCACGTTCTTCCTCTGAGTCCAGCCACCATGGGCCATTAAGAGTAATAGAGCTTGAGTGCAGAAGCACTGGCAGCTCCCCTCAGCTTCAGTCCCGTATAGTGAACCCCCAGCAGCGTCCTTTAGACCTGCCATTCTCCTTTGTCCACCACCAGAGGAGGAAATCTTATGGCAGGGGTGTCTCCAGAGTAGAGTCCTTCGAGGAGCGTTCTCGGCGCTCTGCCATGCCTCTGCCTCTGACCAAACCTCGTTCCATCTCCTTCCCCAGTGCAGACACCTCAGACTATGAAAACATACCAGCCATGAGCTCAGACTATGAGAACATCCAGATCCCAGGCAGACCCATCAGGTCCCACACTGTGACTGAATTTTTTGAGGACCCAAACCGCACTACTGTCCCCTGCAATGAGAATGATGGCTATGTGGATATGAACAGTTTCCCTGGGATTGACAGCAAACCCCAGACATCACAAGCAGACAACGAAAGGTATAGTAAAAGCTTGATAAAGCTAAAATGTTTTTTGCATCACCTCAAGCAAACCTGAAACTCACTCAAGTTACAATAAAGTTATCTTACCTTACATGTTTTACCTTACTTGTAGTGATACATAGTCATACAAATACTTCTGTATTCACCTAAGCAGACCAAAAGCACTTTTTTAATGCCATGACCATCCTAAATGAAATTTCATTGTATTAGGGCTGAAATAGAAATTTCAGAGGCTAATATCTCAATATCTGGGCAAATAAAACCAAAACTATATGCATGGCTGGATGCTACAAAATTGGATGTACTCTGTATTATGTATTATGAATCAAGGTTTTCTGTAACTATGATTACAAGCTAAACATTAAACAATAGATGAGCTGATTCACAGGAAAGTCAATTTCAATGAATTTAAAGAAAGAGAGCCATTTTTTCCCCACAAATTTTCTGACATTTTACAGACTAAATAATTAGTCAATAGAATAATCAGCAATCAGCCAATAATAAAAACAGCTAGTAGCAGCCTTAGATTTGATGCCTTTAACACAATAAGTCAAAATGTGTCTATTTATGATCACATTCAGGGTTTTTGCCGTCCTATAGATGTTGATAGTAAACTCTAGGTGCTAAGCAAGAAAGTGACCATATAGGATATATGGTCACTTTCTAGTCGAACAGGTGAGAGTGTATATATTTGCATCCACTCTGAAAATAGTCAGCTGAGTTGTTAGGTCCGGGTCTATCTGCACAGAAGGGCAATCGTGACCCCTGAACGGCTGACAAATATTCTTGCACTGTATCTCAGATGAGCAGGGGACACATGGCTGAGCAGAATCAGATCTTCTGCTTGTAGGAAAGTGTTAAGTGAGAGATGAGCAGCCTGCTGTGTCAGGCATCGCTGGCTTTGGGAAGATGGACAATACTTGTGGGAGAGCTTACTCCTGTTTTTCATTTGGTGAATTTAGAGGTCACATCTGGAGCCGCTGCTTCCTCTGCAAGTCTGAGGTGATTGAACTGGTAATGGCAATTGGGTAGCTCGCTGAGCGCAGGTTATTCACATTAGAGAAAGTCATTATGGGCTGCAATTAAAAGTGGAAAAAGTGTGTGTGTGAGGGGGGAGGGGGGTTCCTGTCACATACAGAAGTTGAGAAGAATGAGAAAAAAGGTGAGAGAATGAAGGGAGGGAGGTGATGTGTTAACAGAAAGTGCAGAGGAGTGAGAAAACAAAGAGTATAGCGAAGTAATATAAAGGAGGGGGAGGGGCAAGTAAGAACAGGAGAAAGAGAGCAAAAGCAGTTCTGGTGTAATTGCTCTCCTGTACCTGACACTTATGTTTAAGTTTAGGAGGGCTTTTATTAAAGTGGCTTTCTCCTGAGTGCTTCTCTTTCATTGGACCCTTGAGGGGCCACAGGATTTACTGCAGTGTGTGATAGAGTGAGGAATCACAGTGGTCAGACTGTACCAAATTACCTCAGCCTGCACCACAGCTTCAGCAACTGCGGGCCACAGTCTTCCTCCGTCTTAATAAAATAGTGGTGTTTGATGACCTGTGTGCAGTCAGAGAGACAGGCTATTACCAAGAGCTTCCTAAAAGGCTCAAGATAATCCTGGGGCAAAAGACTTCTTTTTTATCTCTTGTGGTGCCTTTTGTTTTATAATTTTGTGCAGCTCCCACCTTTCATAATTATTTTGTCTGTGTATTAAAGGGTTCATCTTGCAGTTCATATCATCTATACAACTATTCACACACATAAAAATCACCTCTCTTCCGGGCATTCTGTTAATTTCCAGTGTACCTTAAACTGCACACATATCTCAGCGTTTGAAAGTCTTCCATTTCCTGGACAATCGTCCCTCAGTCAGGGCCCTTTTTCCCCCAGTGATGTTATCGATGTGGCTCATTGTGTGTGGTGGAGGTTTCACACCACTCACAATGATGCAAATAACCTATCTGCCCTGACACCTCACCACTGCCACATTCCCTGTGGAGATGCTTATGTTGCCAGGGCCACTCTGCTGTGTGTCTTTAAAGGGGTGCTTTATGTTTATTTGAGTGTGAGTGTTATGTGTGTGTATGCCTGCGCCCGCAATACAAGTCGTGTGTAGTCAGTCTCAGTGTTTGTCCCTGCCTTTGTGTGAACATCTTACACTAAACTCTGTTCAAAGCTTGACATTGCCGCCGTCCCAGGCTGGCCAGCTGATGATGGCAGTGATTTATTGAAAACGCATTTCACCAGTCAACATGGTTTTAGACCCACAGAGGAAAAAGTGGATTTTTGTGTTGAGGAAAGTGACCAAATGGCCCCTGAGCACTGCACACAAAGGGACTGTGCCTACAGTAGCAGACATGCATTTTAAGAAGTACTCACAAAGCTGCTGTGCCACAGGCTTGGCTTGTTTCCACTTGTGTGATTAATGTATAGCACCATTCAAGCACTATTTCAGCACAAACACTCGGGCTAAGCTGAGAGACGTGTTCATTAGCAAGCCCCCATAGGGTCCAATGGAAAAAGAAAAGGCACACGAATGATTCATCGTATACCTAACCAAGGTGTTTGTTTGTAGATGTGTGTGTGTGTGCATATGTGTGCATAAACACTAAGTTACAAATCAGCGCTGCTTTATCAAAGATGAGGCTCCTGCTGAGAATGCAGTCTCAGCAGAATTGTTCTTGCCAAGTGGCTATGTCACTACAAATGCGAGTTGAAAAAGGCGGTTTAGTAAAAAAAAAAATGTCCAGGATTTGTAATTTTTTTTTTAAACTTAGAGACCATTAAGTGCTCCTTATGTCTACTTTAAGCAGTAGACTTACAACTGAAATGCAAATGTGCTGGTGTCCCTATGCACATAGTAACCAGAACTGCAGTGGTATGTTCAGTGAAATACTGCTAATGCATGCAAAATTTTATATCTCTAATTTACCCTTTGGAGTCATTTTCACTTCAAACAGTTCAACATGAACCTCTTCAGAGTGATGACAGGGCCCCTAAAACAGCTCCTCCACCCACTGTTATGTTAGTGTTAGTGGTGATGAGGGAGTCATCTTAAGTACATTGTTGTACTGGGTGGTGGCTGTGTGCTGTGTGGCGAGGTGGTGGACAGGGTGTGTCATTGGCTCGCCAGGTCTGGTGCCAGGCTCTCTGAGGTCATTGCCAGGTCATCCCCGGGGAGGAAGTGTCCAACCCAGGAGCTTCCCACCAGTCTGTTTACAGGAAATGCAGGACAAGGGTGGGGCTCTGGCAGGAGGCAGGGAGGTGGAGACAGGAGAGGACAGATAGGATAATGGGAGGAGAAGGGGGTCACCGTGGTTGGGGTGGAGGTTCCCAGACTCTCCCTTGAACAACAAGATGAGGTGTGGTCCAGTGAGGAATGCCAGGTCTGCTCTTATTGTTGCTTGAGTGGGTCAGAAATGCCTTGAGCCTCACACTAAAGTTCTCTTGTGGCATAGATAAATCAGCTGAAAACAACTGAGCGGAGATTATAGCGCTGTTGCATATGTGCCCCTGAATCACAGCCTGTCACATGATTTATCCAGAGCCTTCCTTCCATCATATCAGAGGTGAGGCAGCAGCAGTCAGAGCCCCAACGTCTAGAAAAATCACTTTATCACATACTGTCACAACAGCAACTTTCCCCTTCTCTTAACCCCCCCATTGGTATCCCAGTCTTCTATAGTTAGCAGGCCAATGAACCGCCACTCCTATTTCCTCTAATAGTGCCATTACAAATGGAAAAAGGCCTGTCTGATTGTGCCTAATATATATTTTAATACTCAGTGTGTAGCTCAGTCGAATTACATATTACAAGCATCATCTAATTCACAGGAAATTGGTCGAATTCACTCTTTTCACGAAGAGTCATTGTGTCCTCTGAATTTGATACAGTAGATTTAACTTTGCCATGTTATAAAAGACATTGCATTTGGCTGGCGTAATAATATTTCCTTAATGGTCTTTGTAAAGGGCTTTGGGTATTACTTTGTTATTGTATCACTTATTTGCAGGTTTAAATATAGAAGCATTTTATGAAGCTCGTTTGAGCCAAACAAAGAAAGAAAAAAAAAGTGAGGTGCATGATATAGAAGAGCTTATTTGCAGTAACTGTTTGTTCCTTTTCTGTTGGACTTTGTTTGGAGGCGTTATTATAAGCTGGACACGATATTCCATTACAGCACAGACGGTGTTGTTTCAGAGATTGTGCTGTTGATGGTGGAGGGTGAAAAGGTGAAGATGAGACTCTCTTGGACATATGAAGGAATTCCTCTTGCTCGCAGATTAAATCAGAGCTTTACAATGAGTTCAAACGAGACCCATCCCTCCTGCTCTCTTTCACCCAGGAGCCCACACCAGGCTGGCCTGTCTTCTCTGAGGTCAACCATGAGTAATGGCCTGTAGGTGCTTTCTTCAACATTACCCAATAGGGCTGATGGATGTGTGTGTGTGTGTGTGCATGTGTGTAGTATGTAAGCATGGGTATGTCTGAATGAAGATGAAGTCCAGCGGGTAACTCTGTTAACCTTTGGTCTTCTAATAGCTTTATACTCTCTGCACACACAGGGGACTATTTAATGCATCGGGGCCAACATTCATTATTATTTGTAAAATGTCAGAAAAAAAAGTGAGAAATTAAATTTTTCCCAGTTTCTGAAAGCTCACTGTGGCATCTTCAAATGCTTGTTCTGTTGCTCAATAGGCCAAAACCCAAATATATTCAGTTTAATATCACCCAAAAGTAAGAAAAGCATCAGAAACTCACAACTGAGGAGCAGGAACGGGAGCATGTTTGATATTTTTGCTTAAAAAAATGACAATTAACTGATTATTAAAATAGCAGCCAGTGATCTTTTTTGTGAAGTAATCTATTAATCAGCTAGAAAGAATGGGGCTGTAAGTGCTCATATCTCCACAAAGGGCAACAGGCCACTCTTTCTGATGTACAGATCTGCAAACATCAGATCTGTGCTGGTGTCATTTCTGGGTGTCAGCCTTTGCCAACCAATAATGTGATGTGCAGGCTGTTTGGTAAGACTGCAGGCTAAAAAATGTAGCAGCCAGGTTACGTTGTTGTCTCTGTCTGTCTGTCGCACAGACGAGCTGCAGGTGTCTGACATGCACTTTGTTTGAATTCACACAACATCCAACCATTTGTGCTTTAGAACATGACCACTGTGAAACAATCAGAAAATAACGTTTAATTTCTGACTGACTGCTTTGCTGTTGCTAACACCGCTCTCTCCCTGCTGCTCACTCGAGCTAGAGAAGAGGGGCCAACCCTCAACTGAATCTTAAACTCGTTCTATCAAAGTGATTTGATACCCCGTGATTTGGATCCAATCCAAAATTTAATGGGGTCTTTTTTGGTCCGTTCCACATTCTTCTTCCAGGTTTCATGAAAATCGGGACGGTTGTTTTTCCGTAATCCTGCTCACAGACAAACTAACAAACTTAAATGAAAACATGACCTCCTTGGGAGAGGTGATCCCTGCCACTCTAGACTGGAACATCTGTGAGGTTGTTTGATATCACAGTTTAATTTCATTTCACTTTCCATTTCTGATGCCATTTTGTTGCATTCTTTAGGTTCCAGTGGATAATCAGTCCAAAGCTTTGGAAATGACAGTTGTTCAAAGCATGTTTAAAATCTGTATATATTTTTTAAATAAAATATGTCAAACAGAATTAAAGAGCAAGAACATAAACCACTTTTGACAGATGAGGAAGAAATTTGTCATAGAAAAGGTGGACATATCAGCCTCACTAATGGGGAAATGTTGGGTATCTCTGTATTAAAGACTAAATTAAAGATTTGGTTGAGACCAACTCTGTTTGGAAAGTATCATGAGATAACTTGTTGTGAGTTGGCGCTACATAAATAAAATGAATCTAATTAATTTTGACATCATAATGGAGTTTTATGATATTATTAGCATTATGCAATGCCTTATCGCAGCACCTGCAGTATTCTCTGTGTTTACTATGGCAGAACTTGGTGAATAAGAAATCTAGCTTTCCATAAGACGGTACATTTCTATTCGTTTTGATTTTTCAGCTTTTATACTGAAACCAGTGGAGAACTCTGTATGTAACAAGTATGCTATGAAACCTTTCCATTAGTTGTGAAATCTGCCAACGGTCAGTGGATAACAAGTAGTCTCAGAGCAGCTTTATGACAGCTGTATGACAGCTACAGAGCAAGCTGTCTTACCGCTGTCATGTAGCTGCTTTGAAAATATTTGTTATCCAGTTTTCATCCTAGTGATGTGAATTTGGTCAGTCATACTAGATGGGTCTTAATGGGCCGGAGGACACCAATAATTACCACGGGTATTTAAAAGGATTACATGTGAAATGACCTAAACGGTGCCCCCCTCAGGCCCAGCAGCACACAAAAGGATTACCAGAGTAAGGACACAACTGTGCCATCTGTGAGATGAGTGAATCATGAAAGGGATTACAGTGTGCCACTGGAGGACTCCATATGAGGAGTGAAAATGCTCAGAGACACACACAGGAAAAGGAAAAATATATGCATTTACAGGGTACTTGGAGCGTTGCTCAGTGTTTTGTGTTCTTTGTCATCTGAAATGTTTGCCCTCAAAGTCTCCTTGCATTTCCAGTGGTTCAGGGTTAAAATGTTTCTATTAAATTCAAACTATTACAGTATTAAATATTCATATTTCAGTATCAGTGCAGTTTTTCTGTATTCATTTTGTCTTCTCTTTCCCTTGATAGTGCCTACACTGAGCCTTTCCCAATGAACCCCGCCCCCTCTGGGCTGTCAGCAGACGAGGACCATGGGCGTACCTCAGAGGAAGAGGAGGGGGTTGGGGAGCAGAATTATGACCGACAGGTGAGATACGGGACACAGAGACAAATGGAAGCAGGGTAGAAGGTGGCTAATTCAATCCTGTGAGCTGCGAACTGGTGTGGCAAATCAACGAGATGAGCAGATAATGCTGGAAGGGTCCTGTTGATTGTTTTATTATATTAATATCATATTAATTTTATTATATTAATATTTTAGCCATGTATTGGGTAGATTTGAATAAAAACAACATAAAAGGACATACACAGCTCCAGAGTGATCAATTTAATAAATGGGACTTAATATTGCAGATTCACTGTTGTGTCACCTCAATCTTCCCAGATTTATGGATAGTAGAAGTTAGTCATTTTACAATAGCTCAAAGACCAATCCCAGCCTTCCTGCTGCTGACACTTCAGGCCTCTGCTTCCACCATGTGGCACACATTTCCTAGTTTACTCCTTCAAAGAAAAAAAAAAGACAATAAACAGAGAAGAAGTGGATGTAAGACACTTGAGTTGTCCCTATGAACAGTTTCATCTAATGAGAGTGTGTTTTGGTTTTATTTCGAGGAAGTGAGGATCAGTTTGCCTTTTAATGCAATATTTGTGAAATGCCCCACATAGGAAAAAATAGCACTGATAAAGCAGGAGCTTTGCCAGTAAACCCCTAAATGGCTTCAATGTTATGCTTTCACTCGGATGTTTTGAGACCCTGTGATTAGCCTCTAAATCAATGGGCAGTATTGTTGTCACCACACACACACACAGCCTCTCATACATAATGCATCCGAATTTAAAAATCCCGTATTTGAGAAAGCCTTCATGTCTACGCTGCACTGTAATGAAATAATCAGTCTTATTTTGACAGCAGAAACCTAACCTAAAAAAAAAAAAAAAAAAAAAAAGTGAATATGCTTTTTTGCCACTGTCCTTGGCTGCAGCGCTAATGTTTGAGAGGAGTAAGTGCCCACAGAGAGCCTTTCACCATTAGCTGTGTTCATTCATCTCCCACCGTTCTCCCTCCCTGTCACCCAGATTGATGGCCGATCCCGAGCCTTCTACGTCGCCAAAGAGCTGGTCGACTCAGAGAGACTGTGAGCATCTGTGCTTTCCCCCTTTTCTGCACTTGTCATTACACAAACACTTCGCATCATAATTTTGTCTTTTTTGTGGCCTTACATTTGCTCTGCTCTTCCTTACGACTGTATCTCTCCTGCTCCTTTGCCAGTTCACCAAGCTGCAATGCAGAGCAACCGATTACATACAATTGTGTAACTTGTTAAAAACACACTTGACCTTGCCTCATACTTACCCGTTCTTCCGATGTACTTTCCTCATCATGCATAGTTTAAATAAGTCTTGTAAAAAAAAAAAAGATAGTTGTAATGAAGGTTTTCAATTCCACAGTTATGTTTAAATCTCTGGTTTCGCTCTTCTTGTTTTCCAGACATGTCAAAGCCCTCAAGTACCTTCAGGAGGTAAGAAAACCTACACCGCCATGAGCGTGTCACATTAGTTTCTAATGTCTCCTGCCTCGAAGCCTAGGAAACTTTATTGAAAACCTACTGATAACATCATATCCTGTGTGTCTGCACCCCAGTCTCTGTCTCCCTGTTCTCCTCCTCCCCGCTCTGCTCAGGTTTATCAGTGTTGTTGCAGCATGATCTGCTTCCTGGTCTTGACAAAGTTGACATGTTGTCCTCTGGTGTGGTCAAATGTAAGATGACGGCGCGTGCGTCCACCAGGCACTCTTGCTGATGCTGCCCTTGTATCTTTGCTCAACTGATATGTTACCCAAGCTACTAAGCTGACAATCTGCCACCTAAAGGTCACACAAAAGGCTGTAGGGGCCTTTTATGCTGGTTGTATTGTATGAGCTGCGTATGACCGGGTTGACCATAAAATTTTCCTCTCAGTGGAGTAACTAGTGTAGCTAATGCAGGACGGAGGATTTAAAGGTGAGCTGCGGAAAGCCTCTCGAGGTCGGCCATGTATCACAGCCAACTGTTGTCATCTGTTTCCATCATTTCTCGCTCCCTGCCTGTCAAAACGAGACCACATCCCTGCAGTGCTTGCCAAAAACTACCGCATAAATGACACTGAAACAGTTACAGCAATTATTTGATTTTAATCAAAAAGGAGAGCCATACAGGAGAGGTCACACCTTTTAAAGAATAAGGTGGGAGAGTTGCTATTAAAGTGATGGCAGCTTGTACAAATCTGACAGGTTGACTCATTGAACCCAGAGAAGCCCATCAGTCAGCCTGTATCTTATAACCTTGAGTAAGGTCATAACCTGAATACCTGACATGTGCACACTCGCCGTGATTTATGAAAGCCTGTTGTGAGTACAAAAGCAGCAGATTTGTGTAATGTGTAATTTGATGCCATTAAACAGCAACTAATGCAGATATTATGCAGTGGACTCGTCTAATAGTCATATATCTGCGAGCTCATCATGAAGTTCAATTATACTAATTAGCTGCTGTGTGCCAAAGTACAGAGAGAAACATACGCTGCAAGTCAGCGTGGGCATCAGTGCTTCAGAAGTGACATTTTGGCAGAAATGTAGCCTGAGCCTTTGAATCTGTTTTTTCTTCACAAATTCTCTCTTTAAAAGATACTAAGTAAGCACAGCTTCTGCTTCTCCTCGCTGTTTTCATACTGCTTAATTGAATCTTTCTGCCACCTTTCAGAGGTGACATTGAGTGCTTTTTTTATCCCGCTCTTGCATAATGCATAGGGTCTTATTATTCTTCAAACAGCGATGTGTTGAGATATTAGTTACTGTTTGATGCAGACTGGCTGTTGTAATTAGCGTGAAATCAAGTAATTCAGCCGGGAAACACACCAGTGACACGACATGCACAAACACACAGTTTGGGGAGCAAAAAAAAAAAAAAAAACAGGAGCAGCGTTAAGTGAGAAGCACACATGAGCTATTGTTCCATTGTTTGATAAGGAATAACAAGAACACAAAGAATTTCCAGACCCCGTCTCCACATAGGAAGGGAGGCCGCGCTCCTCTTCTGAAGGACTTTCCCTATAACAGCTTTGAAATATGAGGCTGAGACTTATTATTTTTTCTCGTTGCTAACACGTGACCTCTGAGTAGATTCCCTGTGCTGATGCCGAGTTTTGAGCTAGCGTGACTAGCCGCTCACCCAACTGCTTAATGTTGTTTTCTTGACCTGCCTTACATGAGGAAAATAGAGACGAGGTGGAGAGTGGACCTTAAAGCTCCTCTCATTTATAGATCTGTGTGTGTGTGTGTGTGTGTGTGTGTGTGCGTGTGTGTGTGCGTGCGTGTAACCTGGGAGACCGGGTCAATCAAAGCCTTTAAAAAAAGTAGCTGTTCCTCTCGCCAGCAGGCGGGATGAATGTTAACTCATATGTGATCAATTGTGCATGCTCTGAAGCGGCCAGTGTCACCACATTATCTCGCAGCCAACTGGGACAGCTCTATTTGTTTTATGTCTGTGCTTTACTCAGAACTGGAATAGATGGGCTCCAGACACGTATCCCTTATAAACACGCCAAGGCTGTAAACATGACAGTTTGCCAGACGGTTTTGCCCACAGAGAAAACTGAGATTTTTTTTTTAAAAGCATGTTGGCATTTCCTAACGATTCCTCTACTTTCTTCTGCTCTTTTTGTCTTCATCTGCTGAGTGGATAAATAACCTCTCGCCTGCTTTTTCAGTCCCATGTGCCATAACTCCTCCTTATTAGTCCTCTTAGTCACTGACACTGCAGCTATTAACGCCTGTTGCTCGTGTTTTATGTGTGCCGAATGGACTTCAGTGGACCCAGATTCATTGTAGATCAGGGAATTTCTAGGTTCTTGTCTCCAGAGCCATGAAAAGTGGGGACTATATACAAACCAGCATTGTGTCATTGAGCACCAAGGTCATTATGCAAACACCTGGTCTGCAAGTCTTGCGCAAGCAGCACTGCCTTTCCTGAATCCCTGGACAGAGCCCAAAGTGGCAGGGAGGCATTGAGGTGATTTGAAGGGAGGGTGGCAGGAAGGATGTTTAGGAGGATCTGACCTTCCTTCCTTCCTTCCTTCCTTCCTTCCATTTCTCTCCCCCTCTTCATTCCTCATTCCACCATGCCTTTCATTTCTCCTGCTCTCCCTCCCTTCCTCCTTTAATCCTAATTACCATTTCCTCCATTCTCCTCACTTTTTGCTCTGTTTCTACATCACATTATTAAAAATCTCTCCTTGCAAATCCTGTTTTTCCTCAGGACTTCAGATCAGCAGTGATAGAGGCAGAGGGGGAGGAAGTGGAGCCAGTACTGGAGGAGCAGAGGTTAGGAGAGATATTGGGGGTGCTCCCCCAGGTCTACACCCTCCACAGCACCATCCTCACTGAGCTGGAGGAGCGCATCAGTCACTGGTAAGAAACACTGTGGACATCACTGTTGACTGTGCTGTGGCCTGTTGTTGTAAACTACAGATGTTCAGTGTTCACAAAACAGATTAATGCAGTATGGATGTAAAGCTGCTTCTGTCATAATTTTTGTCTACTGAGATCAGAACAACTACTGTGCTGCTTTCAAAAACATATCATATTTTGAGAAGTCACTCTTCAAGAGGCCTTGCTTGGCAGTTAGCACCAACAAGTTTTAAGAAGTATTGGTGTGCTTTCCTTATTCTTAATTTGGTACTGATAATTTTTAAAGGGTGGTGGAGAGAGAGAGTTAGATGAATAATTGGAAAGCACTCTTGTGTCTGCATGCTAAATACAGCGTAAGGAGGCTTGGCTTAGCGCTACGACTAGAAACAGGGGGAAACAGCTAGTCTGCTCTGGTGAAAAGTAAAAAGTCCTCCTACAAGCACCTGAACAGCTCGCGTGTTAAGCTTTGTGTTTAGCTAAGCTAACCAGCTGCTCATTGTACATAATGGATGGATGTGAGAGTGGTATTGATTTTTTTATCTAACACAAGCAAGAAAGCAAATAAGCGTATTCTCTGAAATGTCAAGAGAGAACAGCTTTATAATTACACTCACATCTGTTTACATCTGGAAGGTTGACAGACATCATTATGGAAAAAGTTCAAATCAGTAACAGCTCTGGCCGAGGGAAAGTGCTTACAACAAAAAGTCTAATCACAAACATTCAGTACGCATTAAATAACTGAAGAGGATGTACTGTCTACTGTCTTTCTTTCTGTGTAGGGAGGAGAGCCAAAGGGTAGTAGATGTGATTCTGTCACGTCAGGAGGACTTCAGGGTGTTTGACACCTATATCTCAGAGTATGATCGCAGCATGTCTTTACTGGAGGAGAGCTGCAGAAACAACCTGGCCTTCGCTGGCATCGTCAAGAAATTTGAGGTGAACCACTGAACAGACACACTCGAACCCCAGCAGGTTCAACAGTTAGTCTTCCTTCCTATTGTCATGTGTTGCTATGTGTTTATTATTTTACTGAGCTTCCTGCATGCAGAGCACTACTCAATCCCAATAAATTTTCCTCACAGGAGAACACGTAGAAGTCTTTTGACAGTCACATATTCAAACTCTGGGTTCAGTCTCCATGTTTGTTGAATGAAAATGAAGCATGGTAGGTGTTTCCAGGGAGCAGAGATCGAACCTGGTATTTCCCCTGGCAGCCACTCAGCAGCTCTCAACTTAAATTAAAACTTAAAAAAAGATTTTGTCACCCAGCTTCCACAGGGAGATAACGGCCCCTCTAAACCCTCTCTATCCCACCTCTCTCCATGGGACTGACCTTTCCACTGTCATGCTTCCATATTTTATACCCACTCTATACCAAATACTCAAATATTCTTTGTCTGGTGTGCATCTCTTCATTCTTAATCCTCTGTGGAGTACAGGGAAGGGGGCTTTGGGTGACTCGATCAAAAATAACCAGAAGTCCATTTTAAAACCATTACAGTGTTGAAAATATTGTGTGCCTGGTCTACTTAATCAACGCTATATCCTTATTCTGAATAGGAGCGGGTATGGCTGGCCCCATCTGGTAGCAATAGAATTGACTATTTTTAACTAAAAGACAGGATATTAAGGGAGTCTATAGATAAGACCGAAGAGATAGTGCAGTAGATTTCTCATTTCCATGCGGCTGTGTCCTGGTCTATAAAATTGATTCACAAGTTACAGAGTAAAAATCGCCTCGTAGCAGCACACACACACCCTGGATGACGCAAAACAGACAAAGGAAAATGATTTCTTCTTATTTCTTCTTTGTTTTGTAATTAGAAAGAGTTTATATGGAAATTTAGTGCTTCAGTTTGTGTAGGACAGGTCAGTAAAAAAGCCTCTCCCAGGCATCTCTGTATCTCAAAGTTCGGGTTTCACAACCTTACCTACTCAGCTCAGCACCTTTCTCCCCAGGTTTACACATTACCATTTCCATGCTGTGATCTGCTTCACTCTGAGTGGTTCCAGGCGTTTCTAGTTTGATAAGAAAAGGAAACGGACAAGGCACCAACTGTCTGCACTCATGAATATTCAGGAGCATCTGCCCCTTCCCAGAAAAACTTTGTCTCTGCCAGACTTTAGTGGAGTTAATGTAAATAGGAGGAGAGTGTAGGTGAGAGATAAAGACTTTAAACTATCTGCATCACCATCAGTAAACAATGCCCTTTAGTATCTTAGCATGTTTCCACACTTGGTTTGCGCCAGCCAGTAATTTAGCACTTAGTATCCTTGATCAAAGTCATTAAATTTCCACCTTATCTTAGCCTCATGAAGTTGATATCAGTCCCTTTCTTCACATCATAAAGCACTAATTGTCGTCTGGAGTAGCCATAGACTGATGGATTTGCAAATTGGATTGAAGTATGATGTATCTAAGGACAAAAGTAAATTTTTTATGAATAAAAATTGAGTTATGTTTTTTTTTCCCTGCTTCTTACTTGTGTCCACCTAAAGACTGTGATTTATCTCACACCTCTAAAATTAACACCCAAAGGCATATTCAGTAACCTTTCCTCAGTCCACTGGCAGATTCACCACACCTGCCACTGTGTATACACACTACATGTTGTATTTATGTTTCCCATATTGCATATAAGCCTGTAATATGGGGTCTGTCCTTTCCACCCTCCCACACTAGGGCATTGTGTGTATATGATGGATGCTGCATTGAATCAGAGCACTGCCATGGGAATTGCTGGGTGTGTGTGACCCCCACTGTAATGAGGGAGAAGGAGGGCTGAGGGAGGGCAAAGAAGATCGTAAGGGTCGCGGGATACGCCGTACCTACGACTTATCTGTTGACTGTGTGACACTTCATAAGTCATATACTTCATGGGAGTGGAAATACTGATTTGACTGTTTTGCAGCTATTTTTTGCAAATTTAATAGTTGCCATTTTATCTTCTTTCTCTGTTTCAAGGCTTAAAGCCTCACTTCCCTCATCACGATTCTTTTCTCCCCACCCTTCTGCTCCTTTGTCTTTATTGCTACAAGCCAAAGTCCACCAGTGTAAGTGGTAGTAATTTCATTGTGGATGTGGTGATGACAGTGATGAAGTAGCCACCAACCCTGATCAGATCAGAGCCAGGCCCTTACAGGATTAAAGCCTCCTTTCCACAGCCACTTGCTTGTTTGCCTCACCATCTATAAACATTGGCCTGCACAGTGTGGTGTGAGTGTGTGTGTGTCCTTTTTGTGAGAGTGTTGGCACCTCTGTGTATTTGTGTCTGATTGCTTTGCAGGGACATGTCCATACACAAATTGTGTAGATCATGTGAAACTGGTCCTATGAAATTTCTTTCCAAAGCACTCCAGCTTGGATTTATATTCATGTCATAGCCTGTGTTTGTGTAAAGCTTGCGTTGTCTTCTCTTGTGCAAGAAGCCCAGGAGGAGAGGAGGAGGCTGTGCAGCAGGTGGACAGAGAGCGATAGAGAGAGAGAGCGATGGAGTGAATTCCTTGTAAAGGCAGCTGGGCAATGAGGCAGACAGAAGCTAATTAGAGAAGCAGCCTCCTTTACAACTCCCCAATTAGATCAGTTGTGTGTGTGTGCAGGCAGCAAATCAGCTGGCTATGACAGAGTCTGAAAGGTGTGTTTGTTCGTTCATGTATGTGTGTGTGTGTGTGTGTGTGTGTGTGTTTATCTCTCAGCACGAGGCATCTCACACACTCCCTCCTCTCTCCTCCTCATTTGGCTCACTCACCCAAACAAACCACACGCTAATTACCATCTCTGGAAAGCCACTTCTTCCGAACAAGTGTCAATTGGATGACAATTTGCAAGCGACACTCTAGGAGTGCGGATGTTCTGAAGCCAGACACGTTTAATAATGGAAAGCTGGTTATTATTGTACACAATGCATCATGCGCTGATGAGGAGAGCAGAGGAAAGGCATGAGGGGTAGAAAAGTGAGAGAAACTCAAACAGTGGTTGTTGCTGAGACCCGAAGTTGAGGAGAGTATTTGTGAAGGCCTGCTCATTAAAAGAGGTATAAGCTCTCTGTTTCACTTTTTGACTCCTGCACTCTTGATAATGAAGACAAAGAGTGGTATGTTTAAGTCACATCTCATCCCTCCCCTTTACCGGCCTAATCAGTGTTATCTCATCACCAGTTCAAGGTCTCTGTGAGTGCGTTTGCATCAATAATATATTGTATGTGTTGAATGAGTCTGGGTTGAGTTAAGTGTGTGTCTGATGTGGGTTTTTGTGTGAGCGTGTGTGTGCAGAGTAAATAAGATGAAGATGCTGCTTCCCGCAGGGTGCTATCTATGCCTCTCTAATGTAGGACAGGGCTTCATTGGATTAGAAAAGACTGACTTGATGTGTGTGTGTGTGTGTGCACCCAGTCCCCTGTTGCTCTTCTGCTGCTCAGGGCATAAATACCTGTCAGAGACAATTAGATCCTGATTGATTTTCTAAAGCTCCCTTTGATTGTGCCAATTTCTGTCCCCTTTCACCTGCAAATGACTACTCCGAGAAGAAGAATAGGAGTTGTTCAGGTTTTTTTTGTGTGTGTGTGCTGGAAAGCCTTGTGAAGGTCAGCCAAGTCTAACAGTGCTCCCTGGGTCACTTGTGACCTAGACCTGCAGCATTGTAGAGGTCACCTTCATTTAGAAGACTTGGAGCTGTGGTTCAGGGACACCCAGGAGTCTTTTGGCATGACATAAATCACGCATTTTAATTTCACTTGAGTTTTATTCTGCAGAAATGAATGACATCTGTATAGTGACAGTGAAGACATAAACAGGAAACTGAGTGGAGGACAAATAGGTAGCTGGATAGAGTTGCAATGACTGCCACTGTGACAAAGCATACATGGTGGCCATTCGACTGCCAAGACAGTCCAGTAAAGTACAGTTAAACAGTACAGTAACTTAACACTAACATAAACAGTTTCATACAAACATGCATACAAAAATAATGTGTGAAGTTCAAGCTCAGACTACGAATGAATGTGACATGTGAAGTTTATAGCAGATATACAGTCGACTGTCAACTATTTTAGTAACCCATGTAAAATTGTGATATTTATATACCTCTTCTAACTAACATCTAACTGTTTGTGTATGTGTGTGTGTGTGTGTGTGTGTGCAGAAAAGAAGCCCAGAAGAAGCTGAAGTCCCACTGAAACACCAGCTGCTGCAGGTTATAGTGAGAGTACTTCAATATCGAATGCTGCTCACAGGTAACATGCAAACACAGATACATGTGATAATCTTTACAGCACGTTATTTTGGCTGAATAGTGGCCACTGTGGCCAGTAGTAGCAAAAATGGGATAATTACTGACTCAGTAATATAAATTAGTCAACAATTTTAATTTAAGGTTTGCTAGCATTAGCTAATGTTAGCAACCATTAGCTAATGGTGATGTACCAAACAAATGTACCAAACCTTTAGTGATGTACCAAAGGTTGTAGCAGCAAATTTGGTTTTATATTTCACAGGAAACACACAAATGCTGGAGCAGACAGGAGTGTTAGCATAATGTTGTGGATTAGCCTTGTGTACCAAACAAGCTGCATTTTACAGACACCACTTTGCCACTATTTTAAAGTGTATTTAAATAATGTGCCTGAGTGCTATATGTTCATGTTTTGATTCATTTTTTGTGTCTTCTCCAGATTACCTGAACAACCTCTCTCCTGACTCTAAAGAATACGAGGACACACAAGGTGAACCCGGAGCTCTGTGATATTCATAACCAAAACCATAACAGTGGTGTCTTTCCTCCAGTCAAAGGCATACTAACACATACACACTGGATCCGGCCATGTTTGTTCAGTCACAGTCACTGAGTGTGTCTTTATTGAATTTGGTTGCGCATAAATCTTTCTTTCTCTTTTCTGTGTTTGTGTTGCAGCTGCCTTGGTGATCGTGTCCGAGGTGGCAGACCAGGCCAATGACAATCTGAAACAAGGGGTGAGTTTACTCTGGATACACTCCATGTGTTTCTAACTTTCAGACTGCTTAGCTCCCGTTGAGTTTGACATATTCACAGCACAGTGTGCCGTCACGCGTTTTCATGTTCTGCTTGGCAATGAAAGCAGTTTTCAGACGGAGATGGAGCGTTAAGAAGTTAGACAGATGAGTTTTTCCTGTGTATGAATCCCTCTTCTAAATGAAATGGTGGACTGAAGGAGAGATCTATCCTTCTTTGGTGCTGGCTTCTGCTGTTGATGAATGCAAGGGGCGAGGAAAGATGATGTCATCAGAAAGTCCCAGGTGTATCATTACAAGGGGAGCAGTGTTAAGGGTGGATATGACTTACGCTCCTCCTAAAACACGAGCAGCTCACGGAGATAATTCACCCCCCACCCACCCCCAACTGCCTCTCACTGTCAAGATCTCCTGTGCCTCACTTTGGCTTGCCTTCTCTGTTTATCACACTCGCTTTTTTCTCCCCTATTCTATGAACCTACACTGACACACACACACACACACACACACACACACACACTCACACAGAGACTGACATACAGTGGAAACACAGACTCCCTCTATCTGTGCACCCCCCATTCAGTTTTCAGTATTGCATCCCTTCCCTCCTCCCTCCCTTTCATTCGCAAACAGACAGGGACAGTTTCGTTCTCTGCCTTCTCTTCCATCTATCACTGGCTAATCTCTCTCTCCATCTCTATGCTGTCTTTGCCCCTCTCAGGAGAACCTGCTGCGTCTGGTCCACATAGAGTACAGCATCAAGGGCAAGAGGGACCTCCTGAAGCCCGGAAGGGTGAGCATCGTGTATCCGTTTCTGGCCACTGTTACTGTTTCCCCATCAAAACAACAATTTGTTCTGTAAAACACAGCAACATATTGTTCAGATGTAATGACATCTGAAGAGCAGCATCTGAAGGTCTTCACAGGGCCTGAACCATAGTTGATGTAAGCAGTGATGTGACAGTGTGTGTGTGTGTGTGTTGTTTGTTTTGGCAGATGTTTGTCAAAGAGGGCACACTCATGAAGGTCTCGAAGAAAAGCAGGCAGCCTCGACACCTGTTTCTGGTATCTGTCTTCTTTTCATAACTCTTTCAGACACGTTATTAGACTGTGAGTGTTTAAGCCCTTAAAATACTGTTTTCCCATTTTGTTTCCTGGGGTATTTTCAAAGCTAGTGTTTCAAATTTTGTATTGTGATGCTAAATAGGCAAACAACAAATCCTTCATTAAAAGAACCCTGATAATTCAAACCACTAAGAATAATCTGGACCTGTGACGTGACACTCAGTAACCTCCTCATCTGCTAATATAAAGTATTTTTTGTGGGTAACTTAGTTTTTGTAATTTTGTTATTTATTTTGCTATTCTGAAGTTTCCTTTTGTCAGTCCTCTCAGCTGTTACACTGCCATATGATATCTGATGTGCTGTCCTACAGAAAAGACAAACAAAAACTGCTTATCAAATACATTAAAAGACAATTGGCAGTTTTATGAGAAGGTTACGTAACACTCAGGACATTTCTTGGCCGGGCTCAGTGACTTCCTGGACTTTATAGTTTTCTGACAACCTCTCCTGATGGTTTCTGTGTGGATTAATCCATTCAAAACCCTCACAGTCTTGTGCATACATGACATATGTGCTGACTTTTTCTTCATATCTAATCAACTAACTCATCTCACTCTCAGCAAGAAAGCAAATAAAAAATAAACAATCAGTATATCGATATTTGGAGATGACAAGTTTGAATCATTTTCTACCTATTTCCTAAAAATTCAGCTTCACTTTTGGATGTCCAGTAGAGTTTGAAGCTCTGTGGGTTTGAACAACATATGGATGCACAAGATTAGACTGTAATGACCAAGGGGCTTTCCACTATAGTGCATTACAGTAGAAAACACCTGCAGTATTACTGAAGCAGAGTTGAAAATAAAGTAAGCTTTGTCTGCAAAAATAAGGGGGGGGGGGCGTTGAAGTCGGTCTGTGAGGTAGGTGAGGTTAGGAGTCGGGGAGGCCAAGGCTGTGAGACCTTCGCCTGGCACCACACCCACCAAGAAAGGGCCTCCCTCTCAGCTCTTCTCCTCTCCTCCCCTCTCAGGACTTGTTTTCCAGGGCCCCACTTCCTTACAGGATGTTTGGTGTGGGTCACTGGATGCTGGCTTCCTGTGTATTGGGAGGGGACTGACAGCAAAGTGAAGGCCAGACACCCTGTAGAATGCAGGGAGGAGGAGGAGGAGGTAATGGAGAAGGAGGGGTGGTGGTGCTACACAAACACATAATGTGAAATAGTGAAGCCCGTTCTATTGTTCCATGAGCAATCAGTGCTGTCTCATGTTGTGAATTATGCTTGAGCTGCATATCCGCAGGAGCAGCATGTAAGATTTTGGCTTAAAGTAGTTGATCCAAATAGAATATAATGTGAAGATGTGGATTTGTTTATCTTTTATCCTATTTTTTTGCTCCATTCCATCACTCTCACAGTCTTTCCAAATAGGATTGCAGTTAGACCATACCTGAAAAGTGTTGGTGGTTGATACTTGAAGGCTGTTAGGGTTATATAGCCATTTGCTGCCTTGAAGTGGACAGCTTCACTGAGTCAGGCGTTATTTATGGGCTTTAAAGGAGAGCAAAACCAAACAACAGTGAAGATGAAAGCCATCACTCACCTTAGCGGCACAGAGAAGCTACAGCCATGTCACAAGCCTGGGCTCAAAGAAGAAAGAGAAGTGGGATGAATGAGCGAAGGAAGGGATTAGAAGGAAGATGAAGATACAGAAAGCTGCTGGAGGGAAAAGAGTGTGAGTGGAAGAGGCAGGTGAAGGAGGTGACTGGTTAGTGGATTGGATGAAATGTCAATGTTGAGAAAGTAAAATGTCTTAGGTGCCAAGGGGTCACATAGGTACATGTTGTGTGTCATCTGGGAAAGTCATTAACTTGGAACTTGCTTAGGTTTCTGTGGAAGGAATCTTTGAATAAATGAGCATTGCAGGGTGGAGCGGACGAACTGCGGTGGCTGCAGCCCAGAGGTCGGAGGCAGGGCTCGGGCCTGGCTATCATGCACTGTTTTGTCTCCAGCCAGTGAACCCATAACTGCGACTGTTTGTGTTGTTGTTGTTGTGGTGAAGGTGGCCGGTTCCACCCAATTCTGATTCTCAGCGTAGCCTGAGAAGGCTGGGAGGGCGAGGGGAGGCCTGGAACCCAGAGCAGGGTGGAGAATTCCTGGATGCTGCCTTTATGGCCCCAACGGATGTTTAGAGCACACATTAGGTGTGACCGATGATGTCATCTCTTTTGTCTGGGAGAAAATGAAATACCTCTCATAACACAATGGACTCTCACAGTGTTCAGGGGATCACAATACATTTGGTCTGACAAGCAAATAAACACTTCTAATGCCTTATTTTGTTGTGTGCATACATGGGAATTTTGTGCTGAGGGGTTGCACAGACATGTGTGAACTCTGTGACAGGAAACATGATCCAAGCTCCTAGCTGAGCCCTTAAAGTTGCTTTCAAGAAAAAAAGAATAAACAAAGAGGTCTGTGCTGCAATTTTATATATGTCTGTCAAGGTAACACCTCCACCTTGTGGTAATTAGAGGGTACTGTGTTCTGAATAGCTGGAAATGGAAGCTTCACTCATATTTGTAACCCAAAACTATATTTCTCATTAATCTGCGATGTTATTTGATTGAAGAGCATGATGAACAAATAAAAGAAATCCAATATAATTTACCCCTCGCTTCTTTCTCTGTTCTTCATCAGATGAACAATATAATGCTGTACACCTACCCTCAGCAAGACGGAAAATACAGGCTCAAGAACACACTGTCTCTGTCAGGGATGAAGGTACATTAACGTTCCCTTCGCTGACAAAATCTCAGCTCATCTCCAGCTTGATCTCTGTACATAATGTTTTTTGGCTTAACTCCGATGTGTTCTTGCTGCGTTTCTCTCTCACACACACACAGGTGAGCAAACCTGTCCTCGACAACGTGCTCAATTGTCTTAGGATCGAGGTGTCTGACATCACTATTACGCTCTCAGCCAGGTGAGCTTAAACATTGTGCACACCTTTCACCTGTTAGGCTCCTGTCGGACTCCAGACTGGGAGTCTAAAGGCTTTCAGGTGTATCAGGTGTGACTGCTGGTCTGTTTCTCTCTTCAGTTCAGTTGGTGAGAGGGAGGACTGGTTCCACACATTGAGTCGAGCCATAGCAGACCATGCTGCAGGACTCTGTACGTTTGGTGGGCCCTGCAGTGAGGTGAGAAAAGTTCAAGCTTCAGTGTGTAGGATTTAGTGGCATCCCACAATGTGTTCCTGTGTTTGGATTGGCCATTCTGAGCTACTGTAGACATATGGTGGTTCAAAATTCATTCCCTTTGTGGATATAAAAGGCTGATTCAAAGATGATGGAAACACAACAATTATGATAAACAATTAACATACTTACAAATCTTATATTCCATTTCTGCCTCTAAATGCAAAAATCTGTTATCTTCTTTTGACTAACACAATAATTAGGTATGTTTTGTCTTGCCATATGCTGTAACATCTGCTTATAAATTCTTCATGCCATTCTCACCTTGTCTGGCATGTTGTATGCGTCCACAGGCCCGTGAGAAGTTGTGGATGGCGCTGGGGGAGGCTGCTCCTGTACTGGTGCCAGTTTCTCATGTGATGATGTGCATGAACTGTACATCTGACTTCAGCCTCACGCTCAGACGACACCACTGCAACGCCTGTGGCAAGGTGAGGTACACACAGACCTGCAAAAACTGCTTTAGCTTGTTTGTGATCGGTCTTTACTACAGTCTTGTTTAACTGCACTGGATGCTAAGTACTAACATAAAAGGAAATCGCCAATGTTTCCAACCCATGATTCTACGTTAATCATTTACTGAATGCTTTAAAGGGTCAAGTTGGTATTTTTCAATTTGTGCCCTATTTTACCATGATTTTGTGTTTAAGTGACGACTATTACTAAAACTACTACTGCTGCTGCTATTATCATTACAAAGTTAGTTTAATTCATCCATTTAGACAGAGACAGAGAAGTAAAACATTACCTTTCACTGACTGTTATCAAGTCTTCTGCAGGTGAATTCACATGCTTGTTTTCATGAGAGTTCAGTGTTTGCAGGAACAGTTGGAGGGATCACTTTATTGCTTAGCATAGCATAGAACAGAATAATCAAAAGTGCTATGCTAAGCAATAGCATAGCACTTTTGATTATTCTGTGAGAGAATTTATTGTTATTTCTCCTTTTAGGTGAAATGTCAGGAGGTCAAAGATAGCTCACTGAAACTGGATGCTGTTTCTGTGGTATGTAAATCTTCTGTATTTCGTCTCTGAGCAGGTGGTGTGCCGTGCTTGTTCCAGGAACAGATATCCACTCAAGTACCTCAAAAACAGGGTGGCCAAAGTGTGTGACCACTGCTATGCCGAACTCAGGAAAAGAGGTGAATCTCAGCTTTATGTGTGGAGGGGTGGCTAATATCATGGTGCGTTTCTTCCTCTTTGATGTGGTATTAAGGGAGTGTGTTTGCAGGTGGCAGCGTGTCCGGGGCATGCAGTAACTCCAGCCCGCGGACTCACCGGGCCAGCCGTCCCCTCTCTGCTGTCTTCCAGAGCCTGCAGCCCCCGAGTTTGTGGAAGAGCAGGAAGAGTAGCTCCCCTCTGAACCAGGTGGACTACACCTCCCATCTGTTGTGTGTCTTTTCAGACATGCGTTTGACAAGAGCCAATTTCCAGCTCACAATATATCACGCACTTAGAGGAATCACACCAATTCCATTTTCACCTTTTATTGTAAATACAGTCATGAAGGCTAGTAGTGTTTGAATAAAAACATGCTCCCCTCTCAAACATAATTGCCTTTTGTAATGTGGTATGTAATGGGCTTTACATCAAAAAGATCATTTTATACATAAAAGACATTCCCTGACCGGGAATCGAACCCGGGCCGCGGCGGTGAGAGCGCCGAATCCTAACCACTAGACCACCAGGGAGTTGTTTTCCCTCATGCTACGTTTGTGTACTGGAATGTCTGGCATGTATGACAGCTGATCAGCTGTTGATGCTTGTGTGTAGTGCAAAACAGCTGCCATTAGGGTTCACTATCTACTTCTTCACCCTCCTTCCTAGATTTGTTATTCTCACTTTCAGTTCTTATTAAACGTTGTACTGGGTTTTATGATGTCACTGAAGGTTCTGGTTATATAATCTTGTCTTCCCCCCCAGTGTATAATTAATGTTGGTTTGTGTGGATCTAATTCACCTTGCAGGGTGGGCTTGCTGTTGAAGGCTCCACCATGAGCGGCAGCCTTCAGCGCCGGAAGAAGAGCAAGAGGAAGTGGAAGCGGCTGTGGTTTCTCCTCAAAGACAAGGTGCTCTACACCTTCACAGCCCGTGAGGTGAGGGGGCACAGAGTCTCCCACACCAGCCCCAAAACTCCCACACCTTTCACAACCTTTTGTCTATACTTTTTCCTCTTCATACCTGGCCAACGCAGTAAAGCTCTCACATTTCCACCGCTCAATCTTTGCTATTGTGCACAAGACTTGATGTGACTAATGGAAGGGATTCTCTGTGCTCTCTCTGTTTCTTTTGACAAGTATGCATCTGCGTGTTGCACTGCTTTGTTCTTCTTGACTTGGCATGATATTCTTGTTATTCGCGTATTGTTTCGGACAGCAAGAGGGGTTTGTTAACGTGTACGCCTGTGTTTGGTGTCTTCACTCCGGTTTGCTCAGGATAAAGTGGCTTCAGAGACTCTACCTCTGCAGGGGTTCACCGTCAAGCTGACTGAGCGGCCAGAGGGAGAGGAAAGCAGTAACGTGTTCCACCTCTACCACAAAAAAACCCTGTACTACACCTTCAGAGCCGATGATCAACACACTGCCCGCAGGTTAGAACTGGATTTGTTTATACAGGCAAGGTGAAGCCTTTATTGCTGCATTGCAAGTGAAGTTTCTCTTAAAAGCACATTCCCTGACCGGGAATCGAACCCGGGCCGCGGCGGTGAGAGCGCCGAATCCTAACCACTAGACCACCAGGGAGATGTCTGTTTACTGTTTGTTACCATTTGTTGCATGTGTGACAGCAGGTAGGTGGGGTAAATTGCTCTGTGTATACAGCTCTGTGTCTCCGAAGTGCACTTTCCCTACACTCCAAAGAGAGTGAGATCATCCCTGCATGTAGAAACCTACATCTTTCAAACCCCAACTGAAAGTGTGTAGTTGCCAAACCCAGGTCGAACAGAGCGGCTGTTTATGTTGGTTAAATAGTACTGTCTAGAAAAGTGGCTTAGTCAAATAAAATCAATGGAGCGTAAAATGAACTGTGGTATTAAAAGGTCTCATGCTCCCTTTTCTTATGTTTCAGATGGGTCAATGCCATGGAGGAGGCTACTGTTTTATAGCACCTGCTAGAACTCCTCTGAGGAACACAACATAGCTACCTGCTGCATCTAAACTCACATCATCAGTAAGGATTCATCACATCTGACCTGGAATATTATGTGTCAACACCAGGGGAATCAACTCTAGACAAGGCTGCCACCCAGTGGTGTCAGAGGGGCACCACAACGTGAAAAGAAGAGGTGTAAGTGGAAGAAGCCCTCACTGTTCAGGAGCAACGCCTGTTCTAAAAGCAACATTTTGTTCTCTCTGTTTCAATTTTTTACGAGGAAACATCCCACAAAAGAGTTTTCCAAGTAAACTTTTTTAACTTTGCTGTGTTTTGGTGCCTTTTCTTCTGAGGTTCCACTGGATTGTTAGACCACTCTTTTGCTTCTGCAGGAGAACATCACATCCCTCCTTCTTTTTACTACAAGAGACGCTTACGGCCTGCGTTCTGTGATGGATGTCAACATCACTTTGCAGAATTATCCCAAACTAACTTTGCTCCATAGTAGTATTCTCAGCTAGTAAAAGGGAAAATATTGGTGACCTTTTTAGAGAGATATTTGGTATTCTGAATATATATTGTGAAGTGTACACTGCTGATATTAAAGTGAACTATATGATTTGTTTGTATAGAAATGGTGTCACATGATGTTCTGAGTAAGAGATCGTTTTAATCATCACAGTGTGTGTACATTATATTTCTTGTGGAGTGTTACTCTTGTATTGAACCCATAGAGCTATGACATGAAAACCAATCAGACGCATTTCTAAACAGACAAACACATCTGAGGACACCTTGTATTTGAATCTGTTGGTTCGTCGTAAAAGTTTTGAAGTGCCAGTTGATTTCTGCCAATTGAACGCAGTGCAATTTGCAACTGATGATGAATGTGCCTGAGATGATGAGATTTACTCCTTGTTCGTCTTTTTTGTTATCACAGTACTGTACTGCTGTCATGTCTCCAGAAGAGACCTTGATAATATTTGGGTTTTTAAAAAAAAAAAAAAAAAAAAGTACTCTTATAGACTCTGATCTTCCAGTATTTTGAACAGTTTGGTTGAAGATAAGGATATACTAATGTGCCACTTTTAGTAATGTGTTTTTCATGTTGTGTATATGCTTCTGGGTAAAAGCATACTTCAGCCACAAGGACTTAATGGAACCTGCTGAAAAAGGCCACTGTCATACTACCTACAAACGGTCAGTGTTAGACTCGTCTGAGCCGCTCATGTCTTTAGCAGTAGGAAGGACACTGGAGTTTTACGCTTCTGTTTTCACATAATCGGACTACATAATTTCTCTTAGCTAACCTACCTAAAGGCGCCATGTGACTTATCAGCCTGTCAAACTGCATCATTTCCAAGACACACGTGTTTTTTTCCCCATCAAGTACTGTTCAGCTTTTCTACCGGCTTCCCGCGTGCCATACCTATAGTGTTACAATGGATTGTACCTCTTGCATATAGTGCATTGTAAATGTTTATGTATATAGACACATATAGAAATAAACTCCTTTAAAAACTTTGCTTGATGTGCTCTCACAGTGCAGAGCTGTGCTGCCTCCGTTTAGACATGAATCTGTTTTATTTATTGTAAAACATGGACCCATTTAAAAAAAAACTGAGAGGTTCACTCGTATGGTAAACTTAGGGCCATGACTTGTATAATACATGCATTTAATGATAAGATGTTCACATTTTTGTCTTTCTACTAAGCCTCTCCAAGTATATAAGGAGGCAGAATTAACCGAGCAGTTGTAATTTTGAGCCTCACAAAAGCAGTGCGTATTGTATGGTAGTTGTGATGATTCGAAGTGATTTGTACAGGTGTTCAAATTGTGCTTATTCCCTGTGATTGATAAAGACTAGGAAAATGTTAAAGTAAGTACATAATGTACTTGTGTGTCTCCGTTGTTTGTGGTATTGGCACAGTTTAGTTAAATGTCTCTTTCATCCAGCAGGGGGCAGCAGTACATCACGCCAAGCAGATCTCATTTGAACTGCATCTGATACGCTGATGGCTGAAAATGAGAGATTTCCTCCTGCATGAATCGATGGAAACTTGAAGTATCAGTCTTGTATCAATAACATGTTCTGCCTGAGGCAGGAAACAAGAAAGGGGAAAGAGTACAATGATACCATATGCCAACTAGTGTGACATGTACTCAATAAGGCATTCCTTTTGTGCTGCAGGTATACTAAGGTCTGTCTCTCTCTCTCTCTCTGAGAATCTGAGAATGTAATGATCCAATTTCAAGGTGTAATATGGAGATCCCCTTTAAGATCTTTTCACTAACAGACATATCTGAAAATGGTCTTTCACACTTTAAAATCACATCTCTTCATGAAATGAGTGACATGCATAAATACAAAAGTGAGTGACAGTGATTTGAGTTGATTCTGGGCCTAGCATGTTCATTTGGAGAAACTTTTAGCTTTTTTATCTCGTGATGTGGTGAGTTAATGTAATGAAAAAGTCAGATGAGAGGATCAAGCTATCACAGAGACATGCTATGAGAAAGTTTTGATTTACACCGATCAAAAAATCAGTGCTGTGTCCATTAACAGCCATATGTCCTCTCCACATCACCCATTAAGAGTGTCAGCCAAACACGTCTTTGATGTCCTGAGGTTTCAGAGTATCTTGTCAGCACATATTATTTCAGGAACTCAAGGACTATGATGTTGCCTTTAAAAAAGAATTACCGGTATTTTGGTTGTCAAGTCATTTAATGTACATAAGTCAGATCAGAATTTAAAAATATTGCTTTTCACCCAAGGGAGACACTCTAATTTTAGTTCAAATTAAGGTGACTTATTTGTATTACCCAGAGGGGTTACACATCATTACTGTTAACTGTTGCTTTGTTGGCCAAATCTGAATTCCCATCCACTGCCAGCAGAGACCCTAATCAGCCCTTCTCTTCTCCAGGCTTTTCACTTCCCAGCCACAGCCAGACCGCTGCGTAATACGAGCCATCTCAGATAAGTTAATTAGTTATATCGAAGAGTTCTACAACAACTGAGTCAGACAGCGATGGACCGCGACCAGGAAAGCAGTGGCTAGCATGAATATTTAAAGACAAAGAAACAGCACAAAACATTTTGGCCTATTTCCTTTTATTTCTTTTTCAACATCTGCAATATTAATGACTGCAAGTTAGCCAGAGCAGGTCCAATTTGAGAGCTTACTATAGGAAAGAAAAAAGGATGTGGCTCTAATTTATCAGCCAGTACAGGCCCTTTGATAATTTAAAAATGGCATTTGGTTCACTCATTAATAATTTTTAAAGACCGTCTATACAGATAACAAGGAAGAAAGAGAACAGAGGAGAATGTTTGCTGAGGACACTGTCACTGGATACAGCGATCACAACCAGATCATTTCCAATTAGACGAGCAAAGATGAAGTGATAGCACAACAGTCAGAAAGTAGGCAGAACAGAAAATAGGAAGATTGGGGTTGCTCTAGATACATGATCCCAGGAGTGTCAATGACCCAATACTTAGTTGAAGTAACAAAGGACAGAAAGAGGAGTTAGGAAGGAATTGGAAGTATGGGAAAGTTGTTCTTTCCTTCAAGCACCCGCAAGTTAAAGACACCTTGTTTCCCCGAGTATGAACCCAGCAGCACGGTCTCTCACGCAAACACGTTCACAAAAGAATTTCCTTAGCAGGGAACCAGAGATCCTGAAAGCGATTAAGTAACTGTCTGCATGTTTGAATCAATAGCCTTCAGTTCCTGCAGTCTCTGCAAATCATATGAAAAGGGCCTCTAAAAATAGTAAAAGGACAGCTTCTCCTTGTACACACTCACAAAGGTCCAAATCCACATCCAGGAGGCTAATAATAAGTCAGAAATTCAATAAAGCACCTGTACTGCATTGTCAAAACAGGTAAAAGGGTTCCGAATCAAGCAGAGAAAACAATTCAGCTTTGTTTCAAGATCAGAACGTGACCAGATCCCGACCCGCTGCTCGAGACACACAACCCTGTCTGCATCAGTGGAGCTGAAGTGGACTTAGTGGACAGTTTTAGGTTCCTGGAAATCAGCATCACAGAGAACCTGTCATCACAGAACTCCATGCTGGTAAAGAAAGCTCAGAAACGGCTGTGCTTCTTAAGGAAGATGGCAAAATTCCTGCATCAAGTTTTTTTTTAACTTTTACAGTGGAAAGCGTCCTGACTGCAAACATATTTCAAACTGCCAGGAATCGTGCTTGGCCCAGGACAGGAAGGTTCTTCGGCGTGTTATTAAAACCATTCAGAACATCACTGGTACCCATCTACTACTAGCCAACACCCACCCGAGTCACAGTCTGTTCCGCCAGACCACAGAGAAGCCTTTTTTCCTCAGGCTGTGAGACTCCTGAAGTGAAATCTTAAAAGGTTTTTATATGTTTATATAGTTTTTTTTTGTTTTTTTTTTTACGTGCATCATGGTGAACTACAACTTGAGTTTTGTTATACAATCTTGCGCTGTATAATGACAGTTAAATTTATTTTGAATCTGGATCGTCAAAGGAGCCGATCTTCCCTGGCCGGGTAGCCTACATGACGTCAGTCCCAGTGTCATTTATATACTACACATACTGCAATCTCATAAAGCTTTTCCGACGCAATACTGTTGGCATGCACTGAACTGGATATGCACCTGACCAAAATTGGCCAAGGGGCTTTTTGGAGAGGAAGTGTTCCATCTGATCTTTTTTCTTGTCCTATTCACAAGATCGTTGACACACAGCATGTTGCACAATTGACAAGTGACAGCATACGATTGGCAGCTAAGTGCAAAAAATACAAAAACCCTGCTGATATTTCAACCGTGAGTGTTATATGCCGTGGTGGCTGTCACAACAATTTAAACCAGAGACAACACTTGCAGATGTGTTTTGGGCATTTTTATCACAGCTTGAGAGGAAAATCACCACAGTGATGTCTAAAAGAGGAAAGTGAGGTTATACTGCTTTTAGAGATAAGACACATGCTAGTGAAATGTTTTATCAACATCATGCTGCAATGTGGGGGCTTAGTCAACCGCATGTCTGTCTGCTCTGGTTTACCTCATGGCCATTTGAATGAAGAACCTGTTGAACTTCTTTTTGTCTTTAAATGTGCTGTTCTCAGCCTTGAAACATGTAAAGGACTAAAAGGAAAGCAAAGAGCTTAAGAGAAGCTAAGGAGAGAGAAGGAGAAAGAAACGGGGACAGATAGAGGAAGGCAGATTTAGTCTGTGGCATGTCTCTTGATGAAAGGGCCATTTCTCTCCTTATTTAGGGATTGTTTTTTCATCCCTCCCTCCTTCCCTCAGTCTGTCTGTTCCTCTCATTACTCACTCTGATGTTTGCCCCGGCACTGCTGGGATGGCAGAAACAACCATCACAACAGGAACTGTCACGGTCTTCTGCCAGGACATAAATCTAATTCACACAAAAAAAAAAATATGAAGCCAGTTGTTTCATATACATGCGCTGTGTCATGTCATGCTATTGTTGTTCTCGCAGCGCATAACCGACAAGGACGCATTGGCAGTCAGGCTTGTGCCTTTCAAAGTGAACGAACTGAAGCTGGAATTCTTACAGAGGACAACGACGTCTTTAATTTAGACTTTGAAGCTGCAAGGGGTAATTTAACTCCCCTGCAACCAGAGGTGTTAGCAAGAACTGAACCTTATTACCGTCACAAAACATGTGACATCAGAAAAACTATGCACTCTCTGTCCTTCTTTTCTCCCTTCAGAAGGCGGCAATGGTGAGAGAATCTTGTTTGCTTGCTCCTGCTATAGAGAAAATGTTGCTTCTCCGATCTGATGCAGTTCCTGTTGGACCAGAATGCTTGGGCGGGACAAAACACAGGAAGGGGTCACTCAAGTGCAAACCCACTGATTACCAGAGGCAGGTTTATTTGATGGGCAGGGCTGGCAAGAGTGACTGATCGAAAGCCTGTGATAGGTTAACTGGGTGGAATTTTTATTTACAGCTACTGGTGCTGCATGAGGTCATCAGTGAAGATAAAGAGTTTTCCAGGAAGTCAAAGTAATGGAAAAACTTACATTTTCCAGTCATGGGAGTTTAAGTTTTTAATGCTTGTTGTTGTGTGTTAAACATTGCACACCTGGCTAACACAATAAATGTTTGGAATTAGCAAACTTACAATAGTGCTCTTTATTAAAAACCAAAAAAATATAGTTTTGAGTAATCTCAGAGTTAATATATACGCTTGCCTGTAAATTATACTCCACCCTGCACTACCTTACTTTGAACTACCTCCAGTAAAGTATTTATTTCACTTATTTTATTTTGTGTTACCTTATTCTATTTTATTTTTATTATTTTTTATTTTTTTATTTTTTATTTTATTTTATTCTTCAATTATATGTTACTGTTATGTTCTATGTATGCACCAATCACCAAGACAAATTCCTAGTAATGTGAAACCTCTTCACTTACATGGCAATAAAGTCTTTTCTGATTCTGATTCTGATTCTGATTCTGATTTGTGTCCAGTTGCCAAAGCTTTCAGTGTGGTATACAGATTTTTTTGTGATGAAATCTAATGTAATGGAGCGGTTCTCCCTCCTTTCAGATGTTTGTGGTGTTGATGAGGTGATGAGTAATCCCAAAGTCTTACTCTGTAATCTGCGTCAGCATTCACCCCTGGTCACCTATTCTATACGTCATTGTTATACCCTTTTTGGAGCTATAAATAGTCCTTTAGAAGCTGAGGCAGACGGTCTAAATTTACCGGTCCATTCTTTCTTATAGTCATGCAGTTTTGGTGGGTGGGGGCTGATGACTCAGCACCATGTGGATCTCTGTGCTTTGTGTAAGAGAGGAGGAGCAGGAATGTGGAGGTGCTGTGGGCAGGGCCAATATGGAAATACACATGTGTTGGGATCAGCCCTCAGACTGTTTCTTGCACTAAAACCTATATTTTTTTGTGACCAAACCAGTTGTGTATTCGAGCATACATATAGCATTGATTTCCTGGTTTGCTGATTCCCCTGCCAAAGTCACTTTTTCTTTTCTTTTTTTTTTTAACCACAGGAGAAAATTTGACGAGGGGCATTGACACTCTGTGTGCACCCGCAGAGCTTCACATTCACATCCTTGGCTTGCTTTTCAAAACTGGTGAGTTCTCTGAAGCAGTGTGAGGTTCAGGACAAGGTGTTATGAATTCCAAAAGGCCACAAAATTGCTCATGACACCGTGGCCAGAGAAGCCAGCTTTCAATCTAAAATATCAGGTTTCCAATGTTGTCAGACCAGACCTGCCGGTGTCGGAAAAACAACAAATCAAACACAGCACATTTAACAATAATCCTGCAGTATAATGTAGTAGCAGTGGTGCATGAAGTATTCAAATCCTGCTAGCAATTTCAAAATACTAAAGAAATTGTTCACTGAAAATGCGACATCATGAAAGTATGTAAATATAATCAGGAGAATACACTTCCAGTATTAAAAATAAAAACACCCAATGTAGAAAAGTCTCCCCTGCGAGTGTTAAAAGTACTAAATTATATGACTAGAATATGATTAATTGTGCAACAGGAGATTTTTATTGTTGTAGCTGAAGGAGTGCTGATTTTGAATTATTTTGTATAAGACTATAAGACTGTAGCTGATGATTATTTTCATCGTGGATACATCTACTGATTTATTTTTGCCTTTAATGAAATGATTTCCTGGCTTGTAAAAAGTGACAAAATGCATCACATGTTCTCAGCGGTTTTTTTCTGTCCAAACATCAAAATGATCTAAAATAAATTATTTAAAAAAAATCTGAAAATCCTGATATAAAGTATAAAGTAAAGTAAAGCGGAGTATAAAGTAGAAGTACAAAGTGCAATAAAAAGAAAAGACTTAAGGAAAGTACATGAGCACATGTTGACGGATATTTAGTTCCTTCCCTTCTTCACTTGTGAGTTCACTGCACCACCGCGTAGTCTCACTTCTGCGTGCGTGTGAGTGTGTGCCCGCGTGTGTGCGTCTCGGGGAATTCACCTGGTCGACGTCACACGTTCACGCCTCTGCACCGCGCGTTGCCGTACAGCTGCAGTAGAACAGAGCCAGACACGGAGCGACAAGCATCAGAAAGAGAGAGCGAGAGGGCTTTAATTAAGAGCAGCCGACTCGAGCACTTCCTTAAACATTACTGAAGATTTTGAAGTCGTATCTCCGGGGGACAAAGAAAGAAAAATAACGTGCTTCAGAAAGTAAATAATCCAAGCCGGGTACAATCTCACGACCAACGGGAGTGTTTGCAGCTCGGCGGAAGAGGTAGGTCAAAACAGTTTGTGAAGCGGTTGAACTTGTTGGCGGTTGGGAAGAAGAAAAAAAAAACTTGCGCTCGGTGTTGTGTGACAGTTCAAACAACAGCATTTGTTTGCCGGCTTGGCTGCCGGGAGTCGCCCGTCTTTGCTTTTGGAGCAAAGCCTCGACTGCAACCCTCGGTTGACATCAGTGGTGTAGTAGTTGTGGTAGTGGAAGTAATAACAGGACTTCTGTCTTGCGTTGGAAATGAGAGGACTTGCTGTCGCGGAATGTTTCCCTCTCTCGCCGTGCTGCGGTTACATAAGTTGAGCCGTGTTTCAGTGCTTGCAGGTCCGCTAACAAATCTTTACTTGTCCCCACTTATGGTGTAGAAATGACATACAGTACAGCAACCAGAAGCCAGTTTATGTGCTTAATAAATTCCTCGAGCAGAGTGCTGTATCTTAGTGCAACAGAGCAGTCTGTTTGGGGTAGCTAACTCTGTGGAAAATTAAAGTGGAGGGTAAACGTTGGCGTTCATTATGCTAACGACCACCACTGTGAACGCTAACCACAGAAACATTCATTTATCTCATTTACAGACGACTTCCTTTTGGGAGTGTGTTAAGCTGTTCGTTGAAACACCTGAACTACTCCCCTCAAATGTCCTTTTACTGGGACGGTTTAAATGAAGTGGTCAAAACCGACACAAAAATCAGTACTGAGTTACTGAAGTACTGACAGAGATGTTACATTTTTTGTTATCTGTGGCTAAATCCAGGGTGTATTAAAGAGTAAATGTAATGATCCTACTGAGGTAGAGTGACAGAAATGATTTACAGCTGAGGCCCACATATTGTATTCAATGCTACATTCAATTCACTGTACATGCAGCCACAAAATGTGTACAATCCTAATTTTTTTAAGTCCAAATGTAGATAAATTTAGCTGACTTTACTCCCATTCAGATCCAGGTTTCGTCCTATTGTCTCAGGGGTGGTTATACCGAAAGCTGCCAGTGTCGCGGTCAGTACACAGATCAAGAAGATGATGAACAGCAGCACCTGGCACATTGCGGTCTGACTTGTATGTGAGCCAGTTTGCATTGTTCATCAGAGACCAAAGTCCATGAGCTTTCAACGTCAAAGGTCCTTTTCTCATTGGACTTTTTGTAGGGCGAAGACATTGATTGAGAAACAGGCCGCGTGTGAAACACAACGACAGTAACCTATTTGTGGTAACAAAGACGTTAACATCTGTCAGGAGGATTACTAAATAAGTATCTGTGTTGAAATTATCCTGCATTCTTATGGCTGTAAACAAGTCAGCCTTCTGAATCCCTAGTAGTTAACTATTCAGCTTCCCAGGTTCCCGGGTTCCTATTTTGAAATATGCTTTCCATTGCTTGCCAAGGTGTTGTGTCATGCGCTACAGCACAGTTCTGTGTTTGTGACAAGACTCCGTATCCTGTTGTTATCTTTCTGGAGGCAATGCAGCTTTGTGAGCGCAGGTAATACAATCTACCTGCATCTGCCTGCAGTTACTGGTGTGTCAATATTGGCTTGTGGTTTCATGTGCTGCTTGGAGAACACAGCTGAGACATCTGCTCAGTGAGGAGGAGTTGTCCATGCAGCTCCGGTCCCTCGAGGGTACAACACACACATAAACACATCACCGGCTCCTGTAATTTAGACAACATTTGGACTGATATTAGACTGTATTCGTGTGTATAAATAATTGATTGTTTAATTTGAGACAGGGTGGCAGACTCATGTAAGCTTCAGTAGGTACAGCAAGTGAAAAGTCAAAAGCCATGACATCAGCAGTTAGTCGAGTTTATTATTTTAAAGAGATATTTACAGATTTGAATCATGAAATGTTAATGTAATACTTTATTAGGCAAAGCTGTCCTGTTGTTTGTAGTGAAACAACATTGAACATTAATGCAGCTGAGAAATTTGATTTAACTGTTTTTATTTAACAAAGTAAGGTGTTGTGGGAAAGTGTAATTCATGAATCTTTATTATTGTTATCATGCAGTAATATCGGAAAGTCTAGAACAATATTGTAATATAACAATATAGCTGGCTCACTGCTTGTCCTTGGCCTTTTGTCTCTCCCTCTCACTCTCTCTCTCTCACACACACACACACACTTCACATTATGCTGTCCTGCTCGGGGCTCGGATCCTATTTTGTCTATCTGAATCAAGGCTGTACAAACTGTGAGCTGGGCAGAAATGGACACCGCTTTTAATGCATGTGGAGAAAAGTCACTCGCTCACACACACACAGCACACACTCTGTCTCTGTCTCTCACAGAGGTAGGATTCATTCCATGTTGGTACGACAGGTTTGACACCGTGCCAACGAGTTCATTGATACTCAGGAGTAGCAGAAAGAAAAACACAAAAGGTTACCGCTCCACAACAGTTACACTGAAGTTTGTCCCGCTGTGTACTGTCATTTTGAGCATCCATCTAGCAGTAATGAACCGCTTGCATCGAGTTGGTTTCAGGTCATTTCAAGGCACATAGTGAAATTAAAGCATTCAGTATCACTGGAATAGATGTGTAACGACCGACATTCGTCTGACTCTGACCTTGAACCAGCGACCTCAGCTCTGGTCCCATTCGTCTTCAGGTCTCACTCGCTTTTCTTTCGTGTCCTACTTGACCTGCTCTCCGGGTTTGTGTACGGGTGAAAGAAAGCTATGGAGAGAATGCACCATCACAGACAGGTAGTAAACGCATATTTTTATGTTTTTTGTGTTGGTATCTCCGCAGACAACATCTGTAATATGTTGTTTGTTGACATAACCCCCTGTCTGTGTGTGTGCTGGCACGTCACAGTTGGGCAGGGGGTGTTAGACATTAACCTTGGTTAGTGAAAGAAAGGAAGGCTTTGATTTTTTTTTTCAAGCAGGTCCCCACTGAAATTCATTAAAGACTGCTTTGTTCGAGGTTATTAGTGTGTGTGCGCACACAAGTACCTCATGTGCTTTTGAGACAGTGTTAATACGGTAATAATACATGCCACCTTGCCTCAGTGAAAGACTTGTGGATTAAAGAAGGTTTTGTGAGAGTTGCTTTCTTTTGTCAAAACTGGAAAATGTTATTGCCTCAACCAAAGATGTTACGTTTTTGTCGCTTCAGATTTGTGTCTCACCATCACAGATTTACAGCCATTTTAAACTGTTTTGAAAGCAATTTCTTGCATTTGTGATGCTATTTTGACAACACTTGAGTAGCTAAAGCGCTAAATTATGGGTGGACGCTCTGGTTGATCTAAAATGTGCAGATTTATCACAAAACACGGTGCCTCAGATGTCTCGGGTTTTGAGGGAGAGTGCGGTTGACATGCTGGCTGCAGGGATGTCCACCAGAGCTGTTGTCCATGAATTGAATGTTCATTTCACTACCATAAGCAGAAGACCACGTGTAACCCCAGCAGCCCAGGGCTTCCCTCTAGCTTCATCAATGAGACCAGCCACCCACACATCTAATGCAGTAGTTGGTATGCAAAGCCAAAGAATTTCTGTACACCCTGTCAGAAACCACCTCAGGGAAGTTTGTTAGCTTGCTTGTCATCCTCAGCAAGGTCATAGTGACCAATTTGAGTTGAAAAACGCTCACGTTTGGTATCGTTTGGTACTTTGGATAAGTGTTGTCTCTACTGAAGAATCCCAGTTTATATTGTGCCAGGCAGAGGACGGACAGCATGTATGGTGTTGTGTGGGCGAGCAGTTTGCTGATTGTTGTGACCAAAGTGCCCCATTGTGGCAGTGGAGTTATGGTATGGGCAGGCATAAACTGTGGACAACAAACGCGGGTACATTGCTGTCGATGGAAATTTGAATGCACAGAGATGTCATGAAAAGATCCTGAGGCTCATTGTTGTGCCATTTATCCACTGCCATCACCTCATGTGCAGTGGACAATGCACACCCTCACCCTCGCAAGGCTCGGTACAGAGTTCCTAGAAGCTGAAAACATACTCACCAGTCATGTCCATAAGTTATGTAATTGCCGCAGTCTGTCACTGAGTGTGTTTGGGATGCAATGGGTGCGACAACATGGTCCAGTTCCTGCCAATATACAGCATCTCACACTACAGGAGTTTTGAAATCCTAACAGATTTTGAAATCAGGTTGCATCACACACTTAAGGAGAAACTTCACAGACTTTCTTCTCTCCCTTTTCTCAAACATACACACACTACAAGATTTAAAGACTTTGGTTCCGACAAAGGCCCCAGACCAGATTTAGGAGGGCGTATCAGGATTAAATCATCCTGAAACTCTTGCAGTTTGAGTCCTGCTTAAGTGGACTAACATTCCACAGGCCCCCAATCAGCAACCTGATTTATTCAACACTCTTTATGAAGGAGTTGTGTCACCTGCATGGTCTCATCAGATACTGACGAGTGTTGACCTTGTACCTTGTGAAAATTTTTCAAATGGTAAATTTAGAGGATGGAGGGACAGTATATACTCTGAAAATGGTATTCCAGCAGACACCAACAGTTAACAGTGCCTTCACAGTGACAAACATCCCTTTTCAGTTTCTACTGTGGGTGGACTGTTTTTATTTGAGCTTTCGTAAAGAGCAGTTTCATGATGCAATCGATGTTTAAATTCACATCTATACAGGTTATTAGCTTCAGGTGCGAATGACCCCTCGCTGAGTCAGACCATGCTTGTTCAGGTTCATTATAATCATGTGGAGCATGTTTGTTCAGCTCTAATTTACCAGGCCAAGCTTCATACATTGAGGCTGTTCTGGGTCTGTTATGGACCTTTGTGTCTTAGCCTGTCGCTGCTCCTCTCATTTTTCTGTCATTTTGTGAACAGCACAGTCTCTTCAGAATCAGAATAAGCTTTATTGTCATTATACTACAAGTGCAATGAAATTCTGTTGAAGTAACTTTAGAAGGAACGCGAAGTGGGAGGACAGTGAAACCAGAGTTTGTGTAATTGTTCAATTGAAAGGCTGCTTTGATCATGTATGGTGCGAACATGGTGTGCATTTTCCTCATTTTCTTTGTACGCATTTGTCCATATTTCCTGATGGTGATAACTGAATATATTACAGTATCTAGTTGTGGAATGTGTCAAAAACTTCCTGGTTGTGCTTGAAACCACCAACAGATCAGTGTGAAGTGAGCCAGAAACCACCAAACCACAGCTGTCCTGATGTATTCTGGTAATGCTACACTCTTACTAATCAGCAAGAATCTCATATACACCTAATGCTAAAATTTATTATACCAGTCCAATCTTTTAACACTTGCCCAAACCTAATATCTCCTGACAATTATTTTTTAATAATGTCAGGAAAGTCCGACAGAAATTTTCTAAACAGGTTAGTCTGTTGCCTGTGTTCCACTTTTCATCTTATAGCTTTATTTAGAATCCTGTCAGGCTGGTTTTCATTTCTCAGAATCCTCTGTCACTGAGACTGACATAACTGATACTGACACATTTCGCCCTTTGTTTAGTGCCTTATCTTACCTGAATTAAAATCATCTGTGAAGGTATTCAATGAGTCAGGTCAAAAGTGCTGACTCGAAGTGGATTTGATCAGTTCTTCTGACGTAGACATTTTGACTTGTCATGGTATAAACGGCACTGGTTTTACTCACAGCCATTCAGCCATTGTTAATTTTTTTTTTTTTTATTTCTTACTGTGATAGGTAGAAATGTCTGCCAGTTTGAGTCGGCAGAAACCAGACATTTTGACAGTCCACAGCAAAAGCACCTGTGTAATCAATAGTATTCATAAACTGCATTTAGGTGAAACAGTTGTGAGATCCCGGTGGGTTCATTGGAATGGCTTATTGGAGGATTTGACTGAAAGAACTTGCAAAAACATAAGCAAACTGGTGTTGTTGTTGATGTTACACAGAACAATAATGGGCATGCACAAATTGAATTCGAACATCATAATTTCCAAAATCAGCATCAGCATGCATACACAGAAACCTGTGCACTTTAAAAGGCCTTTTTTGTTTCTTTTTTTGTTAGTTTTTTTTAAAAATGCTGTTTACTGGTGATTTAAAAACTGATCAAAACACAAAAAATGTCTGTACATGTGTGGGCAAGTACTTAATAACACTAATTGTGACTGAGCTGTCATCATTGCTGTCTATTACACCTGTGCCTTTCTTGCTGTGACAAGTCAAAATGTCTGCTGTGAAAAAAGCCTGTTTTCCAGTGCGTAAGTGTTACTCCTGAATGTCTGTTAAAAAAACGTTCTGTTGCCTTTGACCTCTAGGTATACAGTATAAAATGCTGTGCCGTCTCAAACTGTTTGGACATTGAGACGTTCCTCTTGCATTTGCCTCCTGGTACTCCAACATACCTAATTTGACATTAAATAATGACTGTGGGGTTGAAGTGCACTCTCTGGTATAATTTCAGGGTGTTTGCATTCACATCACATCAACAGTGTTGGAACTGTAGTCCTTTTAATACAGAGACTCACAGTTTAAGGAGAGTGCCATTCGGCCAAAGTCAGAATTTCAGCTGAATCGAATTCATCATGTTGAATATTTTTTATTTGCAATTTATGACTGTCTGAAGTCTAAGACACACCTGCGGGTATCTTTCCTGGTGATTCTCTAACAGGCCTGTGCTGCAGCCATAGTCACTACTTGCTTGTTTCAGGGGTTTTATGCCTAGTCTCTGGCAAGTGAAACACATACTTAGTTGCTCTGAGGTCAGGTAACTGACTTCACTGTTCAGAGGATAAGAACAATCCTCTGTCTGCCCATAAAAACATCAGTTGGTTGACCTTGTCCACACGGTTGAACTCTGTCTTTCTGGATTGTCCTAAAACTGAGGGACTACAGTTTAAAACGCATCGAGAGACTACTCTGTTGTAGACACACACTATCCTGTGCCGTCTTTAATAACACAAAAGGCTAATGTGACGCTACATTTTTTGTTTATTACGTAAAGGTGACTTGTTTGTGTCTTCCATGTAATTGTACCTGTCTTCGTTCAGACCTGTAGACGAGAGGTTGCCATATAGAAGCTACCCAACCTGCTCGACCTGCCTGTTCACTTCCTCCAATGAGTGGCATCTCCACTAATCCAGTACATACCAAGACTTTGACTTGTTTGTGGTGGATCACTGAGCATGACCGTGATGATAGTCTGTTTGTTGTAGACAGTCATGCATCTGTCTCCGTTATTGTGTCATGTTTAATGCATGCAGCGTAATGGAAGATTGGTGTCCGTCATTACATGTTGTCTACTAATCTACATCTAACTATGAAGCAAAGAATGTCTGTGTGTCAGTCTTAATATTAATGATGGGCGTTTTTACATTTTGACTATTTTTGCTAGGGTTAGGTTATTTTTTAAATTGATCGTTACTACTCTTGAAGTTAATCAACTGAATGAAACAATAAAACAGTCCTTAGCTGATAAATTATTTGATTACAAAAAAAGCAAACAGTTGTTGAAATGCAGCCCAACGCTACATTGTGGCAAGAGCTTCACTAGACAAAAGCCAACAGGGACTTTAATGACGTTGCATTCGAAACACATAGACAGCTTTGCAGTAATTACATCTTCCACTCTTCTGGGAAGGCTTTCCACAAGATTTTGGAGTGTTTCTGTGGAACAGAAAAGGGCCTTCCCCAAATGGAGCCCACAAAGTTGGAAACATAGCATTGTCCAAAATGTCTTGGTATGCTGAAGCATTAAGATTTCCTTTCAATGGAAACAAAGGGCCGTGCCCAACCTCTGAAAAACAACTTCATAAAACACCTGAATTCAGTAATAAAGAAATGTGCTCGAATACTTTTGTCTGTATAGTGTGTTTGTAGAGAGGCTTAAATCTGTACCTCTCTAATGAGTTCTAATGGCTTTTACAGTTTGGTCACCCTGTGAAGTAGTTTGGATGAGCGGTTCTCCAGAAAGCTGCTAGCCGAGCAGTCGCCTTGTTCTCTGCAGACATATTTTGATCAGACTTGTTATATCTGATAATCTGCTTGCTTAAATGTGTGGTTCTGCTGGTCTGTTCATCAGAGGATTAACTGCTTAGTTGTCACTATTAAATGTTGATGCATCAATCAATCAATCAATCAGTGAAAACCTTTACTGTAGTAACTGGGTAAAGGAGCACTTAAAACTTTATCAGAGCTGATGTGACAGGCAACAACAATTTTCACATCAAGCCAGGTGACATTTATTGGCATCTTTCAGTTACTCGCATGCTATTGTGAGTATGTTTTCCGCATGTTGTGCCTTCTCCCAGTTAGCGTGTAAGTAATAAATTCTTTTGTTTGTCTGAAGTCAGCACATACCCCTCAGGCAGGTAGTCCAGCTTTACTGGTACTTTACCGTCAGTCCTTTCAGTCACAGACAAAAGCTTTAGTGACAAACACTTAAACAACATCCATCTTGCTGCAAGTCAACCTCATTGTGGCTGGATCAAATGAAGGCAAATCTGCTACTATCATTGAGTCTGATTTCTGCTCTCCATGTCCACTGGCCTGCCTTCCAGTGATTTGTCTGTCTCTATTTTTTTCCCTTCTCTTTTGCTCGTTTCCTCTGCCCACCCCTTCCCCAATTGCATGTGCTCATTTTTTCCACTCTCTCTGGGGAAACAAGGCTCTCTTTTCTATGTACCAATGTGTGTATGTGTAACCTGTGTATGTGTACATAAGAGAATATGAGTGGGTGTAAAGTGGAGAGAAAATCGGAAATACACTCTGAAAAACAGTGTCTTTGTGTGTATTTCACATCTGGCCATAACTTTCATTAATATGTTTTTTTGTGTGTCTGTCTGGGTGCATGCGTGGGCAGTTTCATGAGAGCTCTAATAGTTTCCCGACCCTCCTGCTCCCACTCAGAAGATTAGTCTTTAGATTCCCAACGGGCTTGCAGGGTCAGTCGAAGCCTTCAGCAGCAACAGCAGAAATATGTCATTGTCATCCCAGTGGAGACACAACACAAGTTCTGAAATATAATTAACAAAAAGAAGTAGAAATGTAGCTAATGTACAGTATGGATTTTTTGTTAGTGTAGCTTTACTACAAATGTCCTCTTTCACACAAATGTCTAAAAGGATAAAATGATCAAGTGATGACATTGTATATGCAAAAGCTCAAAGGTCAACTTCATGGTGACCTTATAACAAGAACAAAAGTTGTGCAAAGACACTTTATTTACATAATAAACATGCTTGCTGTTTTTAAGTATGGTCAGAAAAATCTGCTGAAAAGTATGTACATTTCGATCTAGAATAGGATAGAATTTTGAAATGGAAAATTAAATGGATGGAGGGTTTTTTTGTGTTGAAATGTCAGATGATGGACTTTGTGGGTTTAATCCAGGTGCTCCAGTTTGCTTTAAAGTCAGTGAATTAGAAAATGACTTGTCTGTCTGTATGTCGGCTATGTGATGCACTGCTGACCTGTCCAAGATGTACCTCACAACTCTGCACAGGAAAAGTGAAGTTAGAAATTGGATGTTTGAATATGGTACCAGCACATGTAATACATTTTCTTATTCGCATATTACCTTACGATTTCACTGATAAATGTTTCCTGTCCATGCTCTGCTTCCTCTTTTAACCAGTAGTTAGTAGGTCAGACCCAAAAATGTCAATGAAAGACTTCACATCCCATTTTGATAGCTAGTTAACTTTAAATTAAACTGGACTATTTACATTTTCTCACCTATGCGTTTTAGGTTAAAAACATTCACATGTCATTTTCATGCAAATGTGTGTGTGTGCGTAGCCTAGAAATTAACTGTTACAATAGCATTTGTTTGGTTGCTGTGTAACTTCTGACTTTTGGAGCATTTGGGGTTTAAGATCCTGACGGAGATGTCAGAGTTAGTCATTCACTTGCCCATCCAGATTTTTCTTGCTTGTCTAAGAAATTAATGCTGCGACCTTCAGATCACAAGTCTGCTTCTGTAGGGCCCCACCGCTTCCCACACACCACACATCCTGAGTGAGCCAATATATCAAGAATCATGCTTAGCTACTCGCATTAATACAACATTATTCCCTGCTAAGCACCTCCACATAATGATAAGAACACAACCACAGAGAATTAGAGACATGATGCCCCCCCGCCAAAATGTTTCAGCTACAGTAAGAGACTTCTTACTGCTTCATCTCCCCAAAACCTTACATTACGAGTGTCACTCAGCAGCATACGTGTATGTATCGCAGCCGGTTCAGTCACTTGGGAGCTTATAATGCATGACATTCAGCAGTGTGAAAGGGAACGTGAACACAAACAAAGCTTGTCTCCTTGTGAATGATTGCTTACTTAAGTAGAAACAGGGAGGCTACAGTATGTCCTTGTCCAGGAGTTTTGTCTCCATATTCATACTCACTCAATGAGGACGTGTCTCTGTGCGTTTAGTTTTAGATATTACTGTACGGAAATATAATATTATAGAGCAGCTAAGCATTATTGCATAAGTAAGAAGGAGATGCTGTTTGTTTGTGAAATGACTGTTAAACCAAGATTATGTTAATGAGGTTGAGAGACTAAAGCTACAAGTAAAGGAGCTCACAAAAACAGTGCAGTGCAGAGGAATTCTGTGGGAATTTATTACTGCTTTGGGAATTAGGCCTAATATGCCCTCTTGCTCCGGCTGTTCTCTGACATTGCAGATATATGACTCAACAGCCTTGATAACATGAAAGGATCAGCATGATTTTTTTTAGTGCTGTTTCTTTGTACGATACGAGTCTGGAATGGTTGCTCCCTCAGTTATAGAAATTTCCCACTTTGCCATCTGTTATGACAAGGTCCCTCGTGGGGAAATGACACTAGTGTCAGCTGTTTGGACGGTGAGACGGTTTGGTGTTATAGAACACTGATTTACTGAGAACACAGGACAAATGGTTGTCCTCCTGACATCTTATGTTTGGCTCTGTGGTGTCACACGGACACTGACTGCTACTTCAAAACATGTTTTCCTTTCAGCTGATCTTATCTCTTATCTTATCTCATCTGATCTGATGTTATAATTTTGGATCATTGCATGTTTGTTTTCTTACAGCTCACACACAGGGTTTATAAAATTACAAAAATTACTCCCTTTCCAAGGAACTACTACTTGAAAGTATTATAAAGCAGCAGTGTTGACTGGTGCAAAAAGTTGTTTTTCTTGTATTGTGAAAATTAAGTTAATGTTCGGGGAATTTTATATCTGTATATTCATCTTATACTGCTTTATATTTAGATAATTGTGTCTTTTAGGGAAACATTCGTTGACGCTTCATACTGCTTTATCCAAAGACTCTACAACACTAATTTATTGTTTTAAGATGCATAGATGGGACCAGGTGTTCTGGGCAGATTAAGAATGACTCAGGAAAGACTGCGTTCAAACCCCATAAGAAACAGTTAAAGAGGAACTGTACGAAACACATGCAAAGTAGTGCTGAACAAATCGGTCAGTGGAGCAATTCAGCTTCATGTGAAGCAAGCGAGCAGACACTTTTGCAAGCTGTGTTTTCTGTTTCAGTTTTCTGTGTGTGCAGAATTGAATTCTCACTTCTCACTTCACAATTCTCTATGATGTAGTGCTCTGAAAGTCTTTCAAATAACAAATATGTACAGCCAGCTAAGAACAAACAATCAAGTTTGACAAGCATAATTTGTGTTGGAAGAAACCACATAGAAACAATAGGGAGGCAAAGGGACTTCACTTTGCATATCTTATTTTTCCCACAACACTGAGGTTCTAATTTCTTGGAAATGTGATCCTTTCGATTTTCTGTTTCTGCCTGTTTCGTTCCCTCCTGCTGCTTTCATATTTGGAGTTGTGTCTTCTTCACTCATTATTGGCAGGTAGTTTCCAGAGTTGTGTCGTGAGCTGAAAACTTCTGCTTCCTCTGTAGTTCCCATTTGAGGACACTGACCCTCTTCCTTCTTGTTTTAAGAACTTAGGCAATTCGCGTGTGTGGGTGTGTGTCTTTCTGTGTGTGTGTTTTCTTATTATGAGTCTATGTGTTTGTTCCAGGAGGCTTAGGTGAGCGGTCACCATGGCACCCTTCCTGCGTATTGCTTTCAATGCTTATGATGTGGGCGTGCTGCCTCCTCTGTCCGACCCTCCCATCTGCGCTATCAAGATGAAGGAGTCTGTCAACACAGGTATGTGCAGATGCACACACACACTCTCTCTCTCTCTCTCTCTCTCTCTCTCTCTCTCTCTCTCTCTCTCTCTCTCTCTCTCTCTCTCTCTCTCTCTCTCTCTCTCACACACACATACACACTCATATGCAGTCAGTGGAGTGGCACAGTGACAACCCGAATTTAATTGCAATAACAGCCACTATCTGCTGGTCTCGAAAATCAAAAGGAAAAGATGAACGTTTTGTTCCAAAGAATGATCCCAGTCTTTTTTTCACAGAGCGAGGGAAGACTTTGGTTCAGAGAAAGCCCACCATGTATCCAGCATGGAAGTCCACATTTGATGCTCACATCTATGAGGGGCGTGTCCTGGAAGTGGTCCTCATGAAGAGCACCGAGGAGCCGTTGGCCAAGGCCACGATGGGTGTGTCTGTACTGGCAGAACGCTGTAAGTCTAAGAGCAACGGTCGCACTGAGTTCTGGGTGGACCTTCATCCTTCAGGGAAGATCCAGATGGCTGTACAGTTCTTCCTGGAGGACAGTGATGCAGGTAAAACTGCTGCGTCTTAAAGCCGACACTAGACTAGACTACATGTCAACAAGTTAAAGTTCAGACATTCTTAGGTATTATTGATTCTGAAGTTTACTCTGTTTCAACAAGACCACATTGTTGTGGTTTGATCAGATTTTATTGACAGCAGCCATTGCTAGATCCTGATTGGAAATGTGACACCACTTGACCCTTTTCTGACTGAGCCCAATCCAATGCAGACTACCAGCACAGACAGAAGTCTGTTCAGTGTCAGATAACCAAAAGTGTTGCTCCAGCTTCCCACCAGACAACTGTGTGTTCTTGTTGGATCCCATCAATTAGAAAATAAATTGAGAGATGAAATGAGACTTTAATGATCCTTGGGGGGAAATTCAGTAAGTTAATTCTGCTTTTTAAAAACAAAACGAAACAAAAAAAAAAACACTGTTCCCTGACCGGGAATCGAACCCGGGCCGCGGCGGTGAGAGCGCCGAATCCTAACCACTAGACCACCAGGGATGTGCCCTGGTGGTCATTGTGGTATGTTGAAACTCCCCCTCTGCCCCCTCCCCTTTCACACCAGTGCCATGTAAGCCCACAGTAAAACTTTCCCTGTCAGTGATGACATATAATGCCCTCTAGTGGCAAGAAAGATCACTTCCCTACACTTCCTTCACATAGCCACAGCTTAACATGTTAGCCATAGTGTGGAGTCATCATGCTCTGTGTCAGGTGCCCTGCAATAAACTGCACACCTCAAGATATCAAGGGTTAATCTGCATGCTGGTGACATAGCTCTCGCTGAGCTTGTCAGCTGACTACAGGTGCGGCCATGTAGCCAATGCAGTGTAACAATCCTTCAAGGTCATGTGGAAATTTGGCCTCAGGGCTGGCCGTGCTTTGAATAAGCAGCAAATACTCTGACCACAATAATGAATATGCAGTATATGAATCTGACACTAGCTATGTGATGAGAAGAGTTGTTGCCTGTTTCTCTCAATGCAGTGTACTAATGTGTTCATTGGGGTTAAACAAAGGCACACAGTACAGTTTTTATTTTTTAATTTATTTTTTAAGCCATTTTAATTTGTATTTTTTTGTATTGTGTCTTTGAATGAAGAGTTTTGTATTGTGATACATTATGGTTAACCTGTCAGGTATGACAGGGAAACACTGAATCACTGGAATATTGAGGCCACTTAAACACACTAGATAGCACCATAAATGATCTACTATTGACAGCCTGAGTGATAAGACATAATGCTGTCATTCTCTGTTTTCAAAAACCTATTTTAGTTTCACTCTAGCTGTTAGAAGCAGAAGGGAGAGCGGTATTATTTGGCTGTGGTGTACTCAGCTGCCAGCTCATCACTCCAGACAGCGAGGCCAGTCTATGGTAGTCACTGAGATCTGAGGTTTGATTTACAAGCCGGTTCCACTGAGGGGGAGTTTCTGTGCAGCAGTAGCACCGTCGGAGGTTCAGTGTTCAGGGTCGGAGAGGGTCATGAAGGGAGAAGGGAGTGTGTCTACTGAAAGAGCTCTATACTCCATCATCTCCCTCCTACACACTCCGCAGGTTTCCTGAAAAGCCGCCTGGGGTATTTTTAGGCGTGTGTGAACAGCCCTCAACGCTGTGTTCCTCCTCTGTCTGTCTTAGTTCTGTTACCCCCTCTCTCGCTCTCTGTCTCCCACTCTCTTGGCTCAGCTCACTGAAGCGCAGACCAAACATAAACATCTGTCACTGGAATGGCAGAGGGGAAATTAGTTTATCTCCCTCACTTCATCACTCTTCCCACTTTTGCCTGTCTATCAGTTGTCTCTTTAGGGTGCTACTTTCTTTTTGAATAGTCCTTCCGTGTTTCCCATCCACCCGCCTACCGGCCTCATCTCTAACAGGGTTTCTGCCTTCTTTGTTTACTTCTCTCACGCCTCTTTCTCTGTCTTCTCCGGCTGACTTTTGACCCCACCTCGCTGACTTGCGTCACTGGAAGTTGCTTATCCAAGATGGCATTTTTCTGTGTTCACCCTCCATTTAGCAGCAATGACTGTTGGTTTCTTATTGAGCTAATGGGGATTTTTTTGGCTAAATAGCCCTTGGCCATTATAGTTAACTAATTTATAATAATTCCTACTGTGACGTTATTTAGGGTACATCAGTGAATCTCATCAGCTAGCTGGAAAAATAAGAAGAAGAGAAAATTACCTCCCTCCCACACACACACACCCACACACACAGGACATTAAATAAATAATTTACCAGAGTCTGACCTCGATGCATCTCTAATGTCATTTTTGATTGTCTTTGCAAATCAATGCAAGGGGTTATTTGGATCATAATTCGGTTTAAAGTTGTTTGACATACCCCATATGTTTTGAATATAATACAAACACACTGGCTTGATTTGGAAATTGATGTCTCCCGACAGTGCTGTGTAAGCCTTCGATGAAGGTTATTCCCGAGGATGGAGTCACGACCCTCAACAGGAGAAGAGGAGCCTTTAAGCAGCCCAGGGTTCACTTAATCAAGAACCACGAGTTCACGGCCACCTTCTTTGGCCAGCCCACCTTCTGCTCTGTCTGCAGAGAGTTCCTGTGGTGAGATGCCAAGTCCTGCCTTTGTTACTCTGAGTCACTATTATGTTTGTCTACTTTAGCTGGTTAGCATATCAAACCTTCTTGTCACTTTGACCTTCATTATGTTTTGAGGCTTGTTGGAATTCCAGCACGAGATTATGGGAGTAATTTCCAGTGCTGTTGTGTCGGGGAAGTACTTATCCAAAAGCAGATAATTTGCCTGTCTACTACTGTCTGTTATTATTGCAGTCAGTGTTGTGTTTTTATTAAGTTACCATTGACACAGGTTTTTATAGTTCCAGACCGTTTGTGCTGTCACCTAATGTATGTTTTCCAGGTACCAAACGAAACAAAAAAATCTGAAAATTCCAGCCCCCTCCCCCAAGGGTGTTTCTCAAAAGACCAATTAGCAGCGGTTCTAGTTTCCTAAATAGAGCAGTCTGTGGAGGGTTGGTAAGGGTAGAAACAAGCAGGACTGCTATTGTGAGAATTAGTCACTGCCTTGGGAAATCCCACAAGGCTGTCAGATTGTGTTCCAACTATGTCAGCAGCATTAACCTGTGAGCCAAGCTCTGCCCCTATCTCCCAGACTACAGTGTTATCTGTCTCTTTTAGTCCTAATGTTTCCTTTTAGACTGTTTTTGTGTAAGTCTCTCTGGCCACTTATCATCCGAGCTTTTTCTACATGTAGAAGTTCCAATCTCATGATCTAAGATGTGAAAGATATCTTCCAGTTATGCTGATACTAAATGAGCCACTGCTGTGCCATCTCTTTGAGCCAGCCTCTCATTTTCCAAAGTTTGTGGACTTTATTTTGGATGTAGTTTGTTAGCTGTTGTATAAAGGAGGCGATGAAGTTGTATGTTGTATGAAACCGTCGCAAGAGTTTACTTAAATTCCTTTTCTCCCATACAGGGGGCTCAACAAGCAAGGTTACAAGTGCAGACGTGAGTGTTTTATCAGCTGCTATCTGCATTTTTATCACATTTTACCCTTTTTAATTCTTCACAGTAAACACAATATAATTTAATACAATATTATATTTATTTCTCCCAGAATGCAATGCGGCAATCCACAAGAAATGCATCGAAAAAATCATTGGCAGGTGCACTGGAACAGCAGCCAACAGTCGTGACACTGTGGTGAGTTTATGTTCTCCAACGTCAAAGCAAACCTTCACTTGAGATTAGCGTTCATTACCTTTCCTAGCTATGGTTCAATAATGACTTTGTATTTTGTCCTGCTCGGCTTTCTTATTTAAATGTGTAGTTTTATATTCTATTTGTATTTAGCTTATATTTCTTTTTTATTCAACTTTTCATTTCATATTTTTAGATTCTACTTATTGCTCCCAGGACCCGAGTCCTAATTTCGTACCATAAACATGTAAATGTGAGCTGGTATGACAATAAAAGTTCCTTGAATCCTTTTATGATAGAAGGCTTATTTACTGTCATGAAGTAGTTAATTCATCACTGAGACAAGACTGAAAGTCTTCAGTACAACCAAAGTTTGCAAACAATATGAGTGTTAGATTTATTATGTAGACGAGAGCTGAGTGGGGAGTTTGACTTTGACTTGTACCTGCCACTTAAAAGCAACTGAAACTGACAACACATATGGTCCCAGCTGTGGCTGCTTTAATGATCAGATGGCAGCTTCGTATTGGTTTGATGGATCCCTGTGTGTTTGTAGTTCCAGAAAGAGCGCTTCAAGATTGATATGCCACATCGCTTCAAGTACTACAACTACAAGAGCCCCACATTCTGTGACCACTGTGGCAGTCTGCTATGGGGTCTCTACAGACAGGGCCTCAAATGTGAAGGTCAGTCTAATGTGTGCATTATTGTTATTGTTATTTTTGCTTTGTCTCAGATGTTATATCTGCTTTTCTCATTTTGACACTCTTTTCATTTTATTCCTTTGCTCCACTTGGCCAATACTTTTTGATGCATCTGACCAGAGTGTGGCATGAATGTACACAGTTACTGTCAAGGCAAAGTGGCCAATCTGTGTGGAATTAACCAGAAACTGCTGGCGGAGGCTCTGTCTCAAGTCTCCCAGGTTTGTATAATAACCTGATATGTTTATTTTAGTTTGAGTGGACTATATGTTTATTTTTTTGCCAGTTAGTGTTAAAAAAGACAAGAACAAATGGTTGATTGCTGATGCAAAGGTTCCCTCAGTAAACTTTTTTTTTCATTGCTAGAAATCTATGAAGAAGTCTGATGACTTCAATGCAGCCGACATTGGGGTCTACCAAGATATCCGCAGTGCAACAGCAGACCCTAGTGGTAAGATGGGTTCCTTGCAGTGCATACCATACAGAATTGTTTGATTTTTAAGTAGTATTCATATTATATTCTCAAGTCTTTGTCCTTTGCTGTATGGGTTTACATACCTCTTTGCATTCAGATTAGCATATATGTTTGCTCCATGGTTGCAAATGTGTATTTATAGCAGGTGGCAACAGCAAGACACATGAAGGCTTGAGCCCAGCCCCAGGAGCTCCTACAGCTCCCCGGCTACGCCTCACCATCAAAGACCTGGTTCTCCACAAGGTGCTGGGAAAAGGCAGCTTTGGCAAGGTAAGCCCCATGGTCCCCTTTTTTAAATGTTTACCTGAATTTAACAGGGAGTTATTGCGTGCCAATTATGTTGCACATATCGTGTATAGTAAAAAAAAAAAAATCATATACATCCTGAAATTACATGTGAGCGTTGCATTGTAGATGAATGGTACCAATGAAACAGAACCATGAAAATGGCAGTAAAGTAGACAGAAAGAGGCCATATCTTCATATTTTAGACAGCTTTTGGTTTAATTAGAAGTGTAATTGCAAAGAAAAATGAATAAGCAGTGATGTTTGAGTTGAACAATGAACTGATGTTATTATGTACCAGTGTACTCTTCATCCAAATCTATCGGTGCCCTCTCTTAAAGTTTTTTAGTGAAGTACCACCTTACGTGTGGTAAAAACCAGACTTTTTAGCATAATACGCCTCCTCACTCAATGTTAAATGACTTTGCTCAGACTGAGGTGTTAGTGGGAGATTGTTTTCAGATAAAAGCTTAGTTAGCACCCTTCATTATTGCTTCTTTGTAACATGACAAAACATGCAGCCTATGAAGGCTGACCTATTTGTGGATAACAGAGAAGCAAAGGATAGACGGTTCATTTATATCCGGGCCAAGTGTAGTCTGCTGGTGTTGCATCAAACATCCAGTGATCTGACTGAGGTACACTGAGACTGAGCATGTAAGAAGACCAAATAGAGGAGCAGATATAAATAACTTCCTGGTTTTGATTGTAATTTGCTATCATTGTACTGCTTGAAACTGGTGTGATCACACTGATGAAGTACTCACTCTAAGTGTCTTTGACACCTCAGGTGCTGCTGGCGGAGCTGAAGGGACAGGGACAGTACTTTGCTGTCAAGGTTCTGAAGAAGGATGTTGTTCTCATGGATGATGATGTGGAGTGCACCATGGTTGAGAAGAGAGTCCTGGCCCTGGCCTGGGAGAACCCCTTCCTCACACATCTCTACTCCACATTCCAGTCTAAAGTAAGTAAATACATATTGAAGATCTCTACTACTGAAGCATTTAAATCAGCCAGGCCTCAGCAGTGAGAGCGACAATTCCCAGCTGATAAAGACCCCCCATTCGCAGCCCCACTTATCTGAATCTGTTCTCTCTCACACACTCTTAATGTCTCATTTGTCTGTGGCAGTGAGCTGACAATAATGTGTTTGCACAGGAGCACCTCTTTTTTGTCATGGAGTACCTGAATGGAGGCGACTTGATGTTCCACATTCAAGACAAAGGCCGCTTCGATCTCAACAGAGCCACGTAAGTACACCATGACTCTGTTTCAAAAATAATAATACAGCAATTGTCATTTTCCACACTGGAGAATCTGCAACTTTAGCTCTTAATCACATAAAACTATCTTTAATGGCTGTTTTGCACATTTCGTCCTTCAGGTTCTATGCTGCTGAGATAATAGTGGGACTGCAGTTCCTCCACTCAAAAGGAATTATCTACAGGTAAGACGCAGCAGTCATTTTGGACTATTATCTGCATTCAACAGAGTAGACTGGGACTGAATGTCTTGTTGGATTTTAGACCACAGCACCAGAACATACTGTACCAGAACTGGCTGTTAATTGTTTTATATCTCTTCCTGGCTTTCCTCAGAGACCTGAAGCTGGACAATGTGATGCTGGACAAGGATGGACACATAAAGATAGCAGACTTTGGCATGTGCAAAGAGAATGTGTTTGGAGAGGCCAGAGCTACCACATTTTGTGGGACACCAGACTACATTGCACCAGAGGTTATCTTGCCACTACTTTTCCATCAAAATTCTTCAAACAAATTGACTATATAATTGTGCTGAGAGTATGTTTTTAAATGTAAAGCCCCACCTTGTAATGCAATCATTGAGTCTGTGGTCCCCCTAGTGGACATTAGGAGACAAGGCAGTGTCTGCGCATGTCACCTGAGTTATACTGCGTTCCAATATCCATACTACCATAATATTGAGATTGCCAGAAAACTATTTAATATGTCCCAATACATAGCATGTCAAATGCAGTTTGCCAGTGTTGTACTGCTTCAGGTTACATTATGCAGTCTGCAAACCAGCATGCTTTCCTGTCTGCTCTGGCTGACAATCCTTTGTGCGGCAGTGGATGCAGCTTTCAAGAGTAACTACAAGGCGTACATAGTTTTTGTGTTGTGTGTATTTTTGTATGACTATATATGGACGGCGATGGATGTATGAGCAAGAGGGTCAAGCATCAAGGCACAATGTTATGACGAAGTAGTATGTTGAGACATTATGTACTTTGTAAGCTGCAGTACTAACTGAAAATAAGAAGGAAACGTATGCTTTGGAGCGCAGCCTGATTCTCTGTGCTACTGCAACACTGGTGAAAAATAGCAGAGTCCTTCCATCTAGACAGCTTGTTTCCTGGCTCTCAAACGTCTGGTGTATTTTGTAACTCTCTCCCTAATCTCAGATCCTGCTGGGACAGAAGTACACCTTCTCGGTAGACTGGTGGTCTTTCGGAGTGCTGGTGTACGAGATGCTGATTGGTCAGTCGCCCTTCCAAGGTGACGATGAGGATGAGCTGTTTGAGTCCATTAGGTCGGACACCCCTCACTACCCTCGGTGGATCACCAAGGAGGCCAAGAGCCTGCTCGAGCTGGTGACTGTTACATATGTTATCAGACACACTTACAGCTTCTCCATCACACACACACACACACACACACACACACACACACACACACACACACACGGTTGGCTTTCAGTGCATTCGTTCTTCCTTATCACAACATGAGGGGGGGAGTTGTTTTCGTAATCGAAATGTCTTCTTTCCATCCATCATTTTTCCAGCTGTTTGAGCGAGATCCCAGCCGCAGGTTGGGTGTGGTAGGAGACATTCGTGCACACCCATTTTTCAGAATCATCAACTGGCCAGCACTGGAGAAGAAAGAAGTGGATCCTCCTTTTAAGCCCAAAGTGGTATGAACCAATGATTTTTTCTTTATTCCTGAACAAACTATGTGGTACCAGTCAGTGTAAATATCAATTGCATGCATGTAGAATAGGATACAATACTCCACGTTGTTGCATTAACCTGACTGACCCTTCTGTCCCATCCCAGAAATCTCCCAACGACTGTAGCAACTTTGACCGAGAGTTCCTGAGCGAGAAGCCACGGCTCTCCCACGCGGACAAGAACCTCATTGACTCCATGGACCAGGCAGCATTTGCTGGCTTTTCCTTCATCAACCCCAGACTGGAACAGATGATCAGCAAATGAAAAAAAAAAAAAAAAGAAGATTGGGCCCATGTGAAAGTAGTCTTGGACCAGGACTTTAAAATTGACTCTTATCCTAATCTTTTTATCTTCATATGGTCCAAGTTCATCTGGATGGATAACAAGAACATCAAAAGATTTGGGCTTGACTACGACTTCTTTAGTTCCTGTATCGGAGGATGAGATAAAAATGAAACCAGGTTTTTTGCTTGCATCTAAAGCAATAATCCTGTCTCAACTGTCAAACTGTATCAGTGTATAAAAGAGTACAAAGCTCCAAGAAATTAAGGGCGATTTTTTTTTTTTGTTTTAGGAAATTAGTGCTAACGTAATCGATATTGGGCGGGGGGTCGTCATTGATGTGCTCTGTTTTTTCTTACTGTTCTCCTATTTTTGCTTGTGATCTCGCTCTGAATCTGTACAAAACAAACCGTGTACTGTATCAGACAATAAGCCTGACACAAGCCTGACGTGCTTTTTTTTTTTTTTTTTTAGTTTAACAAATACACAGTGCACACCTGGCATGGTGTGTGTAAGTCCAGAGAGTTCAGTGTGCTTTGCCTATTAATACTCTCCACATGTGTCTGTTGGTGTGTTACCATGTGGAAACAAGAGTTTGGGTGTGTGCAGGTCTTTTTTTTTTTTTTGATGCAATTGGTGCTACATTAGTCTGTAACGTTGCTGAACCAATCCTCAGTTGATCTCTGATTCTAAGATGTCTATATCCAACAGGCAGATATAGGCATTATAGAAAAAATAGTGCTAAAAGTTGAGGGAAATTTGAATCTGTCTCAATTGAAATAATGCTATTGCATTTCTGAATAGTTTCCCTCCTCACTGACTCCACAGTCTTGTGAAATTGAAGGTGCCCGCTACAAAGTCTCATCTATTCTCTAATTTTTTTTTTAGCACAGAATTTCTACATGGCAGTCTTATAGTCTTCTGTGTGCTGTTTGTGTCCAAGCTCGTGTTGTACATCAGCAATCATCAGTTAATTAATACAACTGAAGCACAGTGCAAACAGTCATTCCATACTTATCTTCTGTGCTGTGATCAGACGTACTGGAAAGTTGCTACAGTGGTACATCTGAATGTGTTGAAGGATGTGTCGTGTTGTGTATGAGGGATGGGCATTACACTGAAAACATGGGGTCTTAAATATTACTTGAATGTAATGAATTTTAACATAAAAATAATAGTACTGTATATGGAAAATGAATATATGTTAACATGGGTGTACTTTTTTTTACTCTCCTCATCTTTTACATCAGATCATTTAATAAACTGTAAACTTTAAATTATAGATAAATAACTCACTTGTGTCCTTTTTAAATTCATCTATGTGTGTTGTAGACTTGTATGTCCGAAGGGTACATATGTAGAAGGTCTTACAAAAGCAAAAATCCTTTTTGTAAAGACATTACCACAGAAATATCAGTATCCTGGTGTGGTGCGGGTTCCCAGTGATCGTTGCTATTTCAGGATGCTTATATTGGACACTGTGGCATATCTTCTGTAGTTACTCACCTTAAAAAATATGAGATCCTTTGTTAGAGCACCATAACAAAGTACCACAGGGATTTAGTGGTCACGGGAGGAAGACCTGCCAGGGCTTACTGCCATCTAGCGGTCAGGTGACATAATTGCATCTCTACGTGTGAACGAAAAGACGAGGACAGCATTCCTGCAGTGCGCACGGCTCATGACCTGTCCTCGTCCTCTGTCCCCAGCAGTAATCCGCTGTCCGCTGCCTGCCACAGGATGTGGACAGTGAGCAAATACCAGACAGCAGGCAAAATACACCCACATGCAGGGAGCAGTAAACCTGAAGTTGTTGTTGGGGGGGGGGGGATTTGCTTTTATGCAAACAGTTGGAGACATTTAAAGATGAAATGATTCCACACAATTGTCAGATTAAAATCCAATAATCCAAAAAGCGAAATAACAAGATCAACAAATGCATGCTTTTTCCCCTCCTCTGCGTGTGTATTTGCTAAACCGAATTCCCTAAATATGAGTTTTATAGCCCTCTGTTTGAAATCTCATCTCCAGCCTATAAGAGCAGCTCCTCACTTTAATAAAATGACTGAATTTGGGATTTGATTTATTCACGGATCTCCGATTGTTTCGGTTTTTCAGGCAAGAGCCGATCGCTTTTCTGTAGCCCGCATTTATTGTACTGTTTCCACATCAACGCATGCAAAACGCTGATATTATTTTCTTTTGTTGTAATAGGCATCCGAAGGGTTGGTCTATTGTGGAGGAGTATCTGAGGCAGAGGCTGATATATGTGGTTTAAATGAGCGGCAAAACCTGTTTCGGGGCTACAGACTGGGCTCGGAAGCTCCCAGAAACGCCTTCCAAAACGAAAAATACGTTTACTTAATAAAGAAAGCATATTTTAAACACGAAATAGACGGACTTTGAGCATCGCACACGCAGTGTTAAGGCACATTTCCAGCAGTTTCTCCCGCCCTGTCCTCCAAAAAAAATCCGACTTGAGATCCTTGTGCAGCAGAAGTACCGTACCAGCAGTGACATTTCTTATTTTATCCAGTCATCATGACAGCTGTGATCGCGATTCGTTTAAAAACTAGTTTCCCATTCAGCCGTTTAATATGCATTTCTGTTTACTTAACAAATGTTACAGGAAAGGAAATTAAGCAACTCGAGGTCATCTTCAATAACACGATCTATTACTTCATTATAGAACTTATTGCTTTTTCGAGTCAAAAAAGCAGTCCACTTATCAAAAGTAGGTCGATTATACGTGCAATTAATTCCGGATCAACCAATAAGTGTTGATTCCGTTGGGGATAAAACCCTGAAACGATTCAGGCTTAACCCTCGTGTCCTTGTAAGGATGTATACAAGCGGAAACCAGTCTGGTTCTTTCTTTTCTTTAGTGTGTGTTACAGATTTTGCTCTTGATTTCGGTTGTGTGATATTTTATTGTGTGTGTGTGTGTGTGTGTATGTGTGTGTGTGAAGATGGAAGTCAGTGTGATGTAGCCGGGCTCAGAGGCATATAGGCGGCAGAACATGCGCAGTGGCCATTTGTGCCATATTGGAATGAGGTCGTGAACGAGAACTGCGTCAAGTTAGCGAGACGCTGCTCGAGCGAGACCGGAAGTCTCGCGCATTAAATGAGAATGCCCCGCTGTTGCTTGGGCGACGGTCCCAACTGCCGCACTTATAAACGTTTTGTTTTGAAACGTTCACTCGGGGCTCCTGGTCTCCATTGACGTTAGCTTAGCATTGCTGCGAGCGAGCAGGCGGAGAGGAACGGCATCTAAAAACCGACTTGGAAAAACTACTTAGCGGTAAGGGGCGAATTTTGCGACTAAATATTCACATACTCTGTGTTGTTTGTTACAAATTCCTAACGGTGTTTTCTATTGTGGTGGCGCGTTCGTCTTTTTTCCCGTCTCTCAAAAAGATGAGTCGGGTTCGGTCGAGTGTAAGCGCCCTTATTGCTCGTCAGCCTGCTCTTATTGCTCAAGCTGTGACGTTCCGTAACTTGACTCGGACACAGGCGATTTTACCATGTGTCCAGCGGGTCCCACACGGTCGTTATGCACCCAGGACCGCGTGTTTATTTATTATTCAGCAATTTAATAATTTTCTGAATCGCTATTATTCATGTTCTCCTCAGAGTGAAAGTTAGACCGTCGGCGTACATAGTCTCTCTCTCTGCAAAGCCGTTGCGTTAATGGCCCATCTCTGTTTCTGAATGCTGCGGTTAGTCCGTTCAGGCAGTGCAACCTTAAGCTACCAGTTCAAGGATTGTGTGGAAATTTCCAGTGATTTGCCCCCGAGTAACTCCGTATATTTATAATGTCGTATCCTTACATAATGAAGGTTGCACGACCTTAGCCGATTTCGGCGTAAGCTCTCAGCAAAACAGCTAAATCAACTCGTCGGTTTGTAAGTGCTACTCGCTTCGGTCTGATATTTACCAGCTGATGAAGAGAGAGGAAGATGCTCAGGAGGCTGTCATTTTTTTGTCAAATTGCACGTTGACTTATTGCAGCCTTTTTTTTTTTTCTTCTGGCTCTCAACTTCCCCATTGTGCAACTTGAGTGATCCACTGGCAGCGCTGCTCCGGTTGACGTGCCGCTGTGCAACGGCAACGAGCAACATTATTACAACCGAATGAATAAACAGCGTTGTTGTTTTTATGCGTGCCGTGTTAGAGGCAAATGTGGATTTGTGTTTCTAGCACCCTGTTTGGTCGGAAGTTAGAGCAGGACGTCGACCAGCTGACAGAACTAGTTTGACAGAGCCCGTGGATTACCAGCCACTGAGCAGGCCGACTCCTATTGCTTGGTCCTCAGGGCGACCCTTTGTTGGCAAGCATAATGTGTGTATTAATGACGTTTGGGGTATTTAAAGTTATTTAAATCGCCTTGGCAGGTGTAAGTCGTCATAGAAACCTAAGAGGGCTGCACTATAATTTGCTTGGCAAATTTATCATAACTGTTTTCATGTAAAGCTTGGATTTATGGTTCTACTCGTGAGACTTCTGCAGCTACTCAGTAGGAAAAACATTCAGCTGCAGGATCTGTCTCAGAAACAAGACAATCCAGACTTCACTGCAAACAGTTTTTATTGGAACTACTCTCTCTGAGGAAATGGTTCCTCAGAAAACTGTACAAAGTGAGAAGTGCTGGTCTTGAAATGTAATTTTTCAGTGCTGCGAGCACCACAAACAAAAATTCCAGTCACTTCTGTTGTAATGTGACGGCAGAGAGTGACGTGTCAAAATCTGTCACAGTGAAGCCAAAACTAAAAGGATTTTTGTCCTTTGGTTGAAATTAACCTTCTAAGTTTTTTAGAGGCACAAATGGATGACACACCACGGTATAAAATCAATGCAAGTTAAAAACAAAGCAGCTAAGTGCTCAGCTGAAAATGGTTTTGTTTATGTTGGAAAGTGGACACACACTAGCAGTACAACATACTAATTTTCTGCTACATTACTGCCCATAATGTAATGTCATCTTCTTGTGATCAACAGATGCTATTAAATAGTGTTTGGGGAAATGTTTCAGCAGCTAATTTCATTTTTACGGGAAAACTGATTTGGATTTTATTTTCAGGAGAAGCCGTATTGTGGGTGAATGTCTATTTTGCCGGGTTGAATTTCCTGCCTGGGGACCTCCGATATTTAGAAGGGCCTGTTTAGAAATACTCCCTCGCATGCTAAGTGCCGATGAGAATATGATTCAGTAAGTGCTTGCAAAGAGGATGTAGTGTGGTCGTTTGTGGGTGTGTGTTCACCCTTTCTCTTTCAGGTTCAGTCAGTCTCAGTAGGTGTAGAAAGATTCAGACAGAATGCTGCTAGCTGTCGTCCACACAAACCATTTACTCTGTATGAAACAGGGGAAGTTTCATTTCTTCCTGTCTTCTAAACAAGCCAAGGCTGCACTGTTTTACAAAGTTAAGTGCTGTTCAGCTGGCAGAGCCGAATAAATTGGAGCAAATACTGAAAGCTGGTCTTTGTTCATTTGAAATGACTGTTCTCAGAAGTGTTGTAAGCTGATCAATATGCCTCTTAGAGGTGGTATGCAGGCACTGTTTCATTCTTTTGAGACGTCAAAACGTTCACAAACATAGCCGAGCCGTTAAACTGATTGTAGAAGAAGGTCCCAGGAGTTTGTAGGTATACATATCAGAAATACAGCCTCGCTCAATTTAAAATCTCACTGCGAATTCATAAATGATCTAAGCTGCGCATCAGGTGTTAGGATGCAGCATTTTAACTAAAGGTCTGTATTTCTACTCCTGTCTCTGCTGCTCTTTTTTTTTTCCACTCTCATGTTTGGAGTGTGACCCCCAGAAACAATAAGGCCCTCTGGTGTGTATGTATGGGTCGGGGGGGGGGCAGGGGGCAGAGTCTGGGGGTCGTGGGTGAAAGGTGGCTCTGATCCCGACAGAGCTCAGGGGTCGTGGTGGCAGTCCAGTTCGCGGGAGGGGTGGCAGCTCTGGTTTTAATAGAGACGTCAGACGTGACAAAGACGGGCCTGACAGGCCGGCTGAATGGAGCTGCCGTGACAGAGAAGCAATACTCAGCATCCCATACACCACTCTCTCCACTGTCGTCACGCCCCGCGCTCCCTTATTTCTCATTCATGCCTCCCTTGTTGTATGAACTTATTTCATGTGCTTGTCACAATGCCGCAGGTCGGTTTGATGGTCAGAGCTTGATGTGTGTGTCCACATTCACGTCAAGGCACTGATTGAAACCTTCACATCAGGGCAGGAAAAAGTATCCGATCTTTTTAAAACAGATGAGCTCCAAGGGAGTTTCACAAGTCGGGGTGGAGCTGGATGAGATAAGCATAGTTTAATACATTTCCCGCCGATCACATACCATCTGGTGTGTTATGTAGGTGGGAGCCTGTGCCACCCCAGATGAATGGCAAATATGCAGCATGTGATTTTTGATTTTATTCACCACTTCTTGTGTTTTGCATTGATCAAGTTCAGGGGCGGATTGAAGCACTTAGACGTTGATGTCAAAATGTAACCAAGGATTTCTGAACAAGTCTCCTGTCAAGGCCTAGGAGTCCTTGATTTTAGAATGGCTGAAACCATATCCAAAGAAATGCAGATTGATTTCATTTTGAACTTAAAGAAGGGTTTAGATTAAATCTGCAGCTTGACCTCAAGTTGCAGGTTGCTCTGCTGGCTAATTCGTGTCACAATTGCTGGTATATTAATGCGTTTGACTGTTGACTGATAATATGTTTATTACCAGTTGTTGGCTGATTGAGATGGACTGCGGTACTGCGGTAATGATAGCCAGCTAGAGAAAGTACTGAGCACTGTTTTCATCTCTTTGTATCACTTTTTGCTGGTATGGTTTGGTTTTTGAGCGGCTGAGAGTGCTGTTAAAAACCAGGGGTTTCACCTGTTTCATTCATCTGATAGTTGGCGAAAACAGCAGCGAGTTTAGAGATTATCGAGTAATGTTGGGATCTGCGGATTTTAATTTAGCTTAGGCATGACATAGTGTGCTGCGGATGACCGTGAGGAAGGCTGCTCAGCGAGACACTTGCGTTTTTCTGTTCTGGAACAGCTCTCATTAATTTACTCTGGCTGGATAATAATCCTCCTCCTTTGTTCCTCCTCAGAGCTCCTAGTTTTGGCCTTGAGGGGGCACCAGCATGAGTCAGGAGTCACTGGAGTCTGGTAAGAACTACTCTGTGAACATCTGTGTGAAATGACTAAGATAATGTGTTTTGGAAAGTAAGTTGGAAACGAGAAATTTGTTGTGTGTTCCAGATGGAGACTCTGCTCAGGATGTTTCTGACTTCAACTGGGATGACTACCTGGAGGAGACTGGAGCCTTGTCTGTGCCCCATCATGCCTTCAAACATGTGGGTGCTGACATTCTAACACACACCAGCCGTTCACAATGAGTTATTAAGAAATGACTTGTGTAAAGTCATTAAGTGTCAACTGACAGTTAGTTAGTTTCAGACTGTTTTAATAAATCTGAAAGCATGACTCAAATTAATAGAGTGAGTCAGTGTCCTGCTATAAAGGATAGACACATAAGCTGCTGTAACATCACCAGTTGTAAGAAAGCTTCACTTGATAACGCATACTTTAACTGCAGGTAGGTTTAACTGGAGTCAAAAACAGCAAAAAATAAAATTCTTCTCCTTTTCATTTTGCACATTTTGTAAGTTTTGTAAGTTCTTTTTTTACATAACCAGCTTTAGTGCCCAAATTAAAATGTGGTTTAACTGCGAGTTGGCCAGTTAAGTTAATGATTCCTCGTATCCCTGATCTTCTGTCTTTGTCTCAGGTGGACCAGGGCCTACAGACAGGACTGACCCCAGGCATGAAGCTGGAGGTGTGTGTGCGCTCAGAGACCGACAATCCTTACTGGGTGGCCAACATCATCACCACATGTGGCCAGCTGCTGCTGCTACGCTATGAAGGATACCTGGATGACCGGCGTGCTGACTTCTGGTGTGACATCATGACGGCCGACCTCCACCCACTGGGATGGAGCCGCCAGCATGGGAAAACCATGAGGGCTCCTGAGGGTGAGGCTTGGTGTTAGCATTAGCATTTCACACCTACATATGTCAATTTGTGACATATTATGGAATGAAATACCAGAGCAATTGAATAACTTGATTTGGCCATGGATTTGTAATAATCAGTTACCTTCAGTTAATTCCAGTAGTTTTTTTTATATTTTATTTTTTGACTGAAACTTTAATTTAGCGTGATTCGGAGAGGCCGTGCAGGGTAGCGATCATGTGATCCTGAGCTCATCTGATTGTTTGGTTAATAAAATACACTTTGTGTGTATGATCCAACTCAGGTGTGCGTGAGAAGCACCAGGACTGGGAGGCTCTGCTGGAAAAGGCCTTGGCTGAGGAGTGCAGCGCGCCTGCCAACCTGCTGGAATTGGTAAGGCAGGAGAACGGGGCAGCTGTCCTCCACTGAAACACCACCCAGGGTGGGGCATTAGTTGAGTCTCTGTCTGTGCCAAGAACAATCTTTTCTATCAGCACTGATTTGACTCATTTGACAACTTACAAAAAAAACAAACAGAACAGACATAATCCAGTAAATAAAACTGTTGAGGTTGTCATAATAAAGTCATACTTTCCAGTTACTCTTGAAGTTGTGAGGCAAGATCGACAAATACAGATGACTTTCGAAAAACACCAAGTTAACAGTTTATACCCTCAGGTCATCAGAAATATCAACAGTGACTGTGCAGTGTTGACACGCACACACATACACACACACACACAAATGCTGTATTGACTGTCGTGAGCTGTCGTGTTTTGTGGTATGCTACCTTTTTTTCCATATTGTAGTTTAAATGTAAAGCACTGAGTTTGTTTTTTATGCCCATTTTGAGATGGCAGAAAGACAGTTTGCTCTTAAAATGTCCAGTGGAATAAACATGAACCTGAACTTGAGGTTTTGTATCTATTATGAAGCCTTGTTTTTGAACCCGACATGAAGTCCCAAGACTTCAACACACAAAGCTCTGAGCTTTTGTTTACAGCACAGAGGCTGTACTGCTAAAAGCCAATTCGCTGTAGGAACAGCCTGTGAAATTCTTTGGAGCCATTAGTTAGCTTTCAGTGACTGTGCTTCAGTTCTGCCACTTAGTCATGCAGCGCATTCTCTCCCGGTTCAAATTCCTCCCCTTGCCTAGACGTGTGTTCATTTGTGTTTGTGTGTGCTATCAGCTTTGCATTTAACACCCCTCACCTCCCCCCGCAGCCCCAGCGTGGAAGAGACCCAGTGGAGCTCTTATGCGCAGGCTGCTACGTGGAGCTCCAGGACAGCGTTGACCCGGGGCTGGCCTGGGCTGCCGAAGTAGAGGAAAATGTCGGAGGAAGGCTGAAGCTGCGGCTGGTAGGCACAGAGGGCCTCCCAGACACACCCGCAACCCTCTGGCTCTTTTACCTCCACCCACGCCTCCACCCACCCGGCTGGGCCAAAGAGCACGGCTGCACCCTCAGGCCTCCCACAGGTCAGTGGTACTGACGTGGGTCAGATCTTTATATTTAGAAACAAAAGGAAGCAAGAGAAAATGATGTCTAGATCTCAAGGTTTATTGCCAAAGCAGGCACCGCTAATGGTTTCTGATGGAAGGACACAAAAAACTCAAGCAATCATGCACTGGTTATCTAATTATATATCGTATCTTATGTTCTTTACTAATTATTCTATCTAATTTTTACTCCTTCTTGATCAATGGATCTGTCATTTCTCTCCACTCACATTATGTGAGTTATATTAACATTTTTCCAATACTTTGGCATGTTGTTAGTGATGGAAGTTAAGCAACCAATTTTCAAATTGTGATGGTATCCCACTAGATCATGACTGAATTGATTTCCCTTGCAAGATCAGATGGATAATTGATTTCAAGACCACAGTCCGCTAACACCCTTCAAGTGAATAAAATGTGTTAATATGCAAGATGTAAAAAGCACTGGAGGGTATGTCTCTCTACTGACAAAGCTGAACTTCCAGTGCCGCTACAGCTATTGTTACGTACGTGGATACTGTGCATTTACAAGTTAATAACACAATACAGTGAGCAGTCGTGGGGCATTACTTAACATAATCACAGCCTTTTATATTGCTTGTAATTTACAGTTTCATAAAAGAGGAGAAGATGTTTTTTTTTAAATTTGTCATCAAATGTAACTTCAGTCTTATTAATTCTGAACATCATTGCTTGTGTAAGAACCTAGCGCCATCAAATGATGTGTTTTGTGGTTGTGAAGTTGTCGAGGACATTTTTTCCCAACCTTTTTCTTTCTTTCTTTCTTTTTTTCTTTTTTTTTTGCTTGTTTGATCAGTTGTGATGACCCATTTGGAGGTTCAGAAAAAGGACAAGCTGACACAGACTGTTGCCAGGCATCTAGGTTTAGTTATGCCAAAAAGAGAGTGTGCAGAAAAAAAAATATGTAAACAGAAGTGCTTTTAAAGTTTTCATTGAATATGTCTTTGATAATCACAGACAGAAAGGCCGGTTTAGCTCTTCAGCAGCTGATTGTAGTGTATCTGTTTGCTTCAGAGCTGCTGGCCCTGCGGACAGAGGAAGAGTGGGAGGAGGTGAGACAGAGGATCAGTGACCTGCCTCAGGATGAAGCTCTGACTGCAGAGTTCAATAAGGTACCGCCACCCAGGCTCTTATCGGTCCTGTTTGTCTGCTAGTTAGGATCGGATCATTACGCAGTAAGAGAAGAAGTTGTGAGGTTCTCCTCCAAACCAGGTGCTTCCAAGGAGCTGAGCTAAAATGACTCTTCTTATGTTTGTGTGTGTTTGTCTCAGGATCAGCCTGCCGTCGCTTCTCATTGTTTCAAGGAAGGGATGAAACTGGAGGCTGTCGACCCTGCTGCTCCTATTTCCATCAGGCCTGCAACTGTCACCAAGGTAACAGACTTAACTACCAAATTTGACTCTCCTGTGCTGCAATGTTTCTCTCCTGTGTGCTGTCTTTGCTTGTATTTAATTCTATAACTAAAGAAATGAAATTTCCCCTGAAACTTAAAAGGAAACAATATCATTTTCACCTCAAAATTTTTCTAATTGATCACACAGTCTCGTAGAGCTCCTTTATTTTGGGGTGACTCTGTGAAATGAAACAGATGGAAAACATTTTTTACAGCTTTGAATTAAAATGTCCCAAAATGACCTACTCTCCACTTCAGGTGTTCAATGAGCAGTACTTTCTGGTGACCATGGACGACCTTTGTGGTATTGAAGAATCAGAAGGCGCTGGGAGGTCTTTTTTGTGTCACAGAGGCAGTCCAGGGATCTTCCCTGCTCAGTGGAGCCTCAAAAATGGACTCCCACTCAGTCCCCCACCAGGTCTGCTGTGTTAAATATATCAGTGATACCAGAATGTAAGGAATGCCACTGATTAGATCACTGATGCTTTTTTTTCTCTCTGTGGCTGTATTTGTGTGTCTCTTTCTGTCCATTCTTTCTTTCTTTTATCATGTACAGGATACCAGGGTCCAGACTTTGACTGGGCAGATTACCTGAAACAGTGCGAGGCCGAGGCAGCTCCCCAGCACTGTTTCCCAACTGTAAGTCAACCTCCATTTTACACTCAGACCACATAGGCCAGGCTTCAGGGTTTTCCAAGGGGCTGTCCTATGACCAGTGACTCATGTAACCCCCCCCCTACCAGATGCTGTTCAGACACACCACACTTCAGTGAAAGAGTCAGCGTGAGATGAGTTATAAACCAGCTCCCAGTGCATCTTGTGCTCTCTCTTGGTTATTGTTGAAAAGGCAGTTAAATGTGAAAACTGTTATAGATTAACACTGAGTTGCTGTCATATGAGGGCGACATGAGGTCTTTGCTACAATGCAGTGTTCCTGCATGAGTAGATAACATTTGAAACAGCATTAGCAAAGTGCTACAGCTTTAGCAACTCTTTCTCTTCACTTTGTATGAGATTTAATGCCTCTCTTTCTTATAAAAAATGAGAGACAGAAATTGATCGTGTTCCTTTGAATAATTTTTAATATTGTAGTCTGCAAAGTGCAATACCTTCTGTATCTCGTGGACACCTCTTGTCTAAACCGTTTGTCACACAGATTGAAAGAGAGGTTGAACATGGCTCAGATCAATGCTGTGGTTTTTGAAGGAAATATATTTTGTTTGGCTATCCCATCCCATTCCAGTCATGTGATAGAATGTGGAAAATGGATTGTGGATTTCACCTTTTTGGACTGGCAGCATGATCAGATGAAAATAATTATACTGTGTTTACATGGTGTGATGGGGTTTTCTCTCTCTCTCTCTCTCTCTCTCTATATATATATATATATATATCTCTCTATATATATATATGTGTGTGTGTGTGTGTGTGTTTACAGGTATTGGTATGTATACCTGCATATATTTCATGAAATCACACTTGAGTGATTTCCCTCTCCTCCCTGTTTCCCTGCCAGGAGCAGAGCGACCACAGCTTCAAAGAGGCCATGAAACTGGAGGCCGTCAACCCGCTGTCACCCGAAAACATTCACGTGGCAACTGTCGCCAGGGTCAAAGGACAATACATTTGGCTCAGCCTGGAAGGTGAGATGGCACCACATTAAAGGCCATGTGATGTAGACCCTTAACAAATGTGGATCTAATCTGAATTTCTCCCTAGTAGAGTAGCTACCTCACTTTTTCCCTATGGAAAAGAGGGGAATGCTTATTTTATATCCGCTTACTACAAGAGACTGAAAAAAATGCTTTGGTGATAACGCAGTTTATTAGACAGGCAGCAATTAGTGTTACACACCACAGACACAACATTTTAATTTAACTTTGTCAGTATATAATTTGTTCAGTTAGAATTGTAGCTCTTATTACATTCAACACAACATAATGTCAAGGTGTGGTATGTGACTTCCAATTGCTCTAGCTGAATCTGGCATCCGCAATCAGTGCTGAAAGTGATTTTCTAGTCGCTATGTATGTGTGTGTACAGGACTGAAGCAGCCCATGCCGGAGCTCATAGTTCATGTGGACTCCCTCGATATCTTTCCTGTCAGCTGGTGTGAGACAAACGGTTATCCACTCGTCTACCCCATCAAACCCTCAGGTATACAACATGAGTCATCATAGTGGGCTCTCGCACATCTGCCTTAATGAGGCTGATACTAATGCAAAATCAAATCTGTTTTTTACCCCTGACCAAATTAGTGGCAGAATGCAAAGTGTGACTCAGCACACATTAGTCTTTCTTTTATTTTTCAGTTGAAAAAGAGAGGAAGATTGCTGTGGTGCAGCCTGAGAAACAGTGAGTGTGAAAGGAAAGATGGTACAGTTGACTGTTTCATTTAAACTGATAGAGTCTGATCGCCTTTTAACATATGACTCAATTTTCATCACTTTATAGCCGAACTCCACCAAAGTCCTCGTCACCTGACGCTGTCAAGCAGCAGATGCCCAGCCAGTCAGAGACAGGTGAGCGGCATGTCTTACTGAAAGATTCTACACTGTGATATGCCCCGTCTGCTGACTGTGTGTGCAGTTGGTGGTCATTTCATCATTTGTATCTCATTCTGTGTCCACGTGCAGGACAGGGCAATGGGAAATACTGCTGTCCCAAGATCTACTTCAATCACCGTTGCTTTTCTGGGCCTTACCTTAACAAGGGACGCATTGCGGAGCTGCCTCAGTTCATTGGCCCTGGAAACTGTGTCCTTGTGCTCAAAGAGGTGAGGGGCCTAGTCCAGCTGTTCACTGGAAGAAAAGCACCAAAAAACAGGTGTCATCCCATACGACTTAAATGCACAGCATGCAATTTCAGCTGCTGGCGCTGTCTCAGTCAAAACAGTAACAGAATATACTTTGATGACGTTGTGAAGTAAGAACCGCCATTGCCACCAAAATGAATTGTCATGCTTAATCACAAGTGAGGAATACAAACAATAGTAAACAATAGAGTGGCTAACTAGCTAGTTTGACCATTGAAGGAAACTTTGGAGTGATGTTATGTGAAAGTGAAAGTTATGTGTCAGTTTCCTGATTTAAGTCCCAGGTTTTACGATCGTTTCAGACGGTCTAATTATTACAAAGTAACATGGCCTCAAAGTTGAGTGCGTTTTTTTTTTCCTTTATTCCTTATGGGACTTTGATTTTCACATACGTATGAAAAATAAGAAGAATGAGTATGGTGAATAATTATCTGCGTGCTTCTGCTTTGCATATGAAGCACAGAATGAAAGTCTTGTCTCAGAATGAATATGGTGACTGTTGTTAAAATGCTACACACTAACAAACCACTGAAAAATAAAAACCCCGTCTGTATTAATGGGTTGCAATTACAGGCATCTAGTTAATGGTTAACGTCCTCTAATCTGCAGATAACCTGTAAGTGTTGCAATTCTATGCTTGTCTTGCATTCAGGTATTGACTCTGCTGATAAATTCGGCATACAAGCCCAGCCGAGTGCTGAGAGAGCTGCAGCTGGACCAGGAGAGCCGCTGGCAAGGCCATGGAGAGACACTCAAAGCCAAGTGAGGGGAAACGCCATTAAAGCTTAGCTCAAAATTCTTTGCTCTGTAGACAACCTGCAGGAAAAGTAGGAGTGTTCACAGCTGGCCTGTTTAAGGACACATGCTGGATTAAACCTGTACTTCAAAGCACAAGTGAAAATAAATATCTGCTCCTGATACTTCATTAAAGCTGTGAATTTAGCCGACAGCATCTGAGATAGAGACCTTGCTGGTCGTATCAACCTTGTTAGATCAAACGTGAACGTAATTGAAGCTTTAGCGAGCAAGAAGACTGGGATACATTTCACCTTTTTGTTTTTGAAAATGTGCACGTCATTTTTTTCAGCCTTCTACTGTGTGAAAATATAAACAATGTTGATTTATCACTGTTCAACTTGTTCTTTAAATGTCAGGTACAAGGGAAAGAGTTACCGGGCCACTGTGGAAATTGTCCGCACTGCAGACCGTGTGGCGGACTTCTGCAGGAAAACCTGCATCAAGCTAGAATGCTGCCCAAATCTGTTTGGACCTCGCATGGTTCTGGACCACTGTTCTGAGAACTGCTCTGTCCTCACCAAGACCAAATACAGTAGGTGGTTTGCAGATCTAGAGACTACTGGTTGTTGAGCCTTCAGATGATTTTTATCAGGTGATCTGGGGAGGCTGCTTTCTTATCGAGGGAGACAACGAACATAGCCTCTAATTGCAAATCTGAATACACCCTCGTTAGACGTGATCTTAATTCTAAACATGATTCAAATCCGCTCTTATTTAACACAAAGCTCATTCATTTTTCTGTTTTCAGAAAGCTTCATTCTCTTTTCTTTTTGTGTTACTCATGAATAGAAATCATGAATGAGCACATAAATGCCTCCCTAATGAATAAAAGGGTTCTGTGAAGCAGGGGTATAGAGTTTGTGATTTAGAATTTGCAATAACCCTCCACAGGCAATGAATGAGCAAGTATATTTTTCTGAAAATGTGTCAGAGTCGGCCTCTTTCATCTTCTGCTGAACTAACCAAAGTCACAGATTTGTTTGATATGTTTACTTGCTGCTGCACTGCAGTTTTGAGATTAAGAAACTGATGCAATTTGATAGCAACAGACAAATGATTACACTTTCTCTATCCTCTTTCTTGTTTTCATATCACTCCAGAAAGCACATATCCTCAACACGCTTTTCTTGTGTATATCAAACCAAATTGTCAGCTCGTTACATTCCATCTACATCTGTCAGAATCACCCAAGTCTGTGACGAGGGCTGATTTGAACATCTGGACCCAGGCAAATGCTCTTCCTTTAGAAAATATATATATTTAAAAATATATGTCTGAAATCTGTTCGATCAGTTCACTTCAGTGTATCTCAAGGATGTATTAACATCTCCCAGACATGTCGAATGCAACTTTACACAAGAAGCCTGTTGTTTTATCACCAGCATATTACTATGGAAAGAAGAAGAGTAAACGTGTTGGCCGTCCACCCGGGGGCCACTCCAACCTGGAGGGTGGAGTGAAGAGAAGAGGGAGGAGGAGGAAGAGGAGGAAGCAGCTCTTTGTCCATAAGAAGAGACGCTCCTCAGCTTCAGTGGACAACACGCCTGCTGGGTCTCCACAGGTAACACATGCGTTTCTCTTCGTTTCTTTGGTTCTATCAGGTGAACATTGTTCTCTTTGGTTCCTCCTCACAGTTTACTTGAATCTGTTTTGAGTAGACTGTTTGTTGTCTTTTGCTCCCAGGGAAGTGGAGAGGAAGAAGATCTGGATGAAGACGATTCTCTGAGTGAAGATTCCGGCTCAGAGCTGCAAGATGATCTCCAGGACGATTCTGAACAATCGGTTGGGAAGTCCCAGCCGACCACCCCATCCCCCTCCCCACCGGCGACACCAAGGCCAACGCGCCGGCGCCGGAAACCCCGCTCACCTTCATTCTCTGATGATGAGAACCGCCCTCCATCACCAAAGGTAGAAGAGTTTTCATATGACTAAATACTCAAACAATCTGAAAATATTATCTTCTGGAAATTTCATATCAAAGTTTACTTTGTAGGCAGTTTATCTTTAATGAATACACAACCGTCTGCCCCTTCCATCAAACACAACAAACTAATCCATTTCAACATAATTCTGAATAATATTTTCACCATGACTTTAACTTCCTCTAAGCAGCTCATGAGGAAGTCAGCAAGACTGAAACAGCCAGTGTTTCTTTTAAGAAATGTTAAGGTCTGATACCTTTTTCTTCTCAGCGTCAATTGTAAGGGTTAAAATGAGCTGTGAACGTTTCCATTTCAGCTGGGAGATCTCTGTCTGACTCATCCTGTCTGTGTGTTTATAGACCTCAAAGACTGAGCCTCCTCAGAAGTTGTGTTTGGACACCAGCCCGCTGGAGTGGAGCGTTACCGATGTGGTTCGCTTCATCAGGACCACTGACTGTGCACCTCTTGCACGGATTTTCCTGGATCAGGTAAGAAATACTCAGGCTTAACTCTATTTCAGTAAGTGCATTATACACTTGTATCCATATTGATGAATACAGAACATCACTTTACCAGATAGCCGACCCAAAACTAATTGTAGAAACTGCATCTCATGCGAATTTATGTTGTTATAGGAGATTGATGGACAGGCACTGCTGCTGCTGAACCTCCCAACAGTGCAAGAGTGTATGGACCTGAAGCTGGGACCGGCTATTAAGCTGTGCCACCACATTGAGAGGGTCAAGCTGGCATTTTATCAGCAGTTTGCCACGTAGCTGGCGGAGAATGAACATGGACTCGAGTACATCCTGTTCTGTGTATTGATCCTGTGAAAAACACTGTATTTTCCCATTCTGACTTTTCTAACACTGGACATCCTTTTAGAATCCTGCGTATGCCACATCGTCTCGGACAAACAGGAACATGAGATGGACAAAAGCAAAATTTTCCGATCATTGGAAAAGAACAAAGAAGATGAGCTATATAAAGTCTAAATTCATTCAGAGACACAGGGTAGGAATTAGAGACTGAAAAATTCAAGGCACTTTAATATTACAAATAAGTGTAAAAGCCTTTATTGATTCCACTTCGTTTTGCCACAAAAAAATAAAAGAAAACAGCAAGCTATCATCAAGGACTTGCTTTCAAGCTGCAAGGGGTTGTGTTTTAGCTATGTTCTAATAAAGGCTTCTTAACTTATTTGTGTCTTCAGAGTGCCTGGAACTCTTCTCTTCTAATTCCTCTCAGTATGGGGAAGAGTGACTGAGCACCAGTGTTATAAACCCATCTCTCTGTTGTTTACATTCATGATTTTCAGCCTGTTCTGCCGTCTCAAAAAGAGAACGCCACTGAATTACAGCTTTTACGTGTCACATCATACTAGTTTGCTTTTATCTGCTGCAGTCAAACGTGGTGACTCTCACACTGAAGTCTAATTTTACGGAAAAGATGCTCAACAGTATTGGCGTGGTCGAGTGCACACGTGGTATATGACTGCCCACTTACATTGAAGCACTTAGAAGCACTGTTTTTCCACTGCAAAAGCGCCTAGATGTAACTTGGAGTACCAACAGATTGGGATTGTTTGTCTCATGGTTTGTAGAGACTCGCTTAAAATATCCTGAAGAGATCATTTGGCCCATTAATTAAGCAAAAATAAATTGCACACAATTAAATGTAAAAACTAGGGGTAATATTAAAGTAGATGTACTGATGATAGATTTAAAAGAGTCACAGCAAGCTACAATGAAATGAATTGAGTGAGTTGTTGTAATTTGATTGTAGTGTGAACAGCAGATATGTGTACGGTACTAACGCCATTTGCAAATGTTATCCAGCAAGAAATCTGCTCAAAAACTGCTATTAAGGGGGGTTTTCATTTTTTAGTTCAAGCTTCTACAGCAAGCAAGAGCAGTTTACAGTGCAAGGATTCTGTAATGCAAGCACAAGCAAAACCATGCACTGTATGGTGGCATGCAAATATGACGGTGCATGTTTGTATATAGTGTATATAACTAAATATCTTCTAGAACAACAGGGTGAAAGAAAAAAAATCTATTGAGCAATTAACTCTCTGCATAAGCAATGTGTAAATGCCCCAAATATCCAATATATTTGCACAGAATAGGCCTAAACCTTCTCATATGGGGCATATGGTTAAAACAAATCCACATACAGTTGATTGTATGAGCCATTTCATATCATTGAAGTCATTATTTTTAACAGTTAACTTAATGATACATGGACAGTTTTAAAACAAGAAGATATTCTCAAAATGCTTTTGTAAATCAGTTTTTCCCCTCATTTGTTTTTGTTTTTTTACCAGTTGCTGTAGTGTGATTTCCTGTAAAGTGCTTCCTTTTTTGTGAGTAAAACCTCTGTGGGTTTCTTTGTTTACTCATTTGCTTGTACTTTCCGCTGTACCTAATGCAATGGAACAGCTTTTTGTTTCAAGTTTTAAAATTATAACTGCTATTTAAATAGAAAGACTGCAATTAAAACTGTGAACATGCATTTTAGACGGTGCCTGGCGTTTGTCATACATTTCCCAGATTGCATTTCGTGGCCGTGCAGGTCACATGACAACGTCTGTCAACATGAGTGGGCACTGCTGGGCAGGGAAGCAGCTGGATGAACGCTAGCCGTGATCTGCCATTATTTTTACTCGGTTTTTCTATATTCAGACGAGCTGTTTTTACAGGCGTTAACGTCACGACTAACCGGTGTGCACGCTGTTTTCAACGTCCTCGAGAAAACAGAAGTTTGCTAGCTTAGCGTTAGCTTTATGGAGCTGAGTAGGTAGCTTGGAGGCTAGCGAGGTAGGCAGTGATAGCATCTCAGCATCTCCTTTTCGCTATGGACGTTTGACTGTCGGCAAAATTTCGCTTCGCTCTGGTGGACCTGCGCCGCACACCAGCTCTTTAAAATAAATTATAACCGTGATTTTGTCTCTTTTTTGTCGTTACATGACACGGGTTTTAGCTGCCTTGTCTGTCACTGATGTTAGCTCGTTTGAGGCAGGAAAGGTCTTCATTGTTGTGGGGAGCTTCCAAATCATTTCTAATGTTGCAGCTCGGTTTTTAAAAGTGTGCATACGAGTCGGTTTAAGCTACGAAGTACGTTATAGCAACTTCCAGTAAGCGTTTTGACTGACGGTTTTACTTCTGTCATGGCAACATCTATGGTTGTATGGACGCCTGAAGGAGAATGAGTGTGCGCTTGGAAGGGAGAGGATGCCACCATCTTTCACCTAAGACTGTCCTGCATAGCATATCGATTAGTTGACCAAGAATTGTTGGAGAGGACTGGGAAGGACGCAGAGGCTGTGTGAGAAGCTTCTGCTGTTGACTTTATTAATTTGTCTCGTTCGGTTCTTCTGCCCCATGGATGCTGTTAGTGGTGTCAACATGCTGTCCCAAATCGGAGATGTGGCGCTGGCTGGTCCAGGGGGAGCAGGGCTGCCCGCCGTGTCCTTTACCAACACGTCGGTGTCCTCCAGCCAGCCGCCAACTACTGAGAACAGGGGGTGCGAGAATGGCGCCTTAATGGACTCGTTTGGGATTTTTTTGCAAGGACTTCTCGCTGTGGTAGCTTTCAGCACGCTGATGTGTGAGTATGGCCAGAAGTCTGCTGTGTCTCAGCTCTCAGATATCCGACCCCAGCTGCTGATGGGACAGGATGATTGTCCAATGGCAACACTCGGATAAGCACATGCAAT